>NW_027507764.1:526049225-526666725 GCF_037356315.1 Lithobates pipiens
CTTGGATGCGTGTTTGCAACGATTGCAAGAAGTCTACGCTTGTATGCGTACTTGCAACGACTGCAAGACGTCCATGCTTGAATGCGTGCTTGCAACGGTTGCAAGAAGTCTACACTTGAATGCGTACTTGCAACGACTGCAAGACGCCCATGCTTGAATGCGTGCTTGCAATGATTTGCAAGAAGTCTTTGCTTGGATGCGTGCTTGCAACGATTGCAAGAAGTCTACGCTTGAATGCGTACTTGCAACGACTGCAAGACGTCCATGCTTGAATGCATGCTTGCAACGATTGCAAGAAGTCTGTGCCTGGGAATGTGTTTGCAATGATTGCAGGGAGTATATGCTTAGGTGCGTGCTAGCAGCGATATGCAAGAAGTTGTTTCTTGGATGTGTATGGAATGAATCCGATATGAATCGGTCGTACGAATGAAAACAACTGGAGCACACCGGAACGAATCGGTGCATGTCGGATGCGACCGACTCGAATCGGGGCACGGTAAATGACGGTCAATTTAATGAAAAATCTGTTATGACAGAGGCATAAGCCGGTCGTGCCGCGACTGTGACTGATGATGAACCGGACTCTGGAGCATGCACTGAAATGAGGCTAAAGCGCTGGGGCACACCGTAACGAATCGGTGCATGTATGCAACTGGATTCGAAACGAAGCGCGGTACGTGGCGGTGAAATTATTTTGATTGCCATGACAGAGGCACGAATCGATCATGCCGCTGGTGCTACTGTCCGTTAATCGTGCATGCTCTGAAGCATGTACTGAAATGTGGCTGAAATACCTGGGGCGCGCCGAGACGAATTAGTGCACGATGCGACTGGATTCGTATCGGAGCGTGATACGTGACAGTGAAAATGATTTCCCATGACAGAGACATGAATCAGAGAAACGAAACCCGCAACCGATAATGAATCCTGACTCTGGAGCATGTACTGAAATGAGGCCGTAACCAACTGGGGCACATCGGAACGAATCGGTGCATCACGGATGTGACTAGATTCGAATCGGAGCACGGTAAGTGAAATGAGTGAAATGAGTGACAAAAGTTTGCCATGACAGAGGCCCGAATCGGTCGTGCCGCGATTGCGACTGACAACGAACGAGACTCTGGAGCATGTACTGAAATGAGGCAGAAAATACCTGGGGCACGAATTGATGCATCGTAGATGCGACTGGATTCGTATCGGAACGTGATACGTGACAGTGAAATGATTTCCCATGACAGAGGCACGAATCGGTGCGCTGAGACCTGCGATTGACAACGAACGGGACTCTGGAGCATGTACTGAAATGAGGCCGAAAAATACCTGGGGCACGCCGGACGAATTGGTGCATCATAGATGCGACTGGATTCGTATCGGAACGTGATACGTGACAGTGAAATTATTTACCATGACAGAGGCATGAGTCGGTGACTCAACAAATGGGACTCTGGAGCATGTACTGAAATGAGGCCGAAAAAGCAACTGGGGCGCACCGGGACGAATCGGTGCATTGTGGATGCGACTGGATTCGAATAGGAGCGCGGTAGGTGAAAGTGAAATGATTTGAAATGATCTGAAATGGTTTGAAAATGGTTGAAATGGTTCGGCCTTGACATGGCACTGACCGGTGTCCATCAAATCCACGAGAAACATTGATTAGTCTGTGGAGCAAAAACAGTGAGACACGCCTAAACGAAGCTGTGTCTTTGCGTTGGTGTGAGGTACACAAACACAAAAGAAATGTTTAGTATGATAACGTTATGAGTAGTAGACAGACGTCGCGGCTGTGTGTAGGGTTTTACAAATAACTCATAAGTTTGATATCGAGGTTTAGTGACGAGACATTTACAATGTATGAAATGACAAGTCAACCGAAAAAACCCTACCTGCGACAGCCAAATCAACGCGTTAGTACGTGAATTGCAAACGGGAACGAGGACCTCGAACAACTACGAAACGGTAACTCACGGACGCCAATGAGTTTCGAAGAGTCGGACTAGTGACGTCGTGCCGCGCACCAGAAACCGACAAAGACCACAGGTGAGCGGGCTGGTTAAATACCCTCCGGGCTCCTCCCATAAATTCAGGCCACCATACTGGCCTTCCTACATATATGTGTGTGTATATATATATATATATATATATATATATATATATGTGTATATATATATATATATGTATGTGTGTGTGTGTGTGTGTGTGTGTGTGTGTGTGTGTGTGTGTGTATATAATTTTTTTTTTTTGGTTGAACTGGATGGACTTGTGTCTTTTTTCAACCTGACTAACTATGTAACTAACTATGTAACTAACTATGTAACTATGTAACTATGTCCGCCGGACTTTCCGAATGGGCTACTTGCCCACACAAGACACTTTTTCAGTGGACTAATACGGCGTACTAAGTCTGCCGGACTATCCGCCGTACTTTTGAAATGAACGGACTCGCCCACACACGCGGAGGAAAGTCCGCTCATTTTGAGCGCATGTCCAGGTAGCCGGGGCCAGCGAAGGAGGTATCGCTGGCCCCGTCACCTGGTATGGACTTAAAGGGGAATCCCTACGCCGAAAAATCGGCGTGGGGGTCCCCCCCTAGGTCCACATCAGACCCTTGTTCGAGCACGCTACCCGGCCAGCCAGGAAAGGGGGGGACGAGCGAGCGCCCCCCCTCTACTTAGCTGTACCAGACCTCGTGCCCTCAACATGGGGGGTGCCTTGGGGAAGGGGGGGCCGTGCAGCCCCCCCACCCCAAAGCACCTTGTCCCCATGTTGATGACAAGGACCTCTTCCCGACAACCCTGGCCGTTGGTTGTCATGGTCTGCGGGCGGGGGGCTTATTGGAATCTGGGAGCCCCCTTTAATAAGGGGGCCGGTATCAGGGGGGTACAATGTACCCCTACCCATTCACCTGTGGAAAAAAGTAAAAAAAAAACACAACACACAAGGGTTAAAATAGTTTATTGCACAGCTCCGGGGGTCTTCCGTCTTCGGGGGTCTTCTCGCCGGACTCCTCCTCTATCTTCTGCTAGCTCTTTTGCTAGCGGAGGAGCCTGGCTTTCTTCTTCACTGCCGCCGCCCTCTTCTTCCAACTTCGGGGGTCTTGTCCCCCTCTTCGGGGGTCTTGTCCCCTTCTTCGGTTCTTCTTGCCGGGCCACCACGCCTTCTTCTAGCTCTTTTACAGGCGGTGGCCCGGTCGCCTCGTCGCATCCTCCACTCACAATGGCATGGACGCTCACTTGTCCCCCCTTTCCTGGCCGGCCGGGTAGCGTGCTCGGACAAGGGTCTGATGTGGACCTATGGGGGGGACCCCCATGCCGATTTTTCGGCGTAGGGATTCCCCTTTAAGTCCATACCAGGTGACGGGGCCAGCGACGCCTCCTTCGCTGGCCCCGGCTACCTGGACACGCGCTCAAAATGAGCGGACTTTTCTCCGGGCGGGAAAAGTCAGTTCATTTCAAAAGTACGGCGGACTGGCACACGCACGGCCGGATTGTCCGCCAAAATGCGAGTCCGGCGGTAAGATTGGAGTGCAAAACTACTTTCTAAGTCCGCCGGCTACACACGGGCGGATTGTCCGGCGGACTTGAGTTTGCCGGACTTTTCCATCGGATTGTTTGATTGTGTGTACGCGGCATTAGACTACAATGCCCAATACAAAAACATTGAGAACATCATCAAAAGACACTGGTATATTCTTTTAACAGATACACACCTTAAATCTATCCTCCCTCACATAGCGAAATTTGCATATAAACAAGCTCCAACATTAAGAGATAAAATAGTTAAAAATATTCCTGATCCACCAGCAATTGGCTAGACTTTTTTTTACAGGAAAAGGCTTCTACCCATGCAAACGCCTGTACCAAGAAAAAAGACCAGTAGAAAAGAAGTTTAAATTCACATCAACCAGTACCGGGAATACACATGAAGTCAGGGATTTCATCTGTTGCAACACAGAGGGAGCAGTATATGTCCTCAAATGCAGCTGTGGCCTTCAGTATATTGGGCGCACAAACCCCCCCCCTCCCCGAAAATGCGGATAAAAGAACATGTACAAAACATCATTAAGGGGTTTGGTAAATACAGTGTTTCTAAACACTTCACCACACATCATAAACAAGACCCCACCCACCTCATGTTCTGGGGCATTGAACCGTATAAAAGGCATTGGTGAGGGGGACATAAGGTCAGAACTTTGAGTAAACTACAATCCAAATTTATTTTTATTTTTGACACATTCACACCCCGGAGCCTCAGCATAGAATTTGACCTCAACTGTTTTATTAGTGACTTGTGAATCATCCGTTAGTGTACATTAGATCATATGAACATTTTAATACTCAGATTATTTACATATTTTACTGTGTATTTGTTTATAACAGACCATATTATCACTGTATTACTTAGATTAATTTTATATTTTTTTACCATTGTTTACTCACTGCTCATATATTATGCTTTTTATGGTAACGTATACATCATTTCCGGAGTCCTACTTTTACACCATTGTTTTATACCTTTTAATGCTCAACTTATCTTAATAATTTAATATCTTAATAACTACCACTACCCTTTGTCTCTTCCCCCCTTTTAACATTTAGTGAGCAGGTCGCAATTTTTATTATTCTTCCAAATGGCATCTGTTAATGTTAGCTCGTTATTATAATTAAGTGTTCTTGCATAGCAAGACCACTTACTGTTATCTCACATATATATTATTATTATTATAGCCAAATTTACCACCCTAACTCCTCCCACAGCTTTTACACTACATAGACAGTAATATACCAAAACGTGTGGATTGTTCCCGATTGGTGTGCTATTACTTTGTGGAATGTTTTGCCAAATGGTTCACGGAACTTGTCCCATAGGAACGAATGGTGAAATGTTCAAAACTAGAGTGGGAGGTGACAAAAACTGACAACTCCATGATCAACCAAAACATTATGATCACCCCATGATCTGCCAAAATCATTTTTGAAAAAAAAAACATTTTTGAAAAAAAAAACATTTTTGAAAAAAAAAAATATATATATTTTTTGAATCAAAAAAGCTCTTTCAGCTAATGATGGGAATTCAACTTTTTTAGTACTATTTATACTTTTTAAAATATTAAGCTTTTTAACACTTTTCACAGCCACTCCAACCACACAACAGTTACTTAAGCCACTCCACCCAGTTACTCCACCCACTCCAGTAGGTGGAGGCAAGAACTCTTCACACAATTTCCCCAGAAATTGTAGACTTTTCTAGTTACATATTGCCATCTGAAATTGAATATACTAATTTGAGGTTTCCATGCATTTTCTGCAGATATATATTCCTCACATAACACTGATCATTCATTTTCTCTATTCATTGATGGCAACACATCAGTGACGACACTTAGTGCCAAAGTTACGACGCTGTATTGTCTATTTTGAGATACAATAAATCCTATACAGCGATTTTTAGGAAAATGGCTGCTTTAATACTTTGAATATGAGGGCTTCAAGAAAATGGCTGACCATCAATTAGATCATATGTAACCTATTTAAGGACACTTCTGCTGACCATAGCCTATCCCCAGTGAAGCACGTGACAGTGACGTAATGCGTAGGACACAGGCATACGGACACCGGAAGTGACGTTTAGGTCTCAAGCTCGCTGCTCATTTTTACATTGTGCATTATTCTGTCACAAAATGTGAGTACGTTTTACTGCTGTTATTTACTAATAAACATCCACCTTAAGCATACTACACCATAGAGGCTCTGTGTTCTCTCCAAATCTTTCCCATACATGTGCGGTTTTGATGCATTTGAGCGTCCCTTATTGCTTACCCTACCGGAATGAAAGGAAGCACCTATTAAGCTCTGCATACACCGGTGACTCTCTGGAAAGAAGGAATGCGCAGGAAACAACCCCACCTGAGTGATTAACCTCCTCTCTAGTGATGGACGAACTTCCGACGGGACGTTTCGCGAACGCGAAATGCGAACGGACCCAAACGTTCGCGAAACCGACCGTTCGCCGCGGGCCCCATTGACTTCAATGGGAGGCGAACTTTGCAAACCTTCATGTCGAATTTGCGGCCACGTGGTAATTATTAGGGGGTAAAACGTAGTCCCACCATCTGGACAATGACATAATACATGTATGAGGTGAATTTGGGATCGATAACTACAAGCATTTTTATTTTATTTGGGAAATTGTTCTAACAATTCAGGACTATGGAGCTAATGAAGGCAATGGAGGAGAGGGAAGGTCAGGGACCAGGGTAGGCAAAGAAGAGGGTGCAGGAGATGATCACCAGCAGCGTGACATACCGGAATGACACATGCACCGTGATAGAGGCATCTGACAGCAGCACCGTAATACAGAGCACTGACAGCAGCACCGTGACATACAGCGCTGACAGCAGCACCGTGACATACAGCGCTGACAGCAGCACCGTGACATACAGCGCTGACAGCAGCACCGTGACATACAGCGCTGACAGCAGCACCGTGACATACAGCGCTGACAGCAGCACCGTGACATACAGCGCTGACAGCAGCACCGTGACATACAGCGCTGACAGCAGCACCGTGACATACAGCGCTGACAGCAGCACCGTGACATACAGCGCTGACAGCAGCACCGTGACATACAGCGCTGACAGCAGCACCGTGACATACAGCGCTGACAGCAGCACCGTGACATACAGCACTGACAGCAGCACCGTAAGCAGCCCCAGGAGGAAGTCAGCACAGCACAGGGATGGTGTGATCCCCTCATAATAAGAACCCCCAGGAGGAAGTCAGCACAGCACAGGGATAGTGTGATCCCTTCATAATAAGAACCCCCAGGAGGAAGTCAGCACAGCACAGGGATATCATAAGCAGCCCCAGTAGAAATATGACACCGCTCAACCTCTTCAAAGAGGAGGGTAGGGGCATATAGTACGGTGTGCTTTTTTGGGTCAAGGAAGTGAGCCAAATGAATTAAGAAGGTCTGTGTGCTTGATTAAAAAAATAGTTTATAGACATATACATGGTCTACTGGTCACATGTGTTGAATTCCTCCGAGATCCATGCCTCATTCATTTTTAGAAATGTGAGGTAGTTAACACTGTGGTGAGCTAGGCGAGTACGCTTATCGGTCACAATCCCCCCTGCTGCGCTGAACGTCCTTTCGGACAGGACACTGGATGAGGGGCAAGCCAACAGTTCGATTGCAAATTGGGCAAGCTCTGGCCAGAGGTCAAGCCTGCCCACCCAGTAGTCTAGGGGTTCATCACTCCTCAGAGCGTCCACATCGGCCGTTAACCCAATGTAGTCGGACACCTGACGGTCTAGGCGTTCCCTGATGCTGGATCCGGATGACACCTGTCGATGGGTCGGCTGAAAGAATGACCTCATATCCGAAGTCACCAACACATCTTCAAACCGGCCTCTTCTTGCAGGCGCTGTTGGATTGGTACCCGCAAATCCTTCTCTGGGAGTGGGAATTGCTCCTCTGCCAGCGCACGCAAAAGCAGAATGCAGCATTTCTCGAAGCAAGGCCTGGAAGTGCTGCATTCTGACAGCCCTCTGCGACGGCGGTAACATTTCCGCCATTTTGTGTTTGTACCGGGGGTCTAAGTACGTTGCCACCCAGTACTGGTCCTTGACCCTCATGCTTTTTATACGGGGGTCCCTATTAAAACACTGGAGCATGAAGGCCCCCATTTGCACTAAAGTGGAAGCGGTGTGGTGGCCTGGCTCCTGCTCATCATCCAGGATAATGTCGTCCTCTTCATTCTCCTCTCCCCATCCTCGCACAACAGGGATCCCAGAAAGGTTTAAAGCATGCTCTTCTTGCTCCTGCTCATCCGCCCCGGCACCATCCTCCTCTGACTCCTCATCAGACTCCTGTTGTTGACTTGTCTCAGATAGAGTAGCCCCCCCTGGGAATTCATCCAGCATTGCGACTTCCTCATCTTCCCGCTCCTGCTCCTCCACAGCCTGATCAATGACACGACGCAATGCACGCTCCAGAAAGAAGGCATAAGGTACCATGTCACTGATGGCGCCATGGCTGCGACTGACCAGTTTGGTGATCTCCTCAAATGGCCGCAGAAGTCTGCATGTGTCGCGCATGAGCAGCCACTGGCGCGGTGAAAAAAAACCCAGCTCCCCAGAACCGTTTCTTTCGCAGAGTTCATACAGGTAGACGTTAACTGCACGTTTCTGCTGGAGCAGCCTATCAAGCATATAGAAGGTTGAGTTCCATCGCGTCGGGCAATCGCAAATAAGACGTCTGACCGGCAGATGGTGTCGCCGCTGAATGTCAGCAAGGCGAGCCATGGCCGTGTAAGATCTTCTGAAATGGGCCGAGATTTTCCTTGCCTGCCGCAAGATGTCCTGGACCCCAGGGTATTTGACAAGGAATCGCTGCACGACCAAGTTTAAGACGTGTGCCATGCACGGCACGTGCGTGATTTTGCCCTGTTTCAATGCGCTAAGCAGATTGGCACCGTTGTCACACACCACTTTACCAACTGTCAAATTGAGCGGTGTTAGCCACTCATCTGCCTGTGAACGCAAAGCTGAAAGGAGTGCCGGGCCAGTGTGGCTCTTTGCTTCCAGGCACAACAGACGCAGCACGGCATGGCAACGTCTCACCTGGCATGTGGAATAGGTTCTGGGGAGCTTGGGCGGTGCAGTGGAAGAGACGCTAGCAGCGGAAAAGGAGGAGGCAGCTGAGGAGGAGAGGGAGGAGGATGGAGTAGGAGGAGGAGAAGAAGAGTCAGGCCTGCATGCAATCCGTGGCGGTAAAACCAAATCTACACGGGTGCCACGGGTTACATGCTTGACGGCCGTCAGAAGGTTCACCCAGTGGGCAGTAAAACTGATATACCTTCCCTGCCCGTGTTTGCTAGACCACGTGTCTGTGGTCAGATGTATCTTGGCACCGACACTGTGTGCCAGAGATACATTCACTTGCCGCTGAACATGGCCATATAGCTCTGGGATGCCCTTCTCTGAGAAATACTTCCTTCCTGGGACCTTCCATTGTGGTGTTCCAATGGCCACAAATTTGCGAAAGGCCTCCGAGTCCACCAGTTTATATGGCAGTAGTTGGCGGGCTATGAGTTCTGACAAGCCAGCCGCCAACCGTTGGGCAAGAGGGTTATCCGGCATCATCATTTTTTTACGCTCAAACATTAGGCCCACGGAAGCCTGCCTTTTTGCAGAAAAATGTGAGCTTGGCGTGATGGAAGGTGGAGTGGAGGACAATTGTGAGGAGAGAGGAGAAGGAGAAGTAGAAGACGAGGCTGGACGGTGAGAGCCTGCAGTGTGGCTTTGTGTGTTCCGTTGCTCCCACTGGGCTCGGTGATGGCTGCTCATGTGCCTTCTTAAGGCGGTCGTCCCTAGGTGAGTATTGGGCTTACCGCGACTAACGCGTTGACTGCAAAGATTGCAGATGGCAACGCTATTGTCAGCAGCGGACACGTTAAAAAAAGCCCACACTGCGGAGCCATGTGCCGGTGTCCTGGGAGCGCCAGATGTGACCGTACATGGTCGATGACTCGCTCCTGATACATTTGCAGTCTGCTTTGTCCCTGCTGTGCAATGTAAGTCATTGCTGCTTCTCCTCCCTATCTGCTGGTCCATATCTCCCTCTGAACTCCCCTCCTCTTCCTCTCTTGTGGGCACCCACGTGACATCACTAGACACGTCATCATCAACGTCACCTTCCCCACCGCTATAAGTAGAGATCTCGGAGTAGGCAGCAACACCGGGGACCAACCTCCTCCTTGGGCTGATCTGGGTACTGGCGTCAGACTGCTGAGTAGCGCTTGTTGCTACCTCCTCTTCCTGATCCAATACCAAGAGTGGCTGCGCATCAGAAATGTCCTCTTGATATGGATCGGAAAATAATTCCAGTGACTCAAGCGGAAGGTATGTGGTGGTGGTGGTGGTGGTCGTGTTGTTGGTGGTAGTGTCTTTGGGGGTGCACATAGCAGAGAGTGAAGAAGAGGGTGCAGATCGAGAGGATGAGGAGGGTGCAGAAGAGTAAGGCTGAGCGAGCCACTCAACCAAGTCTGGTGCATCCTTTAAAGTAATTGAACGCACCTTCTGCAACTTCCCACTTTGGCTCAAGCCTGTTGCTCCTGCCCTACCCCTACCACCCCTGCGGAAGGGCCTGCCTCTTCCTCTGCATGTCATTTTTTAAATGACCCTGTGACAAAACTCTTAGTCCCTATACCGCTGAAGGACTGCTGCAGTATAGGTGAGCGGTCAGCAGTGGTGCACGTCAACCCTATCTATTGTGGACCTATAGCGGTCCTTACAGAACAGCAGACTGTACCGCACTCAAGCCTATGTACCGTAGCACCCTATACCAAGTTACCAGTCCTTATAAGAACTTTTGTGGACCAAGCAGGTTGTGTATTAGTGTTTAGCAGACTGTACGTCAGTCCCTATACCGCTGAAGGACTGCTGCAGTATAGGGCAGCGGTCAGCAGTGGTGCACGTCAACCCTATCTATTGTGGACCGATAGCGGTCCTTACAGAACAGCAGACTGTACCGCACTCAAGCCTATGTACCGTAGCACCCTATACCAAGTTACCAGTCCTTATAAGAACTTTTGTGGAACAAGCAGGTTGTGTGTTAGTGATTAGCAGACTGTACGTCAGTCCCTATACCGCTGAAGGACTGCTGCAGTATAGGGCAGCGGTCAGCAGTGGTGCACGTCAACCCTATCTATTGTGGACCGATAGCGGTCCTTACAGAACAGCAGACTGTACCGCACTCAAGCCTATGTACCGTAGCACCCTATACCAAGTTACCAGTCCTTATAAGAACTTTTGTGGAACAAGCAGGTTGTGTGTTAGTGATTAGCAGACTGTACGTCAGTCCCTATACCGCTGAAGGACTGCTGCAGTATAGGGCAGCGGTCAGCAGTGGTGCACGTCAACCCTATCTATTGTGGACCGATAGCGGTCCTTACAGAACAGCAGACTGTACCGCACTCAAGCCTATGTACCGTAGCACCCTATACCAAGTTACCAGTCCTTATAAGAACTTTTGTGGAACAAGCAGGTTGTGTGTTAGTGATTAGCAGACTGTACGTCAGTCCCTATACCGCTGAAGGACTGCTGCAGTATAGGTGAGCGGTCAGCAGTGGTGCACGTCAACCCTATCTATTGTGGACCGATAGCGGTCCTTACAGAACAGCAGACTGTACCGCACTCAAGCCTATGTACCGTAGCACCCTATACCAAGTTACCAGTCCTTATAAGAACTTTTGTGGACCAAGCAGGTTGTGTATTAGTGTTTAGCAGACTGTACGTCAGTCCCTATACCGCTGAAGGACTGCTGCAGTATAGGGCAGCGGTCAGCAGTGGTGCACGTCAACCCTATCTATTGTGGACCGATAGCGGTCCTTACAGAACAGCAGACTGTACCGCACTCAAGCCTATGTACCGTAGCACCCTATACCAAGTTACCAGTCCTTATAAGAACTTTTGTGGAACAAGCAGGTTGTGTGTTAGTGATTAGCAGACTGTACGTCAGTCCCTATACCGCTGAAGGACTGCTGCAGTATAGGGCAGCGGTCAGCAGTGGTGCACGTCAACCCTATCTATTGTGGACCGATAGCGGTCCTTACAGAACAGCAGACTGTACCGCACTCAAGCCTATGTACCGTAGCACCCTATACCAAGTTACCAGTCCTTATAAGAACTTTTGTGGAACAAGCAGGTTGTGTGTTAGTGATTAGCAGACTGTACGTCAGTCCCTATACCGCTGAAGGACTGCTGCAGTATAGGTGAGCGGTCAGCAGTGGTGCACGTCAACCCTATCTATTGTGGACCGATAGCGGTCCTTACAGAACAGCAGACTGTACCGCACTCAAGCCTATGTACCGTAGCACCCTATACCAAGTTACCAGTCCTTATAAGAACTTTTGTGGACCAAGCAGGTTGTGTATTAGTGTTTAGCAGACTGTACGTCAGTCCCTATACCGCTGAAGGACTGCTGCAGTATAGGGCAGCGGTCAGCAGTGGTGCACGTCAACCCTATCTATTGTGGACCGATAGCGGTCCTTACAGAACAGCAGACTGTACCGCACTCAAGCCTATGTACCGTAGCACCCTATACCAAGTTACCAGTCCTTATAAGAACTTTTGTGGACCAAGCAGGTTGTGTATTAGTGTTTAGCAGACTGTACGTCAGTCCCTATACCGCTGAAGGACTGCTGCAGTATAGGGCAGCGGTCAGCAGTGGTGCACGTCAACCCTATCTATTGTGGACCGATAGCGGTCCTTACAGAACAGCAGACTGTACCGCACTCAAGCCTATGTACCGTAGCACCCTATACCAAGTTACCAGTCCTTATAAGAACTTTTGTGGAACAAGCAGGTTGTGTGTTAGTGATTAGCAAACTGTACGTCAGTCCCTATACCGCTGAAGGACTGCTGCAGTATAGGGCAGCGGTCAGCAGTGGTGCACGTCAACCCTATCTATTGTGGACCGATAGCGGTCCTTACAGAACAGCAGACTGTACCGCACTCAAGCCTATGTACCGTAGCACCCTATACCAAGTTACCAGTCCTTATAAGAACTTTTGTGGAACAAGTGAGTTGTGAATGTTTAGCAGACTGCAGCAGAAGGGCAGCAGTCAAGTATAATATCCTTTCTATATTTGGAAGAAAGAATATTATACATGTACAAGCCTATTACTGTACCACTGATACCAGTCCTGAAAAGAACCTTTGTGGAACTAATAATAACAGCAAGTCTTTAAAATTACCCTCACTGCCTGACAACACTGCTTCCTTCCTGTCCCTATACAAATTGGCAAAAAAAGAGAACGATTAGTGGTTACTGGAACAGCTCTTTTGTGGACCTTGATAGTAACAGCTAATGATGATGATGATGATGATGATGATGAAAGACTAATCTGGCTGTCCCTGTAGCATACACCGTCCTTTCCCTTTCTCTAAACTAACAAAAGACACTCAGGCTGCTGCAAGAATCAGCAGCACAGCAAACCTATCAACACCTAACACCTATACCAGTCCTGAAAAGAACTTTTGTGTACCAAATAGCTAGTGGTTTATCTCTCCCTACTCCACACAGGAACCTGTCCCTATCTTAACAGAAGAAAGAATGTAAAATGGCCACCGGATCGGGTGTATTTATAGGTTAGGGGGAATGTACAAGTGTCCATGTGCTGTCATGTCTCAATTGGCTGTCCTGTATCACATGATAAACGTGTCACCAAAGGTTAAAGTTCTTGTATACATTAAACACGTAAGTCCGCCGCGGCGAACGACGGAAAAAGGCGTTCGAACGTGCGGACCGCGAATGTCGGAAATTCGCCGCGAAACGACCGCCGGGCGAACCGTTCGGCCATCACTACTCCTCTCTCTCTTTGAATGCTGCTTACCTTACAGCAGTAAGGTAAGAAGTTAGTACACCTATGGGTGTTATTTACACCGAAGATCCACAATCAGTGAAGTCACAGTGTCATCTGCTGTTACTACAGAGCCCCTTCACACTGCACCTTGCACTTTGGAGCCAGAAGATTTTTTTCTGTGATTCATCAGCACCATTTGCACCTCCGTCATTCTATACATGGACTCCCCCTGAACCTGATATTTTGTATACCCACTCATTTATATTGGAATTTTTTTATATTTTTATATTTCATCCACTACAGTCACTTGTTTAGCACTTTTGCACTTTACTGTATTTATTGCAGTATTTATGTCAATTTGCACTTTATTGGATCTATTGTGACTTTACAAAAAGTGGACTTAATTTTGAAGATATCACATCATATGAATTTTTAGAGTTATTGTAATTTATTACTGTTTAATTTTAATTTATTTTGGAGTGAACACCAACCATTGATTTTATTTATAAACCTCCTCAGTGACACAAAGCTAAAAAGTCCTGTTTGGCTTTAGATATACTCTTACATGATCAGAGTTTAAGCAGGTGTGCCACAGGAAGCTGAAAAGCTCCAAATAAATAGTGGTGCCACTATATAGAGTACCAAAAGTGTGAAAACCATAAGAAGGAATTGACAGAATTGCAAACATTCTTACAAATAAAATACATATTTAAAATGTGTATTTACAGTAAGTATTTGAACTAGAGTTGTTTTTTAATTCAATCATTTGTACTATTTGTATGCACCTCTGCATTTTCAGCAGTGATATACCTCCTCAAACTTCTTTGCTTTGTACTGATCCGCTCCTTTCAGGAAGTTCAGTAAAATGATATCACAAAGGACAGTGCCCTGTAAAAAGAAACAATCCAAATAGGTAATCAAGTAAAAAGCTGATTAGGACAATTTTAAACTATATTTCCAGATAATACAATTTTTCTTATCTTATTTCTTCCTATACCTGAGGGTGACTATTTATATTCAGGTTTAAAAGGTGCTCCTAGAAAATTGCTATGGTTTATAAATACACTACCTAATTTCACCAGTAAGTGATGCTACAAGACTAATCTTCTATTGTAGTTCTCATTTCCAATAAACCTTATGCAGAAAAGTATATGCAGCTTTGAAGCAGCCATTATCTCTGGCTTCCTGGTCTTCCATTCCAGTACTCGTATATTGATGCTTTAATGCAAATTTGATGTCTTGCCAGCACAAATCAATAAGAGCACATTCTCCGTCTTTTTTTTTTTTTTGCCCTGCTATACAACCAGCAAGTTTTCTACTTTCTTGCTAGTGATTACGATGTTACAGTATTTTGACCCGCAACTGAGTGATTTGTATTACATAAATAGCAGCTGAACTTTGGTGAGTGTGTAAAGTATCACCAGCAGCAGATTTGCTATTTCTTACTGTAAGTTTATAATATATATTTATACAGTGCCTTGCGAAAGTATTCGGCTCCCTTGAACTTTTCAACCTTTTGCCACATTTCAGGCTTCAAACATAAAGATATAAAATTTTTCTTTTTTATGAAGAATCACCAACAAGTGGGACACAATTGTGAAGTGGAAGAAATCTATTGGATTTTTGAAACTTTTTAACTAATAAAAAAATGAAAAGTGGGGCGTGCAAAATTATTCGGCCCCCTTGCGTTAATACTTTGTAGAGCCACCTTTTGCTGCAATTACAGCCGCAAGTCGCTTGGGGTATGTCTCTATCAGTTTTGCACATCGAGAGACTGAAATTCTTGCCCATTCTTCCTTGCAAAACAGCTCGAGCTCAGTGAGGTTGGATGAAGAGCGTTTGTGAACAGCAGTTTTCAGCTCTTTCCACAGATTCTCGATTGGATTCAGGTCTGGACTTTGACTTGGCCATTCTAACACCCGGCTACGTTTATCTGTGAACCATTCCTTTGTAGATTTTGCTATATGTTTGGGATCATTGTCTTGTTGGAAGATAAATCTCCGTCCCAGTTTCAGGTCTTTTGCAGACTCCAACAGGTTTTCATCCAGAATAGTCCTGTATTTGGCTGCATCCATCTTCCCCTCAATTTTAACCATCTTCCCTGTCCCTGCTGAACAAAAGCAGGCCCAAACCATGATGCTGCCACCACCATGTTTGACAGTGGGGATGGTGTGTTGAGGGTGATGAGCTATGTTGCTTTTACGCCAAACATATTGTTTTGCATTGTGGGCAAAAAGTTCGATTTTGGTTTCATCTGACCAGAGCACCTTCTTACACATGTTTGGTGTGTCTCCCAGGTGGCTTGTGGCGAACTTTAGACGAGAGTTTTTATGGATATCTTTGAGAAATGGCATTCTTATTGCCACTCTTCCATAAAGGCCAGATTTGTTCAGTGTACGACTGATTGTTGTCCTATGGACAGACTCTCCCACCTCAGCTGTAGTTCTCTGCAGTTCATCCAGAGTGATCATGGGCCTCTTGGCTGCATCTCTGATCAGTCTTCTCCTTG
Source organism: Lithobates pipiens (assembly GCF_037356315.1). NCBI lineage: Eukaryota > Metazoa > Chordata > Amphibia > Anura > Ranidae > Lithobates > Lithobates pipiens. The sequence goes on from NW_027507764.1 coordinate 526,065,101, forward strand.
TCTGAGCTGAAAGTTTAGAGGGACGGCCAGGTCTTGGTAGATTTGCAGTGGTCTGATACTCCTTCCATTTCAAAATGATTGCTTGCACAGTGCTCCTTGGGATGTTTAAAGCTTGGGAAATCTTTTTGTATCCAAATCCGGCTTTAAACTTCCCCAAAACAGTATTACGGACCTGCCTGGTGTGTTCCTTGGTCTTCATGATGCTCTCTGCGCTTTCAACAGAACCCTGAGACTATCACAGAGCAGGTGCATTTATACAGAGACTTGATTACACACAGGTGGATTCTATTTATCACCATCAGTCATTTAGGACAACATTGGATCATTCAGAGATCCTCGCTGAACTTCTGGAGTGAGTTTGCTGCACTGAAAGTAAAGGGGCCGAATAATTTTACACGCACCACTTTTCAGTTTTTCATTTGCTAAAAAAGTTTAAAATAACCAATAGATTTTGTTCCACTTCACAATTGTGTCCCACTTGTTGGTGATTCTTCACAAAAAATTAAAATTTTATATCTTTATGTTTGAAGCCTGAAATGTGGCAAAAGGTTGAAAAGTTCAAGGGGGCCGAATACTTTCGCAAGGCACTGTACGTGGGTAATGGTACTTTACAACTGTAAATGCATTTACTTTTTGTATTTATACTGTTGCTAGTAGTGTCCAGCATGTTGTGTTGGTGCACAGATTTGAACCTTCCTGCTCTATCTGTTCCAACTGTCATTTTTATTCCTGAACTGATGATACAAGAAAAAATAAGAGGACAGGTGAACATCTGGCAACTGTCACATAAAACTGATACAGCATAAGATAAAAAAACAACAACAATAATAGGCGTATCAATCTCCTCACTCAGCGCAATGGTGCATAAAAATTCCAAATAAAAAAACACAAATATACATAAAATAATACAAACAATTGTTCAGGTTGCCCTGTAGCAGCCGCTTACTCTAACACACAATATTCTCTCTATGACAAATGCAAAGTACTGATATACAAATCATCCAATAGCTTTTATCATTAGCGGCGCTCCTGTCAAATTAAAATGACTGGACTGAAAAATATTTTTCAAATTATAAAACAACCAAAATAATCATCCCTTGATAACAATATCAGATAGTGATTTAAGAGAAAAGGGAGAGTCCAGACACAAATGGTGATATCAATATTTATCTGTCGAATGTGCACCCTTCCACCAGATTGCTCCATCCGTGGGTCACACACCCCTCTGGGTTTCAAACTCACCACAATTCCAGATTACATGAGCCTCGAGTAATCCTGTCAGAGCTCTACTCCTTTATGCCTCTCTCTGTCCCCTACACAAAGCTCTGTGCTCAGCTAGCCAGGGAAGGATGGATTAGATGAAGTCAGAAGTTAATTGAAGTGGAATGAAATTGGCCAGCATGCTTTGCATCTTGGACTTTAGCTTCCTTATTTGTTATTCTTTATTCTCTAAATTCTTACTGTATGATTTGAATTGTGAAAGAACAGTACCTTGTTATAACTATGTAACACGTAGCTGGGCTTTGGCCTCACTCAGAAAACTTAGTGTAGCAAGGTTTCTGGCCTTGTCCAGTCTAATGAGGACCTCCAAAGATAGCTGACATCCTTCAATGTAGTGGGTTGTGAGGTATAGTGGGTGCAAAGATGGTGAAAGTCATTGGTTGTCAGACACTTCTTGGATGTAAAAGAGGATTTATTTCTTTTGACAGTCCTTTTTGTATTTTTGGGGGAAAGAGGGTTAGGGCCAGGACACCCTTAGTTATAGATTCAATTGGCAGACTCTAAACCCCTGTACACACGGTCAGAGATTTCGACAACCAAATCCGTCGGATTTTGTCCGTCGGATCTTGTCCGAAACTGTTGCATACACACGGTCGGACTAAGTTGTCGAAAAATCCGATCATTCAGAACGTGATGACGTAATTTCATTACGATGGGACTACGTTCAGGCTAGTAGCCAATAGCTTTTATGTAGGAATTTGATCTGAGCATGCGTGGCACTTGGTCCGATCAAAATTCTCTACACATGATTTTCCAACAAGTTGGAAAATTGGGTCCGACGGATATTCCGATGGAATCAGTCCGATGCATACCACACACAGTCGGATTATCCGACAACACGGTCCGATAGGACACATTCCGACGGATTCTCCAACCGTGTGTACAAGGACTAAGACTTCAATAGGGGGACAGCCGTGCAGGGAAAGGCCCCAGCAAGGTGCCATTTCTGCACATGCAGGAATGCTGTCTTATATGGTAACAGTCTTTAACAGTTCCTAACTCAAACGTAACCGTCCTTTCCGCTCACATACAACTGCCTCTTGTAGTTCTTCAACACTGAGCTCCCGGTCTCTCACTAGACCCTCTGATTCACTGACTATGAACCCTTTGAGCTCCTCCAAGGTCGGCGGTGGTATCTCCCTCAAGCGTCACCCCTGCTTCTCTGCTGTGTCTTTAGTTTGGCACTCCAGATACTACTCACACTTTACCCCTGCTAACCGGCGAGGTCCCTGGCTTCACTCACAAGGCTTCTCTGCAAGCATCTCCTCTGCGGGTTGGGCCCCTGACTTGATCACCGCCTGAAGTTTCCAGATTATCCACAGTGCCCGTTCGGTGAAAATATGACCTAGTACTTTCTTCAGTTACTCACTGTGGTCCCTGGTAAAGATGGTTGGTCCCTTTGTGGTGACAGCTTCAAATCTACCTCTGACCACTGACAGGTTCCCTGGTCAACAGAACTGCCACTTTTGGTTGGACTGCAAGCTGCAGTCCCAACCCTATGCTCCCCTCTGCCTTCTGGATAGGCCCTCACACAGCCTGGTAGCCAGATGCCACCAGGTTAGGCCCAATCTCCAGCCTAGCAGCCCAGGGCATACGAAACATGTCCACCCTGACAATCGTCCAGGTGGCACAGAACATAGATCATCTGACCTCATCCGAATATATAGGTTCTACCAGCAGGCCAAGGGATTCAAGAAAACCCCTAATCATTGGCTGAGATACCCAATAAACTCATAACCTGACCTTGGGTTGCCCTTCTCATATCTAGTACCACTAGGTGCCCCGCCACTTAGTGGTAGAAGAGAAAAGTTTAACAAGGCCAAACTTAGGGAGAAATCAATAGATCTCTATCAATCGACCAAGATAACTACTCTTTTGTAAATTTGTGAGGAGCTCCCTGACTAAACCACTGGGTGCTACATTAGTTTTGAAGAATTTTCCAAGTGTCTCCTACTTATTTCACTGCTGAAAACCTGTCTTGATTACTACTTGGCTTTAGGGCCTATTGACACGGAATGGACAGCTACCACACAGATAAACCACAGAGGTTTTCTGTCTGGCAGCTGCCCATTATGGCTGCAATAGTGGGCAGTGTGGTGCACAATTCAGTGCACTACCACACAGTTTCCTTTTTGGACTAACTTTATTTAAAGTGCACAAAAGTGACACTTTATTATAGGTATAGGAGTGCGATGCGTTACACTGCTTTACAGTGATATACGATCTTGTCCAACACGCTGCGATAAAATGCTGGACGCCTAAATTTTTTTGTAGATCACTGGAGTGCATTCCCAGGCCACATTTTAGTGTCAATTGGATACTTAGAAAACAATTGTATTTTGTGTGTCCTTGCGGTGACTGGCATTTTACAGTGCAGTAAAAAGCCGGTCACAGCAGTATGTGTGAATTAGCCCTCACTCAGCGATATACAGCTGCCCTGGAACTAATATTTAAAGAACAGCTGTTTAACCAGGGGCCTCCTGAGACAAGTAGCTTCATCACATGTTCCTTTTAAAGGGTAAGTGTACCATTAAGGTCCAATTACATCTGTGCATTGCATTTAACACATGCAAACTTTGTGTTAAAGCTGGACTCCAGAAATTCAGCCACTTTCTAGAATGTGACAAAATATAATGGGTTAAAGTGGTTTCAAAGTCAAAAAGTTTTACCTTTTTACCAACCCCAATCATCCTTTTCTCAGGTCCCCCTGCCAGCACTCCTGGCTCCTCCAAGGTAGCCCAAGTAGCTTCAGATTTGGGAGAGGGCCCCTTATACACGGAATTGGTTTAGATTCTCAATGACAGTCACACATTTTCAAAATGCATGCCACAATGTCATTCCGAGACCACACATGTACACTCACATATGCAGTCATAGTGCTCTATGTGTGGTTTGTTCAAGCTGCTAAACATTTTTTTTTAAATATACCAATCCAGAGTAAAAATGTTTACAGTGATGACAGGATTAATATTACTGTGCAAGATACATTTAGTAATATAATATTTTTGTATTGATGGGGAGGGCAGTTGACCTCTTATAAATAATACTGCGCATTGTTCCCTTCCCACAAGAACAAAGCACAAAACAATGGCTGGAATGGTCCTTGAAATTGAAGAGCACTATGGCCTGTGGTGCGGCTCTAGGTAGATGCCATGCTTTTAGCAAATCAGACCCAGGCAGATGGTGGATTGGCAGCACCATTTAGCACCAATGGTTGGTGGCTCTGGACATTGAGAGTCTGTACAACACAATTCCCCATGATAGGGGCACTGAGGTTGTGTGGGCCTTCTTACATGAAAGGGGCTCATCTTCTCTCAAATACAGTAAATTTGTTATAGAATTACTCAATTCAATTTTGAGACACAGCGTCTTTGTGTTTGATTCCTCCCACTACCTCCAGGTGCAGGAGGTTGCGATGGAGGCCAAGTGTGCCCCATCGTATGCTAACCTGTACCTTGGGGGGTGGGAGAAGGACACTTTTTCAAGAGATGATCTGACACATTTTTTGGATAAGATCTCTTGGTTTTGCTATCTTAATAATGCCCTCTTTTTCTGGTCAGGTACCGAACTGGAACTGAATCAATTTTTGGGCCTAATCTCAAAGAACGACTTCAATTTAAAATTTACTATGCACTACAGCCAAACACAGGTGAACTTTCTAGATCTAACCATGTCCATTGATACAGATGGTAAATTCGATTCATCCCTTTATAGAAAGCCTTCTGTTTGGAATACAATTCTTCACGCTAATAGCACTCATCCAACTTCACTTTTAAACAGTATCCCCTATAGCCAATATTTACGAATGAAACGCAATTGCAGCAAGGAATTCGATTTTCAATTAGCAGCAAAAGATCTGTATCGGAGATTAAAAACAAGAGGCTACAGCCATAGATGTCTAAAAAAGGCCTATAATCGGGTCAAAACCAGAGACAGGACCTCTCTTATTTTTTCTACCAGACGTTCTAATAAATGTGAAACAGTCAGAGTTATATCTCGATACTCGAATCAACACAGGGAATTTAAACAAATTTTAAATAGATTTTGACAACTTTTAGTGGCTGATCCGATTGCAAGTAAATATATCAAAGAATTTACCAAAGTCACTTTTAAAAGAGTTCCATCATTGAAGGATATACTTGTACATAGTCACTTTGATAACAATAATCCAATAAATAGAGAAAGTAACACTGGCACTGCGTGCGCAATTGCGCTTGTCTGTCCGCATCAAGCCGGTGATGTCAGACGCCGGCCCGATGGTAGGGCACTATAAAAGCCAGCACTGTACTGTCAGTCCTCGCGGCATACAGTACGCCAGAGGACATGACTAAAATTCTTTGAGCCAGAGTTTTTGGTAAGTGTTTGACTAACACAGCTCCCCTTTGATGTCATGTAGTTATGTGTTTTATGCACATGTGGGATGCCTTTGCCGCTTAATTCTGTTTAAAACATTTTTAAAAATTTCCCTTTTTTTTTTTAAAACAATTTCTATTTGCAATCTTCATATGTGACTTATACATTTATATGTCACCTCATGTGGTCTTATCTGTCACACGTGTTTGAGCCATTATATAATATTTTCTCCTTTTTATTAACCACTTAAGGACTGCCGCATGGCAATGTACGTCATGAGAATGGCATGTACAGGCACAAGCACGTACATGTACGTGCTTGCCTTCCAGTGGGTGGGGGGACCGATCGGACCCCCTCCCGCTGGATGCGGCGGTCCGTTACGCTGCAGAAGCGATCCGGGATGAGGGGATGGCCGTTGGTTTCTGGCCATCCCTTCTCGATCGCTCCTGGCGAATGAGAAGCTTCCTCCCGCTATGTATAGTAAACACAGGCAGGGAGGAAGTGATGTCATTCTCCTCGGGGCGGTCTTTTTGACTGGACTACGAGGAGAACACTGAAAGTAAGTGCACCAAACACTACACTGACATGTAGGTACACATAGGCACACAAATCCCCCCCCCCCCATCACCCCCCCGATCGTCCCCCCTCCCCCTCCCAGTCACAGTGTCACTGATTGCAGTGATCATTTATTCACTGATCACTGCATTCAGTGTCAGTTGTGACAGTAAAAAGTATCAGGGCAGTTAGTGTTAGGTCCAGGGTAGCCCCCTACCCCCCCAATAAAGGTTTAACCCCCCTGATTGCCCCTAGAGTTAACCCTTTCACCCCCTTTTGCCAGTATCACTAAGCAATCGTTTTTCTTATTGCTGCATTAGTGTCACTGGTGCCGCTAAGTAGCTATTTATTTTTTTAGGTTCACCGCCAGGTTTTTATAGCGTTAGGTACCCCGATATACTACCCAATAATGGTTTTAACCCCCTGATTGCCCCTAGTTAACCCTTTCACCCCCTTTTGCTAGTGTCACTAATGCCGCGTACACACGATTAAACAATCGGGTGGAAAAGTCCGGCAAACTCAAGTCCGCCGGACAATCCCCCGTGTGTAGCCTCCCGCATACTTTTTTGACCCTAAAGTACGGCGAACTTAGAAAGTAGTTTTGCACTTCAATCTTCCCGCCGGACTCGCATTTCGGGGGACAATCCAGCCATGTGTATGCCAGTCCGCCGTACTTTTGAAATTAACTGACTTTTCCCACCCGGAGAAAAGTCCGCTCATTTCGAGCGGGTCTCCAGGTAGGCGGGGCCCGCAAAGGAAGCGTTGCTGGCCCCGCCACCCCGGAGCTGTGCAATAAACTATTTTATCTTGTGTGTTGTGTTTTTTTTGTACTTTATTTTACAGGTGAATGGGTAGGGGTACATTGTACCCCATACTCATTCACATAGGGTGGGGGGCCGGTATCCGGGGCCCCCTTATTAAAGGGGGCTCCCGGATTCCGATAAGCCCCCCACCTGCAGACCCCGACAACCAACGGCCAGGGTTGTCGGGAAGAGGCCCTTGTCCTCATCAACATGGGGACAAGGTGCTTTGGGGTGGGGGGCCGCGCGGCCCCCCTACCCCAAGGCACCCCCCATGTTGAGGGCACGCGGCGTGGTACGGCTCGGAGGGGGGGCGCGATCGCTCGCCCCCCTTTCCTGGCCGGCCGGGTAGCGTGCTCGGACAAGGGTCTGATGTGGACCTGGGGGGACCCCACGCCGATTTTTTTCGGCGTTGGGGTTCCCCTTTAAGTCCATACCAGGTGGCGGGACCAGCGACGTCTCCTTCGTGGGCCCTGCCTACCTGGAGACGTGCTCGAAATGAGTGGACTTTCCTCTGCGTGTGTGGGCGAGTCCGTTCATTTCAAAAGTAGGGCGGATAGTAAGGCGGACTTAGTACGCCGTATTAGTCCGCTGAAAAGGTGCCGTGTGTGGGCAAGTAGCTCGTTCGGAAAGTCCGACGGACAGTCTGGCGGGAAGTCCGCCAGACTAAGTCCGTCGGATAGTCTGCTACGTGTGTACGCGGCATTAGCAATCGTTTTTCTGATCGCTGCATTAGTGTCACTGGTGCCGCTAAGTAGCTAGTTATTTTTTTAGGTTCACCGCCAGGTTTTTATAGCGCTAGGTACCCCAATATACTACCCAATAATGGTTTTAACCCCCTGATTGCCCCTAGTTAACCCTTTCACCAGCGATCACCGTATAAGTGTCACTGGTGACGCTGGTTAGCCAGTTAGTTATTTAGGTTCCCTGTCAGGTTTTTATATAGCGCGAGGGACTCCCATATACTACCTAATAAAAATTTGAACCCCCTGATTGCCCCTAGTTAACCCTTTCACCAGTGATCTCCGTATAAGTGTTACGGGTGACTCTGGTTAGTTAGTTTGCTTTTTATAGCATCAGGGCACCCACCATTTATTACCTAATAAAGGTTTAACCCCCTGATCACCCGGCGGGTGATATCAATTAGGTTTTAGGGTCAGGGTCTGCATCGCCCCAGGCAGCACTAGGTTAGTGCCAGTACCGCTAACACCCACGTGCAAAGCATAAACCTCCCATAGTGGTATAGAATCTGAACAGATCAATATCTGATCTGATCAGATCTATACTAGCGTCCCCAGCAGTTTAGGGTTCCAAAAAAACTAATTGTTAGCAGGATGAGCCCAGATACCTGCTAGTACCTGCGTTTTGCCCCTCCGCCCAGCCCACCCAAGTGCAGTATCGATCGATCACTGTCACTTACAAAACACTAAACATATAACTGCAGCAATTGCAGAGTCAGGCCTGATCCCTGCGAACGCTAACAGTTTTTTTTGGTAGCGTTTACATTTAAATCCGGAAGGCAGTGCTTGGTTTTTGGGGTCCCGTACGTGGCTAGGCTCCCAAAAAGTCCCCCACATGTGGTATCCCTGTACTTGAGAGAAGCAGCAGAATTTATTTTGGGGTGTAATTTGACTTATGCCCATAGCATGTGTGAGCAATATATCATTTAGTGACAACTTTGTGCAAAGAAAAAAAAAAAATTGTAATATTCCTGCAACTTGTGGCAAAATATAAAATATTTCATGGACTCAACATGCCTCTCAGTAAATAGCTTAGGATGTCTACTTTCCAAAATGGGGTAATTTTGGGGGGTTTTGTGTTATTTTCGCATTTTATGGCCTTCAAAACTGTGCTAGGTAGTGAGGAGTGAAATCAAAAATTTGCACCCTTAGAGATTGGTTTTCGGGGTGCCGTACGCGGCTAGACTCCCAAAAAGTCCCACATATGTGGTATCCCCGTACTCAGGAGAAGCAGCAGAATATATTTTGGGGTGAAATTCCACATATAACTATGGCACGTGTGAGCAATATATCATTTAGTGACAACTTTTTGTAAACTCTTTTTTTTTGTGTCATTATTCAATCACTTGGGACCAAAAAAAAATATTCAATGGGCTCAACATGCCCCTCAGAAATTTCCTTGGGGTGTCTACTTTCCAAAATGGGGTCATTTGGGGGGGGGGTTTGTACTGCCCTGCCATTTTAGCACCTCAAGAAATGAGACAGTCCAGTCATAAATTAAAAGCTGTGTAAATTCCAGAAAATGTACTCTAGTTTGTAGACGCTATAACTTTTGCGCAAACCAATAAATATACGCTTGTTGACATTTTTTCTACTAAAGACATGTGGCTGAATAAATTTTGCCCTAAATGTATGACTAAAATCGAGTTTATTCGATTTTTCTTCTAACAAAAAGTAGAAAATATATTTTTTTTCTCAAAATTTTCGGTCTTTTTCCATTTATATCGCAAAAAATAAAAATTGCAATCAAATACCATCAAAAGAAAGCTCTATTTGTGGGATGAAAAGGACGCAAATTTCGTTTGGGTACAACATTGCATGACCGCGCAATTACCAGTTAAAGCAGTGCAGTGCGAAATTGTAAAAAGACCTCTGGTCCTTAGGCTGACAATTGGTCCGGGGCTGAAGTGGTTAAGCAGCTTGTCCTCTCATGTGTATATCTAATACAACTAATATTTTCTTCGCATCCCTTACTGTTTTTTCAGATTTTGATTGTAGTATTTCTGCTTCTTTAAATACTACAACCCTGCTTCGCTCATTGGATTCCATACCTCTAGTCATGTTCTCTCAGGGCCCTATCATTTTATTTTATGTACCGTAAGTAACTTATTATAATAATTCAATAGGCAGACAAAACTGCCATTAGTATTTTATATTAGTATTGGAAGATCTTTATCCCCTGTGTTGCAATATTTACAACATGCGTATAATTTTTGTTTCCCGACAATTATTATTTATTCTAATTTTCCCTTTCTTAGCTGGACTTTTTGCCCTCTATGGTTTTCTGGTGACATTTGACCCGTGGGGCTATTAAATAGCTGTATATCAACGGGCAGTGATTTGAAGTGGGTTGCGTGGTACGGGGTAAGCAGTGCTCACTATCTAAGTGGTGTTTTCTCTCAATATTTTTTTTCTTTCTTCTTACGTTGATAATGATTGTAATTTATTATTTTCTAAATTTAGAGAGTTTTTTTTGAATATTCACACATCCCCTGAGGAAGCATATCTGCGAAACATGTCGGGATAATGTGCAACAATATATTTTCATTCAGTTTATTTCCTGACCACCCAAACCACGACTGTACTTTACTGCTACTGTTTTTTATATATACAGTATTTTAACTTTGATTCTAATAAAAATATTTATACAATTCTGTATTACAATCTGTTTATCTTCTTGATAATAAGCACCGTTAAAATCCCTATGAATTCGTCAATTACTATATTTTCTAATTTTGGGATGTGGTGCCTGTTTTCATGGGTGCTTCTTATGCTTAGTTGAACCCAGGTCCCCAAACACTTTTTATGACAATACCAAGCATTTAAGCCTTTAAAATTAGCACTTTTGATTTCTCCCATAGACTTTTAAAGGGTGTTCCGCGGCTTTGGAATTTGCCGTGAACACCCAAGATCGTTCGCTGTTCATGAGTTCGACTCGAACATAAAGCTCATCCCTGGTAGTGAGCATATAACCATCAGGTGCTATGGGGCTAATAGCAGAAAAAAGCATACCACTGTGGTCTTTTAAAGGTAATCTTATCACTAAAACAAAAAAATGTGGCAAATAGCAATGAGTGATAGCCATGCCACGCCACGCTTATCAAAAGGTTCAGCAGATTCAAAGTAAAATAGCAGTTCATGATAGTTTTTGGATAGAAGAGTTCAGTGTCCCTACAAACCAAATTGACCTAGGAAAGTGTTCATTAATCCCAAAGTTCCTGTTTAATCTCAGCTCGTTCAGGTATTCAGTCACAAGTTTTCTGCTTGTAATTATTGTTGTGGAAATGTTATTATATAAGATTTATGTGGACATTTTATTCTAGAATGTGTGTTTTATGGATTGTCATCTATCTTCCTGTGTCTGTGTCTGAATCGAGGAGTGCTCTAGCAGAGAGCACTTGGGTTGAATCAGGATCAGTGGTAAAAAACAACAGTATGAAAACCTTCTTATGGGATTTGAGACGTGTTCTCTTTGTGTGTGTGGGGGTGTTTGCTGGTTTGTAGGTATCAAGCGCAATGCGCTGGGCTTCTTGCCTTCAAATGTCTATGCACATTAGAGAAGCAAAGTCCACATAACAAGAGAAATGTATTATATCTCTCTTGAGGTCTAAGCTGTCCCCTTAAGGATACATATCAGTTTTTATAAGAGGAGATTGATATCTGCCTTGGCAGTGTACTTGTACGGTACATTAACAACAGCAGTAGCAATGTCCCCTCAGATTGTCTCAAGCCTCTAAGAACTAGAATGATCTTGCTAGATAATAATAATTACTTTGAGCAGTACTGAGTGGGCTCCATACTGATTAAGATGGTGGTTGTGCATGCATATTGTTGGGCGGGGGAGGCAATGTACATGCCTCAAGTTCATGGGACGTGTACACTTCCCTCCCCCTTCCCTCCTGTGAGTGCCCTCCCCTTTACTGTTTGTCATTTCCTGTGATGTCATTTCGTATTGAGGAAGCAATTGGCTATTTTGGCCATCACTTCATGTTTGTCATTCTTTCCGATGAATAAAAAGCCCACGTGTCTGTGCTCCAGGAAAAGACATGTGGAGACCCCAGCTTGAAGCAGCATCTTTTCAAAGAGCTTGATACAAATGTGCTTTGTTTTGTGGTTTGTGTGATCTTGACGCTGGAAGTGCATATTTTGGCACGGTGTGGATTTGCGTACAAGGCTCAATGAAATTTCCCTGACATTTTAGCGACCCAATGGTAGTTCCAGCTCAGTGGTCCGAGAGGAGAGATTGGGTCCCTGGTTTGGGACAGGAAAAGGCTGGCAAAATTCGGTAAGACTGACTGTTTTTCAGTTTTTTCAATTTTTGTTGTCCTAGAACCACCATCTGGTCTCACTGCTCGCTGTTGCAGGCAACTCCGCTTAGCAAAAGAACTCCTTTTTGTGTTTTTACTCTTTGTGTACAAGGACTGGGATTAATATTTGTACTGGGAGGGATAGGTGTATTGGCTGGGAATAGAGTCTTTATTACTGTCCTCTGTAGACCCCTGGTCAATACAGCCTAGAGGGTCTTTGTAAGGGGTTTTTGTTAAATGTAAAACCAGTCCTGTAGTACAATGTGATGGTATGCATGGGGTGTGTTAGTTGATGTTTTAAATGTGTGGCAGAGATCGAATGACATAACATTGTGTGGCTGAGTTATTTCATAATGCTGGTCACCGTGTGAAATAACTTTGTACAATGTGTAGCTATTATAGTGCATCTAACGTTTAGTGTGAGTTAAGTCACTGTTTCTCAACTCCAGTCCTCAATGTCATGTTTTCAGGATTTCCCTTCCGCTGAAACGGCCGTGGTAATTACTAAGGCAGTGAAAACTGATCAGATCACCTGTGCAAAATATTGGAAATCCTGAAAACATGATCTGTTGGAGCGCCTTGAGGACTGGGCTGAGAAACACTGAGTTAAAGTGGTTGTAAACCCTTACAAACCACTTTGACCTACAGGTAAGCCTAGATTAAGGCTTACCTGTAGGTCCAAGAAATATCTCCTAAACCTATACGGTTTAGGAGATATTTGCCCGAAGACAGGCACCGCTGTCTACTGAGCGTGGCATTTCCAACAATGGAGCTGCCGCGCGTGTCGGCTCCCGTGCGCATGCGCGGGAGTGACGTCATCGCGGCTCCGCCGTATGACAGCGGCGGAGCTGCGAGACCCCACCGAAAAGATGGATGCGCCGGACTACAGGGGACAGCGGTGACATCGCTGGCTCCTGTGTCAGGTAAGTGACACATAATGGGCTACTATGCGATGCAAAGTAGTCCATTATGCTTTGCCTTTGCAGGGAATGAAAGAGGAAGTAAACCCATCAGGGTTTACTTCCTCTTTAAGTAGCACAATCTGTTCTGTGTTAAAAAGGTGATTTTGATTTGTAGAGGAACAATTTTGGTCTTGTTAGCACTTATACGGGAGAAACCACATTTTGAAGGATTCTTTTGAAGACACCATTTTGTCACTGCACATGGTACAGGCTCCATTTTGTTTTCCTTTGTGTGTGTGAAGCCATGCAGTCTGAGCTACCATCTTGCTTCTAGGCTCCATTTTGTTTTCCTTTGTGTGCGTGAAACCATGCGGTCTAAGCTACCATCTTGCTTCTAGGCACCATTTTGTTTTCCTTTTAAGTGAATTCAATCTTTTTAGGTTTAGCTGTTTTTGTACTTTTTTTTTAAGGTTTTAAGTGAAATCTCTACTTTGCACTGAATTTCAATAGATTTACTATCTATTAACGTTAACTGAGTTTCTGTACTTTTAGCGATGTGTGTGTTTTTTTAATCTTTTTTTATTTTTGTTTGGGTGTTGTATTTGAGTTTCTCAAAGGGCAATTCATGCCCCTGCCCCATTGTTTTGGGTTTTATCGCTTTGCTGCATCTTTTATTGTACAGCTTACGGTAGGAAAGAAAGGCTTTGGTTTTAAAACTCGCTTTATATTCAATATTCACTTTATTGTCTAGAGTTACTTTTGCGCAGTGAGCAGTCCATTTTTTTGTTCACGCCCAGACTGTTTTATTTTTATTTATTTTTTGTGATTATTTAGAGAAGACACATTGTTCTGTAGTGAAAACAGGTGTACGTGTGCTGTGCAGTTTAGTCTGTGTATAGTCGTACAGAGGTTTGTATGCATACACTGTAAGGGGTAGAGACATAATTCAGGGGGGTAGTCTGTGGTTAACTGATTGTTGGGCATAGTTATTATGGGTATTGCAGTGTAAAAGGGTGGTACACTGTAGTTTTGTGCCAAAAGTGTTGGGACATCAAGCCATAGAGTTAAATAACACCTCGGTTAGGGTTTGTAGTTGGGGGACTGGACCAGATATAGTGGTTGTAGTCCGTCAATCCACCATAGAAGAAGACACCGGGCGTTGCATACCTAAATAGGTGCAAGGGTTTCCATGGATGCATGGGAAAGACCATAAGCTGATTCGAATCACCATGGGCAATTGGCAGTCTATGCAAGGGAAGGAATGCGAGCCTTCTCACAGTTAGACGGCTGCACAGTACATGAAGTCTAGTTTTAGGGGCAAAGACCATGAAACCCCTTAAAAATGGCATAAGTGGCCCAGGATACTACTTGGGGTATCCCGTTGGAGGGGACATTTGACGTCTGGAGGTGGGAGAAATTCCTAACTGAGTTTAAATCCAGGCTCTGGGCAGCAAAGATCTTAGATGTAGCGCAGCTGTTGCTTCAGAAGTCTATTATGGTAAACAGGCAAGGTATACAGTAGGCGGTTTCAGTCCGGAAGAAGTTCTCACGCCAACCAAGACCCCTGTAACACTCCTTTGTTTCCAGTGGCTAAAAAGTCTGTCGATGATCAGGAAGCAACTTACCGTTTAGTACACAATTTAAGGGCTATCAATAAAATAATTATCAGTAATGCCCCTTTGGTACCCAACCCACACACCTAGTTGGCCTCTATACCCCAACACAATTTTCTTCAGCGTCATTGATCTGACTAATGCATTTTTTTGGTACCACTGGACCCCCCTGTGACTAGTCTTTTGGAGTACAGTTGCAAACTTAAAATAGTGTTGGATCAGTGGACCTCAACGAACCCAGAGGTGGTGCTGTTACAGTATGTTGATGTCTTGCTGCTTTGTTGCCCCCGCAAGGGATGTCTGTTATAAGCATACTGTCTCATTGCTTAACCATCTGGTGTCCACAGGGAACAGATCCGTATTTAATATTGATTGGACCCTGGGCAAAAATTTTCTTGGGCCACCTCCCCCCCCCCCCCCATTCAATTTCAATCTCCACCTGCTCTGAGACATACAATAAATAGCAGCTAGACTTAAAATCAGTTTACTATATCAGATCAGACAGCAATTACAATTGGTTGCCAGTGGTTATAGCATATCATTACTGCTTACTGACTGGTTGCTAGAGGTTACAGCACACATTTCGGCTCACTGATTAGTTGCTAGAGGTTGCAGCAAATGATTTCAGCTTGTTAATTGGTTGCTAGAGATTACTGTACAGTATTACTGCTCACAGATTGGTTGCTAGAGGTTACAGCACATCATCTCTTCACTGCAGGGGGGCATGATATAAATGTGAATACTGCCTCTATTTACATATCAATGCCGCAGACTGCAGCTATTTACTTATGAATGCCTGTTATTTACGTGTAAACACGGGGTCTGCAGGTGAGTCATGTGTACACAACAACAAGGCAAAGCTGGGCAACATTAGTACCAGCACTTCACACTGAGATATTGGGAAACAGCACAGGATTAAAACTTCAAAGGGTCAAAGGAATTTAAACTGGGATAATTGGCAAGTACGAGACAGCTGTTTTCGGCCCCACAACAATGACAGGGCCCAGGGCAGCTGCCCCTTTTGCCCTGCCTTAAAGACGGCCCTGATGGGGAATAAAGCTAGCAATGAGAAATTGCAGTTTTGCAGGGAAAAGGTCACCTTTTTAGGATATTGTATATCTCAGGGTTAGGGATGAGCTTCGTGTTCGAGTCGAACATACGTTCGACTCGAACATCGGCTGTTCGCCCGTTCGGCGAATTCCGAACGTTATGGGCCGTTCGCGCCAAATTCGTGTGGCGCTCACGGCCCACAATGCACTGCGTCATCGCAGTGCATTGCTGGCTCATGATTGGCCAAGCATGCACTGTGACCCCGCATGCTTGGTCAATCACAGCGCCAGCAGCGAGGAGATTCATGATTGGCCACAGGCAGGATGCCTGTGGCCAATCATAGCTCAGGCTGTGTAGTACACGCCCCACACTATATAAGGCCGTCAGCGCGGCTGCCTAGTGTAGTGTGTTGGCGTCTGAAGCAGTTAGTGGGTGTTCTGTGTACCTTCAACACAGTACACACCGATCGTTTTCGGCCGATTTTCGATCTTGCTGTTGTGTAGTGGTTGTTGTCTGTGTGCCCTGACCGCAGTATACACCGCTATATTCACCTCACCTATATAGCTAGTGATCTATCTTTTATAGTAGAGCTTGCAGTCAGTAGTGTTAGGAGCTTGTGCGTGCTGTCTGCGTGCTCTGTACCCAGTACACACCGCTATATCCACCTACATAGCTCTTCTCTATTTGAGCCCACTTGCCATCTGCAGGAGTTATTGGAAGTTGTGTGTGCCTCCAGCACAGCACAGTATACATCTGTATATACCCCTTTATCTCTGGTGTTCTATAAAAAAGGCATCTGCAGGAGTTAGTGGGTTTTTTGTGCCTCCAGCACAATATACACCTGTATCAACCCTTTATTGCTGTTCTCTAATAGAGGCATCTGCAGGGCTTAGTGGGTGTTGTGTGACTCAGTTACAGTATACCCCTTTATCTCTGGTGTTCTATAATAAAGGCATCTCCCGGAGTTAGTGGGTGTTGTGTGACTCCAGCTCAATATACACCTGTATCTACTGTTTATTGCTGTTCTCTAATAGAGCCATCTGCAGGGCTTAGTGGGTGTTGTGTGACTCCATTACACTGCTGTTTTACCCAACTCCCTTCAGGCCATTACCATGTCTGGAAGGCCAGCAAGGAGAGGCAGACAGGCGCGAGCCGATAAAAGAGGGCAAGCAGGCTCTGTGTCTAGAGACAACAGTGCTGATCGTGGACGCGGTGCATTGTCATCAGCACGTGGCCATGGGACACGCTTGTCCTTCTTTTCGGCAGCTGGACATGTTGAACCGCAACATGCCAACGACTTGGTAGAGTGGATGACCAAGCCCTCTTCATCCTCCTCATCCTCTCTCACCCAGTCTCAGGGTACTAGCAAAGCAGCTGCCAACGCATCATCTTCCCTCCTCTCAATGTCATCATCAGTGACTCCTTCCCTAGACCCAACACGTCCTCCTGAGGACTCTCCTGAACTTTTTGAACACAGTGTTGGGTACATGCTCCAGGAGGATGCCCAGTGTTTTGTGGGCTCTGATGATGACACTCAGCTAGAGGAAGGCAGTAACGTGAGTGCAGAGATAGGGGATGCTCAAGAAGGACAGCAATCTGGCAGTCATATTCCACAAGCTGCAGCATACTGCCAGGTTTGCTACAGCGATGAAGAGGGAGGGGATGATGAGGGCACTGACTCCACGTGGGTGCCTGGTAGGAGAGAGGAGGAGGAGGAGGAGGAAGAGGAGGCACATGTCCAACGAGGCAGGATGCCCTCCGGGGGCCAGCTTAGGGGCAGCACACCGACTGAATCACACCGCAGAGCTGCGCCTGTGCAGGGCGCTGCCTCTGCGCGTTATTCTAAAAGTTCTTTGGTGTGGGCCTTTTTTGAGACTAGTGCATCAGATCGCACCGCTGCTATTTGAAAAATATGTCTCAAGCATATCTCGCGTGGCCAAAACATCAGCCGCTTGGGCACCACATGCTTGACCAGACATATGTTGACCTGCCATGCAGCTCGTTGGCAAGCGTACCTCAAAGACCCACACCAAAGAACAAAGCGGACCTCTCCTTGCTCCTCATCAGCTGGCATCTCCAACCCCACTAGACCTTCAGTCCTCTCTGAAACCTGCTCTGAGAGGAATGAAGGTGTAGAATTAGGTGTGTCACAGCCAAGTGCTTCCGGGAACTCTGCTAGCGGTACACCCACGTCCGATTATAGCAGGCAAATGTCCCTGCCCCAGCTGCTGGACCGGCGAAAGAAGTTCACTCCCAGCCATCCACATGCCCAGCGGTTGAATGCTAGCTTGGCTAAATTGCTAGCACTTCAACTGCTGCCTTTTCAGTTGGTAGACTCTGCCCCCTTCCGTGAGTTTGTACAATGTGCGGTTCCTCAGTGGCAGGTCCCCAAACGCCACTTTTTCTCACGGAAGGCGATCCCGGCTCTCTACCGGCATGTGGAAGGCAATGTCCTTGCCTCGCTGGACAGGGCGGTCAGCGGTAAGGTGCATATTACCGCTGACTCATGGTCCAGCAGGCATGGACAGGGACGTTACCTGTCTTTCACGGCCCATTGGGTCACTCTTCTGGCAGCTGGGAAGGATGCAGGACAAGGTGTAGTAGTGTTGGAGGTTGTTCCGCCACCACGCCTCCAAAATGCTACTATTGGTTGTGACACACCTCTCTCCTCCACCCCCTCCTCTTCTTCTTCCTCCATGGCCTCTTCCAGTGCTCTGTCCTCAGAACCAGCGGTGCTCCATAGGCGTTCCAGGGGCTACGCAAGTACGCAGGCAAAACTATGCCATGCCGTGCTTGCGCTGGTTTGTTTGGGGGACAGGAGCCACACTGGGGCGGATGTTTTGTCAGCTCTGCAGGGGCAGGCCGAGAGGTGGTTGACGCCACGCCAGCTTAAGCCAGGAATGGTGGTTTGTGACAATGGCACCAACCTCCTCTCCGCCCTCCGACAGGGACAACTGACCCATGTGCCCTGTGTAGCTCATGTCCTTAAGCTGGTGGTGCAGCGGTTCTTGGGCAGGTACCCCGACTTACAGGATGTCCTGAAGCAGGCCAGGAAAGTCTGTGTGCATTTCTGCCAATCATTTAATGCCTGTGCTCGGCTGGCTGAGCTCCAAAAGGAGTTGAACCTGCCCAAGAACCGCCTTATATGTGACATGCCCACCAGGTGGAACTCAACGTTGGCCATGCTGCAGCGGCTGCACACGCAGCAGAGGGCCATCAATGAGTACCTGTGCGACTACGGCACCAGGACAGGGTCAGGGGAGCTCGGTTTTTTCTCACCACGCCAGTGGGGCATGATTAGGGATGCATGCACTGTCCTGTCACCGTTTGAGGAGGCCACAAGGATGGTGAGCAGTGACAGTGCATGCATCAATGACACTGTACCTCTTGTCCACCTCTTGGAGCATACGCTGCATGGAATAATGGACAGGGCACTTGAGGCAGAACAGAGGCAGGAAGAGGAGGACTTCCTTGTCTCTCAAGGCCCCCTTTATCCAGACAGTGTCCCTGCTGTGCCACCCATCACACAGGAAGAGGATGAGGAGGAGGAAGAGGAGGAGGAGGATGATTGTGTCAGCATGGAGGTGGAGGCTGGCACTCAGCATCAGCAGCAGCAGCAGCAGTCTTGTAGGGATGATTTACAGTCCCAAGAAACACGTGGACTTGTACGTGGCTGGGAGGAGGTAGCTGCGGATCATGTTGTCCTTAGTGACCCAGAGGACTCCGGACCGAATGCTTCAGCTAACCTACGCTGCATGGCCTCCCTGATCCTGCAAAGCCTGCAGAAGGATCCTCGTATTCTTCGGATCAAGGAGAGGGACCATTACTGGCTGGCCACTCTCTTTGATCCACGGTACAAGGGTAAGGTTGCCGACCTTATCTTGCCATCGCAGAGGGAGCAGAGGATGAGACATCTCCGGGAGGCCTTGCAGAAAGGTCTGTGCAATGCGTTCCCAGAGACTGGGAGGTTACAAACTCCTGGTCCTGGACAACGTGTTGCTGAGGCATCGGTCAGAAGGAGCGGTGGAGAAGGTGGCCGTCTGACTGATGCTTTCAGACAATTTTTTAGTCCGCAGCCCCAAGGTATGATCGGTTCCAGCAACCATCGCCAGCGTCTGATTTACATGATGCAGGAATACCTAGGGGCAAGGTTATACTTGGACACCTTTCCCACCGAAAATCCTCTGGCTTACTGGGTCTTGAGAATAGATCACTGGCCAGAGCTTGCACAGTATGCAATTGAGCTACTGGCCTGTCCTGCATCCAGCATTCTTTCAGAACGCACCTTCAGTGCTGCTGGTGGCTTTGTTACCGATCACAGGGTGCGCCTGTCCACCGAATCAGTTGATCGACTGACCTTCATCAAGATGAATCAGTCTTGGATCACCCACAGCTACCAAGCACCTGAAGCTGATGTAACCGAATAATTTTTTTTGAAATATCACATCCCTTCAAGACTGCCTATGCTGATGCTGAGTGACTGTCCTGTTATGTTGATTGTCTATCCTCTTCCTCCTCCGCTGATATGTTGGAAGAACATTTCTGGTACTGGGTGATGCCATTAGCCCAATTTTTCTGCCCCTATTTAACAGGGGCTTTTAAGTACAATTTTTGATGCAATGCTTTGCAGCAGGGCTAATTCCTGCAATAAAACTAGAGTATATGGGAGAGGTTGCAGTGTGGTGGCACCAGCACCAGTGCCTAAGGCCCAATTTTTCTGCCCCTGTTTAACAGGGGCGTTTAAGTACAATTTTTGATGCAATGCCTTGCAGCAGGGCTAATTCCTGCAATAAAACTAGAGTATATGGGAGAGGTTGCAGTGTGGTGGCACCAGCACCAGTGCCTAAGGCCCAATTTTTCTGCCCCTGTTTAACAGGGGCGTTTAAGTACAATTTTTGATGCAATGCTTTGCAGCAGGGCTAATTCCTGCAATAAAACTAGAGTATATGGGAGAGGTTGCAGTGTCGTGGCACCAGCACCGGTGCCTAAGGCCCAATTTTTCTGCCCCTGTTTAACAGGGACATGTAATTACAATTCTTGATATAATATTTCACAGGAGGGCCCGTTCCTGTGCCCACCCAGAGTAACTGTGAGGACTTATAGTGTTGTGGCACCAGCACCACAACCACCAAAGGTCAATTTTTCTACCACTGTTCAACAATGGCATGTAATTACAATTCTTGATATAATCGTTCACAGCAGGGTGCTCCAGCGCCCAGCAAGAGTCACTGTGAGGGCTTACAATGTTGTGGCAAAACCAACACCTTGTTCCGCCATTTCTGCAGAGCATATAGGGCAGGCCCCTACTTTCAAACATCCAACTTACAAACATCTCCTACTTGCAAACGGAAGGAGACAACAGCAAGTGAGATGAAAAAAGATGGACGACAAAACAAATTATACAGGGGTGATAACCCTTCCCTATGTTTTCCAAAAAGCTTAAAAATAGTTTTTTTGACTGGAGCTACACTTTAAAAATGTACCAGTTGAAAATTACAAACAGATTCAACTTAACACAACAAACCTACACAGTCCCTGTCTTGTTTGCACCGCCTGTATACTGCTGTTCTGAGTATATAGGGCCTGGGGGCCACACGCATTTCCTTTTTTTAATATGGGTACAGGGTTCCCCTTGATATGCGTACAAGACCCAAAGGGGCTGGTAATGGGCAGGGAGGGCTACCCATGCCATTTTTCTCAATGGTTTTCAACCATATTGCAGGAACCAGACATACAGTGCCTTGCGAAAGTATTCGGCCCCCTTGAACTTTTCAACCTTTTGCCACATTTCAGGCTTCAAGCATAAAGATATAAAATTTAAATTTTTTGTGAAGAATCACCAACAAGTGGGACACAATTGTGAAGTGGAACGAAATCTATTGGATATTTTAAACTTTTTTAGCAAATAAAAAACTGAAAAGTGGTGCGTGCAAAATTATTCGGCCCCTTTACTTTCAGTGCAGCAAACTCACTCCAGAAGTTCAGCGAGGATCTCTGAATGATCCAATGTTGTCCTAAATGACTGATGGTGATAAATAGAATCCACCTGTGTGTAATCAAGTCTCTGTATAAATGTACCTGCTCTGTGATAGTCTCAGGGTTCTGTTGAAAGTGCAGAGAGCATCATGAAGACCAAGGAACTCACCAGGCAGGTCCGTAATACTGTTGTGGAGAAGTTTAAAGCCGGATTTGGATACAAAAAGACTTCCCAAGCTTTAAACATCCCAAAGAGCACTGTGTAAGTGATCATTTTGAAATGGAAGGAGTATCAGACCACTGCAAATCTACCAAGACCTGGCCGTCCCTCTAAACTTTCAGCTCAGACAAGGAGAAGACTGATCAGAGATGCAGCCAAGAGGCCCATGATCACTCTGGATGAACTGCAGAGAACTACAGCTGAGGTGGGAGAGTCTGTCCATAGGACAACAATCAGTCGTACACTGCACAAATCTAGCCTTTATGGAAGAGTGGCAAGAAGAAAGCCATTTCTTAAAGATATTCATAAAAAGTCTCGTCTAAAGTTTGCCACAAGCCACCTGGGAGACACACCAAACATGTGGAAGAAGGTGCTCTGGTCAGATGAAACCAAAATCGAACTTTTTGCCCACAATGCAAAACGTTATGTTTGGGTAAAAGCAGCACAGCTCATCACCTTCAACACACCATCCCTACTGTCAAACATGGTGGTGGTGGCAGCATCATGGTTTGGGCCTGATTTTCTTCAGCAGGGACAGGGAAGATGGTTAAAATTGAGGGAAAGATGGATGCAGCCAAATACAGGACCATTCTGGATGAAAACCTGTTGGAGTCTGCAAAAGACCTGAAACTGGGACGGAGATTTATCTTCCAACAAGACAATGATCCCAAACATACAGCAAAATCTACAAAGGAATAGTTTTCACAAATAAACGTATCCGGGTGTTAGAATGGCCAAGTCAAAGTCCAGACCTGAATCCAATCGAGAATCTGTGGAAAGAGCTGAAAACTGGTGTTCACAATCGCTCTCCATCCAACCTCACTGAGCTCGAGCTGTTTTGCAAGGAAGAATGGGCAAGAATTTCAGTCTCTCGATGTGCAAAACTGATAGAGACATACCCCAAGCGACTTGCAGCTGTAATCGCAGCAAAAGGTGGCTCTACAAAGTATTAACGCAAGGGGGCCGAATAATTTTGCACGCCCCATTTTTCATTTTTTTATTAGTTAAAAAAGTTTCAAAAATCCAATAGATTTCGCTCCACTTCACAATTGTGTCCCACTTGTTGGTGATTCTTCACAAAAAATAAAAATGTTATATCTTTATGTTTGAAGCCTGAAATGTGGCAAAAGGTTGAAAAGTTCAAGGGGGCCGAATACCTTCGCAAGGCACTGTAACATTAAAACCTCAAGCAGTTTTCAATGATGTTATTTCTGTTTAATGTTATTTTGTGCAGAGACTGTTCTAAACACGGGAAACACGTGGCACTTCACAGGCATACTACAGACACCCCCCAGGCACCATATTTAAAGGAATATTTCACTTTTTTTTCACTTTAATCATCATTAAAATCAGTGCTCCCGCCAAAACGGCCATTTTTAAAAACATTTTAGGCATTGACCCATGTCCCCTGGGGCAAGAGCCAGGTCCCCAAACCCTTTTTAGGACAGTATCTTGCATATTAGCCGTTAAAATTAGCACTTTTAATTTTGAACGTTCGAGTCCCATAGACGTCAATGGGGTTCTAAAGTTCGTTCGAATTTGGGGTCCGTTCGAAAGTTCTGGTGCGAACCGAATCGGGGGGTGTTCGGCTCATCCCTACTCAGGGTACTCGACACCTGACAACCCAGAGAATTCCGACAATGAAAGACCTCCTGAAATGCAGGACAAATCAGAGCCATTCTTGAACTTAACTACTGTAGAGACTGGGTCCCTAACATCTCATCCACATTAGGATCCCTTTACGAAATCCCATCCCAAACACCCTTTCAAAGGACTGATGATAACTGGTCAATCCTACAGGACTTGATCCAATAACTCTCGAAAGCACCTGCTTTAGGCCTGCCCAACTATGACCTCCCTTTCTACCTTTTCTGCTCTGAAAGCAAAGACCACGCCATTGGCAGTAGTGACCCAACAACATGGGTCCAGGTACTGACCCATCGACTGCCCTAGGGGCTGTATTGTCACAGAGGGTAGGTGACATAGTCTTGGACTCCCCACTAACCCTCTTTACTCCCCATTCAGTGCAGGAGATCCTAAATCAAGTTCAGACAAAACACCTCTCTGCTGCCAGACTGACCAAGTAAGAAGTGGCTCTCCTAACCCCTACTAACCTAACTTTAAGACGATGCACCATTTTGAACCCAGCATCTCTTCTTCCTTTCAATGAGGAAGAGAGGGGGGAGATAATGGTGTTAAAAGCGACAACACTAAAACTTTATAGACTAACAATACTAATCTCTCTACCTCTAAGCAACTTTTCAATTTAGAAGGACAACATGTTGATGACCACCATGACTGTGTTTCTTTGATGGAACTTGAGCCAGCAACCATCAGTCCAGTGAAGGAGTCTCCTATCCCAGATGCTAAGAACCTTTTTGTCGATGGTTCCAGGTATTACACCCCAGATGGTAAGCCACACACAGGTTATGCAGTGACTACAGTCAGCGAAATTGTGGAAAAGGGTTCATTGAGTTCCAACATGTCTGTACAAGAAGCCTAGCTGTGGGCACTGGCAAGAGCTTGTGAGACCCAAGAGGGTCATAGGATGAATATCTACACAGATTCCTTTTTTGGGATAGCTCATGATTTCGGTCCCATCTGGAAATCAAGAAGGTTTCTGACTAGCTCGGGGAAGCCCGTGACACACGCGGAGGTAATCAACAGTTTTTTCGTGGCTTTCAACCTGCCGTGTGAGATAGCCATTCTAAAGGTTAAGGCCCACACGACTGATAGGACTTTGGAGGCCGATAGCAATGCCTTGGCAGATAAAGCTGCTAAAGAAGATGCTCTGAACCCTCCTTGTGGAAACCCTGATGCTAGCCATCCCCTCTGATGTGTCTCTAGAAGAATTTAGGACTACAATCACAAGCGGAATTACAGTAAAAGAAGAGATGGATAGCACGAGGTCCAAATGACATCTGGGGTCTTGGTAAGAAGTTGTGTCTGCCAAGATCGCTTTTTCCAATGATGGCCCATTCGGATCATTATCCAGGGCATCAGTCAAAGATGGTTATGTGTGCGCAGGTGGATGAGCATTGGAGCTTACTACTGCAACTGCTAATTTTGTAGCAGCCTGCCTGGTTTGTGCATTGCACAACCCAGGTAGGATGGTACCAGTACCTAAATGACCGAATATCCATTTCAGCGCATTCAGATAGACTACATTACGTTCCCTAGAAGTGGGCCTTATGACCACATCTTGTGTCTGTGTAGATATGTTTTCAGGTTGGCTGGTTCAGAAAGCAAATGCCACCACCACAGCCAAGAAGATCCTGTCCGAAATAGTGTGTCACTGGGGCCTACCTGAAATTATCGAGTCAGATCGAAGCTCCCAATTCACTGGTCAGATATTTGCAGAAGTGTGTAAAGCCCTCCATATCAATCAGGGATTACACATCCCTTATCATATCCAAAGTAGTGGTAAGGTTGAAAGGTTAAATGAATGGTTAAAATCCTTAAAAACAAAATCTCCAAAATAATAGCTGATACTGGGAAACCTTGGCCTGAATGTCTCCCCATAGCTCTCCACTCCATCAGAAATGCCCCTAGATGACTTCACCTCGAGACACCCTTAGACCATTCCAGGTTCAGCTGACCATGCCGACCTCTCTAAAGCTTGAAGAACGAGACAACTGGATCCATGCCAGCCACTGCACGCTGCTCAACTACATCAAAGAATGAGGAGTATCTTCTTAATTTATAGCTTTCGTTTGGTGTATTTTAGCGAGGGTAATGATGAAAAGCATCCCAAATTATTGTTTAAAATGCACCTCCAGCTGGCAAAAATTGCAAACAGGACCAACTGCTGGGTATGTCCAAACTAGGGATGAGCCGAACACCCCCCCCGGTTCAGTTCGCACCAGAACTTTCGAACGGACCCCAAATTCGTACGAACGTTAGAACCCCATTGAAGTCTATGGGACTCGAACGTTCGAAATTAAAAGTGTTAATTTTAACGGCTAATATGCAAGATACTGTCCTAAAAAGGGTTTGGGGACCTGGCTCCTGCCCCAGGGGACATGGGTCAATGCAAAAAAAAAAGTTTTAAAAACGGCCGTTTTGGCGGGAGCACTGATTTTAATGACGATTAAAGTGGAAAAAAGTGAAATATTCCTTTAAATATGGTGCCTGGGGGGTGTCTGTAGTATGCCTGTGAAGTGCCACGTGTTTCCCGTGTTTAGAACAGTCCCTGCACAAAATGACATTTAACGGAAATAACGTCATTTAAAGCTGCTTGCGGTTTTAATGTTATATCTGGTTCCTGCAATATGATTGAAAATCATTGAGAAAAATGGCATGGGTAGCCCTCCCTGCCCATTACCAGCCCCTTTGGGTCTTGTACGCATATTAAGGGGAACCCCGTACCCATATTAAAAAAAGGAAATGCGTGTGGCCCCCAGGCCCTATATACTCAGAACAGCAGTATACAGGCGGTGCAAACAAGACAGGGACTGTGTAGGTTTGTTGTGTTAAGTTTAATCTGTTTGTAATTTTCAACTGGTACATTTTTAAAGTGTAGCTCCAGTCAAAAAAACTATTTTTAAGCTTTTTGGAAAACATAAGGAAGGGTTATCACCCCTGTATAATTTGTTTTGTCGTCCATCTTTTTTCATCTCACTTGCTTTTGTCTCCTTCCGTTTGCAAGTAGGAGATGTTTGTAAGTTGGATGTTTGAAAGTAGGGGCCTGCCCTATATGCTCTGCAGAAATGGCGGAACAAGGTGTTGGTTTTGCCACAACATTGTAAGCCCTCAAAGTGACTCTTGGTGGGCGCTGGAGGGCCCTGCTGTGAACGATTATATCAAGAATTGTAATTACATGCCATTGTTGAACAGTGGTAGAAAAATTGACCTTTGGTGGTTGTGGTGCTGGTGTCATAACACTATAAGTCCTCACAGTTACTCTGGGTGGGCACAGGAAGGGGCCCTCCTGTGAAATATTATATCAAGAATTGTAATTACATGTCCCTGTTAAACAGGGGCAGAAAAATTGGGCCTTAGGCACTGGTGCTGATGCCACGACACTGCAACCTCTCCCATATACTCTAGTTCTATTGCAGGAATTAGCCCGGCTGCAGAGCATTGCATCAAAAATTGTACTTAAACGCCCCTGTTAAACAGGGGCAGAAAAATTGGACCTTAGGCACTGGTGCTGGTGCCACCACACTGCAACCTCTCCCATATACTCTAGTTCTATTGCAGGAATTAGCCCTGCTGCAGAGCATTGCATCAAAAATTGTACTTAAACGCCCCAGTTAAACAGGGGCAGAAAAATTGGACCTTAGGCACTGGTGCTGGTGCCACCACACTGCAACCTCTCCCATATACTCTTGTTTTATTGCAGGAATTAGCCCTGCTGCAAAGCATTGCATCAAAAATTGTACTTAAACGCCCCTGTTAAACAGGGGCAGAAAAATTGGGCCTTAGGCACTGGTGCTGGTGCCACGACACTGCAACCTCTCCCATATACTCTAGTTTTATTGCAGGAATGAGCCCTGCTGCAAAGCATTGCATCAAAAATTGTACTTAAACGCCCCTGTTAAACAGGGGCAGAAAAATTGGGCCTTAGGCACTGGTGCCCCCACACTGCAACCTCTCCCATATACTCTTGTTTTTTTGCAGGAATTAGCCCTGCTGCAAAGCATTGCATCATAAATTGTACTTAAATGCCCCTGTTAAACAGGAGCAGAATAATTGGGCCTTAGGCACTGGTGCTGGTGCCACGACACTGCAACCTCTCCCATATACTCTTGTTTTATTGCAGGAATTAGCCCTGCTGCAAAGCATTGCATCAAAAATTTTACTTAAACGCCCCTGTTAAACAGGGGCAGAAAAATTGGGCTGATGGCATCACCCAGAACCAGAAATGTTCTTCCAACATATCAGCAGAGGAGGAAGAGGATAGACAATCAACATAACAGGACAGTCACTCAGCATCAGCATAGGCAGTCTTGAAGGGATGTATTATTTCAAAATTATTCGGTTAAATCAGCTTCAGGTTCTTGGTAGCTGTGGGTGATCCAAGACTGATTCATCTTGATGAAGGTCAGTCGATCAACTGATTCGGTAGACAGCCGCACCCTGTGATCGGTAACAAAGCCACCAGCAGCACTGAAGGTGCGTTCCGAAAGAACGCTGGATGCAGGACAGGCCAGTAGCTCAATTGCATACTGTGCAAGCTCTGGCCAGTGATCCATCCTCAAGACCCAGTAAGCCAGAGGATTTTCGGTGGGAAAGGTGTCCAAGTCTGACCTTGCCCCTAGGTATTCCTGCACCATGTAAATCAGACGCTGGCGATGGTTGTTTGTAACCTCCCAGTCTCTGGAAACGCGTTGCACAGACCTTTCTGCAAGGCCTCCCGGAGATGTCTCATCCTCTGCTCCCTCTGAGATGGCAAGATAAGGTCAGCAACCTTACCCTTGTACCGTGGATCAAGGAGAGTGGCCAGCCAGTAATGGTCCCTCTCCTTGATCCGAAGAATACAAGGATCCTTCCGCAGGCTTTTTAGGATCAGGGAGGCCATGCAGCGTAGGTTAGCTGAGGCATTCGGTCCGGAGCCCTCTGGGTCACTAAGGACAACATGATCCGCAGCTACCTCCTCCCAGCCACGTACAAGTCCACGTGTTTCTTGGGACTGTAAATCATCCCTACAAGACTGCTGCTGCTGCTGCTGATGCTGAGTGCCAGCCTCCACCTCCATGCTGACACAATCATCCTCCTCCTCCTCTTCCTCTTCCTCCTCCTCATCCTCTTCCTGTGTGATGGGTGGCACAGCAGGAACACTGTCTGGATAAAGGGGGCCTTGAGAGGCAAGGAAATCCTCCTCTTCCTGCCTCTGTTCTGCCTCAAGTGCCCTGTCCATTATTCCACGCAGCGTATGCTCCAAGAGGTGGACAAGAGGTACAGTGTCACTGATGCATGCACTGTCACTGCTCACCATCCTTGTGGCCTCTTCAAACGGTGACAGGACAGTGCATGCATCCCTGATCATGCCCCACTGGCGTGGTGAGAAAAAACCGAGCTCCCCTGACCCTGTCCTGGTGCCGTAGTCACACAGGTACTCATTGATGGCCCTCTGCTGCGTGTGCAGCCGCTACAGCATGGCCAATGTTGAGTTCCACCTGGTGGGCATGTCACATATAAGGCGGTTCTTGGGCAGGTTCAACTCCTTTTGGAGCTCAGCCAGCCGAGCACAGGCATTAAATGATCGGCGGAAATGCACACAGACTTTCCTGGCCTGCTTCAGGACATCCTGTAAGCCGAGGTACCTGCCCAAGAACCGCTGCACCACCAGGTTAAGGACGTGAGCTACACAGGGCACATGGGTCAGTTGTCCCTGTCGGAGGGCGGCGAGGAGGTTGGTGCCATTGTCGCAAACCACCATTCCTGGCTTAAGCTGGTGTGGCGTCAACCACTTCTCGGCCTGCCCCTGCAGAGCTGACAAAACATCCGCCCCAGTGTGGCTCCTGTCCCCCAAACAAACCAGTGCAAGCACGGCATGGCATCGTTTTGCCTGCGTACTTGCGTAGCCCCTGGAACGCCTACGGAGCACCGCTGGTTCTGAGGACAGAGCACTGGAAGAGGCCATGGAGGAAGAAAAGGAGGGGGTGGAGGAGAGAGGTGTGTCACAACCAATAGTAGCATTTTAGAGGCGTGGTGGCGGAACAACCTCCAACACTACTGCACCTTGTCTTGCATCCTTCCCAGCTGCCAGAAGAGTGACCCAATGGGCCGTGAAAGACAGGTAACGTCCCTGTCCATGCCTGCTGGACCATGAGTCAGCGGTAATATGCACCTTACCGCTGACCGCCCTGTCCAGCGAGGCAAGGACATTGCCTTCCACATGCCGGTAGAGAGCCGGAATCGCCTTCCGTGAGAAAAAGCGTTTGGGGACCTGCCACTGAGGAACCGCACATTGTACAAACTCACGGAAGGGGGCCGAGTCTACCAACTGAAAAGGCAGCAGTTGTAGTGCTAGAAATTTAGCCAAGCTAGCATTCAACCGCTGGGCATGTGGATGGCTGGGAGTGAACTTCTTTCGCCGGTCCAGCAGCTGGGGCAGGGACATTTGCCTGCTATAATCGGACGTGGGTGTACTGCTAGCAGAGTGCCCGGAAACACTTGGCTGTGACACACCTAATTCTACACCTTCATTCCTCTCAGAGCAGGTTTCAGAGAGGACTGAAGGTTTAGTGGGGTTGGAGATGCCAGCTGATGAGGAGCAAGGAGAGGTCCGCTTTGTTCTTTGGTGTGGGTCTTTGAGGTACGCTTGCCAACGAGCTGCATGGCAGGTCAACATATGTCTGGTCAAGCATGTGGTGCCCAAGCGGCTGGGGCTGTTTTGCTGCTTCAGGACCTGGAAGACTTGCCGTGATAAAAGGAACTATGAATTCTGCTGTCTACCAAGAGATCCTGAAGGAGAATGTCCGACCATCTGTTCGTGTACTCAAGCTGAAACGAACTTGGGTTCTGCAGCAGGACAATGATCCTAAACACACCAGCAAGTCCACCACCGAATGGCTGAAGAAAAACAAAATGAAGACTTTAGAGTGGCCTAGCCAAAGTCCTGACCTGAATCCTATTGAGATGTTGTGGTATGACCTTAAAAAGGCCGTTCATGCTCGAAAACCCTCTAATGTAACTGAATTAGGACAATTCTGCAAAGATGAGTGGGCCAAAATTCCTCCAGGACGCTGTAAAAGCCTCATTGCACGTTATCGCAAACGCTTGGTTGCAGTTGTTGCTGCTAAGGGTGGCCCAACCAGTTATTAGGTTTAGGGGGCAATCACTTTTTCACACAGGGCCATGATGGTTTGGATTTTTTTTCACCTTTAATAATAAACACCTTCATTTACAAATTGCATTTTGTGTTTACTTGTGTTGTCCTTGACTATTGTTTAAATTGGTTTGATGTTTCGAAACACTTAAGTGTGACAAACATGCAAAGGAACAGGAAATGAGGAAGGGGGCAAACACTTTTTCACACCACTGTATGTCTGGTCAAGCATGTGGTGCCCAAGCGGCTGATGTTTTGGCCACGCGAGATACGCTTGAGACATATGTTGCAAATAGCAGCGGTGCAATCTGATGCACTCGTCTCAAAAAAGGCCCACACCAAAGAACTTTTAGAATAACCTGCAGAGGCAGAGCCCTGCACAGGCGGAGCTCTGCGGTGTGATTCAGTCGGTGTGCTGCCCCTAAGCTGGCCCCCGGAGGGCATCCTGCCTCGTTGGACATGTGCCTCCTCCTCCTCCTCCTCCTCTCTCCTACCAGGCACCCACGTGGAATCAGTGCCCTCATCATCCCCTCCCTCTTCATTGCTGTAGCAAACCTGGCAGTATGCTGCAGCTTGTGGAACATGACTGCCAGATTGCTGTCCTTCTTGAGCATCCCCTCTCTCTGCATTCACGCTACTGCCTTCCTCTAGCTGAGTGTCATCATCAGAGGCTACAAAACACTGGGCATCCTCCTGGAGCATGTACCCAACACTGTGCTCAAAGAGTTCAGGAGACTCCTCAGGAGGACGTGGTGGGTCTAGGGAAGGAGTCACTGATGATGACATTGAGAGGAGGGAAGACAATGCGTTGGCAGCTGCTTTGCTAGTACCCTGAGACTGGGTGAGAGAGGATGAGGAGGATGAAAAGGGCTTGGTCATCCACTCTACCAAGTCGTTGGCATGTTGCGGTTCAACATGTCCAGCTGCCGAAAAGAAGGACAAGCGTGTCCCATGGCCACGTGCTGATGACAATGCACCGCGTCCACGACCAGCACTGTTGTCTCTAGACACAGAGCCTGCTTGCCCTCTTTTATCGGCTCGCGCCTGTCTGCCTCTCCTTGCTGGCCTTCCAGACATGGTAATGGCCTGAAGGGAGTTGCGTAAAAAAGCAGTTGGGTAGTGTATATTGTGCTAGAGGCACACAACACCCACTAACTCCAGCAGATGCCTTTATTATAGAACACCAGAGATAAAGGGGTATACTGTAATGGAGTCACACAACACCCACTAAGCCCTGCAGATGGCTCTATTAGAGAACAGCAATAAAGGGTAGATACAGGTGTATATTGTGCTGGAGGCACAAAACACCCACTAACTCCTGCAGATGCCTTTATTATAGAACACCAGAGATAAAGGGGTATATACAGATGTATACTGTGCTGTGCTGGAGGCACACACAACTTCCAATAACTCCTGCAGATGGCAAGTGGGCTCAAATAGAGAAGAGCTATGTAGGTGGATATAGCGGTAAGTGCTGGGTACAGAGCATGCAGACAGCACGCACAAGCTCCTAACACTACTGACTGCAAGCTCTATTATAAAAGATAGATCACTAGCTATATAGGTGAGTTGAATATAGCGGTGTATACTGCGGTCAGGGCACGCAGACAACAACCACTACACAACAGCAAGATCGAAAATTGGGCGAAAACGATCGGTGTGTACTGTGTTGAAGGTACACAGAACACCCACTAACTGCTTCAGACGCCAACACACTACACAAGGCCGCCACGCTGGCGGCCTTATATAGTGTGGGGCGTGCACTACACAGCCTGAGCTATGATTGGCCCCAGGCATCCTGCCTGTGGCCAATCATGGCTCTCCTCGCTGCTGGCACTGCGATTGGCCAAGCACGCGGGGTCACAGTGCATGCTTGGCCAATCATGAGCCAGCAATGCACTGCGCCATCGCAGTGCATTGTGGGCCGTGAGCGCCACACGAATTTGGCGCGAACGGACCAAAACGTTCAGACTTTGCCTAACGTGCGAACAGCCGATGTTCGAGTCGAACATATGTTCGACTCGAACACGAAGCTCATCCCTAGTCCAAACCCCCACCAAGCTTTGATGCCCCAGCAATGGCAGCAGTACATACTATATATGATGTATCGGTATGAAGAAATTAAAGACTCCATACAGACACTTGTCAATACAACTTAACAATACATTTCTAGAGGGTAAAATTAGTTATAGTTTTAACATTAGCTCTGGCTTTTACCCTTCCCTCACAAAACCAGTATGGGTATCGGGACAACTCGATTTGCTTCAACTTTAGTTTCAGTAGAGAGGATAACTTCTTAGGGTCCACCACCTGTAAGGAAGGTATAACAGTCAATCCAACCAACGGAACCCCTAACATTTTTAATAACACCAACAGACCAAATTACATCTGTTGGAAGGAAGGGTGTGACGTTCACCCAGTCTATCCTGTTACTACTCAATGTACGTAACCGTCAGAGTGATTCCCCCTGTGCGACTCTGACTGGCCACTGCTACTTCATATGCGGTACCTCAGCTTATAAGGTAACTCCCCCAATGCAAGAGGTTCATGCATCCTGGTGAAACTAGTCCCAGCATCTTACATCATGGATGATCAGGAGGATCTGATGACACGAGAGAAGGTAAGAACAGCAGGAAAATCTAGAAGGGAATTGTTCACCAACTCCGACCAGGCCTGGGTATGGTTTTCTGCTTGGACAGGGTGGGGGATTGAACTTATGAAACAATTGAAACATTTCTTATCCATTGTGGATGGGATATTCAATGTAACTCTAGAGGCTGTAAGGGAAATCTCACAGGAACAATGGCAGATCAAGACCCTTCTCTTACAGGAAAAGATGGCCCTTGATTATCTGTTAGCATCCAAGGAGGGTTTCTGTGAATTCATAAGTAAAGATTGTTGTAAAGTACCCAGATTGAGGATACCAGTGACAAAGTTCAGGCCCATATGAATAAAGCTAGATCCCTGCACAGCAAAGCCAGAGCTATAGTTAGTGAAGGTTGGAATCATTTTAAGGGTTTGGGAAACTTTGGGGATGTTTTATTTTCCATTGGATCGTGGTTGAAGGACGTAGGGGTGTATATACTCATGTCATTTTTGTGTATATTCCTTCTATATGTTGTGACAAGGTGCTCCTGTTGCCTGATTGAACACGTGACCAGAGCATGAGCATGTGACCACATCTTCCTCGATAAGATAAAACGCCCCGAAGCCCAACCGACATACCAGACACAGAGAATCCCAGATGACTGCCGATTACTACAGCTCACCATGTCATGTCCTTCTTATAAGTCATGTCTCCTGAAGAACATACATGTCAAGCCGTGTTTCCCTTTTTACAAACTCATATGGATTGTAAGTAGGGATGCACCGAATTTTCGGCCGCCGAAACATATCGGCCGAAAATGGCCTTTTCGGCAATTTGCCGAAAGAGAAAAACGGCCGATAATGGAGCCAAAAACGGGGCGTGGCCTGGGTGGGGGCGGGCTCCGCCCCCCGTCCCTGGTGACGCTCATCATGGGAGGTGTATAGCGCAGGAGAGCCGCCTCCGCCGCCTGTTTGATCACAGCGCTGGGAACATCACAGCTTTCATTTCAATAGCTGTGTGTTCCCGGCCGCGTGCCGTCACACACAGCCCCTCCCCCTTGTCCGGGCACTTAGATAGACAGATCATCCGCAGGATTGGACAGATGCACAGGCTGGCTGCAAAATGGCACACAGGCACACTGGCTGCAAAATGGTACACTGGCTGCAATGGGACACACTGGCTGCAATGGGACACACTGGCTGCAATGGGGCACACTGGCTGCAATGGGGCACACTGGCTGCAATGGGGCACAGGCACACTGGCTGCAATGGGGGACGCCTCCTGTACCACGTCCTCTGTCTCTGACCATCTCCTGTACCATGTCCCCAGTCTGACCATCTTCTGTACCATGTCCCCAGTCTCTGACCATCTCCTGTACCACGTCCTCTGCCTCTGACCATCTCCTGTACCGTGTCCCCAGTCTGACGATCTACTGTACTGTGTCCCCTGTCTCTGACCATCTCCTGTACCGTGTCCCCAGTCTCTGACCACCTCCTGTACCATGTCCCCAGTCTCTGACCACCTCCTGTACCATGTCCCCAGTCTCTGACCACCTCCTGTACCATGCATGCAGTCTCTGACCACCTCCTGTACCATGTCGCCACTCTCTGACCACCTCCTGAACCATGCCAGCAGTCTCTGACCACCTCCTGTACCATGTCCCCAGTCTCTGACCACCTCCTGAACCATGCATGCAGTCTCTGACCACCTCCTAAACCATGCCGCCAGTCTCTGACCACCTCCTGTACCATGCCGCCAGTCTCTGACCACCTCCTGTACCATGACGACAGCCTCTGACCACCTCCTGTACCATGCCGCCAGTCTCTGACCACCTCCTGTACCATGCCGCCAGTCTCTGACCACCTCCTGTACCACGTCCCCAGTCTCTGACTACCTCCTTCACCATGTCCCCAGTCTCTGACCACCTCCTGTACCATGTCGCCAGTCTCTGACCACCTCCTGTACCATGTCGCCAGTCTCTGACCACCTCCTGTACCATGTCGCAAGTCTCTGACCACCTCCTGTACCATGTTGCCAGTCTCTGACCACCTCCTGTACAATGTTGCCAGTCTCTGACCACCTCCTGTACCATGTCGCCAGTCTCTGACCACCTCCTGTACCATGTCGCCAGTCTCTGACCACCTCCTGTACCATGTCGCCAGTCTCTGACCACCTCCTGTACCATGTCGCCAGTCTCTGACCACCTCCTGTACCATGTCGCCAGTCTCTGACCACCTCCTGTACCATGTCCCCAGGCTCTGACCACCTCCTGTACCATGTCGCCAGTCTCTGACCACCTCCTGTACCATGTCGCCAGTCTCTGACCACCTCCTGTACCATGTTGCCAGTCTCTGACCACCTCCTGAACCATGCCAGCAGTCTCTGACCACCTCCTGTACCATGTCCCCAGTCTCTTACCACCTCCTGAACCATGCATGCAGTCTCTGACCACCTCCTGAACCATGCATGCAGTCTCTGACCACCTCCTGTACCATGTCCCCAGTCTCTGACCACCTCCTGTATAAAAATATTTTTTAAAAACAGTCATTTTCAGTATCGGTGCTGTTTCGGTATCGGTTTCGGTTTTCGGCCTAGTGTATTTTTCATTTTCGGTATCGGTTTCGGCACCAAAAAACCCATTCGGTGCATCCCTAATAAAGACTGATTAATTTCCAGGTGTAAGAAGATCAAGATTCATCTAGGGACACATGGGAGCATATGACAAAAAGGATGAACTGTTTTGAAAATTATATAAGATTTATGTGGACATTTTATTCTAGGATGTGTGTTTTATAGATTGTCATCTGTCTCCCTGTGTCTGATTTAATCGAGGAGTGCTCTAGCAGAGCACACCTAGGTTAGATCGGGACCAGAGGTAAAAACCGTCAGTATGAAAACCTTCTTATGGGATTTGAGACATGTTCTGTGTGTGTGTGGGCATTTGCTGGTTTCTAGGTATCAAGCACAATGTGCTGGGCTTCTTGCCTTCAAATGTCTATGCACATTTGAGAAGCGAAGTCCGCATACTGAGAGAAACCTATTATATCTCTCTTGCGGATTTTGCCATGCCGTTATGGATATGTAGCGCTGGTATCCTTGTCTACTAATGTGTATTAGCATTTACAATGAAAGTCTATGGATGTTTCTATGGCTTGGTGTTTGCCGCCATCTAGCGGCCAAACAATGATAGTGGACTTAAATGATTTTTGCTTTATCAAAGCATTGAACTTGGTACAGGAAGTGACTGTTATTTACATTGGAGAGTTGACTTTTTTACCCAGGATGCTGGGTGACCTACCCATGGACACCCTCTCTTACAGTGCATGCTGGGTAGGACATAAAAGGAGCCGAGCGGACATCTTAGGCCTCTTGGGAACAGATGGCCTGCCTGTGAGGACTTGTGAGGAAGCCTCCCGGAGGAAGCGGCCTATTGCCCATGCCGCGCAAAACCCTGCTCGGTTGTGTGAGTGACCTGAAGTGCCAGAGACACAGTGATCGGATTGGGAAGATCCAGAGACACTCGTTTGAGCATCGGAAGACCAGGTCCATCTATCGGGAATGGAACGGAGTGACGAAGATGGCTGACATAGAAACAAGCTGCAAACACCGGACCAAAGTTACCATACAGAGCTTTTAAACCAGCTGGTGAGCGGGTTGCGGCCCACAGTTTACTTAACTTTGCACCTAGTCAGACTTATATACAGGCCTCGCTGGGATCCATAGTCCCACGGAGGAGGAGTATAGCAACTGACACATAAGGCCTACTTATTATCACATCTCAAGTATTGTATTATAATTACGGAAGCAACACTAAGATCATCCTTAACTCAACTTTAACCACTTAACAACCGGCCCATAGCCGAATAACGGCTCTCATATGACGTCCTCCTAGAATTCCGCTCTCTCGCACCCCTCCCCCCCCTGGGGTGCGCACTCAAGAGCATCCATGACCGTCTGGTCCAGAGGAACCGGCGCATCATGGATCATGGTAAATGAGCGTCCGTTTACCACGTGATCGCTTTGTCAAATGACAGGTCGATCACTTGTAAACAAAGCGGCGTCATGTTATGATGCCGGTTCCTCCCTCACCTCTCTGTACCGATCGGTACAGTGAGAGGGGAGAGATCGGTCTCAGCAGTGCTGCGGGCTGGATCTGCAGTGCCCACAGTGCTGCTCACTGACAATTAACCCCTCAATTCCCTGCCAATACTCTGCAATACCCTGCCAATACTCTGCAATGCCCTGCCAATACTCTGCAATCCCCAGCAATGCCTTGCCAATACTATGCAATACCCTGCCAATACTCTGCAATACACTGCTAATACTCTGCAATGCCCAGCAATGCCCTGCCAATACTCTGCAATGCCCTGCCAATACACTGCAATACCCAGCAATAATCTGCAATACAAAACAATACTCTGCCCATAGCCTGCAATACCCTGCCAATACTCTGCCATAAATTGCCATACCCAGCCATACTCGGTGATACCCTGCAATACCCAGCCATACTCTGCAATACCCAGCCATACTCGGTGATACCCTGCAATACCCAGCCATACTCGGGGATACCCTGCAATACCCAGCCATACTTGGTGATACCCTGCAATACCCAGCCATAGTCGGTGATACCCTGCAATACCCAGCCATACCCAGTGATACTCTGCAATACCCAGCCATACTCGGCCATGCTCAGCCATACACTGATACCCTGCAATACCCAGCCATACTCGGTGATACCCTGCAATACTCGGTGATACCCAGCCATGCTTGGCCATGCTCGGCTGTACTCAGCCTCTATATGTGACCAGGCTGTGGAAGTCTCACACATGTGGTATCGCTGTACTCAGAAGGAGTAGGAAAATCTACCATACTCTGATACCATGCAATACCCAGCCATACTTGGTGATACCCTGCAATACCCAGCCATAGTCGGTGATACCCTGCAATACCCAGCCATAGTCAGTGATACCCTGCAATACCCAGCCATACCCAGTGATACTCTGCAATACCCAGCCATACTCGGCCATGATCAGCCATACTCTGATACCCTGCAATACCCAGCCATACTCGGTGATACCCTGCAATACTCGGTGATACCCAGCCATGCTTGGCCATGCTCGGCTGTACTCAGCCTCTGTATGTGACCAGGCTGTGGAAGTCTCACACGTGTGGTATCGCTATACTCAGGAGGAGTAGGAAAATCTATTTTGGGGTGTCATTTTTGGTATGTATATGTTATGTGTTAGAAATATTGTATAAATGGACAACTTTGTGTTAAAAAAAAAATACATTTAACGACTTCCCGCCCGCCGGCCGTCATATGACATCCTTGACTTTGTGCGGGGATATCTGATTCATGCCTGTAGCTACAGGCATCATTCAGATATCAGCTTTTTCAGCCGGCGATTTCCTATACCATAAGAATGATCATAGCGGCTGTTCCATTGCTTGATCGTTCTTACAGGAGGTGAGAGGGGATGTCCCGTCCCCCTCCCGCTGCCCTCTGGTGCTTCTACCGACTCGCCAATACGATCAAAGCCAGAATCGTTTTTTTTGTTTGTTTTTTTATTACAGGCTTCCCAGCCTAGAGGTGAGATGTGGGGTCTTATTGACCCTATATCTCACTGTAAAGAGGACCTGTCATGCCATATTCCTATTACAAGGGATGTTTACATTCCTTGTAATAGGAATAAAAGTGATCAAAAAATTTATTTTTGGGGAAAAAATGTCAAACTAAAATAAAGTAAAATGAACAATAAGAAAGCACCCCTGTTCCCATGTGCTCGCATGCAGAAGCGAACGCATACATATGTCCCGCCCACATATGAAAACGGTGTTCAAACCACACATGTGAGGTATTGCTGTGAACGTTAGAGCGACAGAGCAATAATTTTGGCTCTAGACCGCCTCTGTAAGTCAAAACATGGAACCAGTAAAAAAATTTAAAGCGTCGCCTATGGGGATTTTTAAGTAGCGAAGTTTGGCGCCATTCCACGAGCGTGTGAAATTTTGAAGGGTGACATGTCAGGTACCTGTTTACTCGGCTTAACATCATCTTTCACATTATGCAAAAACATTGGGCTAACTTACTGTTTTTTTTTTAAAGAACAAAACCTTTTTTTTTTTTTAAAAGGGCATTCGAAAAATTGCTGCGCAAATACCGTGGGAGATAAAAAGTTGCAACGACTACCATTGTATTCTCTAGGGTCTTTGCTAAACATATATAATGTTTTGGGGTTCTATGTAATTTTCGAGCAAATAAATTATGATTTTTACATGTAGGAGAGAAATGTCAGAATTGGCCTGGGTGCTCCAGAACGCCTGATGGCGCTCCCTGCATGTTGGGCCTCTGTATGTGGCCACGCTGTGTAAAAGTCTCACACATGTGGTATCGCCATACTCGGGAGTAATAGCAGAATGTGTTTTGGGGTGTAATTTGTGGTATGCATATGCTGTGTGTAAGAGATAACCTGATAATATGACAATTTTGTGGGGAAAAAAAAGGAAAAAAAATCTTGATTTTGCAAAGAATTGTGGGAAAAAATGACAACTTCAAAAAAGTTGTC
Organism: Lithobates pipiens; assembly: GCF_037356315.1. Classification (NCBI taxonomy): domain Eukaryota; kingdom Metazoa; phylum Chordata; class Amphibia; order Anura; family Ranidae; genus Lithobates; species Lithobates pipiens. Next base: position 526,104,827 of record NW_027507764.1, read on the forward strand.
ATACCTTTTAATAAATACCTTGGAATGTCTTCTTTCCAAAAAGGGGTCATTTGGGGGGTATTTGTACTTTTATGGCATGTTAGGGTCTCAAGAAATGAGGCCATCAGCACCATAGCTTGTGGAAGCTATAACTTTCACAAAGACCAAATAATATACACCAATTTGTACTTATTTTTATCAAAGATATGTAGTAGTATAGATTTTGGCCAAAATTTATGAAGAAAAATTACTAATCTGCTAAATTTTATAACAGAAACTAAGAAAAATTAATTTTTTACATAATTTTCGGTCTTTTTTCTTTTATAGCACAAAAAATCAAAAAACAGTGGTGATTAAATACCACCAAAAGAAAGCTCTATTTGTGTGAAAAAAAGGACAAAAATGTCAAATGGGTACAGTGTTGCATGACTGAGTAATTGTCATTCAAATTGTGAGAGCACCGAAAGCTGAAAATTGGTCTGGTTGTTAAGGGTGTTTAAGTGCTCAGTGGTCAAGTGGTTAATTACTTTAACCCTTGGATTACAAATTATAAAGGGGTTATCATTGCTAGTGAAGACAAGAAGACCAAAGAGACTGAGTGCTTTAAAGCGGTTCTTCACCCTAAAGGGGAAGTTCCGCTAATCTGATCCCACCCCCCCTCCGGTGCCACAATCGGCACCTTTCAGGGGGGAGGGGGTGCAGTTACCTGGATAATCCAGGTAACTGCACCCACTTCCGGCCAGACCGCCGCAGACCCCCGCAGACGCTCCGCCCCCCTCCTCCCCCCCCCCCCGTTGTGTTCTGGGAAACACACAGTTCCCAGAGACACAGCGGGGGACCATAAGAGACGCGCAGCGCGACTCGCGCATGCGCAGTAGGGAACCGGGCAGTGAAGCCGTCATGCTTCACTTCCCGATTCCCTGACAGAGGATGGCGGCGGTGGCAGCAGCGAGACGAGCGATCGCTCGTCATCTGCCGCCGACATCGCTGGAACCTGGGACAGGTAAGCGTGATTTTATTAAAAGTCAGCAGCTGCAATATTAGTAGCTGCTGGCTTTTAATATTTTTTTTTTAGGTGCAGCTCCTCTTTAAGTGAGATCTCACACATAGCTATAAAAGTAGGGAGAACGCCCTTGTAATTATATTGTTTATAATTGTTATATCAAAAGTCATTGTTCTGTCATTCTATGTTGGGATGACAGCACAATTATTGTAACCACCTGTTTGCCTATACTTATAGTAAAATATACTTTGGTTAAAGAGGAAGTAAACCCTGATGAGTTTACTTCCTCTTTCTTTCCCTGCAAAGGTAAAGCATAATGGACTACTATGCATCGCATAGTAGCCCATTATGTGTCACTTACCTGACACAGGAGCCAGCGAAGTCGCCGCTGTCCCCTGTAGTCCGCCGCATCCATCTTGCTTGTGGCGTCTCGCAGCTCCGCCGAATGACAGCGGCGAAGCCGCGATGACGTCACTCCCGCGCATGCGCATGGGAGTGGCGGCTCGCAGCTCCGCCGCTGTCATTCGGCAAAGCCGCGATGACGTCACTCCCGCGCATGCGCACGGGAGTCGACAAATGTGGCAGCTCCATTCTTGGAACTGCCGCGTTTAGTGCGCCTGCGCGCCGCTGTCTACGGCGCATGCGCCGTAGACAGCGGTGCCCGTTTTCGGGCAAATATCTCCTAAACCATATAGGTTTAGGAGATATTTCTTGGACCTACAGGTAAGCCTTAATCTAGGCTTACCTGTAGGTCAAAGTGGTTTGTAAGGGTTTACTTCCTCTTTAAGTACCCCGTTGTGTGGAGTATTGTTTTCTCCCAGCAGGTGAAGGCCCAACGAAATTTCCCTGACATAAAAATCTGTTTTTTCAAAATGAGAAGCTGCAGCAAAGTTTAGATTTGTTTCATATTGTTGGGAACAGAGCGTAGTGCAATACAGTGTAGAGTGTGTTCACAGCCAACTTCAGATTTTCTCTTTCCTGTTCATTACGTAGCACCATCTCTAACTTCACTACAAGGCCTCCCTTATGGAGCAGATTGTTTTATTTTTGGCACATCTGCACTGAAAACAGTCAAAGAAATCTCACAGAAACCCTGTGTCTACATTAGATATATGAGCCCATAGCAGGTGCCACATTAGTCCTATGCTGGATTACCTCTATTGCCAATGTCATAGCAGGAGCTACAGTATGTGACCACTCTATTGATGCTGCAGAAAGGGGGAAGTGACGTAATGGTGACATGCCTGCTTCATCTTTGAGCATGCAACAAGCATTCTAGTCCAGCTTCACCCCTCTACAACAAGCAAAGCCTGCCCACACTACAAACACAGAGGGAAAGGTAGTAACCAACAGAAAACCGGAACAGGCTCCCTAGCTACATTTCCCCTTAAAGCGGGATTCCGCTCTTTTTTTTTTTTTTCTTACCTGTGTCACAGGTGGGCGACTGCTACCTTCGCTTAGCATCCACGTCCGGCATTTTTTTGACCCCCGGCGCGACGATTCTTTTCCTCGGGATGACTTTTAAAAAAGTGCTCTGGCGTTTTCCATTTTAAGTGTGGGTGTCTGAAGCCCACAGGCATTTACTTCCTGAATATCGATGACGCTCGGCTCCCAGCATGCTCCGCTCCATCTCGCGCATACTCAGTGATAGCAGTGGTAATGGCAGATACAGCTGCCTGCCCACTTTAAAAATGGCAAATTCGGACACGCCCTCGTCACGTGACCGGCGTCCTAACGAAATCTCGCGAGATTTCGCAATTTCATTGTCCCCCCATGGATTCTTGGGAACTAGCTTAGAAATTTCCCAGGGAGCATTGCGAGGACGATAACCATGCCTACTCCCACGGGAGGACAACCCGGAAGTCAGCAGAAACATCTGAAATAAAAGGTAAGTAAAGAATAATTTTTTTTTTCAGGGTTCATTTAGGTAAGTATTCAATCTGGTGATTTTAATAATATGAAGTTTAATTTTTAGGTACCAAACCGCTTTAAGGATGCAGTCCCCAGCATTTACATTATATAGAATACTGAGCAGGCAAAAATCCTCAAGTAGACCATTTGGAGAAATAATCAAGAGTGTCCACTCTATGAAAGTAGGCTAAATATGTTTTTTCGTATATAGATAACTACATATGAATTTGGAATCTCTAATGAAGGCATATACCAGTCTGCTGTTAATTTTACCAGGTCTGTATATCCTGTTACAGAAGAAAAGAAGCAAAAGCGCGGGGGCTGAAAATATTCTGATGTAATCTCCTATCGAGTCCATCCTTTGTTTCCAAAATTATATGATTAGCAGCTAGGCAAAGGTTGTTGCACCACATGCTATATAGTACCAGGAACCTATATCCTGACCTTAATGGCAATATCATCCAACACTAGTTATCTGGACTTCGTAAGGCTCTGTCAATAGTCTTTAACTCATTGGTCCACTGGCCTTTCCACCAAGGTTTCAGGAGTCATTAAACACCAATATATAGGTAACCATTCCATGATGACCAAACAGTAGAAAAGAAAGGCAAATGTGGAGTGGCGGAGTGAAGTTGTGCTTCTTCGTAGCTCCACACATATTCGCAGTGCAGTCTGGTAATCCGCCGCCATCAAGGGATATAGCTATTCCCAGAAGTTCCAAGAAGTCTCAGGGACCTGGCCCGACCACTCACAGCTCTTTCTTGCAGGATTTGTAGTTTTTGCGGCAGAACAGTGTGACCATATTATGCATTTTGCTCACCACTCCTCCAGGGCAAGCAAATACCAAGAATTGTGGTATAAAATATTTACCCAATGGTACAGGGTTCCATGCCTTTTGGGTAAGCTCTACCCTGCATCAACTAATACTTACTGGCGTTGCAAGGAGGAGGAAGGACCAATTTTACATATATTCTGGTCATGTAGTAAGCTGACTAAATTTTTGTCCCAAGTTAGAGGGAATATCAAACAGTTGACGGATGTTGATTTGGGGGGTGACCAAGCCAGGTATCGTCTGCACCATTCTGACCCTACTAGGAAACTATATAAAAATTCTCTGATGTTTCACTACCATGAGACCCGGAGGGACCATGGGTACGGAGTGGCATTTTCAGTGGGGTGACAAACTGATGCCTAAGAGCAGTGGCAGAACTGCCGCCCGCCAGCCAGCCCATTCCACCCGCTCCGCTGCTTATACCACTGTGAGGGAGCCCGGCACCGAGGTGACAGGAGTGCATGGGCAGAACACTCGCTGCCCAGGGGGGAGCAGTCAGCGGGTGAGTGAGCGGGCAGGCAAGTCGGCAGGTGAGCGGGCTTGCTGGCCAGTCAGTAGGCTGATGGGTGGGTTAGCAGAGAGATGACATCTCTCACCGCCTGGCCTGCATCATTGCAGTTCTGCCCTCAATGTGCAGCCGCGGGCAGCAGAGAAATTATATCATCTCTCTGCTGCCTGCACTCTGGGACACAGCAAGTGACAATCCGCAATGCGTGGCAGGTGACATTGTGGCAAGTGACAATCCGCAACGTGTCACAGGTGACCTCGTGGCAAGTGACAATCTGCAATGTGTCGCCGCTGACGTGGCAAGTGACAATCCGCAACATGTGGCAGGTGACGTGGTGGCAAGTGACAATCTGCAACATGTGGTAGGTGGCGCTGTTGTAAGTGACAATCTGCAATGTATGGCAGGTGACGTTGTGGCAAGTGAAATCCGCAACCTGTGGCAAGTGACAATCCACAAAGTATGGCAGGTTACGTGGCAACTGACAATCCACAACGTGTGGCAGGTGACATCATGGCAAGTGACAATCCTCAACATGTGGCAGGTGATGTGGCAAGTGACAATCAGCATCTGGTGGCTGGTGACGTGGCAGGTGACACGCTCACAGCTCCCACTGATTCTGCATTATTGTGAATTTAACTATTTAATTTAATATTACAATGTAATAATAGAAATAATGTGCTTCAATCATCCTGACACCACAACAACCATGGTGCCATGATGATTGAGGCGCCAACACCAGCCATTTCCCTGATAAATTTCCTGCAAAAAATGTATTTTCCGGCAGTACCCCTCCCGAGACTAGATTCTGGATCTGCCCCTGACACTGCCATGCCCACACAGCAGATCCGGCTGGCCTTCCTCTCCGTGCCCCCCCCCCCCCCCCCCACATTGCTGCAGACAAATGCATTGTCGGGACAAGAGGCAGAAACTGCAGGAGAACTGAAACTGACAGCCAACAGCATGAAGGAGGAGGAGCTTTCTGCTGTGAGCAGAAACCCCATGTTGGAAAAGGCACCCTTGCCTCTGACTGAACCCCCCCACCACTGCCTCTGATTGAATCCCCCACCACTACTGCCTCTGACTGAACCCCCCTCCCCACCACCACATCTGCCTCTGACTGAACCCCCCCACCATCGCTGCCTCTGTCTGAATCCCCCCCACCACTGATGCCTCTGACTAACCCCCCCACCGCTGCCTCTGACTGAACCCCCCACCACCACCACTGCCTCTGACTGAACCCTCCCCCCACCACCACCACTGCTGTCTCCGACTGAACCCCCCCACCACCACTGCTGCCCCTGACTCAACCCCCCCACCACCACCACGGCCTCTGACTGAACCCCCCTACCACCACTGCTTCCTCTGACTGAAACCCCTCCCCATTACCACTGTCTCTGACTGAATCCCCCCACCACCACCACAATCACTGCTGCCTGTCTGAAACCCCCTACAACCATCACCATCTCTGCTGCCTCTGACCGAACCCCCCCCCCCCACCACCACCGCTGCCCCTGACTGAATCCCCCCACCACCACCACTGCATTGGACTGAACCCCCCATCACCACTGCCTCCTCTGACTGAACCCCCCACCACCACCACAGCTGCATTGGACAGAACCCTCCACCGCCACCACCACCACTGTTGCATTTAAATCTAACTCCCTGATACCTTTCATTTTAGCTTAACTTGTCATAGTAGTATAGTAGGTGAGGTTAAAAAAAGATGAGGTCATAGGTGAGGTTAAAAAAGTCCATCAAGTCCAACATGTGTGTGACTATATGTCAGTATTACATTGTATATCCCTGTATGTTTTGGTCATTCAGGTGCTTATCTAATAGTTTCTTGAAACTAGCAATGCCCCTTGCTGAGACCACCACCTGTGGAAGGGAATTCCACATCCTTACCGCTCTTACAGTAAAGAACCCTCTACGTAGTTTAAGGTTAAACCTCTTTTCTTCTAATTTGAATGAGTAACCACGAGTCTTGTTAAACTCCCTTTTGCGAAAAAGTTTTATCCCAATTGTGGGGTCACCAGTATGGTATTTGTATATTGAAATCATATCCCCTCTCAAGCATCTCTACTCCAGAGAGAATAAGTTCAGTGCTCACAACTTTTCCTCATAACTAATATCCTCCAGACCCTTTATCAGCTTTGTTGCCCTTCTTTGTACTTGCTCCATTTCCAGTTCATCCTTCCTGAGGATTGGTGCCCAGAACTGAACATGTGCGGCTGGACCAGAGTCTTGTAGATTGGGAGAATTATCAATTTGTCTCTGGAGTTGATCCTCTTTTTAATGCATGCCAATATTTTGTTTGCTTTGTTAGCAGCAGCTTGGCATTGCATGTCATTGCATGCCATTGCTGAGCCTATCATCTATTAGGACCTCCAAGTCCTTTTCCATCCTAAATTCCCCCAGAGGTTCTCCCCCCAGTGTATAGATTGCATTCCTATTTTTGCCACCCAAATGCATTATTTAAAATTTTTCTACATTAAACCTCATTTGCCATGTAGTTGCCCACCCCATTCATTTGTTCAGATCTTTTTGCAAGGTTTCCACATCCTGCGGAGAAGTTATTGTCCTGCTTAGATTAGTATCGTCCACAAATACAGAGATTGAACTGTTTACCCCATCCTCCAGGTCGTTTATGAACAAATTAAATAGGATTGGTCCCAGCACAGAACCCTGGGGGACCCCACTACCCACCCCCATGGGCGTCCGCAGAACTTTTTTCAGGGGGGGACATCATTTTATGGTCTGGTCGTGTGATCTTACCTGTGTCAGTCAACAGCGGCTGCAGGGGAGAAAGAGCTTGGCAATGGCTTGTTGTTTTGGTGTTGAGTTGTTCTCTGTACGGTCAACCCAAAGGACACGGGGGCACTCTTTACATCTAGAGGAAAAGAGATTTCATCTTCAAGTACGGAAAGGTTTCTTCACAGTTAGAGCTGTGAAAATGTGGAATAGACTCCCGCCAGAGGTGGTTCTGGCCAGCTCAGTAGATTGCTTTAAGAAAGGCCTGGATACTTTCCTGATGGTACATAATATAACTAGGTACTAACATAGGTAAAGTTGATCCAGGGAAAATCCGATCGCCTCTTGGGGGATCAGGAAGGAATTTTTTCCCCTGCTGTAGCAAATTGGAGCATGCTCTGCTGGGGGTTTTTTTCTCTTCCTCTGGATCAATTGTGGGCATAAAATTGGGTATTTGGATTGTACGATTATTTTTTTATTTTATTTATTTGTTTTTAAGGTTGAACTGGATGGACTTGTGTCTTTTTTCAACCTGACTAACTATGTAACTATGTAACTATGTAATGGCTGATAAAGCCTGATGAGGTGATGTCACCCCTAGATTTCCATGTCACAGTTGTTATTGTTGCTCCCCCCTCTCCCCTGCATACGTTGCTGGATCACACAGGTGAGATAACATGACCAGATTGGAACAGTGAAAATAGGTTAGTCCACATAGGTGTTAGGGGTAAGTGGACGGGGGGCAGTTTTTAAGGCTAGCGCGAGCTGGAATTCTACTTTCAATCTACCCTCCCTATTGGTGGTTTGTGGCAGTGTTAAAGCAGAGATTTAAAGGGGAAGCTCCACTTGTTTGCACCCTCCCCCCTTCCACTGCCACATTTGGCACTTTTTTGGGGAGAGAGTGTACCCGGTTTTGCCGTGGCGATCTGAGCCACATGTAAAACCATGCAAAAAAATATGCTGCGAGGGACCACAGCCAGTGAAGGTATAAATAACCATACAATTAGGCAATCAATTACACCTACACCTGCATGGTGCAGCATTGGCTTAAGACAGTGGAGATTTTCAAATATGTATGGACACAATAGCATCTTTATGCTGTTGTTCCCATATAGCTGCTTTTGTGCCCATATTGAAGCTGGTGTGCTTCTATATGGGTGCAACAGCATCTATATAGGCACAATAGCAGTTATATGGGCACAATAGCATAAAGATGATATTCTGTCCATACTGTATAACTCCTATTGTGGCCATACAAATGCTATTGTCTCCTATGGTGTCCAGTGACACTGAACTTGCAGCGCTCCCAGTGCCGGGACAAGTTTTTCTGGTGACCAGAGCGAAGACGCCAAACTGTGCTTAATGTTGGGCATCTTTAGTTAGCCTAAAATACAAATTTCTTCTAAAATATTAACAGCTACATACAGAATGCCCAAAAAGATTTATACTGAGTGAGAGATTTTTAGACATTTGTAACTGACCTTAACTAGTTGCTGACCGCCGGCTATCAAATGACGGTCAGGCGGCGCACCTACGTTTAAACAGGGAATGCGCGTGATCTTGTGTGCGCATCCCTGTTTCTTCGGTGGCGGCGTGTCACGGAGACACCGCTCGCCACCGAAGGGGGTGAACAGCCATTGGTTATGGCTGTTTACCACGTGATCACAGATGGTCACACCTGACTGTGCACGGCGCATGCGCGCGATCGTGAGCGCACTGCGTGTGCACGTTGGTGGCGGCGTGTTCCCCGGGAACCCTGCTCGTCACCGACGCTGGTAAACAGCCATTGGCCAGCTGTTTACCCACGTGATCGGCTGTGATCCTTTCACAGCCGATCACTAAAATGTAAACAAACCGCGGTAACGAGATGTTACCGGGTTCTCCTCCTCACACACCGATCGTGTGTGAGGAGAAGAATACCGCCTACAGTACACATCAAGCACACTGATTGCCCCCCCCCCCCCCAATAAAGAGGACCTGTCACCACCCCTCATAGTACCTGTCAATCACAGTCCATCAGAGTACCTGTCACAGTCCATCAGAGTATTTGAGTACCTGTCACAGCCCATCAGAGTACCCGAGTACCTGTCACAGCCCATCAGAGTACCTGAGTACCTGTCCCAGGCCATCTGAGTACCCGAGTACCTGTCACAGTTCATTTGAGTACCCGAGTACCTGTCCCAGCCCATCAGAGTACCCAAGTACCTGTCACGGCCCACCAGAGTACCCGAGTACCTGTCACAGCCCATCAGAGTGCCCGAGTACCTGTCGCGGCACATCAGAGTACCCGAGTACCTGTCACGGCCCATCAGAATACCCGAGCACCTGTCACAGCCCATCAGAGTACCTGAGTACCTGTCCCAGGCTATCTGAGTACCCGAGTACCTGTCACAGTTCATCTGAGTACCCGAGTACCTGTCCCAGCCCATCAGAGTACCCGAGTACCTGTCACGGCCCACCAGAGTACCCGAGTACCTGTCACAGCCCATCAGAGTACCCGAGTATCTGTCACGGCACATCAGAGTACCCGAGTACCTGTCACGGCCCATCAGAGTACCCGAGTACCTGTCACGACCCATCAGAGTACCCGAGTACCTGTGACGGTCCATCAGAGTACCCGAGTACCTGTCACGGTCCATCAGGGTACCCAAGTACCTGTCACGGTCCATCAGGGTACCCAAGTACCTGTCACGGTCCATCAGGGTACCCAAGCACCTGCCACAGTTCATCTTAGTACCCGAGTATCTGTCACAGTCCATAAGAGTACCTGTCACCGCCCTTCAGAGTACCCAAATACCAGTCACCAAGCCATCAGAGTACCTGTCACCAGGCCATCAGAGTACCCAAGTACCTGTCACCAGGCCATCAGAGTAACCGAGTACCTGTCACCAGGCCATCAGAGTACCAGAGTACCTATCTCCAGCCCATCAGAGTACCCGAGTACCTATTTGTAGCCCATGTCTCATAGAATAAACGTTGGGGTGTTTGCTTTCCAAAATGGGGTCATTTTGTGGTTTAATTTCACCGTCCTGGTGGTCCAGGACCTTCAAAAGTGTAATAGGTAGGAATGAAATGAGATGTGTCATTTATGCTCCTAGAATGCCTGAACGTACTACTTCAATGTTCGACCTCCCTATGTGGCCAGGCTGTGTAAAAGTCCTACACATGTGGTATCGCCATACTCGGGAAGAGTAGCAGAATGTATTTTGGGGTGTAATTTTTGCTATATACATGCTATGTGTTAGAAATATCTTATAAATTGACAATTTTGTGTAAAAAAAAAATTTAATTTTAATTTTTTTCCACATATTCCAAAAACTTCTGGAAAAAATTAACCGTTCAAAAGACTCATTATGCCTCACAGATTATACGTTGGGGTGTTTGCTTTCTAAAATGGGGTCATTTTATGGGAAATTCCATTGTCCTGGTACTCCAGGGCCTTCAAAAGTGTAATAGGTGGTTGAGAAATGAGATGCGTCATTTTTGCTCGTAAAACGTCTGAAGGTACTACATCAATGTTGGTGCTCTGTATGTAGCCAGGCTGTGTAAAAGTCTCACACATGTGGTATCGCCATACTCGGGAAGAGTAGCAGAATGTATTTTGGGGTGTAATTTGTTGTATGCATATGCTGTGTGTGAGAAATAACCTGATAATATGACAATTTTGTAAAAAATAATAATAATAAAAAAAAAATCTTCATTTTGCAAAGAATTGTGGGAAAAAATGACAACTTAAAAAAACTCACCATGCTACTTACTTAATACTTTGGAATGTCTACTTTGTAAAAAGGGGTCAATTGGGGGTAATTTGTACTTTCCTGACTTGTTAGTGTCTCAAGAAATGAGATACACCTGATGTACTGAAGGCCTGATCAGATGTGATCAATTTTCAGCGATTGGCACCATAGTTTGTAGACTCTATAACTTTCACAAAGACCAAATAATATATACTAATGTGGGTTATTTTTACCAAAGATAGGTAGCAGTATAAATTTTGGCCAAAATTTATGAAGAAAAATTACTAATTAGCAAAAATGTATGACAGAAACAAAGAAAAAGGCATTTTTTTCACAAAATTTACGTTTTGTTTTATTTATAGCACAAAAAATAAAAAACCCACTAGTGATTAAATACCACTAAAAGAAAGCTCTATTTGTGTGGAAAAAAGGACGCAAGTTTCATATGAGTACAGTGTTGGATGACTGAGTAATTGTCATTCAAACTGTGAGAGCGCTGAAAGCTGAAAATTGGTCTGGTCAGGAAGGGGGTTAAAGCGGAGGTCCACCCTAAAGTGGACCTTCCGCTCATCGGAACCCTCCCCCCCTCTGGTGCCACAATCGGCACCTTTCAGGGGGGAGGGGGGTGCAGTTACCTGGATAATCCAGGTAACTGCACCCACTTCCGGGACAGCTCTCTGCGGAAAGGGGTGTAACTTACGCCCCTTTCCGCAAGTGCCCGCCCCTTCCCGCAAGTGCCCCGCTGCCTGCTGGGAAACGCACAGCTCCCAGAGGCAGCAGGGAGCGTCCTTATTGCGCAGCGCAATTCGCGCATGCGCAGTAGGGAACCGGGAAATGAAGCCGAAAGGCTCCATTTCCTGATTCCCATACCCAAGATGGCGGCGGCAGGACCCGACAGACGACCTAGCGATCGGCTTCGGGTGCCGACATCGCGGGCGCACTGGACAGGTAAGTGTCACTATTTTAAAAGTCAGCAGCTGCAGTATTTGTAGCTGCTGGCTTTTAAAAAAAAAAAAAAACGCGGAGTCCCGGTGGACTCCCGCTTTAAAGTGCACTGTATTGAGGTGGTTAAAGAATATGTAAGTGATCACATGCTTGGTCAGAAATGAATTCTTGCAGACGCTCACCTCCTTTGCAATCAAAACATGTAGCCTTAAACATGTCCATTACAGATTTGTAATGAGCCTGGGAAGTAGTCCTGGTCTGGGGTCCTATCAGAGTTGCTGGATACGTATAATGAAATTGTAATCTGCAAGCACTGGTGATTACAGACAGACCATGACACAGAACAAGCTGACACTAACCCAGCTTGTTCTACAAATATCATTTAGCACTTCACCTTAATGGCAGCTTCCATGGCTTCAGGAACTTCTTAGCTGGTCTGGGATGAGCTCTGGTGACTGTTGGGCTGGACAGTGGCTGCTGAGTGAACTTTATCTTCCTGCTCCACCCACCCTCACTGCTGCTCTGACTGTGATCACTCTGACTTGGACAGCAGACAAACCTGGGAGAATTGTCTTCCTCCTGTCTGGTACGGCTGCTACAGTGAAGGAGGCAAGCACAGCCTCAGTTCAGTGTGCGGCTGTATCAGAGTTCAGAACATGGGGCAGTGTGGCAGTTGGGCAAGTTGCTCAAGAACTTCTCCTGAGTGTTATGAGCATAGTGAAGCTCACAATCTGGCACCCCCCCCTCCTCCCTGCCGTGCCTGCAAAGACTGCTCATGGGCACCAGTGTCTCTGTGCAGACACCTTGCCGATTCCAGGGGGGGGGGCACTTGACCCCCCTTGCCTCTATCTGCGGACGCCCATGCCCACCCCTGACCATCCCGAGTACTCCCAATTTATCGCCACCCTCTGAACTCGCCCTTGTAGCCAGCTTTCGATCCATGTACTCACCTTATGGTCCATGCCAAAGGACCTTATTTTGTACAGTAAACGTGTATGGGGAACTGTGTCAAATGCTTTTGCAAAATCCAGATACACCACGTCTATGGGCCTTCCTTTAGCTGGCAACTCACCTCCTCATAGAAGGTTAGTAGATTGGTTTGGCAAGAACAATTCTTCATGAATCCATGCTGATTACTGCTAATGATACCGTTCTCATAACTAAAATCTTGTATATAGTCCCTTATCATCCCCTCCAAGAGTTTACATACTATTGATGTTAGGCTAACTGGTCTGTAATTCCCAGGGATGTATTTTGAGTCCTTTTAAATATTGGTGCTACATTGGCTTTTCTCCAATCAGCTGGTACCATTCCAGTCAGTAGACTGTCAGTAAAAATTAGGAACAATGGTCTGGCAATTACTCGACTGAGTTCCCTAAGTACCCTCGGGTGCAAGCCATCTGGTCCCGGTGATTTATTAATGTTAAGCTTCCCAAGTCTAATTTTAATTCTGTCCTCTGTTAACCATGGAGGTGCTTCCTGTGATGTGTCTTGAGGATAAACACTGCAGTTTTGGTTACTGAAGCCCTCCGATTCTCTAAGTGAAGACTGAGGAGAAGAATACATTCAATACCTTTGCCATCTCCTCATTGTCATGATATAAAATAATGGCTGTGGGGGAAGATTTTCTTTTGTGTGGGGGCAGCATTTAATTCTTGGGCCCAGGCAGCTCAATGTCTTGGGCTGGACCTGCTGCCTGGGCATTCATACCGCATCTCTGTAAACAGGATACTTCCCCATCACTCTCCATGTGGTTTACTAAAATTAATGAAATTTACTCATAAGTGGTTATATTGGACTCACTTTACTTGCTCATGAGAATATACCCTCAGCCATTGAATGGCTGAGGGTATATTCTCATGAGCAAGTAAAGTGAGTCCAATATAACCACTTATGAGTAAATTTCATTAATTTGGCACCAATTACAGCCTCAAGTCTTTTGGAGTACGATGCTACAAGATTGGCACACCTATTTTTGGGCAGTTTCTTCCATTCTTCTTTACAGGACCTCTCAAGCTCCATGAGGTTGGATGGGGACCGTCAGTGCACAGCCATTTTCAGATCTTTCCAGAGATCGGGATCACGTCTGGGCCATTCAAGGACATTCACAGAGTTGTCCCATAGCCACTTCTTTGTTATCTTAGCTTTGTGCTTAGGGTCATTGCCCTGTTGGAAGATGAACCTTCGCCCCAGTCTGAGGCCCAGAGCACTCTGGAGCAGGCTTTCATCAAGGATGTCTCTGTACATTGCTGCATTCATCTTCCCCTCGATCCTGACCAGTCTTCCAGTTCTTGCCACTGAAAAACCTTCCCACAGCATGATGCTGCCACCACCATGCTTCACTGTAGGGATGGTATTAACCAGGTGATGAGCGGTGCCTGGTTTCAGAGAGTTCAGTCTTTTTTCATCAGACCAGAGAATTTTGTTTCTCATGGTCTGAGAGTCCTTCAGGTTTCAGTTTCATAGTTTCATAGTTAGTAAGGTTGAATAAAGACACCAGTCCATCCAGTTCAACCTGAGTGAGTGTCTACAATTGTCCCTATCCCTGTACATTGCATGTTCACATTGGTCCCTACACTCAAGGAGCCCAAAATCCAAGGTCCCAATTCATATACTAGGGCCAAGAAAAAATTTTGGGAAAAGAAGCCAATAAGCCTACTTGCATGTCTTTGGAGCGTGGGAGGAAACCGGAGTACTCGGAGGAAACCCACACAGGCACAGGGAGAACATGCAAACTCCAGGCAGGTAGTGTCATGGTTGGTATTCAAACTAGCGACCCTTCTTACTGCTAGGTGAGAGTGCTAACCACTTCACCACTGTGCCGCCCGGATGTCTTTTGGCAAACTCCAGATGGGCTGTCATGTGCCATTTACTGAGGAGTGGCTTTTGTCTGGCCATTCTACCATACAGCCCTGATTGGTGAAGTGCAGCAGAGATGATTGTTCTTCTGGAACGTCCTCCTCTCTCCACAGAGAAACACGAGCTCTGAGAGTGACCACCGGATTCTTGGTCACCTTCCTGACTAAGCCCCTACTCCCCTGATCGCTCAGTTTGGCTTGGCGGCTCACTTTAAGTAGAGCCCAGGTGGTTTCAAATGTCTTCTATTTACAGATGATGGAGGCCACTGTGTTCATTGGGACCTTTAATGCTGCAGACATTTTTCTGCAACCCTTCCCCAGATCTGTGCCTCCATACAATCTTGTCTCGGAGATCTACAGACAATTCCTTGGACTTCATAGCTTGTTTTGTGTTTTTACATGCACTGTTAAATGTGAGACCTCATCCACAAAATTGGATTGAACCATTTGAGGTATACACTGTTGCTCAAGGGCATCCAGTTTTTCTGTTCCTAAATATAGCTTCCTAAAAAGAACTGTTTTTTTTTAATGGAAGATCATAGCAAAGTTTAGAAAAGGGGAAGTGACTTAGGTGTCACATGTCCGCTTCACTGAGTCCCATGCAGCGATCCTGATAGCTAGAGTAATTGCTGAGTGAGCAATCTAGCCCAGTATTATGCGCCGCAAACACAGGGGGAAAGAGTAGTGGCCAAAGACCAGCTCTTAATGACTATGTACAAGCAGATACTGCTTGTACATTAACATGACCATAGTTAACATGCTAGAAACCAAAGACTATTGAAGAAACCGGCTCGGGTAAGGACATCGGTGGATTCCTGGACAGGTACAATGCCTTCAAAAAGTATTCACACCCCTTCACGTTTTCCACATTTTGCCACAAAGTGGCACATAATTGTGAAGTAGAAGGAAAATGATAAATGGTTTTCACATTTTTTTGTACAAATAAATAAATATGTGAAAAGTGTGGCATGCATTTGTATTCAGCCCTCCAGCTGAATACAAGAGTCAATACTTGTGTGTAGAACCACCTTTTGCTGCAATTACAGTGACATTTTTTCCCATTCTTCTTTGCAGAATAGCTCTAGCGCTGTTACATTGGCATTGGATGGAGAGCTTCTGTAAACAGCAATTCTCAAGTCTTGCCACAGATTCTCAATTAGATTTAGGTCTGGACTTTCATGGGCCATTCTAACACATGAATATGCTTTGAACTAAACCACATATGGCCCGCGGAACTCTTTGATGTGGCCTGCGACCTCCTGCTCTGAGATGGATTAGAATAGAATACTGTTATTATTAGTAAGTTTATTACTAAAACCAGAGTGTATATATAGGTATTTCTGTTCTTCAGTGGTTACTGGGCTGCTTTCAAACTGATTCAAAGGTGCAGATCAGTGCACCTGAGGGTTACCTGCACTGAGCCATAGGCCCCTTTCACACGGTCAGTCCGACCCAATTGGACCCTCCATTCACCTCTAAGGAGTAGCAGATGTAAATGGACTTGTGTCCATTTACAAACGCCTACCTCCAATCCGATCTGAAAAAAAAAAAAAGTAGAGTGGGCTCTAAAGAGTAGAGTGGGCTGCCATGCGCCCTCTCCACTCATTGTGGCCTATGACCAGTTACCAAGGTGGTACCCGCTCTTCAAAAGGTTGGGCACCCTTGAACTAAACCATTCCATTGTAGCTCTGGCTGTATGTTTAGTCTTTGTCCTGCTGGAAGGTGAACCTCCACCCTAGTCTCAAGTCTTTTGCAGACTCTAATGCCGCTTACACACAACCGTTATTTTCGTCAGAATAAACTCTGGTGGTCTTTCCGATGGAGTTCCGACGGAGTTCCGCTGAAACTGACTTGCCTACACGCGATCACAGCAAAGTCCATTTAATTTTGATCTCATCTGACCAGAGCACTATTTTCCACATGTTTGCTGTGTCCCTCACATGGGTTCTCGCAAACTACAAACGGGACGACAATGGCTTTCTTCTTGCCTCTCTTCCATATAGGCCAGATTTGTGGAGTGCGCGACTAATAGTTGGCCTGTGGACAGATTCTCCCTCCTGAGTTCGAGATCTCTGCAGCTCCTCCAGAGTTACCATGGGCCTCTTGGCTGCTTCTTTGATTAATGCTCTCTTTGCCCAGCCTGTCAGTTTAGGTGGACGGCCATGTCTTGGTAGGTTTGCAGTTGTGCCATATTTTTTCAATTTTCATATTGATTCAGATGGATTGAACGGTGTTCCGTGAGACGTTCAAAGCTTGGGATATTTTTTTATAACCTAACTCTGTTTTAAACTTCTTCACAACTTTATCCCTGACCTGTCCTGTGTGTTACTTGGCCTTCATGATGCTGTTTGTTCACTAAGAGCCCGTTCACACTGAGGCAACACGACTTGCAGCGCATCTGCCTCAGGCGACCGGGATCCGACTTTAGCGGCGGCTTGCAAAATGACTTCTGTATAGAAGTCAATGCAAGTCACCCCAAAAGTCGTACAGGAACCTTTTTCTAAGTCGGAGCGACTTGAGTCGCTCCTATTAGAACGGTTTCATGGCACAGAGCGGGGCGCAACTTGTCAGGCGGCTGAGTCGCCTGACGGGTCACCCCTGTGTGAACCGGCTCTAAGGTTCTCTAACAAACCCCTGAGGGCTTCACAAAACAGGTGTATTCATACTGAGATTATATTACACACAGGTGGACTCTATTTACTAATTAGCTGACTTCTGAAATTCCAGTTAATTTTAGTTAAGGGTATCAGAGTAAAGGGGGCTAAATACAAATGCATGCCACACGTTTCAGATATTTATTTGTAAAACATTTTGAAAACCATTTATCATTTTCCTTCCACTTCACAATTATGTGCTACTTTGTGTTGGTCTATCACATCAAAATCTCAATGAAATCGATTTACGTTTTTGGTTGTAACATGACAAAATGTGGAAAATTTCAAGAGGCCTGAATACTTTTTCAAGGCACTGTAAGTGTCTGCTTATTAAAAGTCAGCAGCTACAGTTTTTGTAGCTGCTGACTTTAAATTTTTGCAGAATGACCAAAGCACGACTTTACAAAAATGTTAGCTGGAGTTTGGCTTTAATTTGTTGAAATTCCTTGAAGTACATCTAAATTAGGTAGTCCATCTAACACTACCCTCTCCCCAGATTGGCAATGTTGCTGTGCAAAGATTTCTCTGTTGCTCCTCCAACCAAAGTGGATATGACCTAAGACAGAAAGTGTGCTACAGGCCCGATCGCCACGTGAAACTACACAAAAAAAAGACCTAAAAAAAAGAAAGCCATTGAAGCAATCACATTAAAGCTGGTCATACACCTATAGATTTCCTGCAGATTTTCTATGGTTAGATGTAAAAAGTGGGAGATTCCTCCATCCCCACAGTTTAGGGAACATTGAGAAATCTGTTGCACTTTTTCCATCTAACCATAGAAAATCTGCAGATAATCTATAGGTGTAGGGCCAGCTTTAGAGATTTTCTAGCTGCAGTATATTACATTTTATTTGTTTACCCCGTAAAGATGAAGAAATCTCACATGTGAATGAAAGCCAACAGCATCCTTATGGCTGGGATGCATGAGCTCTGCTCAGCACCTGTTTCCAGGTTCTCTAACGAGGCAACAAATTTTTGGTTTGTGACCTTTTTCAAGCTTTAAAGCCGGTTCACACAGGGGCGACACAACTTTGTGAGGCAACTTGGAGACGACTTGAACGCGACTTAGACACGACCTGGGACGACTTACAACACGGCTTTAAGTCGCACGCGGCCTGGAACGGCTCAGGAGGGGGGGGGGCTCGCTCGTCCCCACCCCTTTTCCTGGCCGGCTGGGTAGCGTGCTCGGATAAGGGTCTGGTATGGATCTGGGGGGAACCCACGCCAATTTTGGGGTTTTTTTCGGTGTAGGGGGTTCCCCTTAGAATCCATACCAGACCTAAGGGCCTGGTATGCTCTCGGAGGGGGAACCCACGCCAATTTTTTTTCATAAATTTGGCGTGGAGTTCCCTCTTGAGAGCTGATAATTCTGTGAGATCCGACTTGGAGGCGACCTCCATTGAAATCAATGGGTACCAGTCGCCTACAAGTCGGATTGAAGTAGTACAGGAACCTTTTCTGAAGTCGGAGCGACTTCAGTAGTGTGCATTAAGACGGCTCTCATTCGCTTACATTGATTTTTACATGTTGTCCGACCTGAGGCGACTAGGGGCGACCTGAAGTCGGATCTGAGTCGCTCCTGTGTGAACCAGCTCTTACAGAGGAGCATAGTTCCTGTGCTTATATAGGATACAGGGCACTGGCTCCATTGTTTTAAATCCATAAAATATGATAACATTTTTGTTTAAAAAATAACTAGTATGCACATGCTCTAAAACTCTCCAAACTTAAATATTTCTAAAATCTATATATAATTAGACATGGTATAAATAGCAAAAGACACTGCAAAGGCACAATATCGCCACTAGATGGAGTAAAATCACACAAACGAATAGTTAGCTACAAGAAAATGTTTTGGATAACAATTTGTAATAATTGTAGATGTCCAAGCCATGAATAGGATCCAGTGCTGAATTCTGGAGGTTTAGGATCCAACTGAACCTTTGTGGAATCTGGACAGGCCAATGGACATATCATACTAATAGGGATACAGCTGGCAGTGTTGTGTGCCCACAACAAAACGCAGGTAACGTTGAGGTACTGGAAAGATGGAGCTATGGTTGATGTCCACAGAGGTTAGAAAGTCTCCCTGGTAAAAGAATGACAATGACAGACCTGGTGGATTCCATGCAATTTTTTTGAACTTAAATAAAGACATTGACTGCCTTAGGATCGAAGGTGGGGCTTGGCTATGGGAACAGTGAACAGGTTTGAGTAGAAAACTTAAATCCTTTCCCCTTATGGAACAATGTTAATAAGAGGGGTGTAGCTAAGGGGTAGAAAATACGAAGATTCAATCTTCCCAGAATATTTGCAGTAGCACTGCAACCTCCACTCCTACTACCCATTTGGTCCAGACCCAGGCAGCTGCAGTTTACAGGATCTCCTTATCTCCTCCTTGGCTCCAGTCACATGACACAGTCAAGGAAGGTCTTCCTTACACTTTGAACTGCCTGGTTTGACTGGTGAGTGTGTTTCATGGAGGGGAAGATCTATACTGGGAGCGTGTACAAAAGGGACCTGTACTGGCAGGAACTGTACTGGGGGATCTAAACTGGGGGTAGATCTGTACTGAGGAGGAAGGCCTGTACTAGGCAGAAGAGGGAAGCCTGCACTGTTTCTGCTTTCCTTATCCTTGTGGTTTATACACTTTTGACCCTTGCACGCTGTGTCATGCTGTCACGATCAGGGGTCAGGCTGAAAGACCAGTTGCAGTTGCAGTAGTGGAACCACCACTGACCAGCAGGATAGGTACACAGGCAGTCACCCTGATGAATGACCTGGGCTTACCTGAGGTGCGGAGTCTAAGTTCTAACCAGAGTTCACCAGAGCTCCTGATGGTTGAGATGGATTTTGCTGCATGTTAGTACCAGATCATGGTCCTCAGGATCACCCCACGAGGAGGTGAGCAAGCTGGGGTCCAGTAGCAGATAAGCAAGTAGGGATCAAATGGAAATGTAGTCAGTAAACAAGCCAATGTTTGGGAAACCCACATCCAATTCTCGATAGTTTGAACCCAGCCTCAGACTGGTACTTAGACTTTTACAATACTATCTGAGAAAAAAAACATGATTTATTCAACATATGAGTAAAATATGTTTTTCGATATTTAGTAGTTAGATTTAGTTGGGTCTTTTTGTGCTGTTTTATCACAATTTTTTCACTGGCTAACACTGCAGCAGAGGGAGATGGTTCTGTGAATGAATGCACACAGGAATGTCATGGAACTATAAAATAGCATGCCATCATCACAGAAAGATCTTCCTCAAATTATTTACATTCCTGATCTTAACTTTTCCACATACGTTGTCTTCTTTTAACTTACTGGCTAGTTTAGAGTTCCCCTCATTATTATTTTGTACATTCCTAAAATATTGACTGCTTATAAAGAAATATGAGATAAATTGAATTGATTTTAATGATTTTCTTTTTTTTTTTTTTTTTTTTTGCAGACAAATTCACACACAGCAAAAGAACAGCATGCACTTGATGACTGAAACTTGGTGAACTAAAAGGATCTAAATTATCTGGTCTGTCACCAAGGCAGAAACTTGTTTAAATTAGACTAGTATTTCTAGGGGGCAATTTCTAAGTCCGAACACCTAGACACAGGGCTAATAACTGAGCTTGTTACAATATGGAGGGTTTTGGTTAGCTACTAGCAGGTGCTGTTTCTGGGCTGTCTTTTATATTTTTAGCCGTACCTAGCATTCTACTGCTGGAAGTGCCATTAATGACATACAAAAAGAAAATACCAATCTGATGGCTAGTACAGTTATCTTTGTAGAGTAGCCAGTGAAAAGGGCCTTAGAAAACAGCCCTTGTACACACGGTCGGACATTTCCGACGGAAAATTTCCGATCGGACCGTGTTGTCGGATAATCCGGCCGTGTGTGGGCTTCATCTGACTTTTTCCGTCGGAATGCCCGACCAACAAAGTTTGAGAGCTAGATATAAAAATTTTCCAACAACATGATCCGATCGGACTTTGTCCGATCGTTTGTAGAGAATTTCGATCGCACAGTGTGCCACGCATGCTCAGATCAAATTCCTAGACCAAAGCTATTGGCTACTAGCCTGAACGTAGTCCCGTCGTAACGAAATAACGTCATCAGGTTAAGAACGATAAGATTTTCCGTCAACTTTGTCCGACCATGTGTATGCAACACCAGTTTTGGACAAAATCCGTCGGAAAAGATCAGATGGATTTTGTTGTCGGAATGTCCGATCGTGTGTACAAGGGCTAAGAGTTAATCATAAGTCAGCTTAAATCGAAAGTTTAATTTAAAAATGAATCACAAGTGACATTACTATTAGTCTGAAGTGTCCTTTGTGTTGCTGGCTCCTGCATTTCTTGAAATCATCTGATGCCACCCTAACTCCACTTCCATTATCTTCTGGTGTAGCAGTACTATAACTTATATGAATAAAACACATGAATAAAACATAGATCCTGTTTCATTCATAGAGTTATGGTATAGCTTCTATAGCTATACTTATTCTTTCACCACTTTCCGTCCCTAGGACTTACCATCAGAGTAAAAACAATCATTCTAGCACCAGACCTCCTGTGTAACGCTAAATAGGTAACCTGTAAAGGCTTTGAAAACATTGACTACATGGTTAACTGAATGTACCATAGTTTGTTACTATTCCACAAGCATGCACAATTTTAAAGTGTGAAATGTTAAGTACCTATTTACTTGACATAACATCATCTTTTATATTTTACCCCAAATATGTGGGTATTATATTATTTGTGTGCACTCAAATTCTTTAAACTATATTATGCTTGAAAATTTGCATTTGATAAATGGCTGGAAGGGGGGGGGGGGGCATCTCTGCTTTCAGAAAATATGTAGGGGTTTATTTACAAAATCTGGTGATGCTGTGCATGGGATCAACTACTAACTTCAGCTTGTTCAATTCAAAATAAACTGAAAGATGATTGGTTTCTATGCAGAGCTGCACCAGATTTTCCACTCTCCAGTAGGGATGAGCCGAACACCCCCCTGTTCGGTTCGCACCAGAACCTGCGAACAGACCTAAACTTCGTGTGAACTTTAGAACCCTATTAAAGTCTATGGGACTCGAACGTTCACAATCTAAAGTGCTCATTTTAATATGCAGGTTACTGTCCTAAAAAGTGTTTGGGGACCTGGGTCCTGCCCCAGGGGACATGGATCAATGCAAAAAGAAGTTTTAAAAACGGCTGTTTTTTCAGGAGTAGTGATTTTAATAATGATTAAAGTGAAACAATAAAAGTGTAATATTCCTTTAAATTTCGTAGCTGGGGGGTATCTATAGTATGCCTGTGAAGGGGCGCATGTTTCTGGTGCTTAGAACTGTCCCTGCACAAAGTGTAATTTGTGCAGGAAAAAAGTCTTTTAAAATCACTTGCGGCTAAATTGTCGGCTCCCCGTAATACAGAGAACACTCAATGAGTGTTCTCTGTATTAGCCGACAATTCATTCATTCATTGATAAAAATAAAAAAAAGCGTGGGGGTTCCCCTAAATTCAATTACCAGGCCCTTCAGGTCTGACATGGATATTAAGGGGAACCCGTGTCAAATAAAAAAAAAAAAATTGAGGTTCTAATACTAATATCATACAGTAACAGTATCTTAGGTCGCTTTTTTGTATAATTCAAATGTAAAGAATAACTCACCACACCCACAGATGTAAAGGCTGCCACAATATTGATGAGAGTTGGAATGATATTAAACTTCCCTGCCTGTAAACAAGAAGGGCAAATAAGAAAATCATTATCAAAAAAGATGACAGGTACCCCCACTACATAGTTACAGATAACTGTTGCATTCAGAGTAAAGCTGTCCATAAATGGTAAAAATTATAATTTAACCACTTGCCGCCCGCCCTATAGGCAATTGACGGCAAAGTGGTTTCATAATCCTGACCGGACGTCATATGACGTGATCAGGATTATGAGCCGCTGCGCGCCCCCGGGGGCACGCATCGCGACGTTCGTTGTTGCAGGGTGTCAGTCTGACACCCGGCAACTACGATCTCGGTAAAGAGTCTCCGTTGGAGACTCTTTACCACGTGATCAGCCGTGTCCAATCACGGCTGATCACAGTGTAAATGGGAAGAGCCGGTGATCGGCTTTCCCTCACTCGCGTCTGTCAGACGCGAGTAGAGGAGAGCCGATCGGCTGCTCCTCTGACAGGGGGGGTCTGTGCTGATCGATTATCAGCACAGCCCCCCCGAGGATGCCCACACTGGACCACCAGGGACGCCACCAGACCACCAGGGAAAAGGTAATCCTCCCTAGACCACCAGGGATGCCAGTCAGCACAATGGATGCCAATCAGTGCCCATAATGGATGCCAATCAGTGCCCACAATGGGCATCACTGATTGGCATGCATTATTGTTTGGCACTGATTGGCATCCATTACTATAGTATAACACCAATGCCGCCTATGAGTGCCCACCTGTGCCGCCTATGAGTGCCCACCTGTGCCGCCTATGAGTGCCCACCTGTGCCGCCTATCAGTGCCCACCCATGCCCATCTGTGCCGCCTATGCATGCCCATCTGTGCCGCCTATCCATGCCCATCTGTGCCGCCCATCCATGCCCATCCATGCCAGCTATCAGTGCCAATTTGTGCCACCTATCAGTGTCCGTCCGTGTCGCCCATCCGTGTCGCCCATCAGTGCCACCCATCAGTGCCACTTCATTGGTGCCACATTGGTGCCCATCAGTGCCGCCTTATCAGTGCCCATCAGTGTAGCCCCATCAGTGCCCATCAGTGAAGGAGAAAACGTACTTATTTACAAAGTTTTGAAACTGAAACAAAAAAAAAAACATTTTTATTTTCAAAATTTTCGGTATTTTTTTATTTGTAGCGCAAAAAATAAAAACCGTAGAGGTGATCAAATACCACCAAAAGAAAGCTCTATTTGTGGGGAAAAAATTATTAAAATTTCATTTGGGTACAGTGTAGCATGACCGCGCAATTGTCATTCAAAGTGCGACAGCGCTGAAAGCTCAAAATTGGTCTGGGCAGGAAGGTGTTTAAGTGCCCTGTATTGAAGTGGTTAACTTGAGCTCTGGCAAAATACTGCAGAAAGCATTAGGTCAATTAGAAAATAATGTCTGGCAGACTGAATTGGCTATTAGTGTAGTTTAAATAGTTTGTATCAAAAAACTTCACTAGTACATGTGCACGCTGTGTGTGCTGTATAACCTGTATGTAGTCTAAGCTATGTACAGTATACAGCGCTGTATTCTGGCAGCAGGATGGGTCATGCTCCTGGAACAAAATCAAATTGGGCTAAATGCTGCTCAGCTATTTACAAGCTTTGTATGCTATTAATGAACACAAATCTTCCTCCGAATAGCTCTGAGTAAGAGATCGTGACATCATCCGCACACCTTTCTGCACTGTCCTAGTGCCAACATCTCTGAAATAGGCCACAGACAGGAAAAAAAACAAAAACTGACAGGGGCTCTAATTGTTCCCTACTCACCTAGATATGCACTATAATGTATTAATGCTGTGGTTACAATGATATACTTGTTTACTTAAATGAATCCACCTAAGTATTCTACTTGACTATTAATAAAGCAGTGCTCCACCCAAAAGGGGAAGCTCCGCTAGTTTTCACCCCCCTCCACTACCACATTTGGCACTTTTTGACGGGACTTCATTGGGCTTAGTTTTAAGACAGTCATTATCTATGATCTCTAAACTTTGTATGCTGTCCTGTACATTGTAGAGTGTGATTGCAAGTTGAACTTAACACACAACAAATATAAGAAACGTCCCCTCTCTAGACCTCAAGCAAAAATTCCTCCCCAAAACAACTACCCTATAGCAAAAATTCTCCCTGTTAAAAAAAATTCCAAACCCCCTTGGGTAATCACCTTCCCACAAGAAATCTCCCCTTCCCTCAAGCAGCCCCCTCCAAAGTAAACCCCTTCTTCTACAAATCTTCACCATTTCAGCATAAACAAATATCCCTCCTATGAGAAAAATAACATTCACTCAGGCAAAATCTTCTTTTTTTCCCCCCTAAAAATGCAAGACCCTAAAAGCAAAAAATCCATTTCCCTCAAGCAAACCCCCACAAAAATAAATCTTGTCCTTTAGAAGCAAGAGTGAGTCTGCACACATGCATATCTAAAGCCCCGTACACACGATCAAACAATCCGGTGGAAAAGTCTGACGGACTCAAGTCCGCCAGACAATCCGCCCGTGTGTGGGCTCCAGCTGACTTTTTTTACCCAAAAGTCCGGCGGACTAAGAAAGTAGTTTTGCACATCAATCTATCCGCCGGACTGGCATTTCGGCGTACAATACGGGCGTGTGTGTGCTAGTCCGGCAGCCAATACGGCCGTATGCTAGTCTGCCGTACTTTTGAAATGAACGGACTTTTCCTGCCCGGAGAAAGGTCCGCTCATTTTGAGCGTGGCTCCAGGTAGCCAGGACCAGCGAAGGAGGCGTCGCTGGCCCCGTCACCTGGTATGGACTTAAAGGGGAATCCCTACACCGGAAAAACGGCATGGGGGGCCCCCCCAGGTCCATATCAGACCCTTATCTGAGCACGCTACCCGGCCGGCCAGGAAGGGGGGTGGGGACGAGCAAGTGCCCCCCTCCTGAGCCATACCAGGCTGCGTGCCCTCAACATGGGGGGGGCCTTGGGGAAGGGGGGGCCATGCACCTTGTCCCCATATTGATGAGGACAACGGCCTCTTCCCGACAACCCTGGCCGTTGATTGTCGGGGTCTGCAGGCGGGGGGCTTATCGGAAACCCCTTTAATAAGGGGGCCCCCAGATAGTGGCCCCCCACCCTATGTGAATGAGTATGGGGTACAATGTACCCCTACCTATTCACCTGTGAAAAAAATGTAAAAAAACACAACACAAGGGTTAAAATAGTTTATTACCCCCACGGCGTATATTCTGCGTAGGGATTCCCCTTTAAGGCCATACCAGGTGACGGGGCCAGCAACGCTTCCTTCGCTGGTCCCGGCTACCTGGAGCCACGCTCAAAATGAGCGGACTTTCCTCCATGTGTGTGGGCAAGTCCGTTCATTTCAAAAGTACGGCGGTTTGCAAAAGCAGATAGCTCGTTCGGGAAGTCCGGCGGTTTGTCCGCCAGACTAAGTCCGCCGGATAGTCTGATACGTGTGTACACGGCATAAGAAATACTTATTCAGCAGAAAGTCCCCCCTTCTAGGAAAAAAAGTCCCTTTTACTGAAAAAAATTAACGAATGCCCTGTACACACGACCGGTTTTCCGCTGGATCACACCAAATTCCGACCGTCAAGAGCGCGGTGACATACAACACGTATGACGGGACTAGAAAGAGGAAGTTCAATAGCCAGTAGCCAATAGCTTCGGTCTCGTACTTGCTTCAGAGAATGCGTTGTTTTTGGTATGTCTGAACAGCATATAGACGAGCAGTTTTCCCGATAGGAATATGTTCTGTCGAAAAAATATAGAACATGCTCTCTTTCTAGGTCCGTCAGAATTTTCAATATAAAAAGTCTGATGGGGCATACACATGGTCAGAATATACGATGAAAAGCTCCCGTTGGACTTTTTCTGTTGGAAATTCCGACCGTGTGCATTACCAAACCGCAGATACAGTGTTGGGATTCACTCTGAACCTCAGTATCTGAGGTCTGATGGGACTGCAGCAATCTTCAAAAAAATTGCATCACGGCTTGAGATTTCATGGGACATGCTGAGGCCTCTTATACTGCACAAATAATAGATCAATGTTTTTTCTAACCACCTGAGCTCTGGGTACGTTTTACTCCCTTCATGACCAGGCCATTGTTTGCTATTCAGCATTGTGCTCATTAAACTGGCAATTATGTTGTCATGCAACACTGTACACAAATATAATTTATATAATTTTTTTCACACAAGTAGAGCTTATTTTTGGTGGTATTTGATCACCACTGGGTTTTTGTTTTGTTTTTTGCTTTATATACAAAAAAAAAAGACTGAACATTAAAAAAAAAAGTTAATCTTTACACTGGGGGGAGAACCTCTGGGGGAATCTAGGATAGAAAAGGACCTGGGGGTCCTAGTAGATGATAGGCTCAGCAATGGCATGCAATGCCAAGCTGCTGCTAACAAAGCAAACAGAATATCAGCATGCATTAAAAAGGGAATCAACTCCAGAGATAAAACGATAATTCTCCCGCTCTACAAGACTCTGGTCCGGCCGCAGCTGGAATATGCTGTCCAGTTCTGGGCATCAGTCCTAATGGAAGGATGTACTGTAAATGGAGTGACTACAAAGAAGGGCAACAAAGCTAATAAAGGGCCTGGAGGATATTAGTTATGAGGAAAGGTTGCAAGCACTGAATTTATTCTCTCTGGAGAAGAGACGCTTGAGAGAAAATATGATTTAAATGTACAAATACCATACTGGTGACCACACAATAGGGATAAAACTTTTTCGCACACATAGGTTGAACTTGATAGACTTGTGTCTTTTTTCAACCTCACCTACTATGTAACTATGTAACCATTTCCCCCAGTGGGATTGCCTCCACTGGGACCCCTAAACTCTTTACACCATTACCAGGTACTTGCCGTATCCCCTACTCACTGAATATTCCACTTGGCTTCATTCTCTTTTAATTGTCCCTCACAACCCCCCCCCTCCCCTTTTCTTTGTTTTCTTTCCTTTTTCCATTTTTCCATTGTTCCTTCCCTTCCCTCTATCCCCCCCCCTCCTCTTCCTACTTCCTCCCTGTCTGGTCTTGTCTCTTTCCCCCCTCTCCCCCTTCCCCCACTCCTTCCTCCGTCTCACCTCCTATTACCCATCCCTTCACTCCCCAACTTCCACCATGCCCCACTTTCAACACCCTTTTCACTCCACATTACATTTTTTTTTATTCACTTACTGATTTTTCTCATTCGCATTTCCTTAATAAAGCGGAGGTCCACCCTAAAGTGGAGCTTCCGCTCATTGGAACCCTCCCCCCCTCCGGCGCCACAATTGGCACCTTTTAGGGGGGAGGGGGGTGCAGGTACCTGTACAGTACAGATATCTGCACCCACTTCTGGCGCAGATTCTGCAGAAGCTACGCTCCTTTCCGCAGAATCGACGCCCCTTTCCAAAGGTCCCCCGCTGCCTGCTGGAAAACACACGGATCCCAGAGACAGCGGGGACCATCCTTATTGCACAGCGCGACTCGCGCATGCGCAGTAGGGAACCCGGGAAATGAAGCCGCAAGACTCCACTTCCTGATTCCCATACCCAAGATGGTGGCGGCAGCACCCGAGAGATGATCGAGAGATCGGCTTCGGGTGCCGACATCGCGGACGCGCTAGGCGGGTAAGTGTCATTATTTTAAAAGTCAGCAGCTGCAGTATTTGTAGCTACTGGCTTTTAAAAAAAAACAAACGGCAGACTCCCGCTTTAATGTGCACATGACATATTTTGACCACAATTCAATTCACTTTTCCATTCAATTTTCACTATCGACTCCAGCCCCATATCCCTCTCTACCACTCTATTCACCATTTTTCACTGGTCCACTAGTTTGTGTTTTCGCAAGTCCACAGCATAACTATTCCTTTTGCCTTATTTACCCAGATTACAATTCATCATGATTGGTAGCCCCCCACCCCCTGTGCCTGGTGCCTGCCAAGACGTGAGTAAGCAGCCTTACCCACCCCCCCCCCCCCATCTACATAAATATTTTGTTCAATCATGATGCTATATTATAAGTTTCCTATTGTGTATGCACTCAGGCAATTATATTGTTTTTCTGATCAATCTGTTAACCACTTCCCGACCAGCGCACGCTGATGTACGTCGTCAGAATAGCACGGACAGGCATATTGGCGTACATAACTTAAATGCCGCTCTGCCATCACGACCCCCCGTGAGTCCGGTCGCGGGTCCTGCGGACTCGATCGCCGCAGGCATACCCACGATCATCTCACTGGGCACCTGAACTGGGAGATGCCGTTGTAAACAGCATCTCCCCGTTCTGCCTAGCAACAAGTAGATGCTGATCTCTGCTCCATGTAATTGGAGCAGAGATCAGTGTTCACTAAAAGAAAGCCCAGCCCCCAACAGTTAGTAACACACCCCTAGGAACACTTAACCCCTACACTGCTACCCACTGGTTAACCCCTTCACTGCCAGTGTCATTTACACAGGAATCACTACAGGAAACAAAAAGTAAAAAATAATGCGTTTTTTTCAAAATTGTCGCTCTATTTTTGTTTATAGTGCAAAAAATAAAAACCGCAGGGGTGATCAAATACCACCAAAAGAAAGCTCTATTTGTGGGGAACCACATTGCATGACCGCGCAATTGTCAGTTAAAGAGCTGAATCGCAAAAAGTGGTCTGGTCTTTGGCCAGCAAAATGGTCCGGGGCTGAAGTGGTTAATTAAATTACAGACATTACAGACGTCCTCCTGATGAAGTGGCTATTGTCTGTGAAACTAGAAGAGAGAGATGCCACCTGTGATCAATTGCCCTACTGTGATTCTCCCCCTCTGGGGTTAAACTATTTTTATGTTTTTTCTGGTTTTATATATATATATATATATATATATATATATATATATATATATATAATATATGTATATGTATATATATATAGAAAGGCCAGTATGGTGGCCTGAAATTATGGGTGGAGCCCGGTGGTATATAAGCAGCCATTCGCCCATCCTTCCTCGTCGGTTCCAGTGCGCGATACCTGATACGTCAGATATCAAGGGCCGACTATCCAGACCAGACGCAGTGAGCCTGTTCGTCAGCTCCCGCGTTATTCGTCTCCAAATTTTTTGACAAACCGTCTCTCATCCATCAGCATCCGTAGGTTTTCGCCGTCGGAGTGTCGTTGTACCCGTCGAATTTGTCGCTACGCCTCGGGCCGGCTGTCGCAGGTAGGGCTTCGGCACCCTCTTTTCATTATGTTTTCGATGTACCGTCATCATGCTTATACTCACGAGCCGCTCGGTCCTTTCATATCGAATGTTTTCGGTGGCCTCGTACGCATGTCACTATGTTCTACTTTCGATGTAGTCGTTATCATCATTCGACACGTTCGATTTCGCCACGTCAGGCGATTCATTCGCAGGTACGGCAGTCGAAACCGTTCGACTGCCCGAGCATTTCTATTTGTAGCGGTCGAATCGTTCGACTCACAGCCGACTGCTTGTTACGACAAGGCAAACAGTCAGCACGTTTCGCTTGGTCTACTCCAGTTCGAATATGTCTCTTCATTCATGCAATTATGTTATGTGTCTCATTTTTCATCTCGTTTCATTCATTTCAGTCCCAGTCATTTCTACTGTTTCAAAATCATTTCTGTCACTAGTCGCGCTCCGGCGCGAATCCTGTCGCACCTCCGGTGCACCGATTCGCTTTGAAGTGCCCCAGGGTTCGGCCTCATTTCTGTACATGCTCCAGAGACTGAATCACTCGCAGGATCACGCACGGTCCCCGATTCTTGTCTTTGTCATGGCATACCATTTCTGTCACTTATTACGCTCCAAATCGAGTCTTGTCGCATTCCTCTATGCACCGATTCGTCCTGGTGCGCCCAGCTGCTACGCCTCATTTCGGTACATGCTCCAGAGACGGATTCTCTTGTAAACCTACAGATCAGTCCTTGAATCCTGTCTCTGTCATGGGACATCATTTCTGTCACTTATTACACTCCAATTCGAATCCTGTCGCATATTGTTATGCACCGATTCATTCTGGTGTGCCCAGCTGCTACGCCTCATTTCAGTACATGCGCCAGAGACGGATTCTTTGTTGCTACCATCAGTCCAGTCGTTGATTCCTGTCTCTGTCATGGGATATCATTTCTGTCACTTATTACGCTCCGATTCGAATCTTGTTGCATTTATTGGATGCACCGATTCGTCCCGGTGTGCCCAGCTGCTACGCCTCATTTCAGTACATGCTCCAAAGACAGGATTCATCTGTTAGGTGCATGGGCTCGTCTTCTGATTCCAGTCTTTGTCATGGGTTTCATTTCATTTCACCTATCACGTTCCGGTACGAATAAATCACATTTACGATCCAATTCGTCCCGGCGTGCCCCAGGATTGGCCTCATTTCAGTACATGCTCCAGTTTCCGTTTCGTGCTCGGTCGCAAGTCTGTGGCATGGCGATTCGGATCTCTGTCATGGCAGATTTACTCATTTCACGGTCACGTATCGCTTCCCGCTTCTAGTCCAGTTGATTCTTCAATGTTGGATTCCTATCGGGGGGCCCTTGCTCGTCAGCCTCATTTCACAAAAAAAAAAAAAAAAAAAAAAAAGAAGAGGGGGGAAAATATATATATAATAAAGGGGGTAGGGGGGAAGAGAAGAGAAATTTCATCTGTTTCTTTCATTGGTGTCATTTTCATCTCATGTCTGAAGTCTCACCTCCACTGTTAGCTAGCCTTCATCAGGTGCGAGTCTCAAACAAAAACTTCACCTTCATCTCCTCAGGTCAGTCGAGTTCAGTAGGTCCAGCCTGCACCTGGTCGGACGGTGCCTCCTTCGGTAAGCATAAATCATCTAGGGGGAAAACGCCCTTCAGCAAAGCATCCTTCCTTAAAACAGGTATTTCTGTAGGAGTCTCCAACCAGTTATAATCCATGTCACCCCTTGTAGGTCCGTATTAGGAGAAAACCCGGATCAGAGAGCGTAGCCTCATCAGACCCACGTTCTGTTACCATGTCCCAGGCTGACAGCGAGGACCTCACGGCTCCATTGTCCCCATCCGTTTCAGAAAATGGCAGTCAAAGGGCCTTCAGAGCATGGACCATTCCCAGGCTGACAGCCGAGCTGAGACGCAGGGGCGTCCCCTTTCCAGCTCACAGCCAGAAAGGCAGAGCTTTTCCGGCTCCTGTTTCCTCCCCCCGCGGTGGTGGAGGCTTCGGCTCAGCAGGCCTCATTGGGCTCCATCGCCTCCTCTATCTCGCAGCTCCACACCCTGGTGTCGTCCCTCACAACCTCGATGTCCGATCTACAGGGCCGAGTGGCCCTCCTCGAGACCCACCCCTCTGTTTCTCCGCCAGTGCCAGCATCCCAGCCAGTTGTTAGTCTTCCCGCAGGTATCTCCGGAGGTGCACCAATAGTGTACCCATCTCATTTGGTGTCAGCAAACATCAGAAAAGACATATTAGAGGGCAAGGACGTCAATTTGTCTTCTCTTCTGATCTCGATTCACGAGCTGGCAGAGAATAAGGCATATACTTGGGGGGACGTATCAGTGGTCCTCAAGGCCAAGGATCCCAGACTAGACAGGAAACTCTCTATCACCGAGTTTTCCCTGGCCTTCGGCATGATGAGGGACATCATTTGCTCAGCCTCCCCTGGCAGAAGGGAGGAGCTAGATCGGTACCTCCATGTGGTAGTTGACCTGGGGTACAAGTACGGCGGGTTTTCATTCTATGACTATCACCGCTCCTTCTCCGCTAGAGCAGCTGCCAGGCTCTCCCAGTTCCAGACCCCTACGGACTGGAGCACCATGGACACCGAACTGTTTTGCCGCCACTTCGCGGGGCTACGGTCCCCTCTGTGTGCAATATGCCAGTCAGCAACACATACTGCGGCCTGGTGCGCTACCTCAGTGGCAGCCTCTCCCTTCGACGGTCCATCTACCTCGGGTACCGCTCAGGGCCTGCAAGCACCAGCTCGCCCGCCACAGACCGATAAGCTAGGGCGCCCAGTTAAGACCATGGGCGGTGCTCCGATCTGCAATAACTACAACAGCGGGTCGTGTAACTTCAGTCAGTGTAGGCTGCTCCATGTGTGCACCCAGTGCCATAGAGCTCACCCCCGGCTCATGTGTGAGGTCAAGCAGCTCAAAAGGTCCTGACTGAGCCGGCTCAATGTCGCATGGCTTAGTATCTACCTTTCCAGTCACCCTACCCCCTCACTGTCCACCTTCCTCGTCCAGGGCTTCACAGAAGGTTTTCACACTGGACTTGTCTCTCTCCCTCACTTCACGCATGAATGCCAGAACCTACGGTCAGCAGCCACGGATGAACAAGCCATCGACCAACTGCTGCAATCTGAGCTAGATCAGGACTTTGTCATCGGCCCTTTTGAACAGCCCCCTTTCAGCACCTGGCGAGTCAGCCCTATTGGGCTTGTCAAGGGCAAGTTCTCTAATAAACTCAGATTGGTTTATGATTTGTCAGCGCCTCATTCCTCCACGGTTCCCAGCCTCAATTCTCTTATTCCCTCTGAGGAATTCTCCCTTAAATATGCATCAGTAGACATGGCCATCCAGGCCATTCTTAAAACAGGCACAGGTACCTGGCTTTCCAAGGCCGACATCTCAAACGCTTTTAAACTTCTTCCCATCCATCCGCCCCTCTGGTGCTGGCATGGAATCAAGTGGAGGCAGCGGTACTACTTTGCCACTAAACTCACGTTCGGGTCCAAAAGTAGTCCTTGGCTCTTCGACACCTTCGCGCAGGCTCTTGCTTGGATCTTGTTACATGTAGCCCAGTGTCAGGAAGTCATTCATTATCTGGATGACTTCCTGCTGATAGAGCCACCCGGCTCTCCTCCACGAGATCTGGGTAAGTTGAGGGTAGTCTTCAATAATCTTAATGTCCCCATCGCCGAGCACAAGGTGGAGGGTCCGTCGCAGGCTATCACCTTCCTCGGGGTCAGCCTAGACACCAACACTATGCAGGCCAGCCTTCCCCCGGATAAACTGGCCCGCATCAGGACGGTCCTGAGGGACTTCACTCATGCCAGAACTTGTACCAAGAGACAACTTCAGTCCCTTCTTGGTATGCTTAATTTTGCTATGCGCATCATCCCCCAGGGGCGCTCGTTCGTGTCACGCCTGTTAGCCTTGTTATCCCACTCTCAGGACCCGGAGCAAGTACTCAGCCTGGATTCCGCGGCTATGGCAGACCTAGCCATGTGGGAGGAATTCTTATCTTCTTGGAACGGAGTGTCCCTGTTCGTCCCCTCCGTGTCCGCCCTTTCACCTCGGGTGGTGACCGACGCGGCGGCCTCCACGGGCTTTGCGGCGATCTTTGGCAACCTCTGGCTCGCAGCCCCCTGGCCTCCACAGATACTGGCTATTCCTGGCTTCACTGAGACGTCCTCCCTGTTTGAGCTATATCCCATTGTAGCCGCTGCACACACCTGGGGCCGCAGCTGGTCGGGCCAGACGGTGGTCTTTTCTACAGATAACCTGGCCACTGCGGAGATTGTTAATAAAGGCAGGTCCAGGTCTCTACAGATTATGTCCTTCCTGCGGCGACTGACCCAGCTCTCATTATTGTTTCAGTTCAACCTTCATTGTTCCTTTGTTCCCGGCAAATTTAATCAGGCGGCGGATGCTCTCTCCCGCTTTAACTTTGTTTCATTTTTTGATCAGGTACCCGGAGCCGAACCAACATCAGCAGCTATCCCGGACTGGTCTCAACTGATCTTGGATTAGCCCCACACTTGTCAGCAGCAACGCAACTCATCGATCACTCCCTCTCAGACAATACCCGCAAGGCCTATCAGTCGGCCTGGAGGGCCTTTAGTCGCTTCACATCATCTCACAATACAGAGTCCTCCCGGGTCAAACAAGTCCTTGCCTTCCTTTCCTACTGCCATTCGGACTTGGCATTATCCTTCAACACAATCCGCTTGTACTTGGCCGGGGTACAACACTTCACGTCCCTCCAGGACCCTACCAAGCCCTCCTTATTTACCTTTCACGCCGTCCGGGCTCTCATGCGCGGCATTCAGAAACGTCGGCCAGTTTCCAGCGTCAAACGGCTGCCTATCACAGGCGAAGTGTTCAGGGACATGTCAGAGATTTTGGCCTCTTCACCTTTCGGTCTCCATGTCAGTGTCGTCCTGCAAGCAGCCATACATCTGGCCTTCTACGGCTTCCTGCGGCCAGGCGAGTTTACCTGCAGTAGCCCCTCGGCACGTATGCTGTGCAAGCACCATCTAGTCAGGTTCGAGGACCACTTCATCTTGCACTTAGCGGTTTCCAAGACACAGCAGCTTGGCCCAGGGGCGGACATACATTTCTATAAGACCTACAACCGCTGGTGTCCGGTTACTGTCCTCTCCCGCTTGTTGACCCTTTTGGCCGATCAACCAGGGACTGGCCCACTTCTACCCTTTCACTCAAAACCTCTCAACACAGCCCAGTTCATGGAGCATGTCAGGATACTCCTGGGCATCCTTCACCTCAATCCTGCGCACTACTCAGGACATTCGTTTCGCATCGGGGCAGCTTCAACGGCCTCCCGCCAAGGGGTCCTGGTCCATGTTATTAAAAAGTTGGGTAGATGGAAGTCCTCCTGTTTTGCACGTTACGTACCCAATCCGCAGATTGAGATGGCCCAGGCCTTTGTCAAGCTTACCCAGTAAACAGTCTGTGTTCAATAAAATGCTTCCCCTACCTGAGTGTTTTGCCCCCTTATTTTGGTATACCGTACGTTAGACCAAGGCACACTTTCAGGTCCATTTCAAGTAAGCGAGTTTATGTTATCCTTGTCTGTCATCCTTATCCGTATCGGTCAGAGGGCTCTACACCATAAATAGAAAGGCCAGTATGGTGGCCTGAAATTATGGGTGGAGCCCGGTGGTATATAAGCAGCCGTTCGCCCATCCTTCCTCGTCGGTTCCAGTGCGCGATACCCGCCCACCCGCCCCTTTTTCAGGCCTTTACCCTAGCACACTCCTCATATGAGTACTCATTTCACCCATTTCATATTTATTTCATTTTATGGTATGCCCCCTTATTTTGGTATACCGTACGTTAGACCAAGGCACACTTTCAGGTCCATTTCAAGTAAGCGAGTTTATGTTATCCTTGTCTGTCATCCTTATCCGTATCGGTCAGAGGGCTCTACACCATAAATATATATATATGATATATATATGAAATGTTACCATGTTTTAATCTGTGATTGATTTTGTTTTGCATCAATAAAATCTTTTGTATTTTTTTATATTGGTCATATATTTAAAATTGTATTGCTTTACTGTACTGCGATGGTCCAATTGCCCCCATGTACTTGTGGCAGCCTAGTTGGGGACTGGGCTCCCAATCCTGTTATTTATAGATTCCAGGATGATGGTACAAGTTTTTAATGATCCTTACATTTAGTAACTCACTACAGAGGCCACACTCATTTTTGTTATATAATAGAGATCATGTTTTTGTTTTCTTTTGTTTATTTTTTTACACTTTGATTGCTATTACAATGATGATCATTGTAACAGCAAATGTTTTGAACGGTCATCATAACAGCTGTAATTACTAGTGATTTGTGATTGGTTACAGGTCACATTGTACAGGGTGTTTTGATTGGCCAAGGTACCATGTGATAGCTGTGGGCCAATCAGCATCACTCTATAGGAAACACAGCTGTTATGAATGAAATTGCTGGACTACGGTACTGCAACCAAGTGTATTGTGCGCAGTTGGGGGGTTGCTGTAGCACCACCCCATTCACTGTAATGGTCATCAAGGCTGTGGCATATGTGCACCCCTGCCTCAGCAGCTAAAAGGGGAGCAGTTGAGGGGCAGTAAAAATGTGTCTCAACCGCTGGGTTTTACTGTGCCCCAACTGCAAATGTAAACAAGCCCTTAATAATACAGTACTATATTTGTGTAACTGTCACACAGATTTAGTATGTTTACATTTTCTCAACAGCCCCACTAATGGGGCCCCCTTCTATCCACAAGCCCCATAGCAGCCATTTGGGCTGCAATGGCTATTGATGTATCACTGTCTGTTTAGGAACAGTTCGGTCCACAACCGCAATGACAAAAAAGTTTGGTGAATTTAAGGAGGTGCAACAGAGTGTGTGAGGGAATATATGAAAGAGTAGGATAAGCATGAAGTATATACTGTACAGCAGAGTGTATAATGTGGAGCTGGGCAGAGTGTATTTGTACAGCACACTCACAGAGTGTGATGCTGTGTAAAGTAAACATATACACTACAGTATACAAGGTGGATTGCAGTAGAGTGTTCAGCATATTGTAAAGAGTGAAGGCTAATTCACACAAGCCACTGCATTACAATACAGTGGCTGGTGTGCGGTACAGTCCAGGAGAATCACTACAGTGCCGATGCGCAGATCTTGGAGCATCGCACTGTTCAATTTTTTTGTTCATTGTTTGTCTTTGTCTATGCTTAAGGATGTATTCATGCACCTTTAGAAGGATCATTTAGGACAAAGCTTGTTTTTAACAGGTATACCTATATTTTTTATATGTGTTTGTCTTTAAAAGCTATTCTACAAATAAAAAAGTGTTTTTTTACGGCCACTAGTCTCGAAGCACCAATATCCTCACTCGAACTGGATATAGCCCTCAAAAGCCTAAAACCAGGTAAAAGCCCTGGTCCTGATGGGTTAACATCTGGATACTACAAATCATTTACTGACGTCTTGAAACCCCACTTTCTAGCGGCTTTTAATTCTTTTTCCACCGAAAACCCCCCTCCTCGAGACCTGCTTACAGCACATATCACGGTCATTCCCAAACCAAATAAAGATGATTCCCTAGTTTCGAACTATAGACCCATTTCCCTACTAAATGTGGACCTAAAAATTTACGCTAAAATTTTATCAAACCGTCTCTTGCCTCTCTTGCCGGGACTGGTCTCCCTGGATCAGGTGGGCTTTGTCCCGGGGAGGGAGGCTAGAGACAACACAATTAAAGCAATTAATATACATAATTGGCTTTCCTCTTCCAATACACACGGTTTCCTCCTCTCCTTGGACGCGGAGAAGGCGTTTGACAGAGTGGCCTGGGATTATATGCAAGAAACTTTACAGAGTATAGGACTACCTCACAAATTTATTTCACATATTATGGCACTATATGCCTCGCCGAAAGCTCAGGTAAGAGTGAATGGCCACCTGTCGGACGCCTTCTCCGTGTCCAACGGGACGTGTCAGGGATGCCCGCTCTCGCCCATTCTCTTTGTTCTCACGTTAGAGCCCTTACTCAATCGTATTCGAGCAAATAGTGATATAAGAGGTGTGTCAATGGCAGGTACAGTACAAAAGATAGCAGCTTTCGCAGATGATATCCTACTGTTCCTTACAGAACCACATGTAACATTACCCAACCTCCTGAAAGATCTAGATTCATTCAAACACATCTCCAATTTACAGATCAACTTTAGCAAATCAGAAGCGCTTAATGTATCCCTTAGCGAACCTACAGTAGAGCAATGTCAAAGAAATTTCCCCTTTAAATGGAACAGCTCAGCTATCACTTACTTGGGCATTAAACTACCTTCCGACCTTAAGAATCTTTATACGCTTAATTATCTCCCCCTGCTCCAAACCATTCAAACCGACCTTAAAAAATGGTCCTTGGGAATCTTTTCTTGGTTTGGCAGAGCCTCGATCGTAAAGATGAATATCTTACCCAGATTGCTTTATTTACTCCAAACAATCCCCATTAGGATCCCAATGGCCTTTTTCAACTCATACAAATCGATTTGCACCCATTTCCTGTGGAACGGAAAGAGGCCCAGATTGAGCTACGACAGACTAACAATTCCTAAAACAAAAGGTGGTATAGGTTTACCAGATGTGAGGAAATATTATTGGGCTTGCCATCTTTCCAGAGTTGTAGACTGGAAAGTACATAACGCTACTAAAGCTTGGGTACAGCTGGAAAATACACTTGCACCCATTCCGACGAGATGTTTACCCTGGTTGGACCAGAAACACATCCCCACGATCTGCAAAAAGCACCCGTTAATTGCTCCTACCTTACATGTGTTTCGTTTGGTGTGCCAAGCACAGCGTATCTCGTCCCACCACAGCCCACTAACATCTATTAGACATAATCCGGACTTTCCGATCGGTCAGTCTGAGTCCTTTCTCCGTTCCATATGGCCACACTCAGAGATGCTTGCACAGCACTTTTTCTCCAATGGGAATATTTTACCACGTATATCTGTACC
Organism: Lithobates pipiens; assembly: GCF_037356315.1. NCBI lineage: Eukaryota > Metazoa > Chordata > Amphibia > Anura > Ranidae > Lithobates > Lithobates pipiens. Next base: position 526,143,937 of record NW_027507764.1, read on the forward strand.
GTGTTTGGACACCAGACGTCCTATCCCTCAATGGGTATACTTTCAAATTAGACATTTCCTAACATCACACCAGCGTCAACCAGACTTTGCTAGATCACTCACTCCTTTTGAATCTCTCTGCGACACGATAGAACCCCAAAGACATCTCATATCTAAAATCTACACCCTCTTCTTCACGGACTGTAATCCCAAATCTCTTAAATCCTCCAGCAGTTGGGAATCAGACCTGGACCAGCAATGGTCAGAAGAAGAGTGGGAAACTATATTCTCTCATATACACAAGGGATCTGTCAATGTGTCAGTTCAAGAAAATGGTTTCAAAATTGCCGCTAAATGGTATAAGACTCCTTCCCAGTTACACAAATTTCTCCCCCAAGTACCCTCTACATGTTGGCGATGCTCTCAGGAAGAGGGAACTTTCCTCCACATTTGGTGGTCATGTCCCAATATCCAACCCTTCTGGACGGAGGTACACCGTCTACTCTGTAAAATCACTACCCTATCTGTTGACTTTACCCCTGCACAATTCCTTTTTCACCATTCCTCGATCTCGAGACCAAAATATCGAGGATCACTGACGCAGCATCTTATTAATGCCGCGAGAATGTGCATCCCAGTCCTGTGGAAATCCAGTACTCCTCCTTCCATCTCGGATTGGTTCCACCGCATTTCTAAGGTGGCTGAGATGGAAGAATTAATACACCAATCGAAAGATTCCCCATTAAGTTTCTGGAAAGTTTGGGCTTGCTGGCAGCATTTCCGAGATTCATCGGAATATTCCTCATTAACCTCGTAGGGTCTTACACTTTCACTTTTATTTTAGCTTTTGTCATTCTTTAGGGCTTATCCCTACTTCTTTATCCACTGTCTAACAACTGGTCTAATGGTGTTTTTAGTTATTATTTATTTATGTTGAGATAATTGTTGAGAACGTGAACACCCATTGTCTTCATTATTGGGTTATGCTACTGTTCCAATACTTGAGGCCCATATTTCTGTAGAGCATTTCAAGAATTTAAGGCTATTAAAGCTATTCAAGTTGTATTAATGTATTGTAACATTTTAGGGGATTTACCCTCCTCACAGATGCGATATGTTTAAATGACTTACTAAGTACCTGCGGTACGCTATGTCGACTTTTCACATTGTATTTGTTCATACCTTTTATCAATAAAACTTTTGTTGGAAAAAAAAAAAAAAAAGTGTTTTTTAACCACTTACTTGCCGCCCTATAGCACCTTTACTGCTACAGGGCAGCAGCTGTGCGCAGGATCATGTATATATATATATATATATATATATATATATGATTCTGCACTTCTGCCTGTAGGGGGCACGAACGTGCCACTGGTGGACCACCTCTTCTTTGATAATTCACATCAGAAGTTGATCTACGGGTCCCTCCAGCACCCAGTGATCATTAGTAAAACACAAGAGAACTGAGATATGCCTAGCAGAGAATAGAATCATCTCTTCCCTTAGTGAAAGCAGCACACTGTGTACACAGAAACACTGGCTAAGCACACAGTTAACCCTTTGATCATCCTAGATGTTTAACTCCTTCCCAGACAGTGTCACTAACACAGTGACAGTGCATATTTTTAGCACTGATTGCTGTATTAGTGTCACTGGTTCCAGCAAAGTGTCAAAGGTGTCAGTTATGCTGTGTACACATGATCGGACTATCCTGCGGACTTGGTCTGGCAGACCAGAGTCTGCCGGACAATCCACCCGTATGTGGGCTCCAGTTGACTTTTTTTTCTCAAAAGTCCAGCGGACTTAGAAAGAAGCTTTGACTCAAAATTGCCTGCCAGACTCGGCAGTCCGGTGGACAATCCGGCCGTCTGTGCGCTAGTCCGCCTGACTTTTGAAATTAACAGACTTGCCCACACACGGAATGGGACTAGCGCAGAAGGTCAAAGTCGCAGACTCCATCGGTGAGATTGACGCGTTGCTGGCCCCGTCACCTGTTATGGACTATATTATCCTCATTGAGGACTGAGTGCAATATCACGGACACGGAGAACGAGCACTTTTGATTTATAAATTCTTTAAAAAAAAGGCCCAAGCATTTTGCATTGAGCAGCCCATGACATGTTAACCGTCCCCTTCCCCACTCTCCTCCCTGACAGATCCACTAAGAGGGGGAGGGGGTGAGGTCCAGGAAAGAGCATGGGGGGTTGGAGAGCACAGGGAAGAACCTTGAGAACATGGGGTGGGGCGAGAGCACAGGGGAGAGGAAGAGGAGAGCAGCGTAGAGCATAGGGGAGGTGGAGAGCACAGGGGGGCAGTGGAGAGCATGTGGGGAGGTGGAGAGCACAGGGAGTGCGGCGGAGAACATGGTGGAAAGCATGGCAGGTTGGAGAGCATGGGGGGAAGGCAGAGAGCATGGGGGTGGCAGAGAGCATGGGGGGGAGGTGGCAGAGAGCATGGGGGGGAGGTGGCAGAGAACATGGGGGGAGGTGGCAGACAGCATGGGGGGGGGTGGCGGAGAGCATGGGGGGAGGCGGATGAGCATGGGGAGAGGTGGAGAGTATGGGGGGATGTCAGAGAGCATGGGGGGAGGTGGAGAGCATGGGGGGGAGGTGGAGAGCATGGAGGGAGGTGGAGAGTATGGGGGGGTGGCGAGAGCAGTGCTCTGTACCCAGTACATACCGCTATATCCACCTACATAGCTCTTCTCTAATTGAGCCATCTGCCATCTGCAGGAGTTAGTGGGTGTTGTGTGACTCCAGCACAATATACACCTGTATCTACCGTTTATTGCTGTTCTCTAATAGAGCCATCTGCAGGGCTTAGTGGGTGTTGTGTGACTCCATTACACTGCTGTTTTACCCAACTCCCTTCAGGCCATTACCATGTCTGGAAGGCCAGCAAGGAGAGGCAGACAGGCGCGAGCCGATAAAAGAGGGCAAGCAGGCTCTGTGTCTAGAGACAACAGTGCTGGTCGTGGACGCGGTGCATTGTCATCAGCACGTGGCCATGGGACACGCTTGTCCTTCTTTTCGGCAGCTGGACATGTTGAACCGCAACATGCCAACGACTTGATAGAGTGGATGACCAAGCCCTCTTCATCCTTCTCATCCTCTCTCACCCAGTCTCAGGGTACTAGCAAAGCAGCTGCCAACGCATCGTCTTCCCTCCTCTCAATGTCATCATCAGTGACTCCTTCCCTAGACCCACCACGTCCTCCTGAGGAGTCTCCTGAACTCTTTGAGCACAGTGTTGGGTACATGCTCCAGGAGGATGCCCAGTGTTTTGTAGCCTCTGATGATGACACTCAGCTAGAGGAAGGCAGTAGCGTGAATGCAGAGAGAGGGGATGCTCAAGAAGGACAGCAATCTGGTAGTCATGTTCCACAAGCTGCAGCATACTGCCAGGTTTGCTCCAGCGATGAAGAGGGAGGGGATGATGAGGGCACTGACTCCACGTGGGTGCCTGGTAGGAGAGAGGAGGAAGAGGAGGAGGAGGAGGCACATGTCCAATGAGGCAGGATGCCCTCCGGGGGCCAGCTTAGGGGCAGAACACCGACTGAATCACACCGCAGAGCTCCACCTGTGCAGGGCGCTGCCTCTGCGCGTTATTCTAAAAGTTCTTTGGTGTGGGCCTTTTTTGAGATGAGTGCATCAGATCACACCGCTGCTATTTGCAACATATGTCTCAAGCGTATCTCGCGTGGACAAAACATCAGCCGCTTGTGCACCACATGCTTGACCAGACATATGTTGACCTGCCATGCAGCTCGTTGGCAAGCGTACCTCAAAGACCCACACCAAAGAACAAAGCGGCCCTCTCCTTGCTCCTCATCAGCTGGCATCTCCAACCCCACTAGACCTTCAGTCCTCTCTGAAACCTGCTCTGAGAGGAATGAAGGTGTAGAATTAGGTGTGTCACAGCCAAGTGTTTCCGGGCACTCTGCTAGCAGTACACCCACGTCCGATTATAGCAGGCAAATGTCCCTGCCCCAGCTGCTGGACCGGCGAAAGAAGTTCACTCCCAGCCATCCACATGCCCAGCGGTTGAATGCTAGCTTGGCTAAATTGCTAGCACTTCAACTACTGCCTTTTCAGTTGGTAGACTCGGCCCCCTTCCGTGAGTTTGTACAATGTGCGGTTCCTCAGTGGCAGGTCCCCAAACGCCACTTTTTCTCACGGAAAGCGATTCCGGCTCTCTACCGGCATGTGGAAGGTAATGTCCTTGCCTCGCTGGACAGGGCGGTCAGCGGTAAGGTGCATATTACCGCTGACTCCTGGTCCAGCAGGCATGGACAGGGACGTTACCTGTCTTTCACGGCCCATTGGGTCACTCTTCTGGCAGCTGGGAAGGATGCAGGACAAGGTGCAGTAGTGTTGGAGGTTGTTCCGCCACCACGCCTCCAAAATGCTACTATTGGTTGTGACACACCTCTCTCCTCCACCCCCTCCTCTTCTTCTTCCTTCATGGCCTCTTCCAGTGCTCTGTCCTCAGAACCAGCGGTGCTCCGTAGGCGTTCCAGGGGCTACGCAAGTACGTAGGCAAAACGATGCCATGCCGTGCTTGCACTGATTTGTTTGGGGGACAGGAGCCACACTGGGGCGGATGTTTTGTCAGCTCTGCAGGGGCAGGCCGAGAGGTGGTTGACGCCACGCCAGCTTAAGCCAGGAATGGTGGTTTGTGACAATGGCACCAACCTCCTCTCCGCCCTCCGACAGGGACAACTGACCCGTGTGCCCTGTGTAGCTCACGTCCTTAACCTGGTGGTGCAGCGGTTCTTGGGCAGGTACCCCGGCTTACAGGATGTACTGAATCAGGCCAGGAAAGTCTGTGTGCATTTCCGCCGATCATTTAATGCCTGTGCTCGGCTGGCTGAGCTCCAAAAGGAGTTGAACCTGCCCAAGAACCGCCTTATATGTGACATGCCCACCAGGTGGAACTCAACGTTGGCCATGCTGCAGCGGCTGCACACGCAGCAGAGGGCCATCAATGAGTACCTGTGCGACTACGGCACCAGGACAGGGTCAGGGGAGCTCGGTTTTTTCTCACCACGCCAGTGGGGCATGATCAGGGATGCATGCACTGTCCTGTCACCGTTTGAGGAGGCCACAAGGATGGTGAGCAGTGACAGTGCATGCATCAGTGACACTGTACCTCTTGTCCACCTCTTGGAGCATACGCTGCGTGGAATAATGGACAGGGCACTTGAGGCAGAACAGAGGCAGGAAGAGGAGGACTTCCTTGCCTCTCAAGGCCCCCTTTATCTAGACAGTGTTCCTGCTGTGCCACCCATCACACAGGAAGAGGATGAGGAGGAGGAAGAGGAGGAGGAGGATGATTGTGTCAGCATGGAGGTGGAGGCTGGCACTCAGCATCAGCAGCAGCAGCAGTCTTGTAGGGATGATTTACAGTCCCAAGAAACACGTTGACTTGTACGTGGCTGGGAGGAGGTAGCTGCAGATCATGTTGCCCTTAGTGACCCAGAGGACTCCGGACCGAATGCCTCAGCTAACCTACGCTGCATGGCCTCCCTGATCCTGCAAAGCCTGCGGAAGGATCCTCATATTCTTCGGATCAAGGAGAGGGACCATTACTGGCTGGCCACTCTCCTTGATCCACGGTACAAGGGTAAGGTTGCCGACCTTATCTTGCCATCGCAGAGGGAGCAGAGGATGAGACATCTCCGGGAGGCCTTGCAGAAAGGTCTGTGCAACGCGTTCCCAGAGACTGGGAGGTTACAAACTCCTGGTCCTGGACAACGTGTTGCTGAGGCATCGGTCAGAAGGTGGAGAAGGTGGCCGTCTGACTGATGCTTTCAGACAATTTTTTAGTCCGCAGCCCCAAGGTATGATCGGTTCCAGCAACCATCGCCAGCGTCTGATTTACATGGTGCAGGAATACCTAGGGGCAAGGTCAGACTTGGACACCTTTCCCACCGAAAATCCTCTGGCTTACTGGGTTTTGAGGATGGATCACTGGCCAGAGCTTGCACAGTATGCAATTGAGCTACTGGCCTGTCCTGCATCCAGCGTTCTTTCGGAACGCACCTTCAGTGCTGCTGGTGGCTTTGTTACCGATCACAGGGTGCGCCTGTCCACCGAATCAGTTGATCGACTGACCTTCATCAAGATGAATCAGTCTTGGATCACCCACAGCTACCAAGCACCTGAAGCTGATGTAACCGAATTATTTTTTTTGAAATATCACATCCCTTCAAGACTGCATATGCTGATGCTGAGTGACTGTCCTGTTATGTTGATTGCCTATCCTCTTCCTCCTCCGCTGATATGTTGGAAGAACATTTCTGGTTCTGGGTGATGCCATTAGCCCAATTTTTCTGCCCCTGTTTAACAGGGGCGTTTAAGTCCAATTTTTGATGCAATGCTTTGCAGCAGGGCTAATTCCTGAAATAAAACTAGAGTATATGGGAGAGGTTGCAGTGTCGTGGCACCAGCACCAGTGCCTAAGGCCCAATTTTTCTGCCCCTGTTTAACAGGAGCGTTTAAGTACAATTTTTGATGCAATGCTTTGCAGCAGGGCTAATTCCTGCAATAAAACTAGAGTATATGGGAGAGGTTGCAGTGTGGTGGCACCAGCACCAGTGCCTAAGGCCCAATTTTTCTGCCCCTGTTTAACAGGGGCGTTTAATTACAATTTTTGATGCAACGCTTTGCAGCAGGGCCAATTCCTGCAATAAAACTAGAGTATATGGGAGAGGTTGCAGTGTCGTGGCACCAGCACCAGTGCCTAAGGCCCAATTTTTCTGCCCCTGTTTAACAGGGACATGTAATTACAATTCTTGATATAATATTTCACAGGAGGGCCCGTTCCTGTGCACACCCAGAGTAACTGTGAGGACTTATAGTGTTGTGGCACCAGCACCACAACCACCAAAGGTCAATTTTTCTACCACTGTTCAACAATGGCATGTAATTACAATTCTTGATATAATGGTTCACAGCAGGGCGCTCCAGCGCCCAGCAAGAGTCACTTTGAGGGCTTACAATGTTGTGGCAAAACCAACACCTTGTTCCGCCATTTCTGCAGAGCATATAGGGCAGGCCTCTACTTTCAAACATCCAACTTACAAACATCTCCTACTTGCAAACGGAAGGAGACAACAGCAAGTGAGACGAAAAAAGATGGACGACAAAACAAATTATACAGGGGTGATAACCCTTCCCTATGTTTTCCAAAAAGCTTAAAAACAGTTTTTTTGACTGGAGCTATACTTTAAAAATGTACCAGTTGAAAATTACAAACAGATTCAACTTAACACAACAAACCTACACAGTCCCTGTCTTGTTTGCACCGCCTGTATACTGCTGTTCTGAGTATATAGGGCCTGGGGGCCACACGCATTTCCTTTTTTTAATATGGGTACAGGGTTCCCCTTGATATGCGTACAAGACCCAAAGGGGCTGGTAATGGGCAGGGAGGGATACCCATGCCATTTTTCTCAATGGTTTTCAATCATATTGCAGGAACCAGATATAACATTAAAACCGCAAGCAGTTTTCAATGATGTTATTTCTGTTTAATGTCATTTTGTGCAGGGACTGTTCTAAACACGGGAAACACATGGCACTTCACAGGCATACTACAGACACCCCCCAGGCACCATATTTAAAGGAATATTTCACTTTTTTTTCACTTTAATCATCATTAAAATCAGTGCTCCCGCCAAAACGGCCATTTTTAAAAACATTTTAGGCATTGACCCATGTCCCCTGGGGCAGGAGCCAGGTCCCCAAACCCTTTTTAGGACAGTATCTTGCATATTAGCCGTTAAAATTAGCACTTTTAATTTCGAACGTTCGAGTCCCATAGACGTCAATGGGGTTCTAAAGTTCGTTCGAATTTGGGGTCCGTTCGAAAGTTCTGGTGCGATCCGAACCGGGGGGTGTTCGGCTCATCCCTACACAACACCCACTAAGCCCTGCAGATGGCTCTATTAGAGAACAGCAATAAAGGGTAGATACAGGTGTATATTGTGCTGGAGGCACAAAAAACCCACTAACTCCTGCAGATGCCTTTATTATAGAACACCAGAGATAAAGGGGTATATACAGATGTATACTGTGCTGTGCTGGAGGCACACACAACTTCCAATAACTCCTGCAGATGGCAAGTGGGCTCAAATAGAGAAGAGCTATGTAGGTAGATATAGCGGTGTGTACTGGGTACAGAGCACGCAGACAGCACACACAAGCTCCTAACACTACTGACTGCAAGCTCTATTATAAAAGATAGATCACTAGCTATATAGGTGAGGTGAATATAGCGGTGTATACTGCGGTCAGGGCAAGCAGACAACAACCACTACAGAAGAGCAAGATCGGTGTGTACTGTGTTGAAGGTACACAGAACACCCACTAACTGCTTCAGACGCCAACACACTACACAAGGCCGCCGCGCTGGCGGCCTTATATAGTGTGGGGCATGTACTACACAGCCTGAGCTATGATTGGCCACAGGCATCCTGCCTGTGGCCAATCATGGCTCTCCTCGCTGCTGGCGCTGTGATTGGCCATGCATGCGGGGTCACAGTGCATGCTTGGCCAATCATGAGCCAGCAATGCACTGCGATGACACAGTGCATTGTGGGCCGTGAGCGCCACACTAATTTGGCGCGAACGTTGGCCCATAACGTTCGGAATTTGCCAAACGGGCGAACAGCCGATGTTCGAGTCGAACGTATGTTCGACTCGAACACGAAGCTCATCCCTAATACACATGATCGGACTATCAGGCGGACTTAGTCCGGCGGACAAATCGCCGGACTATGGGGGAAGTCCGCCGGACTTTTGAAATAAACGGACTTGCCCACACACGGAGAAAAGCCCATTAATTTTGAACGTGGCTCCAGGTAGATGGGACTAGCGCAGGAGGTCAATGTCGCCGCCTCCATCGGCGAGATTGACACGTCGCTGGCCCCGTCACCTGGTATGGACTTAAAGGGGAAGCCCTACGCTGAAAAAACGGCGTGGGGGTTCCCCCCCAAAGTCCATATCAGACCCTTATCCGAGCACGAAGCCCGGCTGGTCAGGAAAGGAGGTGGGGATGCGTGCCCTCAACATGGGGGGATGCTTTAGCGGCCCCCCACCCCAAAGCACCTTATCCCCATGTTGATGAGGACAAGGGCCTTTCCCGACAACTCTGGTCGTTGGTTGTCGGGGTCTGCAGGCGGAGGGCTTATCAGAATCTGGGAGCCCCCTTTAATAAGGGGGCCCCAGATACCGGCCCCCCACCCTATGTGAATGAGTATTGGGGTACCATGTACCCCTACCCATTCACCTGGTGAAAAAAAGTGTAAAGAAAAAAACACAACATGTGTTTTTTAAATAATTTATTGCACACACGTCTTGGGGGGGTCTTCTCGCCGGAATCCTCCGCTATCTTCTGCTAGATCTTTTACTAGCAGAGGAGCCCGGCTTTCTTCTTCGTCGCCATCCGGGGGTCTTCTCCCCTCTTCGGTTCTTCGGTTCTTCTTGCCTGGCTTCCGCTTTGTTCTTCCAACTCTTTTACTAGCGGTGGCCCGGTCTTCTGTCGCCGCTGTCACCGCCGCCTTCTCTCCTCCTCTTCTTCTTCTCATCTTCCTTGAGATGTTGACTCGACGCTCTCTCCGGCCACAATCACAGGGACGCGTTGTGCGGCGACTTATATAGGGACAAGGGGCTGGGTCACCGGGTGATGTCACATGGTGACCCCGCCCCCTTATGATGTCACAGTCCCGGAGAATGCTGGGACTGTGACATCATAAGGGGACAGGGTCACCATGTGACATCACCCAGTGGCCCCGCCCCTTGTCCCTATATAAGTCGCCGCACAACACGTCCCTGTCATTGCGGCCAGAGAGTGTTGAGTCAACACCTCAAGGAAGAAGAAGAGAAGAAGAAGAAGAGGAGAGAAGGCGACAGAAGACCGGCTATCGCTAGTAAAAGAGCTGGAAGAAGAAAGCAGAGGCCCAGCAAGAAGAACCGAAGAGGGGGACAAGACCCCTGAAGTTGGAAGAAGAGGTGGCGGCGGCAGAAGACCGGGCCACTGCTAGTAAAAGAGCTATTGGAAGATAGCGGAGGCCCGGCAAGAAGAACCGAAGAGGGGGATAAGACCCCGAAGAGGGGGACAAGACTCCCGAACTCGGAAGAAGACCCCCGGACGGCGGCAAGGAAGAAGAAAGCTGGGCTCCTACGCTAGTAAAAGAGCTAGCAGAAGATAGCGGAGGAGTCTGGCGAGAAGACCCCCCAAGACGGAAGACCACCGGAGCTGTGCAATCAATTATTTTAAAAACATGTGTTGTGTTTTGTTTTTTACACTTTTTTTCACCCGGTGAATGGGTAGGAGTACATGGTTCCCCAATACTCATTCACATAGGGTGGGGGGGGCTGGTATCTGGGGCCCCCCTTATTATTATTACAGCTTGTATAACAGTGTAAATTTGCTGTCCCTTCAAAATAACTCCACACACAGCCATTAATGTCTAAACAGCTGGCAACAAAAGTGAGTACACCCTAAGTGAAAATGTCCAAATTGGGCCCAAAGTGTCAATATTTTATGTGGCCACTATTTTTTTTCCAATAGGTGAAACCTTGTGAGCTGCCATCCTAAGCCTAAATATCCTGAATAAACACAAAAATAATCAGCTGCCCGCACTACCCACACTTCCTCACACTGTGATAATGCAATATATATATATATATATATATATATATATATATATATATATATATATATATATATATATATATATATATATATATATAATCCAATGAACTATATATAGCAAAGATATCTATGACATAACACCTATGCATTAAAAAGAATATATAAATCAAAAGTGCTCGTTCTCCATGATATTGCACTCAGTCCTCAATGAGGATAATATACAACTAAACGACAATAGTTCATATAAAAAATAAAGTGCTTGTGCTCTGTGATTATCAATTAATCCTTGATGAAGTATTTAAACCAAACAGCAAAAGTCCATAGTAACATAAATCATGTGATAATAGGTGTCTTCATGCGTGGTTCCACCGGGTGTTCCCTGACCTTAAGGGCTAAAATACTAAGCCTGTATTACATAGCAGTAGCCATCAGAGATCCTTCTTTGCTTCCTTTATCCTATTCAGGTTTGTGGAACACTAATATGGAACACAGGACACCTGCTCCTTCTGATGATAACCCAGCCCTCCAATGAGCTTGATCGGCTAACGAGAGAGGTACCAGGAAGTGCAGGCTGCCTTAACCCTTTTGGGCATGGAGTTCAGCAGAGCTTCACAGGTTGTCACTGGAGTCCTCTTCAACTCCTGAGGACATCACGGAGCTGGTGGATGTTAGACACTTTGCTCTCCTCAACCTTTCATTTAAGGATACCCCACAGATGCTCAATAGGGTTTAGGTCTGGAAACATGCTTGGCCAGTCCATCACCCTTAGAAGAGACTTCCTTCTGGGACGACAGCCATGCAGACCAGTGTGATGCAGTGTGCAGCATATGGTCTGAGTATCGACAGGCTGACCCCCCCCCCCCCCCCACCCTCTTCAGCCTCTGCAGCAATGCTGGCAGAACTCTGTTATATTCTTAATATCTAAATTTTAATTGGCTTTATTATACTTTATTTAGAATATGATCTCTCCATACTGTGTGAAAGAAAACTTTGAATCAATTATTTCTTAATTATGACTTGCGATAATTGAAAAAGTAAACATTTAAAACCTGTCAGGATTTTGATAAATATTGTATATCTTATATATGCTTTTTAGAGATCTATGTATGTAAGTGATATTTTGCTTAGAGTCTGAAGTTTTCCCTTCCCCCCCCACTTCCTGTCACCTCATTATATATATGCTTTTAGAAATCTATTTCTATGTAATTGAGATGTTGTTTAAGGTTTCACTTCCCCCAACTCATGAGTCTTCCCCCAACTCATAAGTGTTAACATATGTTAGATTGCTATAGTAACCACTCTTTAGTCCACACTTTTGTGAAGGCGGGTCTTTCTTTTGGCGCAAAATCAGAAACATGAGTTCTTATAATCGAAAGACGGAAGAGAAGACGCTCTCTTGAAATTCCTACAGCTAGAAGAAACATCTTAGCACGCAGATTTTTCAGCATACAAAGGGTTATTCCACCATTTTAGACAATAGACCACATGGAAAAACTTGAAATCTTCCATAAGAAACATTTTTAAAGATACTAATGATTATCATTGTACTATTTTTTTAAGTATTCTTTTCTATTTAAATGTGTACAATAAATACACATTTTTGAATTACGCTGACTCAGAACTAATTAAGGAAATCCGTCTCACAATCTCAATCGGTCTCACCAGATATATATAAGAGATATATTTAAGACATTCGAATATTTTTACATTGGCTCAGCCATCCAGTCAATCATAAGTCGGAAGTTTTTTTTCAACTTCCATCCTTTGATCAGAGGGGAAAGAAGTGATGAACAGAAATTAACTTCGCAAAGATTGAAAAGAACCTAGAAGAAAATTCGATCAATTGATTGTGAAAGACCGGAGAATTTCAGATATACAGAAGTCTTGAAAGACTTGAATTTCGAGTACAGCGGGGAAACTGACAAGTTTTATATTTGGTGAGTAGAAAAGTAATATGGAATTTGTAGATGTTTTAGCTGATGAAAGTACATTAGAATTTAAAGGTTTATCGAAACAGGTCTCTGATGCTGTTTTATGGAAATCAATGTATAATCAATGCTTTCAGGCAAATACTGACATTGAGAAGGATAGATTCTCATTAGTTAAAACAAAGAGAAAATTACGTAATGTAATGAAGCTTGTTAAAATTTATAATACTATGGTGTTTGATATGCCAGGAAAACAAAGTCAAAATGTAACTGAAAATACACATGAAAATGTATTTTTTGAACCTAGTTGTTCAAGTTGTGAAACTTTTTGTACATATATTGAGCATTTAGAGAATGCAATAGAAATTGCAGCAACGCAGGAGAAGAAATATACTGAACAATTATTGACTGAAAAAGTTGAATTGGAACATAAAATGAATGCATTATTGCAATCGCTTAAAGAAAATGAAAGTCAAATAGTTTTTTTGACTCAGGAAAAAATTGAACATGGGAATATTCTAAATTCTTAAAACCCAATTACTGCAAGCTGAGTCTTCTACATATGCTCATTGCTTAAAAATGGAGGATAGTGAACATGTGACAAAGGCAGATATGAGTGATAATGATGAAACAATGTCTTGTGATGAGTCAAATGTTAATATTTCCTCAGACAATGAAAGTGGGAAGTCAGTTGACTTCAATAATATTGATATTAAGCAGAAATGTAAATTTTCATCGCCATATACTCAGAGGAAAGTTTATATAAAAAGAGCAAATTTTAAACGAGAGGGTCACATATCTAGGGTTTGTTTGTTGGCTAATAATAATAATGATATACAAAAGAGGTTGTATTATCTGAAAACTTTGCCAAGACGTCATGAGGTTTATTCGGTACGTTGGTGCAGTAACTTGAAGTATAGAAGTCATAATAATCCAACTTATTTCCCTTCTAAGACCCAAAGGCAAAGAATGCAAACGGAAAATAGTCCATTAAGACAGGAAAGGTTTCATTATGTAGCATATAACACTGTGAAAACGGTTAGCAGTCCTTAAATTAACTGCAGACATGGTAAGAATTTTCTGGTTGATGTTTACTGGCTATGAATAAAGTTATTGATTTGAGTTTAAAAGATTTGGTTTTGACGTTTGGAATATTATTGAGGACTTTGATATAATTTGAATACTTTCAAGGATAATCCATTGGATTATTATTTTTTATCAATGTTTCATTGTTATGATTATTACATTTTTATTTTTGTTTTGTTCAGGCTGAACATTGAAAGGTTTAGTTCACTTGATAAGTAGGGTGTAGAATAGTTTTGTATTCAGTAACTGAATATATTTTCAGCATGGTACTAGCTGTAGGCAGTAGGACTACAGACACATTCAATTAGTTAAGAAAACTGATTTGTATGGAGAATTAGTAGTTCAACCTGAAATGGTCCCAATTTATGTTGTGAAGAAAATAGACACACAGATTCCCTTAATTTCAGAGGAACAAAAGGGACAAGTCACTTTTTCTTTCTCATCGGGTGTCACAAAGTTATTATTTTGGTCATTAGTCCATAAGTTTGTGTCATGACTAAAAGGGTTTTTGTGTTTCATATATGTGTTTCATATATCACAACACCTACAGGTGGGATTCACTAATGATGATGCTTTAACTATTGTTTTTCTAGTTTGGGGTATACCAGCACACCTCAGTAGTGACAGAGGATGTGTAAAATCTTGGGAATAGAACAAAGATTTCATGTATGATATCATCCACAGTCTGCAGGTATTATTGTGAGGATGAATCGGACAAATAAATCTAGGATTGAAAAATGTTGTTGGACAAAGGAAATACTTGGGTTGATGTTGTTCCATTTAATATAATAGGTGTAAGAAGCACAATTTCTGATGCTACAAAGTATTCTCCTTTTGAGTTTAAAAGAGAAAGGAAAATGGTGTTTGTGTTGCCTCGTGAAGTCAAAATTGATTGCAGATGTTATGAAAAAAAATGGTTTCTTTATACATTTTCAGTTGAGAAAGGAAAATGGCATTTGTGTTTCCTCGTGAAGTCAAAATTGGTTGCAGATGTTATGAAAAAAATGGTTTCTCTATACAGTTTCAGTTGAGAAAGGAAGTTAATTCATGATAAAAAGTGTCATTGTGTTAGCTAAAAATATAAGTCTTTTATATTACAATGTTTCTTGATTAAGAGATTATTAAGAAATAATTTGTATATATACTGATATGTAGTATTTGTTTTAAGGTAAAAAGGTTTGTGTATGTTTAACCACTTACAGACTGGACCATTTTGCTGGTCAAAGACCAGACCACTTTTTGCGATTCGGCACTGCGTCGCTTCAACTGACAATTGCGCGGTCGTGCGACGTGGCTCCCAAACAAAATCGACGTCCTTTTTTTCCCACAAATAGAGCTTTCTTTTGGTGGTATTTGATCACCCCTGTGGTTTTTATTTTTTGCGCTATAAACAAAAAATAGAGCGACAATTTTGAAAAAAAAATTTTACTTTTGTTATAATAAATATCCCCCAAAAATATATAAAAAACATTTTTTCCCTCAGTTTAGGCCGATACGTATTCTTCTACATATTTTTGATAAAAAAAAATCGCAATAAGCGATTATTGATTGGTTTGCGCAAAAGTTATAGCGTTTACAAAATAGGGATAGTTTTATAGCATTTTTAGTAATAATTTTTTTATTATTTTTTTTTTACTAGTAATGGCGGCGATCAGCGATTTTTATTGTGACTGCGACATTGTGGGGGACCCATCGGACATTTTTGACACATTTTTGGGACCATTGTCATTTATACAGTAATCACTGCTATATAAATGCAGTGATTCCTGTGTAAATGACACTGGCAGTGAAGGGGTTAACCAGTGGGTGGCAGTGTAGGGGTTAAGTGTTCCTAGGGGTGTGTTACTAACTGTGGGGGGGTTGGGCTTTCATTTAGTGAACACTGATCTCTGCTCCAATCACATGGAGCAGAGATCAGCGTCACTAGTTGCTAGGCAGAATGGAGAAATGCTGTTTACACAGCATTTCCTCCATTCAGCCGTCCCGTGAGACGATCGTGGGTATGCCCGCGGCGATCGAGTCCGCGGGTCCCGCGACCGGACTCACGGGGGTCCCAACCAGCGCCGGAGCGCGCCGCTGCCGGCGCGCTCCCGATGGCAGGGCGGCATTGAAGATTGGACGTACCTGTACGCCAATATGCTTGCCCGTGCCATTCTGTCTACGTACATCGTCGTGCGCTGGTCGGGAACCGGTTAAAATGTTTTTATACATATCAGATTCGTAGCTACCCTTAGGAATTTAGAATGAGTAACGCCCATTGATTTAGAAAGGTGGGAGGGAAAATGCTCATTCTGTGGCACTGTCCTGCCCAGATGAACCTTAGAAAGAAAAAAGGTGGGGGCTGGTTTTTTAAGAGCAGATCTTGTTACAGGACACAGACAATTAATGAAGGACACGACACAGTCCAGAGAAATGTTCACTCTAGCACACACAAGGCACACATATATATATATAGCATGAAGAATTGTTATTAAATCCACACACATATCGGATTTAATCTTCATTGTAAGAATAATCTATTTTTGATATTCTACAATTGATAATGTTTTTTGTAATATTTGTTATTTTGTTGTTAAACCAAAATTATCTTTTGTACAAGATAAGCGGTCTATCAAGTTGACCAGGAACAGAAAGGTTTATTTAAAATAAAATTAGATATTGTCGGCACAAGTCTAAGACAGAAAGGATAAAGATGATTAAAGAATTGTTACAAGTGAGGTCACACCCAGAGATGGTGAGATGCACGTCATAGGCAGAGCTAGAGTTTCAGGAGTTGAAACATGGCAAAAGTAATTGGGAAGGTCCATGGACATTTTGGGATGTTCAAGGGGTACAAATATCTTCTCAGTTCAGTGAAACATGTAGGTAGAAAGAAAAATTTGGGTATAACAAATTTTATATGCCGAGATAATGATGCTGCATTCCTTTTTTCAGGAATTAATTATAAAAATCTAATCTGGAGGAATCATGGATCCCAAAAAGATGAAAAGATGTCAGTTCAACAAAAGAAAAGTTTTAAAGAGAGAAAATGTATCATCATCACAGGATACATCTTTTCCCTAGTGACAATTTTATTTGTGATAAGATAAATCAAGAACTGCTCAAGTTATGCAAAGACTAACAGGATTGAAGAATTACACAACAAAGATCATATGTTATTCAGAAATAAGAGAGATGTAGACATTGATATCAATGCAGATGAACTAAAAAATAAGAACATTGATATCATTACAAAGGACAAAAATGATAGAGTTATTGATATTAATGCATATGATAAAAATCATAATTTTAGAGATGTTGATATTAATACAGCAGAAGATTTGTATGGATTTGTATGTATAGGACAGGGATATGATTTCTGTTCACAATTGTATTTCATTCACAGCAATAATATTGAAATCAAAGTTAAAATAGAATCTAAAACAAATTTTGTTAAAATGCAGGGATCTTACAGACTAAATAACAAAACCGGAACTTTTGAATGTAACATATTGCTGAGGAGTTTCTGGTCTATATATTTAAAAGGTAATGAGTCAACAATGTGGTCTGGAGATGTTACTAATACTATGTCAAGATCTGGGAAAATAATTTATTCCTTTGATAAATTTTATTATCTTTTTCAAAGTTTTGTAAAGATATTAAATCCAAAATATTTAAACATCATTGGAGATGAAAAAGGAGACGTTGTAAGAACATGGGATTTTAAAGTAACAAGAAAATTTACTCAAATAAGGGTCGAAATTGATATTTTTATAGTTGATAAGATTGTACCAGAAATTAATATTTTCCCACAATCTTTGAAAATTATGGAAGATAAAGATAATTTGCATTTGATATGTGATACAAAAATATCTTTACCTCAAAATTCATTGTTAACTTGGAAAAGGAATGATGAGTTTTTGGGTAGTTTTCTTTACAGTTCTACTATCATAATTCATAAAGGAATTTTTGGTAGTGTGAATTGGATCAATGATACATTTGTTTATCAACAAATGAGAGTATCTTTGAATGATACTGGTATATATAAATATTGCATATCAATAGGAAATTATCCGGTGAAATGTGCTAAGGCAAGTGTTATTGTTATGTCTCCAAGGAAAACATGTGTCAATAAGAAAAGTATCTCTGCAAGTCCTTTTCAGATTAACCATTTCCAATCCAGAACTCTTTTGAGAGAAGGAAAGTTTGTCATTATTTTGTGGAACTTTAATGTTTCAGAATGGAAAATTTCTACAAGGTTTCCACAATGTCAAGGACATCTGGTTAATATGGAATTGGGTATTGAGAGATGGTTTGGAATTAATAATAGAAATTAAGTAAGGACTGTGGCAAATGTCATGATAATAATAATAATAATAATTGGAAAGGGTATCAGAGTAAGCAGAGTCAAATAAACAATAAGACCTTATATGTATATATATATATATATATATATATATATATATATATATATATATATATATATATATATATATATACCAAAGGTATTATTATCTAGTGCTAATATTTCTTCCTCCGTTCTCATAATATCCTTCTCAGTGGAAACCCATAATGACAGCGGTGGGGTAGTGTAGTTTTCCAAAACAATGGAATGAGCTGCCATGCTGCAGATATAAAGAAACGGAGAAGGCTTCTTTTTTGTGAAGTCATAGAGCCGGGGAGGATAGAGAGAAGAGCAATCGCTGGAGTTGGCATCAAAGGTTCGTCATAGACAGTACTATATACTTGAAATACCTGATTCCAGAAAGGACGGATCCTTTCACATTCCCACCAGACATGGAGATATGTGCCAGAAGATGAACCACAATGCCGGCAGGAGTGGATGTGAACATTCCGTGTAACATTGTTGGATGCCTGTATTATGGGAATACATTTCTTGAAAATCCTGAAATTCTTTTCTGTGAGTAGCAGGAAATGGGAGATTTAGGAGTAAAATGAAATAAAGGTTGTCATTCCGCCCTCGAGAAGTCCTTTCCTAGATCCACTGACCACATCCTAGTGTATGGGAGCAAGTCGTTATGTGTAAAGGCTTAAATCAAAACGTAGAGTGAGGCGAGTAGATGTCTGGGCATATTCTGCAGGGAGCACATCCTTTCAACTTTAGTGAGTGGACAATGTATTTGGGAAGAAAGGAACAGTTGTTTTGTAAAGGAAGATAAGTGGAGGGAGGTCAGCCAGCAGTGCGTACCCGCAGGGACAGGAGGGGTTCTCAATCAGGGTTGAATAAATGTACGGGCCTGGGGGCCAAGCAGAGCGAGGAAATTAGCCTAACGTAGGAACCCCCACACCCTGAGAGAAGGCGGGACTGCCAAATGGGGATGTTAAAGGGGAAGGGTCCGAGGACAGAACTGAGCATAACCCTCTTCTATGCCATAGTTTAAAAGCAGCTATTGTCAGTGGTGAGGAAGAGGTCAAGTGGGAGAGAGCTCCATTGTAACCCCAGAGAAGGTGACACAGGTCAACAAGAGCTTGTTTAACCATTACCAAAGCCTTTTGGAAAGGATGGGGGAACCACTCAAGTGTGCGTGCCATAAGAGCAGCTTTATAGTAAAGTTCAGAAATTTGATTTTTAAAACTTTTGTACTGGATGTGTTTTATAGCAGAAAGTAAAAAATATATATATATTTTTTCAAAATACTTTTTTTTTGTTTATAGCGCAAAAAATAAACACAGTGGTGATCAAATACCACCAAAAGAAAGCTCTATTTGTTCGAAACAAATTAGACACAGTTTATTTGGGTACAGTGTTGCACGACCATGCAATTGTCAGTTAAAGTAACGCAGTACACGGTTAGGCTGTCAAAAAGTCTCTCACATGTGGCATCTCCATACCCGACAGAAGCAGTATTTTGGGGTAAAATTATACATATACCAATGGCATGTGTGAGCACTATAGCATTTAGGTGACAACTTTGTTTAAAAACATAAAAATATATTTTTTTGTCATTTTGCAGAAAATAGTGGCAAAAAATAAAATATTCCATGGACTCAACATGCTTTTTAGCAAATAGCTTGGGGTTCTACTGCCCTGGCATTTTAGCACCTCAAGAAATAGGCAGTCAGAGAGTAAAAGCGGTATAAATTCCAGTATATGCACACTATAGTTTGTAGAAACTATAACTTTCACAAAAAACAATAAATATACACATATTGGGATTTTATTTACCAAACACATGTAGCAGATTACACTTTGGTCTAAATTTATGACGCAATCTGAGTTTATTTGATATTTTTTATAACAGAAAGTAGAAAATAACGTTTTTTTTTCAAAGTTGTCTGTATTTTTTCATTTATGTCACAAAAACTAAAAAATCCAGTGGTGATCAAGTACCGCTAAAAGAAATCTCTATTTGTGTGAAGAAAAGCACATACATTTCATTTGGATATAGTGTTGCATGACTGCGCAATTACCAGTTAAAGTAGTGCAGTGCCAAATAGCAAAAAATGGCCTGGTCAGAAAGGGGGGTAAAACCTTCCAGAGGACAAGCGGTTAAGCAGTTGGTTGCATAGAGATATATTTTTTGTTTGTTTTTCCTTTATATTTGAACTTCTGTAGTAACCTTGCAAAGTGGATATTTGTACAATGTCATTATTGCATCCACTGACGCCAATGCTGGGGTTATTATAGCATCCACTGACATCGATGTCAGGGGTTTTTATTGCATCAACTGACACCAATGTTGGGGGTTATCATTTCGCCCCCTGACACCAATGCTCATGGTTATTATTGTATTCACTAACACCAATGCTGGGGTTATCATTTCATCCCCTGACACCAATGCTTGGGGTTATTACTGTGTCCACTGACACCAAAGTTGAGGGTTATTATTGCATCCACTGCCACCAATGTTGAAAGTTATTGTACGCCAGGTTTTTTATTGTGCATTGTAATACACTGCACAAAAAGGCAGTAAATTGCTGGTGCTGAGTAGGGATGAGCCAAACACCCCCCCGGTTCGGTTCGCACCAGAACTTTCGAACGGACCACAAATTCATACGAACTTTAGAACCCCATTGAAGTCTATGGGACTCGAACGTTCAAAATTAAAAGTGCTAATTTTAATGGCTAATATGCAAGATACTGTCCTAAAAAGGGTTTGGGGACCTGGCTCCTGCCCCAGGGGACATGGGTCAATGCAAAAAAAAGTTTTAAAAACGGCCGTTTTTTCGGGAGCACTGATTTTAATGACGATTAAAGTGAAAAAAAAGTGAAATATTCCTTTAGATATCGTGCCTGGGGATGTCTATAGTATGCCTGTGAATGGCCACGTGTTTCCCATGTTTAGAACAGTCCCTGCACAAAATGACATTTAACGGAAATAACGTAATTTAAAACTGCTTGCGGTTTTAATGTTATATCTGGTTCCGGCAATATGGATGAAAATCATTGATAAAAATGGCATGGGTAGCCCCCCTGCCCATTACCAGCCCCTTTGGGTCTTGTACCGATATTAAGGGGAACCCCGTACCCATATTAAAAAAAGGAAATACTTGTGGCCCCCAGGCCCTATATACTCAGAACAGCAGTATACAGGCGGTGCAAACAAGACAGGGACTATGTAGGTTTGTTGTGTAAGTAGAATATGTTTGTAATTTTCAACTGGTAAATTTTTAAAGTGTAGCTCCAGTCATAAAATCTATTTTTAAGCTTTTTGGAAAACATAGGGAAGAGTTATCACCCCTGTATAATTTGTTTTGCCGTCCGTCTTTTTTCATCTCACTTGCTGTTGTCTCCTGCCATTTGCAAGTAGGAGATGTTTGTAAGTTGGATGTTTAAAAGTAGGGGCCTACCCTATATGCTCTGCAGAAATGGCAGAAGAATGTGTTGGTTTTGCCACAACATTGTAAGCCCTCAAAGTGACTCTTGGTGGGCACTGGAGCGCCCTGCTGTGAACGATTATATCAAGAATTGTTGAACAGTGGTAGAAAAATTGACCTTTGGTGGTTGTGGTGCTGGTGCCACAACACTATAAGTCCTTACAGTTACTCTGGGTGGGCACAGGAACGGGCCCTCCTGTGAAATATTATATCAAGAATTGTAATTACATGCTCCTGTTGCAGTGTCGTGGCACTGGTGCTGGTGCCACAACACTGCAACCTCTCCCATATACTCTAGTTGTAGTGCAGGAATGAGCCCTGCTGCAAAGCATTGCATCAAAAATTGTAATTAACCACTTCAGTTCCGGACCAATAAACACCTTAAGGACCAGAGGTCTTTTTGCAATTTCGCACTGCGCTGCTTTAACTGGTAATTGCGCGGTCATGCAATATTGCACCCAAACGAAATTTGCGTCCTTTTCTTCCCACAAATAGAGCTTTCTTTTGATGGTATTTGATTGCCTCTGCGATTTTTTTTTTTTGCGATATAAATGAAAAAAGAGCGAAAATTTTGAAAAAAAAAGATATTTTCTTCTTTTTGTTATAAGAAAAATCGAATAAACTAAATTTTAGTCATACATTGAGGGCAAAATTTATTCAGCCACATGTCTTTAGTAAAAAAAATGTCAATAAGCGTATATTTTTTGGTTTGCGCAAAAGTTATAGCGTCTACAAACTAGAGTACATTTTCTGGAATTTACACAGCTTTTAATTTATGACTGCCGATCTCATTTCTTGAGGTGCTAAAATGGCAGGGCAGTACAAATCCCCCCCAAATGACCCCATTTTGGAAAGTAGACACCCCAAGGAAATTGCTGATGGGTATGTTGAGCCCATTGAATATTTATTTTTTTTGTCCTAAGGGATTGAATAATGACAAAAAAAAAAAAAAAAAATTTTTTTTACAAAAAGTTGTCACTAAATGATATATTGCTCACACATGCCATGGTTATATGTGAAATGACACCCCAAAATACATTCTGCTGCTTCTCCCGAGTACGGGGATACCACATGTGTGGGACTTTTTGGGAGTCTAGTCGCGCACGGCACCCCGAAAACCAATCACCACCTTCAGGATTTCTAAGGGTGCAAATTTTTGATTTAACTCCTCACTACCTATCACAGTTTCGAAGGCCATAAAATGCCAAAATAGCACAAAACCCCCCCAAATGACCCCATTTTGGAAAGTAGACACCCCAAGCTATTTACTGAGAGGCATGTTGAGTCCATGGAATATTTTATATTTTGCCAAAAGTTGCGGGAATATTACAAACTTTTTTTTTTTTGCACAAAGTTGTCACTAAATGATATATTGCTCACACATGCTATGGGCAGAAGTCAAATTACACCCCAAAATAAATTCTGCTGCTTCTCCCGAGTACGGGGATACCACATGTGGGGGACTTTTTGGGAGCCTAGTTAACTAGCTACCTAGCGACACTAGCGACACTGATGCAGCGTTCAGAAAAATTATCGCTTAGTGACACTGGCAAAAGGGGGTGAAAGGGTTAACTAGCGGAAATCAGGGGGTTAAAACCATTATTGGGTAGTATATCGGGGTACCTAGCGCTATAAAAACCTGGCGGTGAACCTAAAAAAATAACTAGCTACCTAGCGACTGTAGCGACACTAATGCAGCGATCAGAAAACGATCGCTTAGTGACACTGGCAAAAGGGGGTGAAAGGGTTAACTAGCGGCAATCAGGGGGTTAAAAACATTATTGGGTAGTATATCGGGGTACCTAGCGATATAAAAACCTGGCGGTGAACCTAAAAAAATAACTAGCTACCTAGCGACACATGCAGCGATCAGAAAAATGATCGCTTAGTGACACTGGCAAAAGGGGGTGAAAGGGTTAACTAGCGGCAATCAGGGGGTTAAAAACATTATTGGGTAGTATATCGGGGTACCTAGCGCTATAAAAACCTGGCGGTGAACCTAAAAAAATAACTAGCTACCTAGCGACTGTAGCGACACTAATGCAGCGATCAGAAAAACGATCGCTTAGTGACACTGGCAAAAGGGGGTGAAAGGGTTAACTAGCGGCAATCAGGGGGTTAAAAACATTATTGGGTAGTATATCGGGGTACCTAGCGATATAAAAACCTGGCGGTGAACCTAAAAAAATAACTAGCTACCTAGCGACACTAGCGACACATGCAGCGATCAGAAAAATGATCGCTTAGTGACACTGGCAAAAGGGGGTGAAAGGGTTAACTCTAGGGGCAATCAGGGGGTTAAATCTTTATTGGGGGGTGATAGGGGGCTACCCTGGACCTAACACTAACTGTCCTGACAGTTTTTACTGTCACAACTGACACTGAATGCATTGATCAGTAAAGAAATGATCAATGCAATCAGTGACACTGTGACTGGGGGGGGAGGGGGGGCGGGGGGGGATCGGGGGGCGATCGGGGGGGGGATCGGGGGGGGTTTGTGTGCCTGTGTGTACCTACATGTCAGTGTAGTGTTCGTGCAGACTTACTTTTACTCTTCTCCTCGTAGTCCGGTCAAAAAGACCGCCCCGAGGAGAATGACATCACTTCCTCCTTCCTGTGTAAACAATACACAGGGGAGGAAGCTTCTCATTGGCCAGGAGCGATCCAGAGGGGGTGGCCGAAAACGAACGGCCATCCCCTCATCACGGAGCGCTCCTGCACCGAATCGGACCGCCGTAACCAGCGGGAGGGGGTCCGATGGGACCCCCCACCCGCTGGAAGGCAATCACGTAGATGTACGTGATTCTGCCTGCCTGTGCCATTGTGCTGACGTACAATGGCAATACGGCGGTCCTGAAGTGGTTAAACGTCCCTGTTAAACAGGGGCTGAAAAATTGGGCTGCTGGCACTGGTGCTGGTGCCACAACACTGCAACCTCTCCCATATACTCTAGTTGCAGTGCAGGAATGAGCCCTGCTGCAAAGCATTGCATCAAAAATTTGAATTAAACGCCCCTGTTAAACAGGGGCAGAAAAACTGGGCTGGTGGCATCACCCAGAACCAAAAATGTTCTTCCAACATATCAGCGGAGGAGGAAGAGGATAGAAAATAAACATAACAGGACAGTCATTCAGCATCAGCATAGGCAGTCTTGAAGGGATGTGATATTTCAAAAAAAAAAATTATTCGGTTACATCAGCTTCAGGTGATTGGTAGCTGTGGGTGATCCAAGACTGATTCATCTTGATGAAGGTCAGTCGATCAACTGAGTCGGTGGACAGGCGCACCCTGTGATCGGTAACAAAGCCACCAGCAGCACTGAAGGTGCGTTCCAAAAGAATGCTGGATGCAGGACAGGCCAGTAGCTCAATTGCATACTGTACAAGCTCTGGCCAGTGATCCATCCTCAAGACCCAGTAAGCCAGAGGATTTTCGGTGGGAAAGGTGTCCAAGTCTGACCTTGCCCCTAGGTATTCCTGCACCATGTAAATCAGACGCTGGCGATGGTTGCTGGAACCGATCATACCTTGGGTCTGCGGACTAAAAAATTGTCTGAACGCATCGGTCAGACGGCCACCTTCTCCACTGCACCTTCTGACCGATGCCTCAGCAACACGTTGTCCAGGACCAGAGTTTGTAACCTCCCAGTCTCTGGGAACGCGTTGCACAGACCTTTCTGCAAGGCCTCCCGGAGATGTCTCATACTCTGCTCCCTCTGCAACGACAAGATAAGGTCGGCAACCTTACCCTTGTACCGTGGATCAAGGAGAGTGGCCAGCCAGTAATGGTCCCTCTCCTTGATCCGAAGAATACGAGGATCCTTCCGCAGGCTTTGCAGGATCAGGGAGGCCATGCAGCGTAGGTTAGCTGAGGCATTCGGTCCGGAGTCCTCTGGGTCACTAAAGACAACATGATCCGCAGCTACCTCCTCCCAGCCACATACAAGTCCACGTGTTTCTTGGGACTGTAAATCATCCCTACAAGACTGCTGCTGCTGCTGCTGATGCTGAGTGCCAGTCTCCACCTCCATGCTGACACAATCATCCTCCTCCTCCTCTTCCTCCTCCTCACCCTCTTCCTGTGTGATGGGTGGCACAGCAGGAACACTGTCTGGATAAAGGGGGCCATGAGAGGCAAGGAAGTCCTCCTCTTCCTGCCTCTGTTCTGCCTCAAGTGCCCTGTCCATTATTCCACGCAGCGTATACGCTCCAAGAGGTGGACAAGAGGTACAGTGTCACTGATGCATGCACTGTCACTGCTCACCATCCTTGTGGCCTCCTCAAACGGTGACAGGACAGTGTATGCATCCCTGATCATGCTCCACTGGCGTGGTGAGAAAAAACCGAGCTCCCCTGACCCTGTCCTGGTTCCGTAGTCGCACAGGTACTCATTGATGGCCCTCTGCTGCGTGTGCAGTCGCTGCAGCATGGCAAACGTTGAATTCCACCTTGTGTGCATGTCCCATATAAGGCGGTTCTTGGGAAGGTTCAACTCCTTTTGGAGCTCAGCCAGCCGAGCACAGGCATTAAATGATCGGCGGAAATGCACACAGACTTTCCTGGCCTGCTTCAGGACATCCTGTAAGCCCGGGTTCCTGCCCAGGAACCGCTGCACCACCAGGTTAAGGACGTGAGCCACACAGGGCACATAGGTCAGTTGTCCCTGTCGGAGGGTGGAGAGGAGGTTGTTGCCATTGTCACAAACCACCATTCCTGGCTTAAGCTGGCGTGGCGTCAACCACCTCTCGGCCTGCCCCTGCAGAGCTGACAAAACATCTGCCCCAGTGTGGCTCCTGTCCCCCAAACAAACCAGCGCAAGCACGGCATGGCATTGTTTTGCCTGCGTACTTGCATAGCCCCTGGAACGCCTACGGAGCACCGCTGGTTCTGAGGACAGAGCACTGGAAGAGGCCATGGAGGAAGAAGAAGAGGGGGTGGAGGAAAGAGGTGTGTCACAACCAATAGTAGCATTTTGGAGGCGTGGTGGTGGAACAACCTCCAACACTACTGCACCTTGTCCTGCATCCTTCTCAGCTGCCAGAAGAGTGACCCAATGGGCCGTGAAAGACAGGTAACGTCCCTGTCCATGCCTGCTAGACCATGAGTCAGCGGTAATGTGCACCTTACCGCTGACCGCCCTGTCCAGCGAGGCAAGGACATTGCCTTCCACATGCCGGTAGAGAGCCGGAATCGCCTTACGTGAGCAAACCTGGCAGTATGCTGCAGCTTGTGGAACATGACTGCCAGATTGCTGTCCTTCTTGAGCATCCCCTCTCTCTGCGCTCATGCTACTGCCTTCCTCTAGCTGAGTTTCATCATCAGAGCCTACAAAACACTGGGCATCCTCCTGGAGCATGTACCTAACACTGTGCTCAAAGAGTTCAGGAGACTCCTCAGGAGGACGTGGTGGGTCTAGGGAAGGAGTCACTGATGATGACATTGAGAGGAGGGAAGACGATGCGTTGGCACTTTGCTAGTACCCTGAGCATGGGTGAGAGAGGATGAGGAGGATGAAGAGGGCTTGGTCATCCACTCTACCAAGTCTTCGGCATGTTGCGGCTCAACATGTCCAGCTGCCGAAAAGAAGGACAAGCGTGTCCCATGGCCACGTGCTGATGATGACGATGCACCGCGTCCACGACCAGCACTGTTGTCTCTAGACGCAGAGCCTGCTTGCCCTCTTTTATCGGCTCGCGCCTGTCTGCTTCTCCTTGCTGGCCTTCTAGACATGGTAATGGCCTGAAGGGAGATGGGAAAACCAGCAATTGGGTAGTGTATATTGTGCTGGAGGCACACACAACACTCACTAACTCCTGCAAATGGCAGATGGCTCAATTAGAGAAGAGCTATGTAGGTGGATATAACGGTGTATACTGTGATCAGGGCACGCAGACAGCACGCACAATCTCCTACAACTGACTGCAAGCTCTATTTAAAAAGAGCAAGATAGCAAGATATATAGGTGGATATAGCGGTGTATACAGGGTTCAGGGCACACAGACAGCACGCACAAACTCCTACAACTGACTGCAAGCTCTATTTAAAAAAGAGCAAGATAGCTAGTTATATAGGTGGATATAGCGGTGTATACTGGGTTCAGGGCACGCAGACAGCACGCACAATCTCCTACAACTGACTGCAAGCTATATTTAAAAAGAGCAAGATAGCTAGCTATATAGGTGGATATAGCAGTGTATACTGGTTTCAGGGAATGCAGACAGCACGCACAATCTCCTACAACTGACTGCAAGCTCTATTTAAAAAGAGCAAGATAGCTAGCTATATAGGTGGATATAGCGGTGTATACTGTGGTCAGGGCATGCAGACAGCACGCACAATCTCCTACAACTGACTGCAAGCTCTCTTTAAAATGAGCAAGATAGCTAGCTATATAGGTGGAGGTTTTTATATAAAAAAAACTGCTGCCAGTTGTATTTACAAAACAAAGACATAAATACTCATTCTTGAAAAGAAGAAAGGAAAACCAACTTAAACAGACTTAATAAAAAATAAAAGAAAACATGCTTTCTTCACCAGCTTAAAAGAAAAGTCACTCGGATTAAAACAGTTTATCTACAATAACAACCTATCTATATACACTACACACCCTTTATAGACAGGAACGTAACGAAACCATCAGTGCCTACCATGCTTTTAAAATTAGATTGCCCAAAAAACTAAACGTGAGGGACAGGACAGACAGACCCACCACCTAGGAAAAAGAAGGGGGAGGATCATCAAGGTGGCCGGAAAGAAAAGCCTCTCCACAATCTGGCACACCTTTCCCTGCCCGTTCTTTCTCCCTCAAGATACCTCACCTTCACCAATTCCCGAAAGATATCACCCGCCACCTCATGCACGGGCAGGAACTTGCCCCTAGTGGACACTAAGCACCGCGCGTGCCAGGTGTAATAAAGGCAAACTGTACTAACTAAAAACAGTGACGATAACTCATGACCCCTCCGGACCCTGAAGTCGCCGTACACCCTCTCAGAATAGGTAAGGGCCCGGAGACAGGGATAGCCAATGGCATCCCCAACCTCCCCCAGAACCTCTAAGTTGAAAGGGCACTCAACCAAAAAGTGGTCCATGGTCTCCAGTGCCCCTCCACACTTGGGACGAGGACAGCCCCTGTCCTCAAGACTCCGGTACTTTAAGTTCGACCTCACATAGAGCCGTCCATGGAACGCCCTCCATGCAAGATCCCAGAACTTGGCCGGAATTCTCTTAGAATTCAGAAGGGCTAATCCCTCCCTGAGAACCCTGTCCGGACAATCCCTTAAGGCTAGTGGTCTCAAAAAGTCCGAGGTCATGACCCGCTGGTACAGCTCGTGCCGACCCAACGAGCCCACCTCCAGGGCCGTTATCCTCCACCGCCTCAGTACCCTTAGGGCAGTTGGAACATAGGTGGGGAGGTACCCATGGGATCTCCGTAGATCACCGGGGCGAACGCCCCCCTCCCACCCACTCAGGAAAACCAGAAACCAGTTCTTACATGAGCGTTCCCACAGGGAGGGTTCGTCCTGAAAAATGGATTGTAGGTTGAACTTAAGAAACACCACGGTAAAGAAAACCGTGGGATTAATCATGTCCAACCCACCCTGCCTCCTCTGTCGGTACGTGACCTCCCTCTTTATCAGATTCAGCCTGTTTCCCCACAAAAGCAGAAAGAACAGACCGCAGATCCGCGCATAGAGCGATCTTGGCAGAAGACAAACGTAGCTGACAAAGAGGAATTCGGGAAGCAAATAGGTTTTGACCAGACTCACGTTTTCCCTCAGTGACAGCTTCCAGCCTTTCCAGGCATTAACCTTTTCTTTTAGGTGGCACTCACCAGCCTGCGCTCCCAATTTAGTTTGGGATAGTCACCCTGGCCAAAAAGGATGCCCAGAATTCGAATTTCTGGCCGGGGCGTGGGGAACACGTCCGGGAGGGCAAACTGCTCACCCTCCCTCCCCAACCAGAGAACTTCACTCTTAGTCCAGTTGACCAGCGAACCGGATGCCTCGGAGCAATCTCCAATCTGTGTTTCCACAAACTGGGCCTCCTTTCGGCTAGCCACTACTACCTAAACGTCGTCCGCATAGGCAACCACCCTTACCGCCTTATCCGTGCCACTGCAGGGCTCCGCCTGGACCCCCCTCAGGCGTCCGCAGTCTATCCTCCTTACGAAGGGGTCAACCGCAAAGACGTAGAGCAGGGGACTCAGCGGGCAGCCCTGCCTAACACCAGAGTCCACCGGAAAGGTAGGACCTACCCAAATATTGACAAGAGGGAAGCTTTCAGCCCCCCTGTACAAAACTCTGAGCCAATCGATGAATTGATCAGGCAGACCATATCTCCCCAAGAGAAGCCAGAGATACTCATGGTTCACCCGGTCAAAAGCTTTCGCCTGGTCTAATGCCAACAGATACCGCCCGTCACCCGTTGCCCTGCACCTTTCCACAGCCTCCCGGACGTTGAGGACAGCACTAAAGGTGCTGCGGCCAGGAACCGTGCAGTGCTGGGAAACAGACAGTAGCTTGCCCGCGACTGCAGACATACGCACAAACAGTATCTTCGCCAGGATCTTTCTATCCGTGGAGAGAAGGGCGATAGGGCGCCAATTCTCCACCAGGGACGGATCTTTCCCCTTTGACAGAAGGATCAAGGCCGACCTTCTCATCGAGGGAGGAAGCAGGCCAGATGCCAAACACTCACTGAACACCTCCCTCAGACAAGGAGCCAAGAGGCCCTTAAAGGTCTTGTAGAACTCCGCCGTGAACCCATCGGGTCCCGGCGACTTCTTTAGAGACAAAGAGTCTATGGCCTGTTCAACTTCGGGCACAGAGATCTCCTCTGACAAAGAGCCAAGGGGGTCAGACCCCACCTCAAGTGGAGTCTCATCAAGAAATTTCTTGGCTTTTCCCAGGTCCAAAGGCTTCTTCTTCAGGAGGTCCGAAAAATGGGCTCTGACGATCCCCAGGATTCCTGGCCTGGACCTCGCCAAAGAACCCGAGGGATCCCTCAGTCCGTGTATGACCTTCCCACTCACCGCATCACCACAGCTCTTGTAGGGGTCCGGGTTGGTGATCTTCCCGTAATCCCTCTCAAGAACCAGGGAGGCGAGACGGTCATACTGACACTCCTTCATCTGAAGCTTCAGACCTGAAATCTGGTCCTGAGGGCCACCATCAGAAACCAAACGGTCAAGCCGCCTGCGCAACTTCTGGTAGGCCTGGTACCGGGAAGCTGCCCGACGACCAGAGACTTCACGGAAGAAGCCTTCAGACCTTCCGACCTTCCGACCTCTTCTTCACTACTTCCCACCATTCCTGGCGAGAGCAGCCGCGAAGGAGCGAAGCTTGTTCCATAAAGAAGTCTTCATAGGCCGACCTGACTTCAGGGTCCTCAAGTAGCGACCCATTTAGTCGCCACAGGCCCCTACCCTTCTGAGGGGTGTCCGCCACATTCAGAGTGACCGACACCATACAGTGATCGGAAAACTCGACCGCATGCAGCACAGGAGCCGCAAAGGACGAGTCCCCCTTCAAAAAAAAACCTATCTAGTCTACTCTTACTACTACCTCTGGAGTATGTGAAACCAGTGAGGTTGGGGAAGTGGTGAACGTGCACATCCACCAACCCGGCCTCCCTCACTATGCGATTCAAAAAGATACTATCATATCCCAGAGGGCCTGAGGTGCCTGCCCGGTCCTTTGACCTGGTGACTAGGTTAAAGTCACCACCAAAGACCACCTGCTGGGATGTAAACAGGTATGGTTTCAGCAGCGCAAGAAGGTCCTTCCTCCCTCTCCTTGACTGGGGACCATAGAAATTTATGAGGCAGAGAAATTCCCCTCTCACGACTGCATCCACAATCAAACACCTACCGATTTCTAATTCAATCACTCGTCGACAAGCCACCGAACCGGTCTTAAAAAGGACCGCAACACCACTGCAGGGCTCAGCCGCAAGAGACCAGAGGGAGGGCCCATGTCTCCACTCCCTCTTTGCTAGGTGCATCTCTGCCACAGATGCCAGCCAGGTCTCTTGCAAAAACAAAATGTCGGCTTCAACTTGGCCGAGAAAATCAAAGGCTGAAAACCTAGCCGCCGCAGAACGCATACTTGCAACATTAATCGTCGCAAGGCGTATTGGAGCGGGTACCGTCATCCTTAGTGATTAAAGTTTACGTTCCTCTCTATATTACAAACCCAAGTTAATCCTCCTCAGAATCGGAGGATAGGACCCCAAAATGGTTCCAGAGGGCGAGCGAGGATCCCCCACCCGCCCCCAGACTGGTGCTGGGCTGAGGGTCCTCGCCACCCTCCTTCCCCAGGCCCTTCCTCTTCCGTTTTTTTGTCTTTTTCTTAACCCAGCCTGACTTGGGGGGCTCTCTCCCACTCTCACCGTCCGACCTCCCACTAGACACCTCCTTGGGGCACTTATTCACCCCCTTACCCACCTCAGAGGTGTCCATTGGGATACCACCCTCCAGGCCAACCCGCCGACCACCCACCACCTCCATGGAGGCGGGAGGAGGCATGAGAAGGGCCTCCGGATCCGGAGGCGGACATGGTACATCTGGGGGGGAAAGGCAGATGTGGAAGGAGAAGAAGGGGGGGAAAGGGAAGGTGGCGGGGGACGGGAAGGGGAGGAAGGGAGAGGGGAAACAAGGGGGGAGGGAGGGGAAGGGGCGGGAACTGGGAGAGGGGGGAGGATGCTTCTTAACAGAGGGCTTTTTTGGTTTAGCCTGAACCTCTGCTGGATTTCCTACCGTCGCCCCATAGGGCACAGAACCGGCCGGGGAACCTGCTGACATACCCACCCCTGCAGTACCCGCCCCCTGCTCACGCCTGGGGGGTCTGACCCTTTGAGGGAGGGGGGCGCCCTCATTCTGTGACCCAGAAGGATTGGGGCCCCCACTTTGTCTAGGGACCCGCCCACCCTCCGGGCCTGGAGCACTCTCCTCACCCTGGCACCCCCTAAAAGCTTTGGGGCAGCGGCTGAAGGGGTGCCCCATTTCCCCACAGAGGTTGCAGACTATGAGTCTGCAACCCTCAGGTGAATGGCCGAAACCATTACACCTCACGCAGCGAGGCATAGTGCAGTCCGCACTAAGGTGCGTGGGACTGCCACATTTGAAACAGCGACGGGGCTGGCCAGGGTAGAAGACCAGGATCCGGTCTCTCCCTATAAACGCACTCCCGGGTACATGCGCCACGGTGTTGTTGTGGCGCTTGAGCTGGATCCTGACCAACCAAGCACCTGTCCAGACCCCGCGCTCGTCCAAATTCTTCCTTAACCCTGTCTGGAGCTGCCCATACAGCGCCAGCCAGGTTGCGATGTCCTCAGGAGGAAGGGACTCGTTTCTAACCAAGACGGTCACGTTCTTTATCTCCTCCTGCCTTGAAAGAGGTACTACATGGAAACTTTTCCACGGATCTGACTTCCTGACGATCTCGTACAGGGTCAGGAAAAGTTCCATAGAGACCACGGAGACGAAGCTCACATCGAACTCCTTGCTGTTTGCAGGATGTATGACCGCGAACAAGTCAGAAACCTTTAAGCGTAATCCCAGCAGGTAGTCAATTACTTGACCCCTACTGGGACACGCGGCCGTCCCCTCCCTCCTGAGCTGCACCACATTCCGCCTGCTCCTCTCCGGACCCCCCGTACCCCTTGACCAAGCCTGTGCCTCCTGGAGCTGTTCCTCAGGGGGGGCCCTGACGTTCTGGGCACCAAACTGGCCATACAGGGGGCCCAGAGGAACCTGCCACCTGGGCAAATGAGCGCCCAGCTTTCAGGGCACCTAAGAGGTTTGCCTCTTCCTGCGTGCCCAAGATGGGATTCGGGACTGTGGGGGAAGGGTCAGACCCCCGCTGAGATGAGCCCATGGGCTCTGACGGAGCAGCACACATCCCCCCACTCCCACCCTCTATCCCTCCCCCAACAGGTGCCTTGCTCCCAACCACCTCCGCAGATGGAGACATAGCCACACCCCCCACAGCGGCGGGGGCCTGAGAGGAAGCCACTTCCATTCCCCGTGCCATATCCTGCTCCTGCCGCTGGGACCCCTCCAGTTCCTTGATGAAGTCCAAGGCCGGGCATTCTCCCCTTAGTTCCCCCATAGGGGACTCCCCCCAACTTGTCTGTCCACCCGGTAAAGCTCCACTGGAGGATTCCGGGGTACCCAAGGCAGTAGCCACCAGAGGAGCCCCCGAGACCCCCAAAGCCCCTACCTGACCCAGAGGAGCAGGAGACTTGGTCACCGAGGCCCGGGGTGTCCCCACCTCCTCAGTACATTCTTTCACAACCTCCGGGGTCACCGCAAGTGGTACTTCCGGTTCACGGAGGTCACTTCCGGCCACACCTCCGGAAACAGGAAGTGACACATCCACCTCCCCGCCCCCACCTTCCCTGGTGTCTGCAGAGGATGTTTGTCCAAGGTGTTTTTTCTGAACACAGTCCACACTCCCCCTCACTACATGCAGCCGCGGCGGGGGCCGCCATTACGGCCGGCACCCCTCGCACTGTCTCAGATGCTGCGGGCTCGACCGGGGCCACTGGGGGGGCCTGTACAGCATGGCCCCTAGCAACGACCACCACCAGCTTCCTTCCATGCTGTTCCGTCCGACTTGCCTCTCCCCCGGAGCTTCCCTGTGCATCATGGGGTTCCCTACCCGGATCTATCAGCTTCACAGCCTCTGGCTGAGCAGGTGAAACAACAGGGATCCGGGGACCATCCACACTTACGGCTCCGGGGGCCACGTTCGGCCGGCTGGTCTCCACCTCGGGGCGCTGGTCTTCTTCACCCATTGAGATTACTTCCTCCACCTGGGTTCGCAGCTTCTCCTCCGATTCCAGCAACACTCTCTGGTAAGAGCCTCTCCTCCTGGCTGCCTGGGATCCTTCCTGGCTCGCCCTCAGGAGTTCCTTTTTAACTTCAGAGAGGAAGCCCCTCTCACCAACACCGCGTTCGCAGAGACCGCCCAGCAGCCGCCATAGGTCTCTGCATTCATGTTTCAGGCCCTCAATGGCCTCCCGGTACTCCCCCCTTCTGCTACTGGCTGAGCGGTCTCTGCGATTCCGCAGGTCCGCTAGTCTTTCAGACTTTAGCACATAGGCCAACGTGGCCTTCTGCACAAGGGCTTTGATCCTTGACCGACGCTTCTGCATCCTTCCAGGGTCCTTTCCCGGCTGAGCCCGGGTCCAATCCAGCAGCTCAAACTGTGTTTGCAGGAACAACCTCTCCTCCCTGGAGAGGTCTTTCACTCCAGGGGGATGAACCGTGTGCCCAGGCCGGGAAGAGGGCCCCGAACCTGGGCTGGCCTACGCCATCAGCTCCCTCTCCTCCTCCACCTCTCTGGAAGCTCTCACAGTCACAGGACAGGTCAGAGTACGCAGCCAGCACGCACAATCTCCTAACACTGACTGAAAGCTCTATTCAAAAAGAGCAAGATAGCTAGCTATATAGGTGGATATAGCGGTGTCTTTGGCATGTTGCGGCTCAACATGTCCAGCTGCCGAAAAGAAGGACAAGCGTGTCCCATGGCCACGTGCTGATGATGACGATGCACCGCGTCCACGACCAGCACTGTTGTCTCTAGACGCAGAGCCTGCTTGCCCTCTTTTATCGGCTTGCGCCTGTCTGCTTCTCCTTGCTGGCCTTCCAGACATGGTAATGGCCTGAAGGGAGATGGGAAAACCAGCAATTGGGTAGTGTATATTGTGCTGGAGGCACACACAACACCCACTAACTCCTGCAAATGGCAGATGGCTCAATTAGAGAAAAGCTATGTAGGTGGATATAGCGGTGTATACTGTGATCAGGGCACGCAGACAGCACGCACAATCTCCTACAACTGACTGCAAGCTCTATTTAAAAAGAGCAAGATAGCTAGCTATATAGGTGGATATTTTTTTAAAGATTTTCTGCTACCAAAACATACAAGAAATCAAAACTTTACAAAAACAACATCAGTTACATTCCACTCATAACATAATCATATCACAACATCCGTGAAACTGTACAATTATATTTACATATCTTCAACACACTCATCCCCTGAGGAAAAATCTAGATGAGCTTCACCCCTGTTGCTAGGCCCTGGTGAGGACCTAGACTCCACCTCAGGTAGTGGGACCCTTTTCTTCTTCTTTTTACTATGCTTCTTCTTGACCGTTACCCAGGTTACCTCACCTTCCTCATCTGATAACTCTTTAGGACGCTTCTGAGCGCCCTTTACTGACACCTCCATCTCCTCCTCCCCGGTCTGGCTCTCACCCGCTGAGGAATCAGACGAGGAGGTGGCAGCTAAGCGACCACCAGATCGCTGCCTCCGAGGAAGGGGAGAGGGACCAGGAACTGGGGGACAAGATCCCTGCACCACTCCCCCGGAAGGGAGAGACTCAGATGGCATCAGGGACCCAACCTTACTTATAGAAGCTTGAACTATACTATCAGGAGCCCGGGCTACATTCGTAGACCGAACCCCCTTCTCTTTCTGGGGCACCTTAGGTTCCTTCTGAGTCCGGGGTTCCTCCTGCCCCCCCTGCCCAGACACGTTACTCTGCCCCTCCCCTCCAGATCTCCGCCCAGCTGGAGGTGGAGCAGCATTACCACCCGATCTACTGCCCGCTGCTGCTTCTCCCCTGTACGCCCTGGGGCATCTACTAAATGGATGCCCCATTTGACCACAGAGGTTGCAGCAGATCAGGCCACAAGACTCCCCTGAGTGCCCAAATTTGTTGCACTTGATGCACCGCACCACTGTGCAGTCTGCACTCAAGTGGGTTGGGCACCCACATCTAAAACAACGACGGGTTTGGCCTGGATAGAACACCAGGATCCTATCCCTTCCTAGGAAAGCACTACCTGGGACATGTGCAACCGTGTTGCCGGCCCTTTTTAACTTAATCCTAGTGTTCCATGCCCCAGTCCACACCCTTCGTTCATCCAGGCATTTATTTAGAGGACACTGCAATTGGCCATGTCTTCCTAACCAAGTTGCAATGTCCTCTGGGGGCAGACTCTAATTTCTAACTAAGATTGTTATGTTCTTGATGTCTTCTTGTCTACTCAAAGGAATTATACGGAACCCTTTCCACGGATCCGTCCCCCTGATTAGACCAAATTAAGTAATAAAAAGCTCCATGATTACCACATTCATGAAGCTTATGTCAAAATCAGGGGAACCCGATGGGTGGATTACTGCAAAAATTTCCCCAACCTTGATCCCCAATGATAGGATCATGTCCACAACCTGACCCCTTGTAGGGCATTGGCCACTCCCCTCCCACCTTAACTGTACAACGTTCCTACGTTTGCGTTCAGGACCACCCGTCCCCCTAGACCATGAATTTTCCCCGGAGGATTGATCAGCCGTGGGCACCCGAAAATTACCAGCCCCGAACTGATGGTACAGGTGGTCCAGCGCAACATTTGACCCTGCCACATTTGCATAGGAACGTCTTTCCCCTAAGGCTGTTAGCAGCCTCACTTCCGATGTACCCCTCAAAACAGGTTCAGGAAGAGGAGCCTCTATTGCTGGGACAGGTGGAGCAACCAGGGGCAACACAGCAACCCTCTCAGCTTGGGAACACCTACTCTCCTCCCCCCGCCTACTAGACTGTTCCATTGGAGGGGCCTCCTCCTCTGAACTATAGAAGAGGGCGTTCCAATTCTCCTGCCAGGCCACCTCTGTATAGGCCCCACAGGAATCCACTGGCACCTGTCCTTGCTCCCGTTGGGACCCTTCTAAACCTCGAATATAATCCATAGCAGGGCTGTCATCTCCTAGCTCCCCCATGGGACAATCTCCCCAAGCAGAAACCTGACCTGGTTCCAGACCATTAGATATTTCCATATCAGTCCCGCCGGCATTCTCCTGACAAGATGGAATATAGGAAGTCCCAGGTGTCACTGACCGAAGGGGCCTCCCGCGGTCAACCTCCGCTTCCGCGATCTTCACTCCCGGCCTCGAACCATCCCCGCCAGGAACAGATCCGCCTACCGGAAGTGCGTCACCCGCTCTCATTGCACTCCTATTGGCTCCCCGCCCAACAGTACCGCCCTCCCTCCCGCGGGATGACGGCGTTCTATTGTCGGTGGCCGCCATTACCAAGTCACCCGGAGCTTTGCTGCTAGCCTTCACTGCACCACCAACCACAGTGCCGGCCAAGCTGTCTTTGCTCTT
The DNA here is from genome assembly GCF_037356315.1 of Lithobates pipiens. NCBI lineage: Eukaryota > Metazoa > Chordata > Amphibia > Anura > Ranidae > Lithobates > Lithobates pipiens. The sequence continues at coordinate 526,181,587 of NW_027507764.1, forward strand.
CTCACTCCCTCCACACGTTTTAACCCCCTTCCCCTTACCCTGGGTCTGGCTTGCAGCAGCGGCAGCCGACAACTCAGCTGACGGCGTGCCTTGCTTGCAATCACCGGCCGGGATCATTGGGGACTGTTTTGGTAAGTCCGGTTTTTCTTTATCTTCTACCAGTCTTGCTAGCTGTACCACAGGAATCTTCTCACATTTTTCCTTAAAGTCTTTCTTCTCCTTGCTATCCTTCTGATATTGTCTCCCTCCTGCATCACCGGGACCCAAACCGCCACCTGGGGTCACAGCCACACACACAGGCTGGCTCCCCTTAGGCTTACCTGGCCCCTCCGCAGTACCATCGGGAACAGCATTCTTTGCCTTTGGGTTTCTTCTCCCATCACCGCTCTCCTCCACACTCCCATTTACCGGGGATGTCTCTTTCCTGGCCGGGGTTGCAGCTACAGATGGAGCCTCCACCAATATTGGGGTTACCGGCCTTTTTTCCTCCACTTCTGCTTCTCCATGGGTGTCCTCCATAGAGGGACCCTCCATCTCTCCTTCTGGCGCTGTAGTTGGGGTTAAACGCTGCTTGCGGCGTCTTACTGCTTGAGAGCCCTCATCGCACACCACTTTCATAACTTTTTCTATTCTCAACAGAAAGTCCTTTTTGCTTGAGGCACTTTCAATTAGATTTGATAAAAGCTCACCAAGCATATTACACTGCTTTTTCAGTCCATCTATGGCAGGTTTAAATTCTGATCTCTTCCTGATACCTGATCTGTCGCGTCTATTCCTCAGCTCGGCCAAAACTTTCATTTTTTTGCAGTAACAGCAAGAAGCCTTTGCTATTAAGCTCTTGGCTTTCCTTTTCCTCTCCGCAGATTTCTCCATGTCTTCACCTGGCTGTCTCAGAGACCAGTCAACCAAGTCAAGCTGGTTTTCTAAGTACAGCCTCTCCTCCTTAACGAACTCCTGGAGTTTTAGGGCACCACGCCTTACCTCAGGCTGAGAAACAGCCACCTGGCCTGGGCTGACTGAAGCCATCAGCTCCCTCTCTTCCTCCACCACTCTGGAAGCTCTCACAGGTCAGAGCACGCAGCCAGCACACACAAGCTCCTACAGCTGACTGAAAGCTCTATTAAAAAAGAGCAAGATAGCTAGCTATATAGGTGGATGTTTTTATTAAATTTGACTGCTACCAAACATAACTTATGACATAACAAACTTTACAAGGTTACATAACAAAAGCAATTTAACATTAACTTAATTACTTAGCGCCACTTTGCTTACATAACGGAGACAAAATAAGATCCCGTACTTGGTCATCAAACATACTGTCAAAGACCTTATCCCAGTCACTACGCTCCTTCTTTTTCTTCTTTTTCTTACCAATAATTTTATTACTACAACCAGGTATAGGACCTTTTTCCTCACCCAAACCTTCCCTTATTTCTTTATCCTGAGCTGCACCAACCTCCACTTCCATCACCTTACTATTCCCTTGCTCATCCCCCGATACTGACGAATCTGAGGATTCAACCCCTTTACCTGGAAGACGACACGGAGAGAGAGAAGCCGGGCCAGGAGATCTAAGGGGGCTCCTACTCCGGGAGGAGCTCCTTACTGGTTCCGGCTTCTGATGTATCGACCCTCTTCTCAAAACCCTTTCTCCCCTCCCCCCTGCCGGACTCCGTCCCCGACGGGCCAGCACTTTGCCACTCCCAGCAGGAGGAAGAGCAGGAGAGATACATTTGTCCCCAGAAACCTTCGCTGTAGAGGCAACCTCAGGACAAGCTACACCTTCCATTGGTACATTCAATTCAGATGACCCCCCATCTCCAGGCACATCAGCAGTACCAGGGGTCTCCTCAACAAGAGGGGTTTTAGCTGCCCCTGAAGGTTCTCTCCGTGCCTCCTCGGCACATTCTGTCTTTCACCCACATTTCCCCTTCCGGGCCTAGGGGGGGGGACCTCCCCTCTGGATTGACCACCAGACGGGCCATCACCCCTATAGGCCTTAGGACACCTACTAAAGGGGTGACCCATTTGTCCACACAGGTTACAACAAATCAGGCCGCAAGCTTCACCAGAGTGACCAAACTTGTTGCACCTTATGCATCTCACTACTGTACAGTCCGCACTTAGATGGGTCGGACATCCACATTTAAAGCATCGCCTGGGTTGTCCTGGATAGAACACCAGGATTCGGTCTCTTCCAATAAACGCACTACCGGGAACATGTGCTACCGTATTCCCAGCTCTCCGCAACCGAATCCTGGTGTTCCACGCCCCAGTCCAAACCCCGCGCTCATCTAAACTCTTGCTCAGGGGACACTGCAGTTGACCATGCCTACTTAGCCATGTCGCAATGTCCTCTGGCGGCAAACTTTCGTTCCTCACCAAAATTGTTAGACTCTTCACATCTTCCTGCCGACTCAGAGGGATGATCCTGAAGCCTTTCCAGGGATCCGTCCCCCTAATCAGGCCAAAGGAAGTGATGAAAATTTCCATAATCACAACATTGGTAAAGCTTTTTCAGCTCCTCCTTAACGAACTCCTGGAGCTTTAGGGCACCACGCCTTTCCTCAGGCTGAGAAACAGCCACCTGGCCTGGGCTGACTGAAGCCATCAGCTCCCTCTCCTCCTCCACCACTCTGGAAGTCCTCAGAGATCAGAGCACGCAGCCAGCACACACAAGCTCCTACAACTGACTGAAAGCTCTATTTAAAAAGAGCAATATAGTTAGCTATATAGGTGGATATAACGGTGTATACTGGGTTCAGGGCACGCAGACAGCACGCACAATCTCCCACAACTGACTGCAAGCTCTATTTAAAAAGAGCAATATAGTTAGCTATATAGGTGGATATAACGGTGTATACTGTGGTCAGGGCACGCAGACAGCACAATCTCCTACAACTGACTGCAAGCTCTATTTAAAAAGAGCAAGATAGCTAGCTATATAGGTGGCTATAGCGGTGTATACTGGGTTCAGGGCACGCAGACAGCACGCACAATCTCCTACAACTGACTGCAAGCTCTATTTAAAAAGAGCAAGATAGCTAGCTATATAGGTGGAAATTTTTATTAAAATAAAACTGCTACTGATTTACATAATCAAGAACTTAAGAAAAACTCATACTTGAGCAAAAAAAGAACTAAAGAACAACTTGCATAAATGCTTTTGGACAGACCGGATCTATTCAAACTGCCCATATCAGACGATCCTTAATCCCATGATCATCTGGGAAGAAAAAAAAAATAAAAAAAAATAAAAAAAAAAATTCCTAATCATTATTCAAACTATATACATTTATATTACATACCCCCTATAGGCAGGAACGTAACGAAACTGACGGTGCATGCCATGTTTTTAAAATTAAGTTGCCCAAAAGCTAAAAAAAAGGGGTGAAAGGACAGACACACCCCCACCAAAGGAAAAGAAGAGGGAGATCATCAAGGTGGCCGGAAAGAGAACCCTCTCCACAACCTAGCACACCTTTCCCTACCCATTCTTTCCCCCTCAAGAAAACTCACCTTACCCAATTCCCGAATGATATCACCCGCCACCTCATGCATGGGCAGGAACTTGCCCCTAGTGGACACTAAACACCGAGCGTGCCAAGTGTAGTAAAGGCATATGACACTAACTAAAAACAGTGATGATAACACAAAACCCCTCCGGGCTCTGAAGTCACCGTACACCCTCTCAGAATAGGCAAGGGCCCGGAGACGGGGATAGCCAATGGCATCTCCAACCTCCCCCAGAACCCCCAAGTTGAAAGGGCACTCAACCAAAAAGTGGTCCATGGTCTCTAGTACCCCACCACACTCAGGGCGAGGACAGCCTCTGTCCTCTGGGCTCCGGTACTTCAAGTTCGATCTCACATAGAGTCGTCCATGGAACGCCCTCCATGCGAGATCCCAGAACTTGGCAGGAATTCTCTTAGAATTCAGGAGGGCTAGTCCCTCCCTGAGAACCCTGTCTGGACAGTCCCTTAAGGCCAGTGGTCTCAAAACGTCCGAGGCCATGACCCTCTGGTACAGCTCTCGCCGGCCCAGGGAGCCTACCTCTAAGGCCGTTATTCTCCACCGCCTTAGTACCTTCAGGGCGGTTGGGACATAGGCGGGGAGGTACCCATGGGACCTCCGAAGGTCACCCGGGCGGCCGCCCCCCTCCCACCTGCTCAGGAACACCAGGAACCAATTCTTACATGAACGTTCCCACAGAGAGGGCTCGTCCACAAAAATGGATTGCAGATTGAACTTCAGGAACACCACAGTAAAGAAAACCGTGGGGTTGATCATGTCCAAACCGCCCTCCCCTCTCCGTCGATACGTGACCTCCCTTTTTATCAGGTTCAGTCTGTTTCCCCACAAAAGCAGAAAAAACAGACCGCAGACCCGCGCATAGAGTGACTCTGGCAACAGACATGCGTAGCTGACATAGAGGAACTCGGGAAGCAAATAGGTTTTAACCAGGCTCACCCTTTCCCTCAAAGACAGCTTCCAGCCTTTCCAGGCGTTGACTTTCTGGGTGGCACTTACCAACCTGCGCTCCCAATTTAGCTTGGGATAATCACCCTGGCCGAAATAAATGCCTAAGATCTTAACTTCTGGTCGGGGTGGGGGAAAAACGTCCGGGAGGGCAAACTGCTCACCCTCCCTTCCCAACCAGAGAGCTTCACTCTTGTCCCAGTTGACCAATGAACCAGACGCCTCGGAGTAGCCTCCAATCTGTGTTTCCACAAAATGGGCCTCCTCTCGGCTAGCCACCACCACCGAGACGTCGTCCGCGTAGGCCACCACCTTCACCGCCTTATCCGGGCCACTGCCGGGCTCCATCAGGACCCCCCTCAGCTGCCCACAGTCTAGCCTTCTTACGAAGGGGTCGACTGCAAAGACATAGAGCAGGGGACTCAGCGGACAGCCCTGCCTAACACCAGAGTCCACCGGAAAGGTAGGACCCACCCAACCATTGACCAGAGGGAAGCTCTCGGCCCCTCTGTACAAAGTCCTGAGCCAATCAATAAATCGATCAGGCAGGCCGTATCTACCCAGGAGAAGCCAGAGGTACTCGTGGTCTACCCGATCAAAAGCTTTCGCCTGATCTAATGCCAGCAGATACCGCCCATCACCCGTTGCCCTGCACCTCTCCACAGCCTCCCGGACGTTAAGGACTGCACTAAAGGTGCTACGGCCGGGAACTGTGCAGTGCTGGGAGGCAGACAGCAGCTTGCCCGCAACAGCAGACATACGCGTAAACAAAATCTTTGCCAGAATCTTTCTATCCGTGGAGAGAAGGGCGATAGGACGCCAATTCTCAACCACGGACGGATCCTTCCCCTTGGACAGAAGGATCAAGGCCGACCTTCTCATCGAGGGAGGGAGCAGGCCAGATGCCAAACACTCACTGAACACCTCCCTCAGAGGAGGAGCCAAAAGGCTCTTAAAGGCTTTATAAAATTCTGCCGTGAACCCATCAGGCCCCGGCGACTTCTTTAGAGACAACGAGTCAATAGCCTGCTCAATTTCGGCCACTGAGATCTCTTCCACCAAGGAGTCTAGAGTGTCAGACCCCACCTCAAGTGGAGTCCCATCAAGAAATTCCTTGGCTCTCCTCAGATCCAACGGCTTCTTCCGAAGGATGTCTGAAAAATGGGCTCTGATGATCCCCAGGATGCCTGGCTTGGACCTTACCAGGGAACCGGAGGGATCTCTCAGTCCATGTATGACCTTCCCACTCACCGCGTCCCCACAGCTTTTGTAGGGATCTGGGTTGGTGAACTTCCCGTAATCCCTCTCCAGCACCAGGGAGGCGAGACGGTCATACTGACACTCCTTCATCTGGAGCTTCAGATCCGAGATCTGGTCCTGAGGGCCACCATCAGAAACCAAGCGATCTAGCTGCCTGCGTAACTTCTGGTAGGCCTGATACCGGGATGCTGCCCGACGGCCTGAGACTTCCCGGAAGAAGCCCTCCGACCTCTTCTTCACCACTTCCAACCATTCCTGGCGGGAGCAGCCGCTCTCAAGGAGCGAGGCTTGTTCTAAAAAGAAGTCCTCATAGGCCGATCTGATTTCAGGGTCCTCAAGTAGCGACCCGTTTAGTCGCCACAGGCCCCTCCCTTTCTGAGGGGTGTCCGCCACATTCAGAGTGACCGACACCATACGGTGATCAGAGAACTCAACCGCATGCAGCGCAGGAGCTGCAAAGGACGAGTCCCCCTTCAAAAAAAACCTATCTAACCTACTCCTACAACTACCTCTGGAATATGTGAAACCAGTGAGGTTGGGGAAGTGGCGAACGTGCACATCCACCAACCCAGCTTCCCTCACTATTCTATTCAAAAAGATACTATCATATCCCAGAGGGCCTAAGGTGCCTGCCCGGTCCTTTGACCTGGTGACCATGTTAAAGTCACCACCAAAGACCACCTGCTGGGATGTAAACAGGTATGGTTTCAGCAGCGTGAGAAGGTCCTTCCTCCCCCTCTGGGACTGAGGTCCATAAAAATTGATAAGGCGGAGGGATTCCCCTCTCACGACTGCGTCCACAATCAAACACCTACCGATTTCCAATTCAATCACTCGTCGACAAGCCACCGAACCAGTCTTAAAAAGGACCGCAACACCACTGCAGAGCTCAGCCGCAAGAGACCAGAGGGAGGGCCCATGTCTCCACTCCCTCTTCGCTAGGTGCATCTCTGCCACAGATGCCAGCCAGGTCTCTTGCAAAAACAAAATGTCGGCTTCAACCCGGCCGAGAAAATCAAAGGCTGAAAATCTAGCCGCCGCAGAACGCACACTTGCGACATTAATGGTCGCAAGGCGTATTGGAGCGGGTACCGCCATCCTTAGTGATTGAATTTTATGTTCCTCTCTATTTTACATTTCTAAAAAAAAAAAAAAAAATCAATTCTCCTCAGGGTCTGAGGAGGAAAGGATCCCGTATCTGTTCCATAGGGCCAGTGAGGAGCCCCCCCCTGCCCCTGAACTCGTACTGGGCTGGGGGTCCTCACCACCCTCCTTCCCCGAAACCTTCCTCTTCCTCTTCTTTTTAGTTTTCTTCTCCCATTCCACTTTGGGAGGTTCCCTCCCACTCTCTTTATCGGACCTCCCACTGGAGATCTCCTTAATCCTCTTATTAACCCCCTTACCGGCCCCTGAGATGTCCATCGGGGTCACCCCTCCTGCACTAGCCTGCCAACCACTCACGACCACCGAAGAGGCCGGAGGGGGCATTAGTATAGCCGCCTGATCCAGGGGTGGATGCGGTTTACCTGCAGATTTAATTACTGAAGGGAGGGGGGGGAAGGGGGCAAAGGAGAAGAAGGGGAAGCTGGGAGGGGGGAGACCAGGGGGGGGAGAGGGGAAGGGGGGGGAGCAGGGGAAAGGGAGGAGGACGGGGGGGAAACAGGGGGGGGGGGAGGGTGATTTTTGGGCGAGGGCTTTTTCGCCTTGGCCGGCTTCCCAGGTGTTTTTGTTACCGTTGCCCCATCTGACACAGGGTCAGACGGGGCCGGAGAACTCGCCGGCTCCCTCACTACGCCAGTTCCTGTCCTTGATCCGCGCCTGGGGGGTCTGACCCTTTGAGGGAGGGGGAACCCTCCCTCTGTGACCCTGAGGGGTTGGGATCCCCACTTCGTCTAGGGACCCCCTCACCCTCCGGGCCTGGGGCACCCCCCTCAGCCTGGCACCCCCTGAACGCCTTGGGGCACCGACTAAAGGGGTGTCCCATTTCCCCACAGAGGTTGCAGACAATAAGCCTGCAACCCTCAGGTGAATGGCCGAAACCATTGCACCTCACACAGCGGGGCATTGTGCAGTCCGCACTGAGGTGCGCGGGACTGCCGCATTTGAAACAGCGACGGGGCTGTCCAGGGTAGAAGACCAGGATCCGGTCTCTACCTATAAAGGCGCTGCCAGGTACATGCGCCACGGTATTATTGTGGCGCTTGAGCCGGATCCTGACCAACCACGCACCTGTCCAGACCCCGCGCTCATCCAAACTTTTCCTCAGCCCTGTCTGGAGCTGCCCGTACCGCGCCAGCCAGGTCGCGATGTCCTCAGGTGGGAGGGACTCGTTCCTGACCAGTACAGTCACATTCTTTATCTCCTCCTGCCTCGAAAGAGGTATCACCCGGAAACTTTTCCACGGATCTGACTTCCTGACGAGCTCGTACAGTGTCAGGAAAAGCTCCATGGAGACCAAGGAGACAAAACTCACATCAAACTCCTTCGAGTTTGTGGGGTGTATGACTGCAAATAAGTCCGAAACTTTAAAGCGCAGCCCCAGCAGATAGTCGATGACCTGACCCCTGCTGGGACATGCAGACGTCCCTTCCCACCTGAGCTGCACCACATTCCGTCTGCGCCTCTCAGGGCCCCCCGTACCCCTCGTCCAGGTCTGCGCACCCTGGGGCTGATCCCCAGGGGGAGCCCGGAAATTCTGGGCGCCAAACTGGCCGTACAGGGGACCCAGGGGGACAGAGGAATCTGCCACCTGTGCAAACGAGCGCCCAGCCTTCAGGGCACCTAAGAGGTTTGCCTCCTCCTGTGTGCCCAAGATGAAAACTGGGTCTGTGGGGGAAGGGGCAGACCCCTGACGGACCGGACTCCCTGGCTCAGTACCTCTACCCACCGCATCCCCACCAACCGGCATCTCACTCCTTACCACGGGGGAAGGAGCAGTACCCCCTACACCCATATGATCCTGGGGGGGAGCCACCTCCATTTCTTCAGGACCCCGCTCCTGTGACCCCTCCAAACCCCGTATGAAATCCAGGGCCGAGCACTCGCTCCTCAAATCCCCCATCGGGGACTCACCCCAGCATACTTGTCCTGCTGGAAGAAAATCCCCAGAGGACGCTAAAGCAGTTTTTTCCAGGGAGGTCTCCGATACCAACGCCTCCTCTCCTCCAACGAGCGACACCAACGGCCCCCCTAGCTGAATTCCCGGTGTCCCCACTTCCGTTTTAGGCCCTCCTGGGACTTCCGGGGTCACCACTGACATCACTTCCGGTTCCCGGAAGTCGATGAGGTCACTTCCTGTCTCGTCACCCGGAACAGGAAGTGATGCACCCGCCCCCATCCCACCACTCCTCCCAGTGTCAGCAGAGGATGCTTGTCCACAATGTCTATCCAAGACTGCACATGTGTCTGTTCCCATCAGCACCTCCCCCTCTCTCCATGCGGCCGCGGCGGGGGCCGCCATTATGGCCGGTTTTCCTCGCACCGCTATGGGTCTGGCAGCAGTCGTCGGGGTCACCGGGGGGGCCCCGGAGGGGGGGTCGGACTGCACTCTCCGCTGGGGACCTCTGACTATTGGCCTTCACTGGCCCCTCCGACGGCTCTCTGGTGAGGACCACCAACAGTTTCCTGTTCCGCTGACTGTGACTTGCATCTCCACCGGAGCTTTTACGTGCTTCATCGGGTACCCTACCCGGATCCTCCTGGACTGCGGCCATAGGCATAGCAGGTGTTAACACAGGAATCCGGGGACCCTCCGCACTGACAGCTCCGGGGGCCATACTTTCCTGACAGGCCATGGATTGGTTGTCACCGGAAAACGCTACTTCCACTGGGGTCTGTGGCACTGTTGCATCAGGTGAGAGTTTCAGGGGGGACTTCAGGGGGGTATTTCCTCGTCTCACCGCCTGGGTTCCTTCCTGGCTGGCTTTTAGAAGCTCTTTCTTCACCTCTGTCAAAAACCTTCTCTCACCCTTTCCACGTTCGCAGAGACCGCCCAGCAGCCGCCAGAGGTCCCTGCATTCATGCTTCAGGCCATCTATGGTCTCCCTATATTCGCCACGTTTGCTGCTGGCTGAGCGGTCCCTGCGATTTAGTAGGTCGGCCAGTCTCTCCGATCGCTGTACATAAGCTGCCGCGGCATTCTGTATTAGGGTTTTTACCCTTTCTCTCCTCTTCTGGAGCTTGCTTGGGCCCTCTCCCGGCTGGGCCCAGGTCCAGTCCATTAGCTCAGACTGTGTGACCAGGAACAACTTCTCCTCCCTGGAGAGGTCTCTCACCCCAGGGGGGGTTGTCTGAGACCCAGGCCGGGAAAGAGGCCCCGGGCCTGGGCTGGCCGATGCCATGAGGCCGGATGTCCAGGACAGCCGTGGTTCTCCACAGAGCTCCTCCACGCACGTCTGCTCTGTTGGAAAGCCTCTCCAGGTGTGTACTGCGTTCAGGGCACGCAGACAGCACGCACAATCTCCTACAACTGAATGCAAGCTCTATTTAAAAAGAGCAAGATAGCTAGCTATATAGGTGGATATAGCGGTGTATACTGGGTTCAGGGCACGCAGACAGCACGCACAATCTCCTACAACTGACTGAAAGCTCTATTAAAAAAGAGCAAGATAGCTAGCTATATAGGTGGATGTTTTTATTAAATTTGACTGCTACCAAACATAACTTATGACATAACAAACTTTACAAGGTTACATAACAAAAGTAATTTAACATTAACTAGAACTTAATTACTTAGCGCCACTTTGCTTACATAACGGAGACAAAATAAGATCTCGTACTTGGTCATCAAACATACTGTCAAAGACCTTATCCCAGTCACTACGCTCCTTCTTTTTCTTCTTTTTCTTACCAATAATTTTACTACTACAACCAGGTATAGGACCTTTTTCCTCACCCAAACCTTCCCTTCTTTCTTTATCCTGAGCTGCACCAACCTCCATTTCCATCACCTTACTATTCCCCCGCTCATCCCCCTATACTGACGAATCTGAGGATTCAACCCCTTTACCTGGAAGACGACACGGAGAGAGAGAAGCCGGGCCAGGAGATCTAAGGGGGCTCCTACTCCGGGAGGAGCTCCTTACCGGTTCCGGCTTCTGACGTATCGACACCCTTCTCAAAACCCTTCCTCCCCTCCCCTCTGCCGGACTCCGTCCCCGACGGGCCACCACTTTGCCACTTGGGGTACTCCCAGCAAGAGGAGGAGCAGGAGAGATACTTTTGTCCCCAGAAACCTTTGCTGTAGAGGCATCCTCAGGACAAGCTACACCTTCCATTGGTACATTCAATTCGGATGACCCCCCACCTCCAGGCACATCAGCAGTACCAGGGGTCTCCTCAACAAGAGGGGTTTTAGCTGCCCCTGAAGGTTCTCTCCGTGCCCCCTCGGCCACATTCTGTCTTTCACCCACATTTCCCCTTCCGGGCCTAGGGGGGGGGCTTCCCCTCTGGATTGACCACCAGACAGGCCATCACCCCCATAGGCCTTAGGACACCTACTAAAGGGGTGACCCATTTGTCCACACAGGTTACAACAAATCAGGCCGCAAGCTTCACCAGAGTGACCAAACTTGTTGCACCTTATGGATCTCACTACTGTACAATCCGCACTTAGATGGGTCGGACATCCACATTTAAAGCACCGCCTGGGTTGTCCTGGATAGAACACCAGGATTCGGTCCCTTCCAATAAACGCACTACCGGGAACATTGCGCCACCGTATTCCCAGCTCTCCGCAACCGAATCCTGGTGTTCCACGCCCCAGTCCAAACCCCTCGCTCATCGAAACTTTTGCTCAGGGGACACTGCAGTTGACCATGCCTACTTAGCCATGTTGCAATGTCCTCTGGCGGCAAACTTTTGTTCCTCACCAAAATTGTTAGACTCTTCACATCCTCCTGCCGACTCAGAGGGATGATCCTGAAGCCTTTCCAGGGATCCGACCCCCTAATCAAGCCAAAGGAAGTGATGAAAATTTCCATAATCACAACATTGGTAAAGCTTAGATCAAAATCAGGAGATCCTGCGGGGTGAATGAGCGCAAAGATCTCGCTGACCTTGATGCCTAATGACAAAACCATGTCAACTACCTGACCTCTACTGGGGCATTGACCCTCCCCCTCCCGTCTCAGTTGCACCACATTATGGCGCTTGCGCTCTGGACCACCTGTACCCCGAGACCACGAATTGGCCCCGGAGAATTGGTCAGTCGGGGAGACACGAAAATTACCGGCACCAAACTGATTGTACAGGTGGTCCAGAGACACATTTGAACCAGCCACGTTCGCATAAGAGCGCTTCTCCCCTAGCGCATTTAGGAGCCTGACCTCCGGTGAACCCCTTAAAACAGGCCTGGGGGAGGACACCCCCTCCACAGGACCTGAATGAGCGGCACCAACCTCCTCAGTTTGCCTATCACCTTCTACCTCCATATTCTCTTGCCGGACTACTGGAGAGCTCACCTCCAAGTCATTCAATGGCTGGTCACATATGAGAGCATCCAGGCTGTCCGACTCACCCACCTCCGTATGTGCCCCACAGGAATCCACCTCAACCTGTCCCTTATTGTTCTGCTGGGACTCCTCCAGATGTTGATATAAGCCATTGCCGGACTGTTGTCCCCTAGATCACTCATGGGACAATCACCCCATGCTGACACCTGGCCAGGTTGAAAACTATCAGGCTCTTCCATACAGGCATCACTGACTCCACCCACTTCCTCCCGCTGGGCCGTTTCGCCGGAAGTCACCGACCGGAAATGCTCCATGCGGTCAACTTCCGTTTCCGGGCAGCGCGTCACTTCCGGCGCGACCACAGCTTTCCCACCCATAGAAACCGCGCCAGTCTTTCCCGCCAAACATTCTTTTACTTCCTGTTTGTCACCACCTCCTCTTCCAACGCGGGAAGACGGCGTCTCACTAGGCTGTGCCGCCATTACTTTACTGCTGGCCGTTACTGTATTCCCTACAGCAACGGCCATGCTGGCTTGAACTTTTTTCCCACCCTCACCCTTGAGTCCTTTCCCCTTCCCCTGGGACCGGCTTGCAGCAGCGGCAGCCGACAAAGCCACTGACGGCGTGCCCTGCCCGCAAACACCGGCTGGGTTCACCAGGGGTTGACAAGGTAAGTTCATTGTCTTTTTATCTTCCTCTAGTCTCTTAAGCTGTACTACCAAGTTTTGCTTCACCCTCAGACCCTGGCTCGGTACTGCTTCACCGGAGTCTACCATTACCACCGGGATCACAGCCCTGCTTGCAGGCTGAGAACCCCCAGGTTTACCAAGACCCTCCACAGTATTACCTGAGCTCATGGTCATAGGTTTAGAGTCCATCACGCCATCCGGGATTTGTTTCACCCTCTGACCCTGGCTCACAACCGCATCACCGGAGTTCACCGCTACCACTGGGATCACAGCCTTGTTTGCAGGCTGAGTACCCCCAGGTTTGCTGGGACCCACCGCGGTGTTACCTGAACCAGTGGTCGTGGGTTTAGAGTTCATACCATTTCTCTCCACAGCTGTCTCTTTTGAAGTCAAAACATTCGGTTCCTTTTCCTCTTCTGCTGACATCTCATCTTCTGAAAGGTCCGCCGCCTCTATCATGTGCTCTACTGTCTGCGATAGACGTTGTTTATGGCGTCTTACCGCCTTGGACCCTCCATCTACATCTGCCTCTCCACGGGTGTCCTCCATAGAGGGATCTCCCATCTCTCCTTCAGGCGTTGCGGCTATGGTTAAACGCTGCTTGCGGCGTCTTCCTGCTTGAGAGCCTTCCTCACACGCCACTCTCATGACCTTATCTATGCCCAATAAAAAGTCTTTCTCGCTTGAAGCACTTTCAATTAGGTTTGACAAAAGCCCACTAAGCATGTTACACTGCTTTTTCAGCCCGTCAATGGCAACTTTAAAATCTGGTCTCTTTCCGACACCCGATCTGTCCCGTCTATTCCTCAGCTCGGCCAAAATTTTCATTTTTTCGCAGTAACAGCGAGAAGCCTTTACCATTAAGCTCTTGGCTTTCCTTTTCCTCTCCGCAGATTTCTCCACGTCTTCTCCTGGCTGTCTCAGAGACCAGTCAACCAAGTCAAGCTGGTTTTCTAAGTACAGCCTCTCCTCCTTAACGAACTCCTGGAGCTTTAGGGCACCACGCCTTTCCTCAGGCTGAGAAACAGCCACCTGGCCTGGGCTGACTGAAGCCATCAGCTCCCTCTCCTCCTCCACCACTCTGGAAGTCCTCAGAGATCAGAGCACGCAGCCAGCACACACAAGCTCCTACAACTGACTGAAAGCTCTATTTAAAAAGAGCAATATAGTTAGCTATATAGGTGGATATAACGGTGTATACTGGGTTCAGGGCACGCAGACAGCACGCACAATCTCCCACAACTGACTGCAAGCTCTATTTAAAAAGAGCAATATAGTTAGCTATATAGGTGGATATAACGGTGTATACTGTGGTCAGGGCACGCAGACAGCACAATCTCCTACAACTGACTGCAAGCTCTATTTAAAAAGAGCAAGATAGCTAGCTATATAGGTGGCTATAGCGGTGTATACTGGGTTCAGGGCACGCAGACAGCACGCACAATCTCCTACAACTGACTGCAAGCTCTATTTAAAAAGAGCAAGATAGCTAGCTATATAGGTGGATATAGCGGTGTATACTGGGTTCAGGGCACGCAGACAGCACGCACAATCTCCTACAACTGACTGAAAGCTCTATTAAAAAAGAGCAAGATAGCTAGCTATATAGGTGGATATAGCGGTGTGTACTGGTTTAAGGGCACGCAGACAGCACGCACAATCTCCCACAACTGACTGCAAGCTCTATTTAAAAAGAGCAATATAGCTAGCTATATAGGTGGATATTTTTTTAATGGTTATCTGCTACCGAACATACAAATTTTTCATTACAAATCAAATATCAGTTAACATACACTTTGCAATTTAACAGATAATAAACTATACAAACAAAAGGGAAAAAACAACTTACATGTCATCTTCCCCCTCCTCCTCCCCAGAAGAAAAATTTATAAGTAGAGCATCACCCCTACTGCTAGGCCCTTCTGGTGGCCCAGGATCCACCTCAGGTAACGGGGCCCTTTTTTTCTTCTTCTTCCCCTGCTTTTTCCTAATCGTGACCCAAGCCACTTCACCTTCCTCATCCGATACTTCTTTTGGGCGTTTCTGAGCCCCCTTAACCGAGACTTCCATCTCCTCCTCCCCAGACCTGTCATCCCCAGCCGAAGAATCGGATGAGGAGACAGTGACCAGACGTCTGCCCGGCCTACATCTCCGAGGAAGGGGAGTGGGAGCAGTAACCTGGGAAACAGAACCCTGTGCCCCCCCCTTATCCAAAAAGGGAGGCCCAACTACCTCCACCTGACCAATATCTGGACCGGGCACCTGAACTTCAGTGACAGGGGCCTGGGCAACATCTGCATGCCGTACCCCCTTTTCTCTTTGAGGGACCCTACTTGCCTTTTGGGTTCGAGGTGCACCCTGTGGCTCCGCCGTAGGAGCGCTTCCCTGCCTTTCCCCTCCAGAACTCTGCCCAGCAGGAGGAGGTGCACTATCCCCTCCTGGCCCACCACCTGCTGCAGCTTCACCCCTGTAGGCTCTGGGGCATCTGCTAAAGGGATGCCCCATTTGACCGCAAAGGTTGCAGCAGATCAACCCACACGTGTCACCTGAGTGTCCAAACTTATTGCACTTAGTGCAGCGCACAACTGTGCAATCTGCACTCATGTGGGTTGGACACCCACACCTGAAACACCTACGGGGCTGGCCTGGGTAGAACACCAGGATTCTATCTCGTCCCAGGAACGCACTTCCTGGGACATGTGCAACCGTGTTGCCAGATCTTCTCAAACGAATCCTGGTGTTCCATGCTCCAGTCCATACCCCACGCTCGTCTAAGCATTTATTTAGAGGACACTGCAACTGGCCGTGTCTCCCCAGCCAAGTTGCTATGTCCTCCGGGGGCAGGCTCTCGTTCCTTACTAACACCGTCAGGTTTTTAATCTCCTCCTGCCTACTCAAAGGAATCAGGCGGAACCCTTTCCAGGGATCAGCCCCTTTAACCAACCCAAAAGCGGTTATAAAACGCTCCATAGTCACAGCGTTGGTGAAACTGACATCAAAGTCAGGGGTGCCAGCTGGGTGGATCACAGCAAATAGCTCAGCCACCCTGAACCCCAACGCCAGGACCATGTCAACCACTTGGCCCCTCGTGGGGCACTGACCTTCACCCTCCCATCTCAGCTGGACCACATTCCTACGCTTGCGCTCCGGACCACCTGTCCCCCTAGACCAAGTACTGGCCCCAGGGGTCTGACCAGCCGGGGGTACCCGAAAGTTACTGGCCCCAAACTGGTGGTACAGGTGGTCCAGAGGCACACTGGACCCAGCCACATTGGCGTAGGAACGCCTTTCACCAAGTGCCGTCAGCAACTTTACCTCCGGTGTCCCCCTTAGTACGGGTCCCGGAGGAGGAGCCTCTGCCACAGACACTGGGGGTACAACATGAGAAGCAGCCCCCCCCACTCACGGCATGGGAAGTCACACTCCCCACATCGTTTACCCCAGCCTGAACTTTAGGATAGGTCTCATCCTCAGAGCTATAAAGCAAAGCCTCCCAGGCTTCCTGCCACTCCACCTCCATATGGGCCCCGCAGGAATCCACTGACACTTGGCTCGGCCCTGATTGAGAACCCTCCAAGCCGCGAATGAACGTCATTGCAGGGTTCTCACCATCAAGCTCGCCCATTGGGCAGTCACCCCAGGCCATAGCTTGTTCTGGCACTATACAATTAGACATTTCAACATTACTGTTACTGTTACTGTTTACACTCTCTTGACCAGAAAGCAGACCGGAAGTCCTTTGAAAACGACCCTCGGGGTCAACTTCCGGACCCGCCACCGTCACTTCAGGCCGCGGGCTATTCTCGCCATGAACCAGCTCGCGCACCGGAAGTGCGTCATCACCCCTTCCCGCGCTACTATTGGCCTCGCGGTCAGTAGCACCACCCCTCCTCCCGCGGGAAGACGGCGTTCTCTTATTCACGGCCGCCATTCCCGAACTGTCAGATGCCATGCCGCCGGCCGACACTGCACCGCTGCCCACAGCGGCAGCCAAGCTGGCTTGACTCTCATATACCCTAGTCCCCTTACCCTGAGACCGGCTTGCAGCAGTGGCAGCCGACAGCGCAACTGACGGTGTGCCCTGCTTGCAACCACCGGCTGGGATCACTGGGGACTGTACAGGTAAGTCCATTTTTCCTTTGCTTACTATCCTAGCAAGCTGCACCACTGGTATCTTCTTAACAACACTCCTGTCTTTAATGTCCTTTTGCTGCCTCCTTCCCACTTCACCGGGGTCTAACCTGCCCTCTGGGGACACAGCCTCATTCATAGGCTGGCAACCCTTAGGCTTACCTGACCCCTCTGCAGGATTAGTGGAGTTAGCAGGGCTAGCAGTCTTTTCACCAGGAATGCTCTTCACATTTTCAGCCTTCACAGCACTCTCTCTCTCCAAAACTGTTTCTTTACACACCGCTGGCTTTCTTTCCACCACAGTCTTTCCCTCTGGTTTGTCACTGGCCACCTTTCTTTCCACCGCACTTTCCTTTTCTTCATGGCTGGCTTCCACAGAGGGACCCGCCATTTCCTCCTCCTGCGTTGTGTTCGGGGCTGGATACAGTCTACGGCGTCTCCCTGCCTGGGTCCCCTCGTCACACGCAATTCTCATCGCTTTGTCCACGTTAGATAGAAAGTCTTTCTCACCAGAAGCACTGTCAATCAGGTTGGATAACAGCTCACCCAATATGTTGCACTGCTTCTTCAATCCGTCTATCACCGTCTTATACTCCTGTCTCTTTACAACGCCTGATCTGTCTCTCCGGTTCCTTAGCTCCGCCAGGACCTTAATTTTCTCGCAGTAGCTGCGGGAAGCCTTTACAATTAAGCTTTTAGCTTTCTTTCTTCTGTCTGCAGATTTCTCCACATCCTCTCCTGGCTGTCTCAGAGACCAATCTGCAAGATCCAGCTGGTTCTCCAAAAACAACCTCTCCTCCTTGACGAGCTCCAGGAGCTTAGGGGCTCCACGTCCTTCATTAGGCTGAGAAACAGGCACCTGGCCTGGGCTGACTGAAGTCATCAGCTCCCTCTCTTTCTCCACCACTCTGGAAGTCCTCAGAGATCAGAGCACGCAGCCAGCACACACAAGCTCCTACAGCTGACTGCAAGCTCTATTTAAAAAGAGCAAGATAGCTAGCTAGCTAGCTATATAGGTGGATATAGCGGTGTATACTAGGTTCAGGGCACGCAGACAGCACGCACAATCTCCCACAACTGACTGCAAGCTCTATTTAAAAAGAGCAATATCGCTAGCTATATAGGTGGAGGTTTTTATTTTAAAAAAACTGCTGCCAGTTGTATTTACAAAACAAAGACATAAATACTCATTCTTGAAAAGAAGAAAGGAAAACCAACTTAAACAGACTTAATAAAATAGAAAAGAAAACATGTTTTCTTCACCAGCTTAAAAGAAAAGTCACTTGGATTAAAACAGTTTATCTACAATAATAACCTATCTATATAAACTACACACCCTTTATAGACAGGAACGTAACGAAACCATCAGTGCCTACCATGCTTTTAAAATTAGATTGCCCAAAAAACTAAACGTGAGGGACAGGACAGACAGACCCACCACCTAGGGAAAAAGAAGGGGGAGGATCATCAAGGTGGCCGGAAAGAAAAGCCTCTCCACAATCTGGCACACCTTTCCCTGCCCGTTCTTTCTCCCTCAAGATACCTCACCTTCACCAATTCCCGAAAGATATCACCCGCCACCTCATGCACGGGCAGGAACTTGCCCCTAGTGGACACTAAGCACAGCGCGTGCCAGGTGTAATAAAGGCAAACTGTACTAACTAAAAACAGTGACGATAACTCATGACCCCTCCGGACCCTGAAGTCGCCGTACACCCTCTCAGAATAGGTAAGGGCCCGGAGACGGGGATAGCCAATGGCATCCCCAACCTCCCCCAGAACCTCCAAGTTGAAAGGGCACTCAACCAAAAAGTGGTCCATGGTCTCCAGTGCCCCTCCACACTCGGGACGAGGACAGCCCCTGTCCTCAAGACTCCGGTACTTTAAGTTCGACCTCACATAGAGCCGTCCATGGAACGCCCTCCATGCAAGATCCCAGAACTTGGCCGGAATTCTCTTAGAATTCAGAAGGGCTAATCCCTCCCTGAGAACCCTGTCCGGACAATTCCTTAAGGCTAGTGGTCTCAAAAAGTCCGAGGTCATGACCCGCTGGTACAGCTCGTGCCGACCCAACGAGCCCACCTCCAGGGCCGTTATCCTCCACCGCCTCAGTACCCTTAGGGCAGTTGGAACATAGGTGGGGAGGTACCCATGGGATCTCCGTAGATCACCGGGGCGACCGCCCCCCTCCCACCCACTCAGGAAAACCAGAAACCAGTTCTTACATGAGCGTTCCCACAGGAAGGGTTCGTCCTGAAAAATGGATTGTAGGTTGAACTTAAGAAACACCACGGTAAAGAAAACCGTGGGATTAATCATGTCCAACCCACCCTGCCTCCTCTGTCGGTACGTGACCTCCCTCTTTATCAGATTCAGCCTGTTTCCCCACAAAAGCAGAAAGAACAGACCGCAGATCCGCGCATAGAGCGATCTTGGCAGAAGACAAACGTAGCTGACAAAGAGAAATTCGGGAAGCAAATAGGTTTTGACCAGACTCACGCTTTCCCTCAGTGACAGATTCCAGCCTTTCCAGGCATTAACCTTTTGGATGGCACTCACCAGCCTGAGCTCCCAATTTAGTTTGGGATTAGGGGTGAGCCGAACACCCCCCGGTTCGGTTCGCACCAGAACTTTCGAACGGACCCCACGTTCGTTACGAACGTTAGAACCCCATTGAAGTCTATGGGACTCGAACGTTCGAAATGGAAAGTGCTAATTTTAACGGCTAATATGCAAGATATTGTCCTAAAAAGGGTTTGGGGACCTGACTCCTGCCTCAGGGGACATGGGTCAATGCAAAATAAAGTTTTAAAACGGCCGTTTTGGCGGGAGCACTGATTTTAATGACGATTAAAGTGAAAAAAAAAAAGTGAAATATTCCTTTAAATATGGTGCCTGGGGGGTGTCTGTAGTATGCCTGTGAAGTGCCACGTGTTTCCCGTGTTTAGAACAGTCCCTGCACAAGATGACATTAAACGGAAATAACACCATTTAAAACTGCTTGCGGTTTTAATGTTATATCTGGTTCCTGCAATATGGTTGAAAATCATTCAGAAAAATGGCATGGGTAGCCCTCCCTGCCCATTACCAGCCTATTTGGGTCTTGTACGCATATTAAGGGGAACCCTGTACCCATATTAAAAAAAGGAAATGCGTGTGGCCCCCAGGCCCTATATACTCAGAACAGCAGTATACAGGCGGTGCAAACAAGACAGGGACTGTGTAGGTTTGTTGTGGTAAGTTGAATCTGTTTCTAATTTTCAACTGGTACATTTTTAAAGTGTAGCTCCAGTCAAAAAAACAATTTTTAAGCTTTTTGGAAAACATAGGGAAGGGTTATCACCCCTGTATAATTTGTTTTGTCGTCCATCTTTTTTCATCTCACTTTCTGCTGTCTCCTTGCGTTTGCAAGTGGGAGATGTTTGTAAGTTGGATGTTTGAAAGTAGGGGCTATATGCTCTGCAGAAATGGCGGAACAAGGTGTTGGTTTTGCCACAACATTGTAAGCCCTCAAAGTGACTCTTGGTGGGCGCTGGAGCGCCCTGCTGTGAACGATTATATCAAGAATTGTAATTACATGCCATTGTTGAACAGTGGTAGAAAAATTGACCTTTGGTGGTTGTGGTGCTGGTGCCACAACACTATAAGTCCTCACCGTTACTCTGGGTGGGCACAGGAAGGGGCCCTCCTGTGAAATATTATATCAAGAATTGTAATTACATGTCCCTGTTAAACAGTGCCATCACACTGCAACCTCTGCCATATACTCTAGTTTTATTGCAGGAATTAGCCCTGCTGCAAAGCATTGCATCAAAAATTGTACTTAAACGCCCCTGTTAGACAGGGGCAGAAAAATTGGGCCTTAGGCACTGGTGCTGGTGCCATCACACTGCAACCTCTGCCATATACTCTAGTTTTATTGCAGGAATTAGCCCTGCTGCAAAGCATTGCATCAAAAATTGTACTTAAACGCCCCTGTTAAACAGGGGCAGAAAAATTGGGCCTTAGGCACTGGTGCTGGTGCCATCACACTGCAACCTCTGCCATATACTCTAGTTTTATTGCAGGAATTAGCCCTGCTGCAATTCATTGCATCAAAAATTGTACTTAAACGCCCCTGTTAAACAGGGGCAGAAAAATTGGGCCTTAGGCACTGGTGCTGGTGCCATCACACTGCAACCTCTGCCATATACTCTAGTTTTATTGCAGGAATTAGCCCTGCTGCAAAGCATTGCATCAAAAATTGTACTTAAACGCCCCTGTTAAACAGGGGCAGAAAAATTGGGCCTTAGGCACTGGTGCTGGTGCCATCACACTGCAACCTCTGCCATATACTCTAGTTTTATTGCAGGAATTAGCCCTGCTGCAAAGCATTGCATCAAAAATTGTACTTAAACGCCCCTGTTAAACAGGGGCAGAACAATTGGGCCTTAGGCACTGGTGCCATCACACTGCAACCTCTGCCATATACTCTAGTTTTATTGCAGGAATTAGCCCTGCTGCAAAGCATTGCATCAAAAATTGTACTTAAACGCCCCTGTTAAACAGGGGCAGAAAAATTGGGCCTTAGGCACTGGTGCTGGTGCCATCACACTGCAACCTCTGCCATATACTCTAGTTTTATTGCAGGAATTAGCCCTGCTGCAAAGCATTGCATCAAAAATTGTACTTAAACGCCCCTGTTAAACAGGGGCAGAACAATTGGGCCTTAGGCACTGGTGCTGGTGCCATCACACTGCAACCTCTGCCATATACTCTAGTTTTATTGCAGGAATTAGCCCTGCTGCAAAGCATTGCATCAAAAATTGTACTTAAACGCCCCTGTTAAACAGGGGCAGAAAAATTGGGCCTTAGGCACTGGTGCTGGTGCCATCACACTGCAACCTCTGCCATATACTCTAGTTTTATTGCAGGAATTAGCCCTGCTGCAAAGCATTGCATCAAAAATTGTACTTAAACGCCCCTGTTAAACAGGGGCAGAAAAATTGGGCTGCTGGCATCACCCAGAACCAAAAATGTTCTTCCAACATATCAGCGGAGGAGGAAGAGGATAAACAATCAACATAACAGGACAGTCACTCAGCATCAGCATAGGCAGTCTTGAAGGGATGTGATATTTAAAAAAAAAAATTTCGGTTTCATCAGCTTCAGGTGCTTGGTAGCTGTGGGTGATCCAAGACTGATTCATCTTGATGAAGGTCAGTCGATCAACTGATTCGGTGGACAGGCGCACCCTGTGATCGGTAACAAAGCCACCAGCAGCACTGAAGGTGCGTTCCGAAAGAACGCTGGATGCAGGACAGGCCAGTAGCTCAATTGCATACTGTGCAAGCTCTGGCCAGTGATCCATCCTCAAGACCCAGTAAGCCAGAGGATTTTCGGTGGGAAAGGTGTCCAAGTCTGACCTTGCCCCTAGGTATTCCTGCACCATGTAAATTAGACGCTGGCGATGGGTGCTGGAACCAATCATACCTTGGGGCTGCGGACTAAAAAATTGTCTGAAAGCATCAGTCAGACGGACACCTTCTCCACCGCTCCTTCTGACTGATGCCTCAGCAACACGTTGTCCAGGACCAGGAGTTTGTGACCTCCCAGTCTCTGGGAACGCGTTGCACAGAGCTTTCTGCAAGGCCTCCCGGAGATGTCTCATCCTCTGCTCCCTCTGCGATGGCAAGATAAGGTCGGCAACCTTACCCTTGTACCGTGGATCAAGGAGAGTGGCCAGCCAGTAATGGTCCCTCTCCTTGATCCGAAGAATACGAGGATCCTTCCGCAGGCTTTGCAGGATCAGGGAGGCCATGCAGCGTAGGTTAGCTGAGGCATTCGGTCCGGAGTCCTCTGGGTCACTAAGGACAACATGATCCGCAGCTACCTCCTCCCAGCCACGTACAAGTCCACGTGTTTCTTGGGACTGTAAATCATCCCTATAAGACTGCTGCTGCTGATGCTGATGCTGAGTGCCAGCCTCCACCTCCATGCTGACACAATCATCCTCCTCCTCCTCTTCCTCCTCCTCACCCTCTTCCTGTGTGATGGGTGGCACCGCAGGAACACTGTCTGGATAAAGGGGGCCTTGAGAGGCAAGGAAGTCCTCCTCTTCCTGCCTCTGTTCTGCCTCAAGTGCCCTGTCCATTATTCCACGCAGCGTATGCTCCAAGAGGTGGACAAGAGGTACAGTGTCACTGATGCATGCACTGTCACTGCTCACCATCCTTGTGGCCTCCTCAAATGGTGACAGGACAGTGCATGCATCCCTGATCATGCCCCACTGGCGTGGTGAGAAAAAAACAAGCTCCCCTGACCCTGTCCTGGTGCCGTAGTCGCACAGGTACTCATTGATGGCCCTCTGCTGCGTGTGCAGCCGCTGCAGCATGGCCAATGTTGAGTTCCATCTGGTGGGCATGTCACATATAAGGCGGTTCTTGGGCAGGTTCAACTCCTTTTGGAGCTCAGCCAGCCGAGCACAGGCATTAAATGATCGGCGGAAATGCACACAGACTTTCCTGGCCTGCTTCAGGACATCATGTAAGCCGGGGTACCTGCCCAAGAACCGCTGCACCACCAGGTTAAGGACATGAGCTGCACAGGGCACATGGGTCAGTTGTCCCTGTCGGAGGGCGGAGAGGAGGTTGGTGCCATTGTCGCAAACCACCATTCCTGGCTTAAGCTGGCGTGGCGTCAACCACCTCTCGGCCTGCCCCTGCAGAGCTGACAAAACATCCGCCCCAGTGTGGCTCCTGTCCCCCAAACAAACCAGCGCAAGCACGGCATGGCATCGTTTTGCCTGCGTACTTGCGTAGCCCCTGGAACGCCTACGGAGCACCGCTGGTTCTGAGGACAGAGCACTGGAAGAGGCCATGGAGGAAGAAGAAGAGGAGGGGGTGGAGGAGAGAGGTGTGTCACAACCAATAGTAGCATTTTGGAGGCGTGGTGGCGGAACAACCTCCAACACTACTGCACCTTGTCCTACATCCTTCCCAGCAGCCAGAGTGACCCAATGGGCCGTGAAAGACAGGTAACGTCCCTGTCCATGCCTGCTGGACCATGAGTCAGCGGTAATATGCACCTTACCGCTGACCGCCCTGTCCAGCGAGGCAAGGACATTGCCTTCCACATGCCGGTAGAGAGCCGGAATCGCCTTCCGTGAGAAAAAGTGGCATTTGGGGACCTGCCACTGAGGAACCGCACATTGTACAAACTCACGGAAGGGGGCCGAGTCTACCAACTGAAAAGGCAGCAGTTGAAGTGCTAGCAATTTAGCCAAGCTAGCATTCAACCGCTGGACATGTGGATGGCTGGGAGTAAACTTCTTCCGCCGGTCCAGCAGCTGGGTCAGGGACATTTGCCTGCTATAATCGGATGTGGATGTGCCACTAGCAGAGTTCCCGGAAACACTTGGCTGTGACACACCTAATTCTACATCTTCATTCCTCTCAGAGCAGGTTTCAGAGAGGACTGAAGGTCTAGTGGGGTTGGAGATGCCAGCTGATGAGGGGCAAGGAGAGGTCCGCTTTGTTCTTTGGTGTGGGTCTTTGAGGTACACTTGCCAACGAGCTGCATGGCAGGTCAACATATGTCTGGTCAAGCATGTGGTGCCCAAGCGGCTGATGTTTTGGCCACGTGAGATACGCTTGAGACATATGTTGCAAATAGCAGCGGTGCGATCTGATGCACTCGTCTCAAAAAAGGCCCACACCAAAGAACTTTTAGAATAACGCGCAGAGGAAGCGCTCTGCGCAGGCGGAGCTCTGCGGTGTGATTCAGTCGGTGTGCTGCCCCTAAGCTGGCCCCCGGAGGGCATCCTGCCTCGTTGGACATGTGCCTCCTCCTCCTCCTCCCTCCTTCCAGGCACCCACGTGGAGTCAGTGCCCTCATCATCCCCTCCCTCTTCATCGCTGTAGCAAACCTGGCAGTATGCTGCAGCTTGTGGAACATGACTGCCAGATTGCTGTCCTTCTTGAGCATCCCCTCTCTCTGCGCTCACGCTACTGCCTTCCTCTAGCTGAGTGTCATCATCAGAGCCCACCAAACACTGGGCATCCTCCTGGAGCATGTACCCAACACTGTGCTCAAAGAGTTCAGGAGACTCCTCAGGAGGACGTGGTGGGTCTAGGGAAGGAGTCACTGATGATGACATTGAGAGGAGGGAAGACGATGTGTTGGCACCTGCTTTGCTACTACCCTGAGACTGGGTGAGAGAGGATGAGGAGGATGAAGAGGGCTTGGTCATCCACTCTACCAAGTCGTTGGCATGTTGCGGTTCAACATATCCAGCTGCAGAAAAGAAGGACAAGCATGGCCACGTGCTGATGACAATGCACCGCGTCCACGACCAGCACTGTTGTCTCTAGACACAGAGCCTGCTTGCCCTCTTTTATCGGCTCGCGCCTGTCTGCCTCTCCTTGCTGGCCTTCCAGACATGGTAATGGCCTGAAGGGAGTTGGGTAAAACAGTAGTTGGGTAGTTTATATTGTGCTGGAGGCACACAACACCCACTAACTCCTGCAGATGCCTTTTTTATAGAACAGCAGAGTTAAAGGGGTATATACAGATGTATACTGTGCTGTGCTGGAAGCACACACAACTTCCAATAACTCCTGCAGATGACAATTGGGCCCAAATAGAGAACAGCTATGTAGGTGGATTATAGCGGTATGTACTGGGTACAGAGCACGCAGACAGCACGCACTATCTCCTGACACTACTGACTGCAAGCTCTATTATTAAAGCTAGATCACTAGCTATATAGGTGAGGTGAATATCACGGTGTATACTGCGGTCAGGGCACGCAGACAATAACCAGAAAACAGCAGAGATAAAGGGGTATATACAGATGTATACTGTGCTGTGCTGGAAGCACACACAACTTCCAATAACTCCTGCAGATGACAATTGGGCCCAAATAGAGAACAGCTATGTAGGTGGATTATAGCGGTATGTACTGGGTACAGAGCACGCAGACAGCACGCACTATCTCCTAACACTACTGACTGCAAGCTCTATTATTAAAGCTAGATCACTAGCTATATAGGTGAGGTGAATATAGTGGTGTATACTGCGGTCAGGGCACAGACAATAACCACTACACAAGAGCAAGATAGGAAATCAGCCAAAAACGATTGGTGTGTAACTGTGTTGAAGGTACACAGAACACCCACTGCTTCAGACGCCAACACACTACACGAGGCTGCCTCAAAGGCGGCTTTATATAGTGTGGGGCGTGCACTACACAGCCTGAGCTATGATTGGCCACAGGCAGGATGCCTGTGGCCAATCATGGCTCTCCTCGCTGCTGGCGCTGCGATTGGCCAAGCATGCGGGGTCACAGTGCATGCTTGGCCAATCATGAGCCATCGCAGTACATTGTGGTCCGCGCGCGCCATACGAATTTTGATGCGAACGGACCAAGAGTTCGGATTTCGCCGAACGCCCGAACAGCCAATGTTCGAGTCGAACGTACGTTCGACTCGAACACGAAGCTCATCCCTATTTGGGATAGTCACCCTGGCCAAAAAGGATGCCCAGAATTCTAATTTCTGGCCGGGGCGTGGGGAACACGTCCGGGAGGGCAAACTGCTCACCCTCCCTCCCCAACCAGAGAACTTCACTCTTAGTCCAGTTGACCAGGGTACCAGACGCCTCGGAATAATCTCCAATCTGTGTTTCCACAAACTGGGCCTCCTTTCGGCTAGCCACTACTACCGAGACGTTGTCCGCATAGGCCACCACCCTTACCGCCTTATCCGTGCCACTGCAGGGCTCCGCCTGGACCCCCCTCAGGCGTCCACAGTCTAGCCTCCTTACGAAGGGGTCAACCGCAAAGACGTAGAGCAGGGGACTCAGCGGGCAGCCCTGCCTAACACCAGAGTCCACCGGAAAGGTAGGACCCACCCAACCATTGACAAGAGGGAAGCTTTCAGCCCCCCTGTACAAAACTCTGAGCCAATCGATGAATTGATCAGGCAGACCGTATCTCCCCAAGAGAAGCCAGAGATACTCATGGTTCACCCGGTCAAAAGCTTTCACCTGGTCTAATGCCAACAGATACCGCCCGTCACACGTTGCCCTGCACCTTTCCACAGCCTCCCGGACGTTGAGGACAGCACTAAAGGTGCTGCGGCCAGGAACCGTGCAGTGCTGGGAAACAGACAGTAGCTTGCCCGCAACTGCAGACATACGCACAAACAGTATCTTCGCCAGGATCTTTCTATCCGTGGAGAGAAGGGCGATAGGGCGCCAATTCTCCACCAGGGACGGATCTTTCCCCTTTGACAGAAGGATCAAGGCCGACCTTCTCATCGAGGGAGGAAGCAGGCCAGACGCCAAACACTCACTGAACACCTCCCTCAGACAAGGAGCCAAGAGGCACTTAAAGGTCCTGTAGAACTCCGCCGTGAACCCATCGGGTCCCGGCGACTTCTTTAGAGACAAAGAGTCTATGGCCTGTTCAACTTCGGGCACAGAGATCTCCTCTGTCAAAGAGCCAAGGGGGTCAGACCCCACCTCAAGTGGAGTCTCATCAAGAAATTTCTTGGCTTTTCCCAGGTCCAAAGGCTTCTTCTTCAGGAGGTCCGAAAAATGGGCTCTGACGATCCCTAGGATTCCCGGCCTGGACCTCGCCAAAGAACCCGAGGGATCCCTCAGTCCGTGTATGACCTTCCCACTCACCGCGTCACCACAGCTCTTGTAGGGGTCCGGGTTGGTGAACTTCCCGTAATCCCTCTCAAGAACGAGGGAGGCGAGACGGTCATACTGACACTCCTTCATCTGAAGCTTCAGACCTGAAATATGGTCCTGAGGGCCACCATCAGAAACCAAGTGGTCGAGCCGCCTGCGCAACTTCTGGTAGGCCTGGTACCGGGAAGCTGCCCGACGACCAGAGACTTCACGGAAGAAGCCCTCCGACCTCTTCTTCACTACTTCCCACCATTCCTGGCGAGAGCAGCCGCTCTCAAGGAGCGAAGCTTGTTCCATAAAGAAGTCTTCATAGGCCGACCTGACTTCAGGGTCCTCAAGTAGTGACCCATTTAGTCGCCACAGGCCCCTACCCTTCTGAGGGGTGTCCGCCACATTCAGAGTGACCGACACCATACAGTGATCGGAAAACTCGACCGCATGCAGCACAGGAGCCGCAAAGGACGAGTCCCCCTTCAAAAAAAACCTATCTAGTCTACTCTTACTACTACCTCTGGAGTATGTGAAACCAGTGAGGTTGGGGAAGTGGTGAATGTGCACATCCACCAACCCGGCCTCCCTCACTATGCGATTCAAAAAGATACTATCATATCCCAGAGGGCCTGAGGTGCCTTTGACCTGGTGACTAGGTTAAAGTCACCACCAAAGACCACCTGCTGGGATGTAAACAGGTATTGTTTCAGCAGCGCAAGAAGGTCCTTCCTCCCTCTCCTTGACTGGGGACCATAGAAATTTATGAGGCAGAGAAATTCCCCTCTCACGACTGCATCCACAATCAAACACCTACCGATTTCTAATTCAATCACTCGTCGACAAGCCACCGAACCGGTCTTAAAAAGGACCGCAACACCATTGCAGGGCTCAGCGGCAAGAGACCAGAGGGAGGGCCCATGTCTCCACTCCCTCTTTGCTAGGTGCATCTCTGCCACAGATGCCAGCCAGGTCTCTTGCAAAAACAAAATGTCGGCTTCAACGCGGCCGAGAAAATCAAAGGCTGAAAACCTAGCCGCCACAGAACGCACACTTGCAACATTAATCGTCGCAAGGCGTATTGGAGCGGGTACCGTCATCCTTAGTGATTAAAGTTTACGTTCCTCTCTATATTACAAACCTAAGTTAATCCTCCTCAGACTGGTGCTGGGCTGAGGGTCCTTGCCACCCTCCTTCCCCAGGCCCTTCCTCTTCCGTTTTTTTGTTTTTTTCTTAACCCAGCCCGACTTGGGGGGCTCTCTCCCACTCTCGCCGTCCGACCTCCCACTAGACACCTCCTTGGGGCGCTTATTCACCCCCTTACCCACCTCAGAGGTGTCCATTGGGATACCACCCTACAGGTCAACCCACCGACCACCCACCACCTCCGTGGAGGCGGGAGGAGGCATGAGAAAGGCTGCCGGATCCGGAGGCGGACATGGTACATCTGGGGGGGGAGAGGCGGACGGGGAAGGAGAAGAAGGGGGGGAAAGGGAAGGTGGCGGGGGACAGGAAGGGGAGGCAGGGAGAGGGGAAACAAGGGGGGGAGGGAAAGGGGTGGGAACTGGGGGAGGGGGGAGGATGCTTCTTAACAGAGGGCTTTTTTGGTTTAGCCTGAACCTCTGCTGGATTTGCTACCGTCGCCCCATCGGGCACAGAACCGGACGGGGCCGGGGAACCTGCTGACATACCCACCCCTGCAGTACCCGCCCCCTGCTCACGCCTGGGGGGTCTGACCCTTTGAGGGAGGGGGGCGTCCTCATTCTGTGACCCAGAAGGATTGGGGCCCACACTTTGTCTAGGGACCCGCCCACCCTCCGGGCCTGGAGCACTCTCCTCACCCTGGCACCCCCTAAAAGCTTTGGGGCAGCGGCTGAAGGGATGCCCCATTTCCCCACAGAGGTTGCAGACTATGAGTCTGCAACCCTCAGGTGAATGGCCGAAACCATTACACCTCACGCAGCAAGGCATAGTGCAGTCCGCGCTAAGGTGCATGGGACTGCCACATTTGAAACAGCGACGGGGCTGGCCAGGGTAGAAGACCAGGATCCGGTCTCTCCCTATAAACGCACTCCCGGGTACATGCGCCACGGTGTTGTTGTGGCGCTTGAGCCGGATCCTGACCAACCAAGCACCTGTCCAGACCCCGCGCTCATCCAAATTCTTCCTCAACCCTGTCTGGAGCTGCCCATACCGTGCCAGCCAGGTTGCGATGTCCTCAAGAGGAAGGGACTCGTTTCTAACCAAGGCGGTCACGTTCTTTATCTCCTCCTGCCTTGAAAGAGGTACTACACGGAAACTTTTCCACGGATCTGACTTCCTGACGATCTCGTACAGGGTCAGGAAAAGTTCCATAGAGACCACGGAGACGAAGCTCACATCGAACTCCTTGCTGTTCGCAGGATGTATGACCGCGAACAAGTCAGAAACCTTGAAGCGTAATCCCAGCAGGTAGTCAATTACTTAACCCCTACTGGGACACGCGGCCGTCCCCTCCCACCTGAGCTGCACCACATTCCGCCTGCGCCTCTCCGGACCCCCCGTACCCCTTGACCAAGCCTGTGCCCCCTGGAGCTGTTCCTCAGGGGGGGCCCTGAAGTTCTGGGCACCAAACTGGCCATACAGGGGGCCCAGAGGAACAGAGGAACCTGCCACCTGGGCAAATGAACGCCCAGTTTTCAGGCCACCTAAGAGGTTTGCCTCTTCCTGCATGCCCAAGATGGGATTCGGGACTGTGGGGGAAGGGTCAGACCCCCGCTGAGATGAGCCCATGGGCTCTGACGGAGCAGCACACATCCCCCCACTCCCACCCTCTATCCCTCCCCCAACAGGTGCCTTGCTCCCAACCACCTCCGCAGATGGAGACATAGCCACACCCCCCACAGCGGCGGGGGCCTGAGAGGAAGCCACTTCCATTCCCCGTGCCATATCCTGCTCCTGCCGCTGGGACCCCTCCAGTTCCCTGATGAAGTTCAAGGCCGGGCATTCTCCCCTTAGTTCCCCCATAGGGGACTCCCCCCAACTTGTCTGTCCACCCGGTAAAGCTCCACTGGAGGATTCCGGGGTATCCAAGGCAGTAGCCACCAGAGGAGCCCCCGAGACCCCCAAAGCCCCTACCTGACCCAGAGGAGCAGGAGACTTGGTCACCAAGGCCCGGGGTGTCCCCACCTCCTCAGTACATTCTTTCACAACCTCCGGGGTCACCGCAAGTGGCACTGCCGGTTCACGGAGGTCACTTCCGGCCACACCTCCGGAAACAAGAAGTGACACATCCACCTCCCCGCCCCCACCCTCCCTGGTGTCTGCAGAGGATGTTTGTCCAAGGTGTTTTTTCTGAACACAGTCCGCACTTGCAGGCACCTCCCCCTCACTACATGCAGCCACGGCGGGGGCAGCCATTACGGCCGGCACCCTTCGCACTGTCTCAGATGTTGCGGGCTCGACCGGGGCCACTGGGGGGGCCCGCACAGCATGGCCCCTAGCAAGGACCACCACCAGCTTCCTTCCATGCTGTTCCATGCGACTTGCCTCTCCCCCGGAGCTTCCCTGTGCATCATGGGGTTCCCTACCTGGATCTATCAGCTTCACAGCCTCTGGCTGAGCAGGTGAAACAACAGGGATCCGGGGACCCTCCGCACTTACGGCTCCGGGGGCCACGTTCGGCCGGCTGGTCTCCACCTCGGGGGGCTGGTCTTCTTCACCCATTGAGATTACTTCCTCCAACGGGGTTCGCAGCTTCTCCTCCGATTCCAGCAACACTCTCTGGTAAGAGCCTCTCCTCCTGGCTGCCTGGGATCCTTCCTGGCTCGCCCTCAGGAGTTCATTTTTTATTTCAGAGAGGAAGCCCCTCTCACCAACACCGCGTTCGCAGAGACCGCCCAGCAACCGCCACAGGTCCCTGCATTCATGTTTCAGGCCCTCAATGGCCTCCCGGTATTCCCCTCTTCTGCTACTGGCTGAGCGGTCTCTGCGATTTCGCAGGTCTGCCAGTCTCTCGGACTTCAGCACGTAGGCCAACGTGGCTTTCTGGATAAGGACTTTCACCCTTGTCCGGCGCTTCTGCATCCTCCCCGGGTCCTCTCCCGGCTGGGCCCGGGTCCAATCCAGCAGCTCAAACTGCGTTTGCAGGAACAATCTCTCCTCCCTGGAGAGGTCTTTCACTCCAGGGGGATGAACCGAGGGCCCAGGCCGGGAAGAGGGCCCCGGACCTGGGCTGGCCGACGCCATCAGCTCCCTCTCCTCCTCCACCACTCTGGAAGCTCTCACAGTCACAGGACAGGTCAGAGCACGCAGCCAGAACACACAAGCTCCTACAACTGACTGCAAGCTCTATTTAAAAAGATCAAGATAGCTAGCTATATAGGTGGCTATAGCGGTGTATACTGGGTTCAGGGCACGCAGACAGCACGCACAATCTCCTACAACTGACTGCAAGCTCTATTTAAAAAGAGCAAGATAGCTAGCTATATAGGTGGATATAGCAGTGTATACTGGGTTCAGGGAACGCAGACAGCACGCACAATCTCCTACAACTGACTGCAAGCTCTATTTAAAAAGAGCAAGATGGCTAGCTATATAGGTGGATATAGCAGTGTATACTGTGGTTAGGGCATGCAGACAGCATGCACAATCTCCTACAACTGACTGCAAGCTCTATTTAAAAAGAGCAAGATAGCTAGCTATATAGGTGGATATAGCGGTGTATACTGGGTTCAGGGCACGCAGACAGCACGCACAATCTCCTACAACTGACCGCAAGCTCTATTTAAAAAAGAGCAAGATAGCTAGCTATATAGGTGGATATAGCGGTGTATACTGGGTTCAGGGCACGCAGACAGCACGCACAATCTCCTACAACTGACTGCAAGCTCTATTTAAAAAGAGCAAGATAGCTAGCTATATAGGTGGCTATAGCGGTGTATACTAGGTTCAGGGCACGCAGACAGCACGCACAATCTCCCACAACTGACTGCAAGCTCTATTTAAAAAGAGCAATATAGCTAGCTATATAGGTGGATATAACGGTGTATACTGTGGTCAGGGCACGCAGACAGCACAATCTTCTACAACTGACTGCAAGCTCTATTTAAAAAGAGCAAGATAGCTAGCTATATAGGTGGCTATAGCGGTGTATACTGGGTTCAGGGCACGCAGACAGCACGCACAATCTCCTACAACTGACTGCAAGCTCTAATTAAAAAGAGCAAGATAGCTAGCTATATAGGTGGATATAGCGGTGTATACTGGGTTCAGGGCACGCAGACAGCACGCACAATCTCCTACAACTGACTGCAAGCTCTATTTAAAAAGAGCAAGATAGCTAGCTATATAGGTGGATATAGCAGTGTATACTGTGGTCAGGGCATGCAGACAGAACAATCTCCTACAACTGACTGCAAGCTCTATTTAAAAAGAGCAAGATAGCTAGCTATATAGGTGGATATAGCGGTGTATACTGGGTTCAGGGCACGCAGACAGCACGCACAATCTCCTATAACTGACTGCAAGCTCTATTTAAAAAGAGCAAGATAGCTAGCTATATAGTTGGATATAGCGGTGTATACTGGGTTCAGGGCACGCAGACAGCAAGCACTACAGAAGAGCAAGAACGCAAAATCGGCCGATAACGAACGGTGTATACTGTGTTGAAGGTACACAAAACACCCACTAACTCCTACAGATGCCAACACACTACACAAGGCCGCCGCGCTGGTGCCTTATATAGTGTGGGGCGTGTACTACACAGCCTGAGCTATTTTTGGCCACAGGCATCCTGCCTGTGGCCAATCATGGCTCTCCTCGCTGCCGGCGCTGTGATTGGCCAAGCATGCGGGGTCACAGTGCATGCTTGGCCAATCATGAGCCAGCAATGCACTGCGATGGCGCAGTGCATTGTGGGCCGTGAGCGCTACGCGAATTTGGCGTGAATGGCCCATAACGTTCGGAATTCGCCGGACGGGCAAACATCCGAGTCGAACGTATGAACACTGAGGTGTGGAAATGCCATGCTATTGTGCAGCCCCTGAAAGTTTTGGGGGGCCACACTTGTGGCCTTCCATAATTTTCAGGTTGAACATCACTGCATTAAGGCAATCCATTATTTATGAATTGGATGTCAAAACACCTCAATGAACCAAAAAACACATATGACCCTTTTTTGGAATGGAGTGCACCTCAATGCATGGAGTATGTGTTGTAAGGTACTGTTATGCTAGGGTGACTAGACATCCTCTGATTGAGGACACTGTCCGCCCCGGGTGTCAGCTCTAATTTGAAGTGCCGGGTGCCGCCGTCACAAAGTCCTGCCTCCTGGTTTGACAGCACACTTGTCCAATGTCGGGACAAGTGCTGTCTGCCATAGGTGGGAGCTGATTTAGGAGGCAGGACTTCTGTGATGGCAGGCACCCAGCAATTCAAATTAAAGGGGTTGTAAAGGTTCAGGGTTTTAAAAAAATGAAAAACATACATGTCATACTTACCTCCTCTGTGTAAGGGTTTTGCACAAAGTGGCCCTGATCCTCCTCTTCTGGGGTCCATGGCGTTCCATTCTCCTCCTCTTCTCTAGTGTCCCGTCGGAGAAACACTCTCCTTCGTTACACACGTGCGGGTGCACTCCTGTGTCCCGCTGCTGCGTCCATAGACACAGACAGCAGGACTCGGCAGTGCCCCCCCCCCCACGATGCCTGCTTTATTGGATTTGATTGACAGCAGTGTGGGCCAATGGCTGCGCTGCTATCAATCTATCCAATCAGGACACAAGACACTGGCCGGAGCTGGTGTGCTTGCTCCGTTGCAGGAAACACAGGGCTACTGAATGACAGAATGTTTTTCATCTTAATGCATAGAATGCATTAAGGTGAAAAACCTTGAGGGTTTACAACCCCTTTAAAGCTGACACAACAGGAGGCTGGCTCTCATCTTCCTCTCTGATCCCCTGCACAGTTGAGGCTGCACTCCTGAGCACAGATGAGGTTGTATTCCTGGGCACAGGTGAGGCTTCATTGCTGGGCACTGGTGAGGCCGCATAGAAGGGCACTGGTCAGGCTGCATAGATGGGAATAGTTGGACCCTGCATTTTTTATGTAGCGCACTGCTGAGCCCTACATTCTTTATGTAGCGCACTTCTGAGCCCTGCATTCTTTATGTAGCGCACTCCTAAGCCCTGCATTCTTTATTTAGTGCACTCCTGAGCCCTGCATTAGCTACTTAGCCCTATATTCTTTATGTAGCATGCTCCTTAGCCCTGCCTTCTTTATGTAGCATGCTCCTTAGCCCTGCATTCTTTATGTAATGCACTCCTGAACCCTGCATTCATTTTTTCTCTATCTTATCTTCCTAGCATTTGGTAGTCATATCTCAAAAATTCTAAGTAGTATCTTTTTTTAATCTTTATTTATAAATGAAATGTGAGAAATAACGTATATATCATACATTGATTCCATAAACACATACACTGCATATATAATTTGAGGAAAACATGCCTATAAAATAGTTTACCGTTTGCTAATAAAAAAAAATGTGTCCGTGTATTTAATTATAAAAATTTGGTCACCGTATGTTATGCATTTGTGTTGGCTGCTACTGCATTAAGTTTTTGGGTGTATTCACAAGAAATCATACATTGCTGAATTTATACAATTCAATACCATAGTACAAAATGTCTTAATGTACCCCTTAGATAATCTGTTTTACCCAAACTGGAATATCTGCACCATCTAATATGCCAACTTGTTTAGCACTTGTATTTTGACTTATTATAATGGATAAACTACCCCTTTTCAAAAGTGCCAAAATATGTTATTTTTGCATATAAACTTACATTTCCATAGACAAGGACATCAATTCTAATGCCAAAGGCCTTGATCAAAGTTCGAAACTCTGTGCCATCTAAACTCATGAAGTATCGAGCAAACCTAAAACACATGGTAAAGCATTATTTGATAGGTTAGTGTGAAGTAATCTCTGCCTCCCAACTTGGAAGTACAAGAGAATCCTGAAGAAAGTATAACCTTAAAAAAACATTTTCAGAAATCTGCCCCATGTCCTTTATTATCAATAAAATATAAAAGAAATTCAGCATTCTGAAATTCAAACACCACCTTAGGGTGACTTTTGAATTTCTGAATGCTAGAAAGTTTTATTATAATCTAATCTGGATGCTGGATCACTGCTCTCACAGGCCCTTACCCTAAGGTATAATTCACAGGTTAAAGTTGGGGGCTTCAGGGGGGAAAACATATGGCTTTCTTGCCACCATAAAGTCTTTCATCTGGGGGCTTCATCACGGCTATCTCTTACCATACACCACTACCTAGTAACTCCTCCTCCACTTCATATACCATAGCCAGCCCAAACTCACTAGAAACAGGGCAGTAACACAAGAATGAGCGGGGCATTAGATTCGGATTTTCTAAAGCCGCGTACACACGTAGCGGTATGTCCGACGTACTTAGTCTGGCGGACTTCCCGCCAGACTGTCCGTCGGACTTTCCGAACGGGCTACTTGCCCACACACGGCACTTTTTGAGCAGACTAATACGGCGTACTAAGTCCGCCGTACTATCCGCCCTACTTTTGAAATGAACGGACTCGCCCACACACGCGGCGGAAAGTCCGCTCATTTCGAGCACGTCTCCAGGTAGGCGGGGCCCACGAAGGAGACGTCGCTGGCCCCGCCGCCTGGTATGGACTTAAAGGGGAACCCCAACACTGAAAAAAATCGGCATGGGGGTCCCCCCAAGTCCATAACAGACCCTTGTCCGAGCACGCTACCCGGCCGGCCAGGAAAGGGGGGCGAGTGAGCGCCCCCCCCCTCCTGAGCCGTACCACCGCGCGGCCCCCCCACCCCAAAGCACCTTGTCCCCATGTTGATGAGGACAAGGGCCTCTTCCCGACAACCCTGGCCGTTGGTTGTCGGGGTCTGCGGGCGGGGGGCTTATCGGAATCCGGGAGCCCCCTTTAATAAGGGGACCCCTGGATACCGGCCCCCCACCCTATGTGAATGAGTATGGGGTACAATGTACCCCTACCCATTCACCTGTAAAATAAAAGTACAAAAAAAACACAGCACACGAGATAAAATACTTTATTGCACAGCTTCGGGGGTCTTCCGTCTTCGGGGGTCTTCTCGCCGGACTCCTCCGCTATCTTCTTGTAGCTCTTTTGCTAGCGGAGGAGTCCGGCTTTCTTCCTCGCCGCCGGCCTCTTCTTCCGACTTCGGGGGTCTTGTCCCCCTCTTCGGTTCTTCTGCCGGGCCACCACGCCTTCTTATAGCTCTTTTACAGGCGGTGGCCCGGTCTTCTGTCGCCGCCGCCGCCTTCCGTTCTTCTTCTTCTTCTTCTTCTTCTCCTTCTTCTCCTGGAGATGTTTACTCGACGATCTCTCCGGCCGCAATGCCAGGGACGCGCTGCGCTGCTACTTATATAGGGACAAGGGGCGGTGTCACATGGGTTTATGTCACATGGGTTGGTGTCACATGGTGACCCCGCCCCCTTACGATGTCACAGTCCCGGAGGATGCCAAGGGACAAGGGGCGGTGTCACATGGGTTTATGTCACATGGGTTGGTCACATGGGTTGATCTCACATGGCGACAGTCCCAGCATCCTCCGGGATCGTCGAGTCAACATCTCCTGGAGAAGAAGAAGAAGAAGAAGAAGAACGGAAGGCGGCGGCGGCGACAAAAGACCGGGCCACCGCCTGTAAAAGAGCTATAAGAAGGCGCGGTGGCCCGGCAGAAGAACCGAAGAGGGGGACAAGACCCCCGAAGTCGGAAGAAGAGGCCGGCGGCGAGGAAGAAAGCCGGACTCCTCCGCTAGCAAAAGAGCTACAAGAAGATAGCGGAGGAGTTCGGCGAGAAGACCCCCGAAGACAGAAGACCCCTGGAGCTGTGCAATAAAGTATTTTATCTCGTGTGTTGTGTTTTTTTTTTGTACTTTTATTTTACAGGTGAATGTGTAGGGGTACATTGTACCCCATACTCATTCACATAGGGTGGGGGGCCGGTATCCGGGGGCCCCCTTATTAAAGGAGGCTCCCGGATTCCGATAAGACCCAACGGCCAGGGTTGTCGGGAAGAGGCCCTTGTCCTCATCAACATGGGGACAAGGTGCTTTGGGGTGGGGGGGTGCGGCCCCCCCTTCCCCAAGGCACCCCCCATGTTGAGGGCACGCGGCCTGGTACGGCTCAGGAGGGGGGGGGGCGCTCGCTCGCCCCCCTTTCCTGGCCAGCCGGGAAGCGTGCTCGGACAAGGGTCTGTTGTGGACTTGGGGGGGACCCCCACGCCAATTTTTTTTCGGCGTTGGTGTTCTCCTTTAAGTCCATGCCAGGCGGCGGGGCCGGCGGCGTCTCCTTCGCGGGCCCCGCCTACCTGGAGACCCGCTCAAAATGAGCAGACTTTTCTCCGGGCGGGAAAAGTCTGCTCATTTCAAAAGTACGGCGGACTGCCATACACACGGCCGGATTGTCCGCCGAAATGCGAGTCTGGCGGGAAGATTGGAGTGCAACACGGCATTCTAAGTCCGCCGTACTTTCGGGTCAAAAAAGTATGCCGGAGGCTACACACGGGCTGATTGTTTGGCGGACTTGAGTTTGCCGGACTTTTTTACCAGATTGTTTGATCGTGTGTACGCGGCAAAAGGGTCACTAAAATTGTCATCTGGCACCCAGGTCTTTGCTGCGTTCACTAAAGCCTCATACACACAATAGGACTTTGTACAAACTTTCCCTTGGATTTTTGTACAAAGGGCGTCGGCCCTGAACTTGTATTGCATACACACAGCAGGACTTTTTCTACCAACTTTCACCAAATTATGTGTTTTTTCTGCTCTTTACCGCCACCTTTGGTCAACTTCTGTATTGTTGACTGATCTTTTGCATTGGTTCTGAGCATGCCTGTTTGTACTTTGTACAAAAGTCCTATGGTTTTTTGTACACACGATCAGACTTTACTCCATCGGACTTTTGTTGCCAGAAAGTTTGTCCATTCGCACAGCCAACAAAAGTCTGATGAAAACCAAAAAAGTTTGTCCGATGGAGCGTACACACGGTCGGATGTTGCTCCAAAACAGCTAATTTGCATGTTTGTTGTCAAAAAGTCTGATCGTGTGTATGGGTCTTAACACTGACCTAACTGGTCTTCTTTAAACTGTTCCAAGTAGTAAATAACAGTGCAGATTTATCTGGTATCTGCCTATGTAAATATTTTCAAACACAGTCAAAACTCCTAAACCCTGAAGAAGTGGGAGTGTTTTGGACCCCAGAAACATTATAGATTTTTTTCTGCTATGAATCAATCTTATCATTAAAAAAATCCTTATTTCCCATGTGTATGATTGTACATGAATAGAAACGATGCTTAATTTCAATCCCATCTGTGTCTACACCCCATAAAAGCCACTCACCAGAGCACTGGGCGCATGGCAAGATTATGTTTTAATATCAATTCGAACAAAATGGGGGAGAAAAGTACAGATGCTGTCAGGTCACCTTGAGGCAAGGTGACAGATGCACACCGTAGGGATCAGGAGTGCACCACAAGGTTGTGGACCCTACGGCTGACTGCTGCAGATGGGGGACAGATCCCACTGGGGTTAGAGCATAAGATTCCCTGAGGCGCGGAGTCTAAGAGCCAGCAGGTGTTCACCAGCGCCTCTAGTGGTGAGGATGGACTTGGCTGCAACTGGCTCCAGGTCGCGACCCCCAGGGTCCCCCAGCTCACACCCACAGTAGGCAACAGGAGGATAGGGATAGTGAGGGACAAAGCCAAGGTCGACGCCACAAGCAGACAGGAATAGTCAGGGACACTCCAAAAGGTCAGGATCACAGGCTAACAGGGATAGTCAAGGACACGCCAAAGTCGGTAACAGAACAACAGAAGAGCACATGGCAGGTAACAGGAAGCTAACACACAAAGGAATACACAATGGTTGATCAGCACTGTTGGCTTGCAGTGCACAGGTTAATATAAGGTTCCCTGATAGGGCCTGGGGTGGAGCCATGCTTAGAGGAGAGGTTAAAAAAGCAACCAGGTGTTAGTGGCTGGCCTCTTAGTCTGAACACATAAGGGGAGGTAAGCAAACAGGAAGATCACTGCATAACCGCGACAGTACCCTCCCTCTTACGAAGGCCTCCCCCTCCCCCGCCTGGGTCCAGGCTTAAAGGGAAACTCCAGATGGAACCTCCTCAACAGACTAGGAGCAAAGACCTCAGATGCAGTGATCCAAGACCTCTCCTCAGGGCCAAACCCTTTCCAATGTACGAGGTACTGAAGAATGCCTTTATGGAGCCGGGAATCCAAAACTTGACTAACCTCGTATTTTAGATTATCCTCAGAGACTGGAACCAAGGTAGGGAGAAGACGAGAGGACTTGAGGACTAATGGCTTCTTAGGAATGGGTAAGGGCATGAGAAGATCCGGAGCCTGAGCAGGGTCCCCCAGACCCTTAAAGATGAGCTGGGCATCCATAACAGGACCACCCGACTGGGCAGAGGTCAGTGGATCCCTGAGGTCAGGTTGATTAGAAGGTGACATGTCACAAGAGTCAAGCTGGATAGCTGAAACACAAACAGAATGCAGAGAATCCTGAGAAAAAGATTGAAAACCCCTCCTGGCCGAATGAGGTATTCTATCCAAAGGATGGATTGAGCCTCTTAAACGGGTTTGAATGGACATAGTAGCAGTAGGGTGAGGCCAGGTCACAGAAGGTCCTGAACAAGAAGCAGGAAGCTCATTGGACATGGGCTGGACTGGCATAACTGGTGCAGAGGCCGACCGAATAGTATTGTCGGGTGTAGTGACCATCTCAATCGCATCACAGGGCATAGCAACTGTGGAACTTGCAGACAAGTTAGCCTGGCTGTGCATCCAAGGGAGATTAGGGATAGGCAAAGGTAAATGGTTATGCGAACTGGAGTGAATGATCGACTCAGGTTCATAGGTGGGCCCCTCATCCAGAGTACCACATGACCTAGAGAGTGCATCAGTCCGACTATTGCAGGACGCATCTCAGAGATCGCTATATACAGCGGGAAGAGCAGAAGATACTGGGTTGGTGGTAACAGGAAGTTTCTCCTTTGGGGTACCCTTGAGTAGGCAGGAAGAGGAACAGGAGGAACCCCAAGCCAGGATCTGTCCAGCAGACCAGTCAACGTGTGGAGAATGGAGCCATAACTAAGGAAGACCTATAAGACAAGGAAGGATATCCACTCCTGGTGGAGTGTCCCTACTGACATCTTAACAGGAAGAGTCTGGAAGTGGATAGGGCCCCCTGGGACAACCGTGCTATCAATCGCCAAGACCACCAATGGCGTTGTAAGGGGCAAAAGGGTAAGTCTCATGGAGGATGCAGTTTCCCAATCCATGAAGTTAGCAGCGGTTCCGGAATCCAGATGTGCTGAGACCGAACGAGAGGAAGCACTGACATGAAGCAACACAGAAAGGAGAAGACGAAGGTGATATTTTAGGGTCGAATACTCCACCTTCCAGATGTATTAGCCCTGAGCGTTTTTCCAGACGAAGAGAACAAGTGTCACGGAAATGACCTTTGGCCCCACAATAGAGGCATAGGCCCAGAGTTATGCGCCTAGCACGTTCTTCGGGAGATAACTTAGTCCAGCCCAACTGCATAGGTTCCTTGGTAGGCAGGGGGTGCTCCTTGGATCGAAGAGAAGGGACTGGGGGCTCAGGCTGCCTAAAGAATGGGGAGTGCTGGCGTCTTTTTTCCAGGGCCCTCTCCTGAAAGCGAATATTGATCTGGTTACACAAGGTGATGACACTGTCCAGATCAGCAGGAAGGGATCTTCCTGCTAATTCATCCTTCACTCTATCAGAGAGGCCATGTAAAAAGGTTGCAACTAGGGCCTCATTATTCCAACTCAATTCAGCTGTGAGGATACGGAACTGAAGAGCATACTGTCCCACAGACCTGGACT
This sequence comes from Lithobates pipiens, assembly GCF_037356315.1. Taxonomy (NCBI): domain Eukaryota; kingdom Metazoa; phylum Chordata; class Amphibia; order Anura; family Ranidae; genus Lithobates; species Lithobates pipiens. The sequence goes on from NW_027507764.1 coordinate 526,223,194, forward strand.
CTTGACGGAGACGTAAAAGAGCGCTAGCCGCTGAGGAGACACGACCCGGTTCCTCTAAGATATTCCGAAAATGTTTCAAGAAATCAGACAGGCTAAAAACCACTGGATCATTCAGTTCCCACAGAGGGGCAGCCCAAGCTAGCGCCTCGCTGGACAGGAGGGATATGATATATGCTACTTCGGACAGGAAGTTTTGGGGCTGAAGTTCAAAATGAATTGTGCACTGGCTAAGGAACCCCCTGCAAGCCTTGGAGTCCCCAGAGAAACGGGACGGAGCTGGCAGTAATAATGCATGCGTGGATGCGACTGGTGCGATAGGTGCAGCTGCTGACTGTACTTGAGGCTGCAGGTTCGGGGTTCCCAGGGAAGCCTGTAGCTGCTCAAAGCGGGAAGCCAGATCTTGAAGGAATCGCATCACCTGGGTCTGATGCAATTCTTGGGTCTCAAGTCTGCGAACTAAGCCCTGCAACGAATCAACTGTAGGAAGCGGCATGTCAGCCGGGTCCATGGCTGATCAAACTATCAGGTCACCTTGTGGTGAGGTGACAGATGCACACCCTAGGGATCAGGAGTGCACCGCAAGGTTGTGGACCCTACAGCTGACTGCTGCAGATGGGGGACAGATCCCACTGGGGTTAGAGCGTAAGATTCCCTGGGGTGCGGAGTCTAAGAGCCAGCAGGTGTTCACCAGCGCCTCTAGTAATGGGGATGTACTTGGTTGCAACTGGCTCCAGGTCGCGACCCCCAGGGTCCCCCAGCTCACACCCACAGTAGGCAACAGGAGGATAGGGATAGTGAGGGACAAAGCCAAGGTCGGCACCACAAGCAGACAGGCATAGTCAGGGACACGCCAAAAGGTCAGGATCACAAGCAAACAGGGATAGTCAAGGACATGCCAAAGTCGGTAATGGAACAACAGAAGAGCACACGGCAGGTAACAGGAAGCTAACACACAAAGGAATACACAATGGTCGATCAGCACTGTTGGCTTGCAGTGCACAGGTTAATATAAGGTTTCCTGATAGGGCCTGGGGTGGAGCCATGCTTAGAGGAGAGGTTATAAAAACCACCAGGTGGAAGTGGCTGGCCTCTTAGTCTGAACACATGAGGGGAGGTAAGCAAACAGGAAGATCACTGCATAACCATGACAGATGCTTTATATTTAACGTTTAAAAAGTTTTATTGTGAATTGCAAATATAGATATAGATCTAACAAGCCAATATCCATATTGTAAAAGCTGCATAGTACTTTACAGGGTATGCAGGGATGAACACAGAGAGATCAGCAGCTCACAAAACCAAAATAGATTATAAACCAAGTAGCAAACTAATCCATCTGGACTATAGTTGCAGTGACTACATCCGACTACACTGCAGAGCATCCATAAAAATCTTAGCTCAGGCATACCATAATTATTGCAAATCTCAACAATCCACATAATAGGGGATCCCTTGCATACATAAGAAATTGGAATACTTTATACATTTGTAACAATATCCAAAGAAATCAAAGGAGATACAGCCCAAGGATGAGCAACAGGAAGAAATCAAAGAGAGAAAGGGGAAAAAAGAAGAAAGTAAAAAAAGGGGGAGGAGACCTAGGACTCACAGAAGACACCAATCTTTTGGAATAATCCATAGTTTGGAAAACAACAAAGGATTCGCCCTGGGACACTGAGTGGTAAGTATGGGGGGGCCTACAACCCCTCCTACCCTGTGCCTTTATAACTAATACTGTGCTATATTGCCAAACATATATATTTTTGTTCATCCTAGGTACATTGTTACACACATCCACCCCTGAAGAGCGAGCTGGATCTCACGAAACTAGTCGGGTAGTATGATGACCGTGTACCATGTACCACTTCTACATCTATGTACCAATACTCCTTGTTTATGTATTTTTTTAATTGGCAACCGTTGGTGTTATTTATCCGTGTAAACAATTGTATTTGAATAAACCATATACTATATTTACTACTGTTATGTTTACTGGCGGAAACAGTACCCACTTCATTTAAAGTCCCAGGGCGAATCCTTTGTTGTTTTCTATATGTTACAGGGATGGAAGTGTGTCACTGGGGACACCAGACCTTTTCCTTTTTCCCTTTATATAGTTTGCCCATGGTTCCCAGGTTTGTTGAAACAGGGCCTGTTTGTCAATTATTATACTAGCTACCTTCTCATGTATCATGATCCAGCACATCTTATGCTTCATCAATGAACAGATACAGTAGGTGACTTCCACGCTCCTGCAATAGTGATTTTAGCTGCCAATAGCATAAAATAAACAAATCGCTTCATAAGGTTCAGCATACCCTCTGGAAAATCATTCAGTAGAGCAATAGAAGGCTGTTTAACCGCAACACCCGTTAGTTTGCAAACGATGGAGAAACTTTATTCCAGTAGCTCCTGATTCAGGGGTATTCGTAAAGAAAACCCTCTAAAGCAATCTGCTGATGTTGACAGGGATCTGTCTAGATGAGCAGGGACCAAATACCACCTCATTAATACTTTAATACTCTCCTATATTAAAGAGAGGGTCAGTATTTCCTTGAAAGAAACCCGAAGCCTGGAATACCAGGTCTCGGGTTCCAGTGCACGATCCAGATCTCTCTCCCATGTCAGCATTTATGGGTGTTTTGAATGTAAGGCAAGCAAGGATACATAAGCTATGGAGATGCCACCCCTGGAGCCCTGATCTTTATTACACCATTGTTCATAAGCTGTTATGGATGGAGGTCCTGGTGATGATCGAAAGTTAGATAAAAAAGGACCAATTTGGAAAAATGAAACATTCGGTAGGGACAACTCTAAAGCGGTAGTGCAATGGGATAGGGCGACGGGCCCTCTATGCATAAAAACATGTCCTATACAGTAGGGGCCCTTATCCGTCCAGCATTTAAAAGCTCTGATTTCCATGCGGGGGGTGGGGGTGGCCAGCTTATGGAATAAGTGATCTAAACAGGGAAGTCAGAAACCAACTTTGGATTATTGAGAACGCGATCCCAAACCGCAAAGGAGTGAGAAAGCATAGGGGCCATAATGGGAGGTCTAGCTTTAGAAGGGTGTCACAGCAGGAAATTGATAGTATGGGACGGAATAGCTTGTCTTTCTATAGTCACCCATTTAGGGCATTCCTGCCACGAATTTCCCTACCGATAATTGCAAGAGCTGCACCGCTTTATAATATGTCTGGAACGCCCAGCCCTCCCTTGGTTTTTGGCATATATAGGGTGACACGGGCAATCTAAATGTGAATAAAGGGCACTTATGTTCCTGTGTAACGCAAGTCACTCCTTTAATGCCTGGATTTTCTCGGATGGCCAGCGCTTACTTATCACAATAGAAAAGAGCAAAAGGGACAAGGGACACCCTTGACGAGTACCTCGGATGATCTCGATGGGATCAGAGTGATATCCTACGAGCTTAATTCTGATCTGTGGATGAAAGTATAGAGCTTCCATAATGCAAAGAAATGGCGGACCATAGTTTCATAGTTAGTAAGGTTGAATAAAGACACCAGTCCATCCAGTTCAACCTGAGTGAAGGTCTACAATTGTCCCTATCCCTGTACATTGCACACTCATATCGGTCCCTACCCTCAAGGAGCCCACAACTAAAGGTCCCCATTCATATACTAGGGCTAGTTTTGCAAAGAAGCCAATTAGCCTACATGCATGTTTTTGGATTGTGGGAGAAAACCAGAGTACCCGGAGGAAACCCACGCAGGCACAGGGAGAACATGCAAACTCCAGGCAGGTAGTGTCGTGGTTGGGATTCAAACCAGTGATGCTTCTTACTGCTAGGTGAGAGTGCTAACCACTACACCACTGTGCCGCCATCAAGGCCCCAAGGGTTACAAACCCCAAACATATAGGTCCAGGAGACTGAATCAAAGGCCTTCTGTAGGTGTAATAACAATAGACCCTCTTGTGGCATGCTCCCTGTCCAATTTGCTTGCATAAGGGAAACAATATTGATGACTTTTCTGATCTGATCTGGACCCTGCCTGCCAGGAGGAAGCCCTCCTGGTCCTTATGTACATAATGTGGGAAAAAAGATGATAAGCCGCTCACAAGCACTTTGGTAAATAATTTTTTTAATCATAAGAGTTATAGGGCCATAGTTCCTTACCTCTCCAGGATCTGTATGCGGTTTTGTGACAGCTGAAGTGTAAGCTGAATGAGGATCCAAGGGAGCACCATCCTGCAGGGCATTAAAGAAACAGACCATATGGGGAATCAAGAGATCTTGAAACTTATGGTAATAAAGGGCCAGAAAACCATCCGGGCCTGGCGAAGAACCTACTTTTGTAGCCTTAATCACAAGCTTGACTTCCTGCATGGTAAAAGGGGCTTCCATTCATGACTTATGCATGGGGGAAAGCTTAGGAAGGTGAAGACTCTTCGTCTGGCCCCTAATCTATATTCCGGGCGCCAGATGCATGGTTTCCATTCTCCTCCCCACCAATCAGGAAGCAGGACCCGAGACCTGTTTCCTGATTGGCCAAAATGGCAAGCAATCCTATTGGACCATGACAAGGTGAGAGGGGGTGGAAGGAGATGAGGAGGCCCCCAGGGGAGACACAGGGGACGAAGCTGCCGCCCAGAGGGAAGCGCTGCCTCCGGGGCTCATCCACCGACCAATGGTTGTGTTGGTTGTGTACGGACCCGACCGACCCGTGGGGGTGGGTAATGTGGGTAACCCGACCAACTGGGGGGGTCGCTGTGTGTTCATTGTTTGAAACCCCCCACATATACCACCAGCCACCACTGGCTTTGTATAAGGTAGAATAAAAATTTCTGAAGCACTCTAAAACCTTGGATTTTGATTATGGGAACTGTCAGGGCAACACAGTTTCAGGATGGCTCTAATGCACATTTTTGGGTTCAATTTATGGGTAAGTAGGGAACCAATTTTGTCTTTGTACATACAAAAGGGCATGGAGGTCCAACAAACACTTTTTTCAGCTCACATTGTTGACTCCAATTTGAGCTCCAACCTTGTCTGATCTATTTGTTAAAGAACAGACGGAGTTAAAGATTGCTTGTTGATTTGGAGTAAAGACTGTAGTTTCCAATCAAGGGTTTGAATGCGTTCCTGTCGAGCCTTGTTAAACTGGGAGGATGTCTGGATGATTACCACGAATGGTCACCTTATGGGCAGCCCATACTGATACAGGGGAGACATCGTCTGTCAATTTATTCTGAAAGCATTGACGCAAACTCATCCGACTATCCTCACACCAACATTTATGAGATAACAAGAATTCATTGAGTCACCACTGAGATGCCCGGAGAGGGACTGAAAGAGACTCAAGTGAAACGGTTACCAGGGAATGATCAGACCATGCCACAGCTTTCACAGCAGCTTTAACAATACCAGAAATCAGGGTACAAGAAACAAAAAATGTGATCTATGTGGGAATAGGTTGCGTGAGGGGCAGAATAAAAGGTGTAATCGTGCGCAGAGGGGTAAAATTCATGTCACAAGTCAACTACGTCGAGAGCATGCAACATTTTAGCCACACGTATACCAGATTTCGGCAGCCGTTTGAGAGTAGCGTATGATGGGTTGAATGTGTCTAAAGTCAGTTCAAGGGCAAGGTTAGTATTTCCTCCACAAATAACTCAACCCTCCAGTTAAGGAGTCAGAGCTTGAATCAACCCCCAGGTTAGGGCAAAAAAAAATGGTCACACCACAATCCAGCAGGGTGCAAGGGTCAGGCAAAAGCCTGTAAATATGGGGTCCTGGCTTCAAAAGAGGGTGTATGGCAGCTTGGCAAAGCCAAAGCCTTAGTATGATATAACTGAAAATTTTTCAGGAACAGCAATAATTTAATACCAATACATCATGGCAAAAACACATCCCCTACCCTCAAGAAGATTCAATAACCACTCAGGATCAATGGGGGTGAGCCCAGCCCAAGCAGAACCAACTGTGATTGGGTAGGGGCACCCCCGGGAACCCCCAGATGGGGATGAGGAAACCAATTGCCACCCAAAAGGGGTGAGAAACTCAACATGAATAGTATGGCCAACAGATCAATGAATGTTCCTTAGAAACTTTATATGTGTGGCCCACACGGAGCACACAGTCTCAGAGTCAAAGGTAAAAAAATGAGTATTAGAAAAATTCTTGTCCCAAATGGAGCCACATTGTTAGCTTCAGGGGGGTCTAGAGTTGTCAGAGCGACCAGCTGAGACTTGGTGCCACAGGTTAAAAATAGGACGAGGAGGACCGCTAGCTTGATCAGAACCATTACGGGAAGAAGCCTTAGGATAGGAGCCATCTTGTGAAAGCAGATGCAAGCGTATTAACAGTTCCTCACCCTCCTGGAACGTGGAAAAGGAGTAATGTCGATTAGCATATCCGAGAGCTAGGTGAAAGGGAAACATCCATCTTTATTTGAGTGATTTGTGTATCAATTCCTGTAGCAAGGGTTTCAGAGCCCTATGCCTCGGGGCAGTGAAGAGTGAAACATCTCCACAGACTTGCACTGTGTGGACCAAAAAGGTAAGGGATGACATCTCCCTGAATTTTTGCATGACTAGTTCTTGGTCCTGTAATAATGAGGCTTGACAATGATATTTGGGCTCTATCCAAGTCTAGGCAATGCTCGGGCAGGTCTGGCAGAAACTCTGACAAAAATGTGCAGACTGTGGTATCAACATCAGTTACGGATTCAAGCAGCCCACAAATGCAAAAATTGTATCTGCGAGACCTGTTCTCCAAATCATCTATTTTAGCCAGGGGCTGTTCAAGCTGCTGTTGTAAGCTTTCAATACAGACAGTGCTCTGATTCGTGCGGACTACTGTGGCTTCCAGCTTATGTTCAACTGCATCAGTACTGGCATCCAGCCCCTATAAGTCAGCCTTGATAGTCATAGTAATCTGCTGCACTGCTCTGGTCAGGCCTTGCTCCAAAAGATCTGAGAATATAGTAAACAGAGTCTGGTGGCCAGCGTCTACTAAGGGAAGTGGGCTAGCAACAGGCTCTGAAATGTTAGAACAGGCTGGTGACTGCAATGGCTGCGAGGATAATAAATCATCTATCGTCCTCCAAATCAAGGATTCAGTAGAGGCTGGTGACTTGTGTTGCAGGGGGGATTTACTCACTGGAAATTGCAATCCAGGGTGCTTTGAGCTCAGGCCAGCAGGTCCAGGGCTTCTTCGCAATGTGGGGCTGTCTTGGTGGGAGACCTCTTGCCAGATGGTACCGAGGTACGTGTGGTTCGGGAGGGGTCTCAGCAATCAGTTCCCCCTGCCATCTGGTGAGGCTAGATGGTCTCACGGGGCAGGGCACCCAAAATCGCTGGGCAGTGTGTCTGCAGGGCCACCGCAGAAGGCTGTAAATGGCCAACTAGGTGTGCAGCTCCAGAGACAAGTGGCCATTTTGGAAGCTGTGCACATGCCCTCAATGCTTTATATTAAAGGATAGGGTAGAGGTGTGGTAGCTCATTCATCTATTTGAAGTAATTTCTTATTAAATATTTCATGAATACCTGACTAAAAGATAAAAATGTATTTTTGGAATGAACATATTAAAGAAAGAAAATTATGCAATACCATATTTTCTCGTCAAATCATTCATGTTAATAAAGCCTAAGTGCAGCAAAAATAAAAACCAGAAAAATCAACCTCACCATATCCCCACCAGAAGATTGTGCTCGCCTTCAATTCTTGGATCCTGTTTAATTCATAGAAGCTGTAATACAACTTCTATGAATGTAGCAGCTGGGCAGAAAAGGCAGACCTAGGCGGGCACTCTTGTTGAGAACCCCCACCACACCAGAAGAATATGGCAGCTGGGGTAGGGTGGGGAGGAGGTGAGGGCATGGATGGAGGAGGATTTCAACTATAAGAAGAGACATCAGCACAAGGGATACATCCTACTGACTGTAAGTTATTTTCCTTGTGCTGATTTTTATTAAACCCAAATGAAGACTGCTTGTAGATATCTCCTTACTTGCATAGTATTGTTGTAATCCTTGTTGTTCTGTAGAATGAAGTCACTGAGCATGCCCAGATCTCCCCTGATTTAAGGCACACTCTCTATGTTTTATCTATCTGTCACCAGGACTTCTTACAGGCACAACATTGAATTCTGCTAATCACTCGGAGCTTCCTCCTACACACCATGTGACCTCACATACAGTCTAAACTTGTTTCCCTTTGTCAGACTTATCAGCTTCAGCTGATAAGACTACAGTAATGGCCATTAGACATCGGCACAAGTAAATACTATGAAATAAACAAGTAAGCTATGAACAGGGAAGCAGGGTTGCCATAGAAATGTTGGATTGAGAAGGAGGCTTGGTTAACAGTACAGGAAGTGCTCAATGCCAGGGCAGAAATACACTCCACTGTGGACTCAGAAAACTATACTTAAGATGGCGCTGCCTAACCCCTGGAAACACGTTTTTTAAAGTTTCTTTAAACAGTAAGTAATATGCAATTTGGGCTGGATTACAGTGGCTATAGTCTGATAATGACTTATTATAATGGACTAAATGAAAAGAAGCATCAGAGTGGGAGAGTTTACTTCCTCTTTAAATTGGTTTACCGGCTTTCACTAATAATTTTTACTTTGTGCTTAGCCAGGAGCATTCCGTTAAATGAAGGTTACCTGAAATTGTAGCCTTGTGAAACATTGTTTTTTTCTGATACACTATCCAGTCTGGTAAAACTGTACTGAGGAACACAAAGATCCCAGGATTTGTCCAGGTCACACATCCAGCCGATCTTAATACTCAGTACTCCTCCCTGCAACAAGATATCACAAGACACCATTAAAATAATACATTGTTATGTTCTCCATCAAAATGACAACAGCAATGTAAAAATAGCTGTAAAAAGTCATCATATACATTACCATGTGACTGGGTAAAACTAGACATTTTACATATCTTCTGATTGTCAGGTGATGATGTTAGATTAGAACCTACTGACCACACATCTAAATCAGATTAAATAAGCAAAAGAATACTTGGATTGTGAAATGCTTGGGCACCAGTACAGCACCATGCATAGACACAAATTACCACTCAATAGGTGCTATTTAAACCATTTTAAACTATTATATAATTGTGTATGTGTGGTAAAAGGTCAGATCAGAGGATAATAAATAGGTCATTGAATTAGTTGGGGAATTATCCCTATTCTAATTAAGAAAATCCAGTAACTGTCTAAGGACAGTATCCAATTATATAAACAAATGTACATGTGCATGGAAAATATGAGAATAAATTGGTTAATATTTTACCCTACAGAAAGAGCAAGAATGTGTTGCAATGTGATTTCACATAAAAAAGGTAGAAATTATGCCCTACACACAGTCAGACTTTCCGACTGAAAATGTGCGATCGGATCTTATTGTCGGAAAATCCTATTGTGTGCAGGCTCCATCTGACTTTTTCCGTTGGAATTTCCGACACACAATATATAGTTTAAATTGTGATTGAAGCCTATATATTCAGGTGAGGTCAGGTGGTCCAGGTTCCTGTGTGCCACCCAGTCAGCGGTGTTCTCTGCTAGGTGGGAGATTGAGCCTATCTGGGGGGCATCAGGTTGCCAGGCTGTGTGAGGGCCTATCCAGAGTAAGAGGGCAGCTGCAGGACTGCAGCTTACAGTCCAACCAAAAGAGACGGTTCTGCTGGCCGGAGAATCTGTCAGTGGTCGGAGGTAGAAGGGAAGCTGTCACCATGAAAGGACCAATTGCCTTTACCAGAGACAACAGTGAGTAACTGGAGCAAGTACCAGAGCAGTATTCTCACCGAACGGGCATGTGGAGAATTGGGAAACTTCAGGCAGTGATCAAGTCAGGCACCCAACCAGTGGAGCTGATGTTTGCAGAGCAGCCTTGGGTGTCAAGCTAGGGACTGAGTCAGTCAGCAGGGGTGAAGCATTAAGGTATCCAAAGTGCCAGGGTAGGGATCGCAGTGTGGGTGATGCTTGAGGGAGATACCACCACAAAAGCCTTGAGAAGCTCACGGATTAAGAGTTCGTGAATCAGAGGGTCCAGTGAGAGACCAGGAGCTCAAGGGGCTGAAGAGCTACAAGGAGAAGTTGTAGTACAGCTGAGAGAGCTGTTACTTTGAGTTATGCCACGTACACATGGTCGGATTTTCCAACTGGAAATGTTCGAGGTGAGCTTGTTGTCTGAAAGTCTGATCGTGTGTGCAAGGCATTAGGAACTTTTTAAGTACTGTTATCATAGGAGAGAGCAAGCCTGCATATACAGAAGTGGCACCTTGCTGGGGCCTTTCCCTGTACGGCTGTTCTCCTACTGAAGTCTCGAAGTGTGCCATTTGAAATTGCAACTACTTAAAGGTGTCCTGGCCCTAACCCGCTTTACCCTACATAATATAAAAAAAGGACTGTCAAAGAAATAAAACCTTTTACATCCAAGAAGTGTCTGGCGCCCAATGACTTTTACTACCTTTGCACCCACTATGCCTCACAACCCACCACTTAAAGAAGGATGTCAGTTATCTTTGGCCTTGAAGGCTCCCATTAAACTGGAAGAGGTCAGAGATTCTACTACATATAGTTCTACTTTAACTACTTTGCGCCCGCGCTATAGCTGAAAGACTGCTACAGGGCGGGCTTAACATTTTGCATGCCCCAGGGGACTCTTTACCATGTGATCAGCTGTCACCAATGACAGCTGATCATGGAAGTAAGAAGAAAGCCATTAACCAGCTTCTGTTGGAGGGACATCTTTCCCCTTAGTGATCACTAGTGCTGCCAATCAGTGCCCTTCAGTGCCACTGATCAGTGCCCACTATTGCCATCTATCTGTACCCATCAGTACTGCTAATCAGTGCCACCTAGCAGTCCTGCCAATCAGTGCCTCGTCATCACCTCCACATCAGTGCCTCCTGATCAGTACCCACCAGTGCCGAAGTAGGTTCCTGGGTGGGGGGGGGGATGATGGGGTGGTGATTGACAGTACCTCTCTTTACAAAAAACCTGTCCCATGTGACACGCAATGCAGAGGTTTTTGGGATGTCTTTTTTTAATCATGTGACTGCAAAAGCATTAGTAGACATGTGCACTGCCAAAAAATGTGTTTGTTTTTGTTTACGTTTCATACATTTTCTTTTTTACGTTTTTTCAGGTCTTTCGTTATGATTGAAATTCGTTATTTTGAAAAAAAAAATTGGAAATTTGAAAATTCCATTTCGGAAAATTCGGAAATTTGGAAATTCGAAAATCCAAAATAATAACTAACTAGCTAACAAATTAATAATAATAAATAATAATAATAAAAAGTGTTTTATTATTATTTATTCGTTACATTCCATTTGTTTAGATGCAGCATTCTTATTTTGGATAATTCATAACTTCAGATAAATTTGTATTCATTATGTTTACTAACAGCCAAATTTTAAAGGAAATTACAATATTTATAATTCAATAGTTAGTAATAGTTATTATTAGTTATTATTTTAGAATTTAAAATTTTGGGGTTTTTCAAATTTTCGTTCTTTTGAATTTTTGGATTATTGTTATTATTTTCACATGTTCGATTTTCAAATTTTCGATTTTTCAAATGTCCGAGTTTTTGAAATTCTGGGAAAAATTTGTTACACAGTTTTTCGTTAATTCTAATATTTCTGAATTAACAAATTTGTCAAATTTTGTCCAAAAACTAATTTGGAATGAAATGAATTGCACATGTCTGTTAATCAGCTCTAAGCAGCCATGGGAAAAAGAATTGAAGTACTTGCAGTGATATCTGCAGGCTGAGTCTGGAGTTTGCTGCTTGCTTTTCTCACCTATCTTACAGTGCGGTGAAGAGCTAGTAAATGGTGTCACATGACAGTGGCATAAAAGAGACAAAGAGAGGCTCGTGTATCAATATTTTCCATGTGTTCATCCCTAATTGATTTTATTGTCATATTTTAGTTTTTAAAAATTGAGAGTGTTATTGGGTTTAGTAAAACTTTAATTGTTCTCTTCTCGTCTGAGATTCTCTAAATAGCTTTAGCTCAGCATAGTGTAAAGTCAGGTTAGGCATCTAATGGCCCATAGGTAGCTAGAGGTCAGGTTGTGTGGCAGATTAAAAAATGTCAGGGATTAAGAAACCTAGTAGAAGCTGAGTTGCAGTGTCACACAACAGACTTTGTTGGTAAAAAGCAACATGCCGGGCTGGTCAAATGCCAGTTTGAAGGTCGCTGAAACACCACCGACCCAGTATTCAGTTCTTAGGAAGCAAAATGGACATCACACCTGCATTCATCTCCCAGGGGCCCCTGCAACTCAACTTTTCTGAAACTTTCACCTGGAGGTATCTTTGCTAAATGACTATATACCTGGGTACATGTGCACCAAACCACAAAGACTCTGGTTGGGTTAATTTTCTGATGTTCTATATTTGTATTGTGGATGTAGGTATTTTTACTATTCTTATATCCTATGAAATTTGTATTACTTCCATACTGGTGTGCATCTACTGTATATACTTTTAGTTAATGTTATATGCTGAGTGCATATTCCTCTTCTCCCAGTTAGTTTAATTATTGGTTAATTTTCCAGGAAGGGAATCCCTTAAGCTCACAGGAGCCCTGTCCTGGGTGGAGGCACTGCCAAATTTATTAGCAAACCCACTCTTCCATTTAGAAAAGGCACTGGTCTCTCTGGTTACCTACAGGTAAGATGGAAACACAACAGCCAGACGGAAAGTGGCTAAGCACCAGGTGGTCCCAACATGAAAAAAATGTTGCATTGTGGGTAGTATTTGGCCAGTACTGTTAACAGATGAACCTGGACACACCCTCATGACCCCATGCGCATTAGGATTAACACTCTGTGCCTAGCAGGGGCAGTGGTCAAGACTGAATTGTGAGTCGGACAGAGTAGCCTTCCCCCCATGAATGGAAGAGGATAGTGATTGGCTCCATCTCCCTGCCCATATTCTTCAGTTTCCGCCCACACTGCAACCTCTGGCGTACAGCCAGTGCTGCTGTGCCTGTGAAGGAGATTGTGTGGAAGGGGAATTTGAAACATAGCAGCAGCGCTACATCCTGCACATGTCGAACAGCCTTGTGAGTGGAAAATGTGACTGAACTCACTGTTCATAGGCTATGGATGCCACTGGGTTTGGCATTCCCTCGGATGAGAGCCTACGAAGTTCCTCTACTGCTGGAGGGCTTGGCTATCCCCCAGTTCCACTCACTCACCGTCTTCTGTCTACATGACATGGTACATAGGTGAGTACAGGCAACAGACCTTATCACAGTGTGGAGGGGAACACATAACCAAAAATTCACACCACTGTATCTGCAGTAGAAAAGGGGGTATTGTATAGATAGGATAACAGTGCTGGATAATATCTAGGGTGTATGGGGGAAACAGTGGTGAGGGGGAATGTGGGGGCATCTTGCTTGTCACAGTACTAGAGGTATCAGGGGCATAGAGGGGGGGGGCATGGGTAGAGGGTCACAGTGCAGGGGATTTGCAGGAGAAGTAATGGGTAGAGGGGTCACAGTGTAGGGGGGGAATCAAGAGAGAATGGGTAGAGTGGTCACATTGTGGTGGGAGGGATGGGTAGAGGGGTCACAGTGAGAAAAGTAATGGGTAGAGGGTCTCTATGCGGGAGGTATTGATGGGGGAATGAGTACAGAGGTCACATTGGGGAGGGGGAATGGGTAGAGGGGTCACAGTGCAGGGGATTTTTAGTGAGAAGTAATGGGTAGAGGGATCACAGTGCACAGGTATAGGGTGTCGTGGGGAATGGGTAGATGGGAAGAGGGATCAAAGTACTGGTGAGAGGGGTGTGGATACTAGCCAGAAATGAACCCAGACAGGTCCTGTCTGGGTTAATTTCTGGCTAGTATTCACATCCCTCTCACCAGTCTTCAGTACGACGGCCGATCCTTGTTATCTGTTGAACAGACTCCCTGCTATTTTTAGCACACTGCCTTGGCCTCATACCAGGTACTTCACGTTTTTATGAGCCATTTTTTTACTACTCCTTCTCACATCAATTGTGGCTATGGGATGGACCCCGATCTATTCCAGGCTTTATCCAGGGGGGATCCATCCCAATGGCTTCCTGCTAACACATTAGTTTAGCATAGCCGTCGTGCCACTTACATTATATACACCCACTTATTGTTTTATTACACCCTCTACCTTTGTCCTTCCACAGCCCCGAATGTCCGGCCCGCTGGGGGTCCTTTAGGGGAGACCTCACTGACGCCCTCTGCTGGGAACTTTCTGTCTGGTGTGTGTGGTGGGAGGGCTTGGCGGACCTCGCCCTCCAGTCCCAGGTTGGGCCCTCGGTGCTGAGCAGTTATCCTTTCCTTACCCTTATGCTTCCTGCACTGTGTACTTCCATTTTTTAGTATTGGATGCACCTTGTTATTTGCTTGATACATCACAGGGTCAGTATATATGCTCCAATCCATCCAATATGTGTGTGCACTGGATTACCTATCTTTGTGCTTACCTCCATATATGTACCAGCCATGTCTTTCTTATTATGTTTTTTCTTTATAGATACATATGCATATGCTGATCCTCAATCCCTGATGAAGAGTATACACTAGAAACCCATCGGAATTTCTATAGTTGTATCTGTGATTCGTGCGCATAGTGTTTGCATCCTGTATACTTTTTTATATTGTTGTCTTTTGCACATACATGTAGGCTGTTCACCTACATACTTCCCTCTCTACCCTAATAAACACTTTACTATGCATTATTACATTCAGCAGTTGTCTGTTCCCTTTAAAGTCCCATTGAGGAATATATCTTGTCCAACCTACTGACACAGAATTACATGGGTTTGTTGTTGCACACCCATGTACTTCTCTACTTGCTGCTGTAGCTGCTGCTGGTGGATGCTGCAGACTGTACACCACAGGGTTGCTGAGGTTGGAAGAAGTCTCTTTACACAACCTATCCAGTGCACCATGGTGGTGGTACTAGGAAAAGAAAATGCCGCTCCAGGTGAGTGATGGAACCAGGTAGGTTGGGAAATGGACTCCTCCCAGGGGTGGTACTGCTGCTAGCACTGCCAGCCAACCATTCTCAGTGGCATCTGGAGGGATGGGAACATAATGGATTGTCAAAATGAACTGTTGTTTGTATTACTACAACAGTACTAATGTTCTAAAATAGAAGTGTATGCTGTGTATGCTGGGGCTATAAATTTCCATTAAGTGATTAAAGTAATACTGATGTTTTTTAAATTAAATGTAACCACTTCAGCCCCGGACAAATTGTTAGCCTAAGGACCAGAGGTCTTTTTACAATTTCGCACTGCACTGCTTTAACTGGTAATTGCGCGGTCATGCAATGTTGTACCCAAACGAAATTTGCGTCCTTTTCTTCCCACAAATAGAGCTTTCTTTTGATGGTATTTGATTGCCTCTGCAATTTTTTTTTTGCGATATAAATGGAAAAAGACTGAAAATTTTGAGAAAAAAATATATTTTCTACTTTTTGTTGTAAGAAAAATTGCATAAACTCAATTTTAGCCATACATTTAGGGCAAAATGTATTCAGCCACATGTCTTTAGTAAAAAAAATGTCAATAAGCGTATATTTATTGGTTTGCGCAAAAGTTATAGCGTCTACAAACTAGAGTACATTTTCTGGAATTTACACAGCTTTTAATATATGACTGCCTATCTCATTTCTTGAGGTGCTAAAATGGCTGGGCAGTACAACCCCCCCCCCCCCAAATGACCCCATTTTGGAAAGTAGACACCTCAAGGAAATTGCTGAGGGGTATGTTGAGCCCATTGAATATTTATTTTTTTTGTCCCAAGGGATTGAATAATGACAAAAAAAATATATATATTCTGCTACTTCTCCCGAGTACGGGGATACCACATGTGTGGGACTTTTTGGGAGCCTAGTCGCGCACGGCCCCCCCGAAAACCAATCACCACCTTCAGGATTTCTAAGGGTGAAAATATTTGATTTCACTCCTCACTACCTATCACAGTTTCGAAGGCCATAAAATGCCAAAATAGCACAAAACCCCCCAAAATGACCCCATTTTGGAAAGTAGACACCCCAAGCTATTTACTGAGAGGCATGTTGAGTCCATGGAATATTTTATATTTTGCCACAAGTTGCGGGAATATTACAAACTTTTTTTTTTTTTGCTCAAAGTTGTCACTAAATGATATATTGCTGACACATGCTATGGGCATATGTGAAATTACACCCCAAAATACATTCTGCTGCTTCTCCTGAGTACAGGGATACCACATGTGAGGGACTTTTTGGGAGCCTAGCTGCGTACGGAACCCTGACATCCAAGCACCGCCTTCAGGATTTCTAAAGGCATTCATTTTTTATTTTACTCCTCACTACCTATCACATTTTTGAAGGCCATAAAATGCCAAGATGGCACAAAACCCCCCCAAATGACCCCATTTTGCAAAGTAGATACCCCAAACTATTTGCTGAGGGGCATGTTAAGCCCATTGAATATATTTTTTTTGTCCCAAGGGATTGAATAATGACAAAAAATATTATTTTATTTACAAAAAGTTGTCACTAAATTATATATTGCTCACACATGCCATGGTTATATGTGGAATTGCACCCCAAAATACATTTAGCTGCTTCTCCTGAGTACAGGGATACCACATGTGTGGGACTTTTTGGGAGCCTAGCTACGTACGGGGCCCCGAAAACCAATCGCCACCTTGTGGATTTCTAAGGGCGCAAATTTTTGATTTCACTCCTCACTACCTATTACAGTTTCGAAGGCCATAAAATGCCAAAATAGCACAAACCCCCCCCCCCCCCCCAAATGACCCCATTTTGGAAAGTAGACACCCCAAGCTATTTGCTGAGAGTCATGTTGGCTGAACAAAAAAAAAGAGATTGATCGGTGTGTATGCCCACAATTAGAATACCTCCCTTCATCCACCCACTTCTAATGATGGGCATACATGCACCATTTATATATGCCGAAACATGGGGGCATCCTCCCACAAAAAATTTATGCCACGTACACACGGTCGAACTTTTCCACAGGCAAGCCCTCCGTCGGAATTTCGACCGTATGTACAGGGCATTAGGAACAAAATCGCTCCTCCGCCCCTGCTGCCCCCATGCTTCAGCATATATGCTCTTTTTTTTTAACTGTAGTGGTGAAATCACCTCCTACAGCATTGGAGTCACGGCTTTATGTATCGTGGGAGCAAATGCTGTTGCTGTCAAGATAAAAAAATCCACGCTGCAACTGAATGGCGTACCTGCTAAGCAAATTATGGTTAACGTTAAAACAAAGTAACATTACAGTATAACAGTAAAACCTTACCATACCATACCTGCAAAGCAAATGCCAAAAAAAACTGTAAAAAAATAATTTTTTTTTAAAACAACCTGTGCCTAAAATATATATATGCCGAAGCATGGGGGCATTCTCCCGCAAAAAAAGTTATGCCGCGTACACATGGTCAAACTTTTTTACAGGCAAGCCCTTCGTCGGAATTTCGACTGTATATACGCGGCATTAGGAGCAAAATCGCTCCTCTGCCCCTGCTGCCCCCATGCTTCGGCATATATGCTCTTTTTTTTTAAACTGTAGTGATGAAATCACCTCCTACAGCATTGGAGTCACGGCTTTATGTATCGCGGGAGCAAACGCTGTTGCTGTCAAGATAAATAAATCCGTGCTGCAACTGAATGGCGTACCTGCTAAGCAAATTATGGTTAACATTAAAACAAAGTAACATTACAGTATAACAGTAAAACCTTACCATACCATACCTGCAAAGCAAACGCCAAAATAAAACAGTAAAAAATAAAATTTTTTTTAACACAACCTGTGCCTAAAATATATATATGCCAAAGCATGGGGGCATCCTACCGCAAAAAAGTTATGCTGCGTACACACGGTCAAACTTTCCCACGGGCAAGCCCTCCGTCTGAATTTTGACTGTATGTATGTGGCATTAGGAGCAAAATCGCTCCTCCTCCCCTGCTGCCCCAATGCTTCGGCATATATGCTCTTTTTTTTTTTAACTGTGGTGGTGAAATCACCTCCTACAGCACTGGAGTCACGGCCTTATGTATAGTGGGAGCAAACGCTATTGCTGTCAAGATAAATAAATCCGTGCTGCAGCTGAATGGCGTACCTCAAAACAAAAAAAATGGTTAGCAATAAAACACAGTAAACAGTAAAGTATAAAAAATTAGAGAGAAGAGAGAGAGAGAACGATAAAACGACAACTATTTTTTGTTTTTATATTTTATATATATATTTTTTTTTTATTTTACTTTTTTTTTTTTACACTTTTTTTTTTAACTGGATACTGTAACAACTGTAATGGTTCGGGTCTCTCAAAATGCGATGGCATCTTGGGAGACCCTGTGTTAGTGTGCCTAGCCTGTGAAATGCTGTACCCTACGCTAATACTTCACTAGTGAATGGTAGCGTTCAAAACATTCACCAAGGCAAAGACCAGGATTGCCAGGACAGCGTGGACAATAACAACGGGTGTCACGCCTATATCCGCGCTTGGTACAGACACAACATCTTCTTTGGGGGGCTCGTTGGGTAGGGGTACTCGGGAGGGCATAAGGATAATGCCACTCATGCAGCTGGCTTACTGCATTTGGTTGGGAATGGCGAGGTGCAGAACCATCTGGATACAGAAGGTCTGTGACAACCTCTCTCTGGAAAAAAAGAAAGGTTAAAGTCCCGCCTGAAGCTTTGTATAGCACATAAGCATTCAGCAAAGCCAATTGAAATAAGTAAACAGACACTTTTTTGTACCAGCGTCTGGCCTTACGGGCAACTAGATACGGCGCCAACAACTGGTCATTGAGGTCCACCCCTCCCATATTTTTGTTATATTCATGGACACAGAGGGGTTTCTCCACAATACCAGTCGCCGTATGAATTTGGACCGTCGTGTCTGCATGAAGGGAGGTAAGAACGAAAACATTCTTATTATCCCTCCACTTCACAGTGAGCAAATTATTACACCGATAGCAGGCTCTCTCCCCCAGCCTAAGACGGGAATCTACAAGCTGCTGGGGAAAGCCCCGGTGATTAGGTCGCACGGTGCCACATGCTCCAATCTGATGATCAAACAAATGACTAAACAGTGGCACGCTCGTGTAATAATTGTCCACGTACAAGTGGTACCCCTTTCCGAACAAGGGTGACACCAAGTTCCACACTATCTTGCCAGCGCTTCCTATGTAGTCAGGGCAGTTCTCCGGCTCTACGTGACTATCTTTACCCTCATAAACCATAAAGCTCCATGTATAGCCTGTGGCCCTGTCACAGAACTTATAGAGCTTGACCCCGTATCTGGTACGCTTGTTGGGAATGTATTGTTTGAACGACAAGTGACCAGAAAACTTAATCAGGGACTCATCAACGCAGACAACTTGATGGGGAGTAAACAAGTCTGCAAAACGTTGGTTGAAGTGGTTTATGAGGAGCCGAATTTTGTAGAGCCGATCGTATTCAGGGTCTCCACGAGGACGATAAAGTTCATTGTCATTGAAGTGCATGAACCGCAAGATCTGCTCGTATCGTTTCCTGGACATGGAGTTAGAGAACACGGACATGTGGTCAGTCGGATGAGTGGACCAATATGCCTGCAACGTTATGAATTTATGTGTGCCCATGTTGAGGGAAAGGCCCAGAAAGGTCTTAAATTCGGAAACCGTAACTGGTTTCCAATTTCTGGCAAGGAGAGGCAACTTGGGATTAGCGGCGATGTGTTGACCAGCATATAAATTAGTTTGGTCCACAATAGATCTATAGAGATCTTCCGCGAAATACAGCGAATAAAAATCAAGTGGTGTAAAATCAGCTGTATCCACCTGAATACCGGGTTGGCCAGTGAATAGGGGAAGTACTGGTGCTGCAGAAGTGGTGGGCACCCAATAAGGATTGGCAAATTCTGCAGGAAGGGCACTATGGGAACGACGGGCCTGCCTTTGTCTTCTTCTTGGTGGCAGCGGGACACTACTTGTGCTTGCCACCTCGCCCGCTTGAACTGCACTTATGGGACTCGCCACGTCACCACGTGATACTGCAGTGCTGGATGTACGTCCAGGGTGTACTAGGCCGCTGGTGCTTGCCAGTTCACCAGAAGGATGAGCGGCTCTAGTACTTCTCTGCTCCATACGAGGGACCTGCGATTCTTGCACCTCAACAACATCAGAAGATCGGGGTCTGGTACACCTGATGTTAGCAGGGACCTCATCTTCGTCGTCAGAGCTATCTGTCATGGAGCCGCTGTCCTCTACAGGATCCTATTCTGAGCCTGAATCTGACAGATCAGTGACTTCCTCTTCACTATCCGTCATGCTCAGAAACGTGTAGGCCTCTTCACTAGTGTACCTTCGCTTTGCCATTTTGGGCTCTAAATTTAGAGGTACACTAGTGAGACTCACGGGTAAAAAAGCACCTAGGCTGTCAGCAATTGTATAAAACGCTACCAAAACAAAACTGTTAGCGATCACAGGGATCAGGCCTGACTCTGCGAACGCTGCAGTTATGTGTGTTGTGTTTTGTAAGTGACAGTGATCGATCGATCGATACTGCACTTGGGTGGGCTGGGCTGGGCGGAGGGACAAAACGTAGGTGCTAGCAGGTATCTGGATTGATCCCGCTAACAATGCATTTTTTTGGAACCCTAAACTGCTGGGGACGCTAGTATAGATCTGATCAGATCAGATATTGATCTGTTCAGATTCTATACCCCTAAGGGAGGTGTATGCTTTGCGCGTGGGTGTTAGCGGTACTGGCACTAACCTAGCACTGCCTGGGGTGACGCAGACCCTATCTGACCCTAAAACCTAATTGATATCACCCGCCGGGTGATCAGGGGGTTAAACCTTTATTGGGTAATAAATGGCGGGTGCCCTGATGCTATAAAAAGCGAACTACCTTACCAGCGTCACCCGTAACACTTATACGGTGATCACTGGTGAAAGGTTTAACTAGGGGCAATCAGGGGGTTAAAACCTTTATTAGGTATTATATGGGGGTACCTGCCGCTATATAAAAACCTGACGGGGAACCTAAATAACTAACTGGCTAACCAGCGTCACCAGTGACACTTATACAGTGATCGCTGGTGAAAGGGTTAACTCTAGGGGCAATCAGGGAGTTAAAACCTTTATTAGGTTATATATGGGGGTACCTAACACTATAAAAACCTGGCGGTGAACCTAAAAAAATAACTAGCATCCTAGCGGGACCAGTGACACTAATGCAGCGATCAGAAAAACGATTGCTTAGTGACACTGCTAAAAGGGGGTGAAAGGGTTAACTGGGGGCAATCAAGGGGTTAAACCTTTATTAGGGGGTGTAGGGGGCTACCCTGGACCTAAAGGGGCCTAACACTAGCTGCCCTGACACTTTTTACAGTCACAACTGACACTAAATGCAGTGATCAGTAAATAAATGATCACTGCAATCAGTGACACTGTGACGGGGGGGGGGGGGGCGGGGGGCAATCGGGGGGGTGATCGGGGGGTGACTGGGGTGAAAAGTGTGCCTATGTGTACCTACGTGTCAGTGTAGTGTTGGTGTACTTACTTGGATGTCTTCTCTCCCCGCCGTCCGGTCAAAAAGACTGCCGTGAGGGGAGTGACATCACTTCCTCCCTGCCTGTGTTTACATTACACAGGTGGGGGAAGCTTCTCATTCGCCAGGAGCGATCGAGAGGATCGCTCCTGAAGCGAAACGGACTGCCCCAGCCAGCGGGAGGGGGTCCGATCGGACCCCCCACCCGCTGGAAGGCAAGCACGTACATGTACGTACTTGTGCCTGTCGGTGCCATTCTGCCGACGTACATTGCCATGCGGCAGTCCTTAAGTGGTTAAAGAGCAGTTTATATTACACCTGGTACCAGCAGGTTGCTGAGACTCTTACTCCATTCTTCTTGCAGGCCCAATGAAATAAAATCACTTAAGAACATTCCAGGTGGACATTTTAGCCCGACGGAATGTGTCCTATCGGACCGTTTGTCGGATAATCCAACTGTGTGTGTCCATCAGACTGTTTCTGTCGGAGTATCTGACGGACCAAGTTTTCCAACTTGTCCGTAAAATTTTCCGACAAAATGCTCCGATCGGACATACTCCAATCATGTGTAGCCTACTCAGACGGACAAAGTGCCACGCATGCTCAGATCAAATTCCTAGACCAAAGCTATTGGCTACTAGCCTGAACGTAGTCCCGTCATAACGAAATAACGTCATCACGTTATGTACAATCGGATTTTCCGACAACTTTGTCCGACCGTGTGTATGCAACAGTTTCGGACAAAATCCGTCGGACAAAATCCGTCGGACAAAATCCAACGGATTTGGTTGTCAGAATGTCCGACCGTGTGTACAAGTGCTAAGAGCAATTAAGCAGTGGCATCGCTAGGGGGTGGCTTTTGGGACTATAGCCTTGAATCTGGGGCCCATAGACCCGAGTCTCTGCAGGGGTCCCTAAGGGGCGAGGAGGCTCTCTGGGGACCCCGATGTAAGTGGGGGGCTCTCTGGAGATCCTGATGCAAGGGAGAGGCTCTCTGGGGACCCGATGCAAGTGGGAGGCTCTCTAGGGAACCTAATGTAAGGGGGGCTCTCTGGGCACCCTGATGCAAGAGGGGGGGGCTCTCTGGGGAGATATATATACACACGCACACACATGTATATACATGTGTATGCCCGCCCAAGCGCATGACTTTCTGTACTACACTGATATGGGCTCTAGCCCCAGATCTTTTGTAGACCTAGCAACACCCCTTCAATTGAGCCAGAAAGCCATTTCCCAAAAGTATAATACAGAGGTTAAGGGGGATGGTGGGCACCATCAGAAAGTACTTGTGATGCAGAAACCAATCAAATGTTAGATTTTACCAGTCACCCTTCACAAGTGAAATGACTATAAAGACCTGACAGATTCTAAAAGGCAGCAAAGAAAATTTCTGCCTGGTTTAAATTAGTCTTGATTCTGCCACAGTTTACCATGTATTCACACTCTGGGCATACCTTATCAGCTAATGTAGTGAAGTTTTGACCAGCATATTTTGCAATGTCACCTAGTCTGAAGATTGGACAAAAAGCATCCTTTTCTTGATGGTAGAGACATTTCAGACTATTTGGCAAGTTCCCCCTATTGGATTATAAGAAAAAGAATGTTAATTAATATGTAAAAAAATGAATTCTATTCCATTCAAAATGATTTTTTTGATTTCTAGTAGACATGGATAGACTAAATCAAACATAGCCTTTTTACATTATGCAAGGTGCCTCAGGGTGTATGTATACACACAACACAATAGTTGTGGGTATACTTATTCTGGGTAGGATCCCAAAGCAAATATTTAGTAAGCAAAAAAAATCACCTGCACTATAGTGTACCACATATGCAAATGCTCTGTGCATTGTGGTACGCTGCTTTGTCAGGTGTTTGTAATGCAGGTGCATTTTTTTTGTAGCTAGGACTGAACCATAAAGATCTCACCACTTCCTAAAAGATGCAAGGAGACAATGAGGAGGTGAACACTTGAACTATCAGTTTAGGATGGTGCACATAAGTCCTAGCAATAAACTTGTCTTATTTGCTACCTTTTAGTCTGTTAAAGCAATTTGCTATACCTGTTCGATAATTGCAAAAAAAAATACCTGATAATCAAGTCAAAAAATTCAGAGCTGTTCCGTCTCCTGTGCATATGTTATCTCAAGGAGTCTAATTAGCTCTCCTAGTTCTTATACCATACTACAAAATAAATAGTGTTTGTTGTGTAGAGATGGAGAGTGGAAGAGTTTCAGTAGGCTAGCAAAAGACAACTGGGCAGGCTTGACACTACCCAATGCCCAAGAAATGCTGGCTACATTTCTGACTGATCAATAGGTATTTTTCTGTAATAAAATGTGGGGAAACATGCAAGTTTATTGCAAATATGCTGTGCATATGTTTCTTTTCTTATTTTCTCCAGACATATACTCCAGCCTCTTAAGAATAAAGACATGCTATATTCAATTCATAATAAAAGAGTGACGTATAATTTCAGTCAACAATTAGAAGGAGGTTGAAGTTCACCTGTACCATATTCTGTGGGTTTGATATTTAAAATCCTTGCAATTTTTTTGCTCAGACTTGTTCTGTAGATTTCTTTTTAAAGCATAATGCACTGAATGGGCTTGGAGCCATGGTTTAGAAATGATGATAAGCAGATTTTGTATTTTTTATTTTTTTTGTTGCTCTATGACATTGCATCGTTTGAAAAAAGAAATAATAAAGTTCAAAAACATGCATATAAACCACCTCACATTTTTTTCATTCGCATTATCTCTTTAGGTAAAATAAAAGTTAAGCAGACAGCCGAGTAAAACTGTCCTAATAGCCAATTTTATTATGATGTATACATTATCATATACAGTATATATATCATATATCATTATCATATACAGTATCTTAATTCTTGTAGTAATGCCCATGCATGTGCTATTTGTCTCTCGTAAACTTGGGCCTATTTTTGCTATTTAAAATTGTCCTACTGCTGGCCAATTATACATTGCTATGTTTTATAGACATGTGCACTGTCAAAAAATGTGTTCATTTTCGTTTCATTCTTTTTTTTTGCTTTTCTCAGAAATTCAGAAATTTTGAAAAATTCAGAAATGGGAAAATCCAAAAATTTGAAAATCTGAAAAAAATAAGAAAATCTGTAAAATTCGAAATAACTAACTAATAATAACTAATTATTAAATTATAGGTATTGTAATTTCCTTTCAAATTTGTCTGTTTGTGAACGTAACAAATACTAATTTATCTGAAGTTACGAATTATTCAAAATAACGAATGTCACATCTAAACAAATGGAATGGAACAAATTAATAATAAATAACAATAATAATAAAAATGTTATTATTATTATTGTTATTTATTATTATTAGATCATTACATTACATTTGTTTAGATACGGCATTCTTTATTTCAGATCATTTGTTCAAATACGTTCACTAACAGCCAAATTTTAAAGGAAATTCCAACACCTATATTTTAATATTTATTATTAGTTATTATTTCAGATTTTCAGGTTTTTGAATTTTCAGATTTTCAATCGTTTGAATGTTCAGATTTTCAGTCTTATTTTTGGATTTTCAAATTTCCAAATTTTGCAATTTCCTAATTTCCAATTTTCAACTTTCGAATTTCCAAACTTTTGAATTTCCGAACTTTTGAACTTTCAAATTTCGAATTCAGAAATTTGAAATTCAGAAATGTTTTTTTTCTCTTTTTTTCACTTTTGTTTTCTCCATTAGTATATGTCATCATGGCAATGCCTACCTTCCCATGCCTTTTTTGACAGTAGTTGGCATTTTAGACAAAAAAAATTGCCAGAACTTCACAACATAATTTGCCCCATAGTAATTAATAGGGTTCTAAGTTTGGGTTCACTGAATTTTGAACAAGATTTACCTTATCCTGGGCATATTCCCCCACCACACATTTTAAGTTGTAATTGCAGTGCTTACCTCCAAAGTAAAGGTAAATATTTCAAACAAAGTATTTCAAACAAACCCTCTATTAACCCTTACTTTATCCTAAATCAACTCTAATTACTACTTCCCCTTCTCTCCTTAGCTATCATTTCCTTGCTGATTTTTTTTCTCATTTTGCCAAATATTAACATTGTAACTTTTATTAGTTTTTTGTTCATTAAGTTTAATTGTTGCAAAGTGGTTAAATGTTAAAAACAATTTAAAAAAAAGCCTTTATTTAATTTGTAAATTACATTGCAATTAAACTGGAGAAATTATAGAATAAAATTTATAATTGTATCCACTCTTTTTTAAAGTAATTCTGCTTTTTTTAGTTTTGTTATTTTTTTTGTCAGTGGGTTGTATTAAAAATTAAAATAATTTTTGCAAGGCAATATCACCAAATGAAAGATTTTTTTGTTCTAAAAAAAAAAATCCCTATGACAGGAAGTATGTTACTGGCTATATCTCTAGGTAAAATAAAGTAAAAGCAAAAGGCTAAAAAAGAAAATGAATTAAGTCACCACATGTAAGGAATATTAAAATACAATATATTACATTATTGTGTTTGAGCTTATTACTGCTTTAAGCAATGGCAAAGTTATTGCCAAATAATCAGATCCATAGCAAAAATGTAAAAATGACTTTGGTCCTAGGTAAAATGATTAAAGCAAGCCAGAGCAACAGGGAAATGTCATTTTATTCAAGTCAATTCAAAGATGTTCTAACTTATGTCACGAGACTCTGGTAACTCATACTGCCGGTCTCCATGCAGAAGTCTGCCGTATGACCTCTTCCCGTGCTTCTTTGTTTTGCTGGGGACAGTGGAGTTAGAAATGCTGCCCACATATTTCTGGCTCTACTACTGCATCATTTTGCTTTAAAGTGGTTGTAAACCCTCCTAAACATGTTTAGCTTGGTAGATAATACTTTTCTCAGGCAGCTGATCGCTGCCTGAGAAAGTGAACTTACTTGTGTCATTTTCGAAAAAAACGTTGTTTACATGTCCGTGACGGTAGCCGCGCTTGCGCAGTGTGGACGTGCGAATGCGACGTATATTGTATTGCCGCCTTTCATCTTCCTGCCTCTCTGCCTTTTTTTAATACGAGGCATTCTCCTCATTGCGGCAGAGGAGAAGTCTCGCGTTGTAAAGATATCCCTGCTCTTCCTGACACTCCCCCTTGTGACTGAAGACGTCACGCAGGGGAATGAATCATAGCAGAGCAGAGGAGAGCAGAGCAGAGCAGAGCGAGCGAGAGAGAGAGAGAGAGACAGCTAGACTGTTTACTATATTGGTCACATGCTTTGTTGCCTTAGTAACGTCAACCGAGATCGAGGCTTGGTTATAATTTCTTATGACGCTACGGCGCATGCGCGAGATTTCCGGAGTGAAATCTAACTAAGGCCGGAAATGACGTCCGGAAAGGACGTCAAAACCAGAATTTGCAATGGCGCGGGCGATACCCGGAAGGGAGGTATTTTTGAAACGATAAAAAAAGGTATTTACAGCGCTCGTTTTGAGAAATTACATAGATAGTATGAAGGCTGATGTACAGTATTAGATTAACAGTAGAAAATTGGAATTTTTTTGTTCGGGTTTACTTCCTCTTTAATGTTAATGTTTAAACATGACCTATCTTACAATTCAAAGAGTGAGGAAACCTTTAGTAGTAGGAGCTAGACTATTGCTATATCAATGTGTTTTTTTTATCTTATCGTTCACTGACTCATAAGTGTTGCATTACGTGGAAGAAATAATGTGCAATTTATTTTAATTTGTTTGTTCTGCAATTTATCTTCTTTATGCCACATCAGAAACAGCACTACAAATTTTACAAGCTGCTGAGCCTAGTTGCAAAATAAACAAGGTACTGTATCATTATAAAAAAAAATCTGAAGTAAAAGCTGTGTTCCCCTTATGAACTGCAATATATTTGCCACATACTAGGTTACACTTTGGAACAACTAGCGGAGGTTTGTGATAAATTAGACTAAATCTATAACATGACAAGCTCTGCCAACCTTGGCAAAAAAGCCAATTAAAATTTAGTGGATTATGGCTGAGGTGGTTAGGACTAATGCCACATACACGCGGTCAGAACTTTCCGACGGCAAATGTGCGATCGGAGCTTGTTGTCGGAAATTCTGACCATGTGTTACCATTGGAATTTCCATCAAACAAAATTTGAGATCTGGTTCTCAAATTTTCAGACAACAAAGTCCGTTCTCGTAAATTTTGATCGTGTGTACACAATTCTGACGCATAAAGTGCCACGCATGCTCAGAATAAATTATGAGACGGAATCGATTGGTCTGGTAAAACTAGCATTCATAATGGAGATAGCACATTCATCACGCTTCAAATTTTTAAATATTTTAATGCAGCGTATTTACGTCTTCTTTATAATGCTAGAAGAATTAAGTTGTTTTGCTGCTCATATTCACATAGAGTTCTCACAAACTGATTTCTTTATAATTTCTTGCGATGTCATGAATATTTTTTTGTCAGATCTCCATAATACTTTTTTTTTTTTTTATCAAGATCTGCATTTTTTTCTAGTGCTCGCCATAATATTATTTCTCGTTTTATGTGTAAAGTTACCACACCACCATTATTATCTTGTATTTTTTTACCTCAAGGAGGTTGGTTGGTGTCCCTTAATAATTTGACATTGTATTTTTGAAATGCACCTGCCTACTCACAAACAAACTGTCCTTTTTGAAGTAAAACACATAGACAAGTATTTGTGAAAAATAAATATCCATTTATTATGGGTCATAACGAAATAAAGAGGAAGGCAATGCTGAAGATACTGGTTAAATTTTCAAAGTCTTTGTACCCCAGGGCACATATCAATTATTTTACAGTCAAAATTGGTGGCCTGAGGAGTCCATATAATAGTGAGCACAATCTGGTCCAGGACTACAAGAGATCAGGAACAGCAGCAGATGACATCTATGTCCCCAGGCTGTGGTCATACCACAGCCTGCGTCTTTTACCAGACCAGACTAAAGCCAGGCCATCACTCTCTTGTGTTCCTTACCCACTTTCTTCCAGGCTTTGGCTCTGGTGTTGGAGTTGTGGCAGAAGGTGGAGGAGGAGGACCATGGTTCAACTCACAAACATGGCTTTGGCTTGTGAGTTCACCCCTCAACCTCTTATTTAGGGCTTTCAAGATCACTTCCTCACATAAGAGGCGTTGGCCCTCCTCCATTTCCAGCATTTTGCAGGCTGTCATGTAGGCATAGTCCTCTTGAACACTGGGGGGGGGGGGGTTCTAAGGGCCGCAGTAGCCTTCAGAAATAGGCCAATTGCTGCCTCCTTCAGGTGACTCTTCTTCCTGGCACTTTTTTGTGAAAGGGTGAGGAGAGGGACCTGCGGCTCAGACAGGCTACTGGGCCTGGCCACCTCCTGGCTGCCACTTTCCACTGCCTCCTTCTAGCTGAGGCATTCCTGTGTCTGAAAAAATAGTTTTCGTTTTTGGTTCATCAATCACACACAATTTTCAGCTCATGACTGTTGCAAATTGAATTTAATAAGCATTTTTCATTCCTGTCCCAATCCACTAATGTCTATTGATATGTAAAACACTTTGGGAAATCAGAAATGAGTTATCAAAACTAACATATATTTAACATCATTAATTTGACAACCAGAAATATTTTGAAGAATGCTATACCTGACTCAAGCTGAGCTCCTCCACACATTGCTGCCTGGAAGGCCCAGGATGGTCGTCTGCACCCTCAGCTGGGGGTGAAGGAAACCTTGAAGGGAGACTGGAGAGTGCTGGTCTGGGTTCAGTCTAGCCTGCCAGAAAATGCACTCTGTCGTAGTACGACAGCCTGGGTACATAAATGTCATCTGCTGCAGCTCCTGATCTCAGGGAATCCTGGACCTTCTTGAGCTCCTTAATATAAGTGCTCCTCATGCCACCAATTAGGGCCTTCAAATAGGGGATGTCTGCCATGGGGATCACCAGCTTCACAAATTCCAGCAATTGATCCAGCGCTGCCTTCCTCTTGGGTTTATTGTTATAAGAGGGGTGGTTTACCTGCCACAGACAGGGCAGCTCCCTGTACATATCAATGAATATGGGGATAAAGTCCTAATCCTTGAATAGATCCATTTTCTCTGCAAGACAC
This sequence comes from Lithobates pipiens, assembly GCF_037356315.1. Lineage (NCBI taxonomy): Eukaryota > Metazoa > Chordata > Amphibia > Anura > Ranidae > Lithobates > Lithobates pipiens. Next base: position 526,252,831 of record NW_027507764.1, read on the forward strand.
AACACAAGACAAACCCTAATATCAGACGAAACTCTCCTAATCTTGACCAAATATAGGTCTCAGTCTATAAGCAGTATAGGCCACTGATGCACCAACTTAAAATTGTACCTTCATTATAACTCTCGTCGATTCCATTACTTCGTCACCCTCTCAGATCATACATACGATGCATGCGTGTTCTGCTTTATATACACTGCGCTTGCATAAAACTCCGCCCACCTGACGTTCTTTCTAGTCTATTCCTCGTCCCTTGACTTTCGACGCAGTGGGAGAGCACATGGTGGAGAGACAACAGCTACATGCAGAGGAGAGCAGCAAAGACAAAAGGCCGGAGCCCCGAACCTCACGATCCCAGAGGAGATTGAAGACATCAATTATGGCACTTATAGAGATGGTGGAGACGGTGGACATCTTCAAGAGGGCCGACTATGATGGGAAGTATGAACCTTACCCAAAACCAAATGTGAGAAAGGCCAAGATCATGCCTAAAGTTGTGAAGAGTCTGCAAAGGAATTTTAGGGTATGGAGATCCAAGGATCAACTGAGGAAACGATGGTCAGATACAGAAGAATCAAGAGAGTGCTGCAAAAAAGTATTTTGTCGTGTGTTCCTATAATTCTTCTTAACGTTTGTGCTGCTCCATGTTCTTTTCTTTACTGTTGTACATTTTAAAATGGCAAGTTTCATGTTCATGGGCACAGTAATCGGTCGTAGGAAACATTGTTTGTTTGCCCACTTATAAGATGTTTTAGGTAGATACAGGTTAACTACATTTGTTCATGCCTATTTGTATTAAAATAAGTTTGTTGTCTGGATGCGTTTGTAACTAGAATGAAATGCAAACTTGATTCAGTTTAAGGAGAGGGCACTCTCAGCAGCTGTTTGCACATCTGGATGCAGGAGCACTAGTGTGGGACACCAGAAGCAAACTTTTTAGGGTGTCCCACACAGTTGCTCCAGTGGGTACTTGGGGTGTCTCCATGTGTGAAAAGTATTCCAGTTTTGGAAAGGAAATAAAAATGTCCTCAGCTTGGAACTCTGTCAAAACAGACATTCCTATTTCTGCCCTCTAGTATCTGTGTGCTAAGTATACTTTTTTTTATTCACATAGGGGAGAAAAGACTCAGGACGTCTGAGGACACCAGGGACCCCCCACCTCCGAAAGAAGGGGAAGTCACCAAAACACAAGCAGAGGATGAGGAGGGAGAGGTTTTGGAAGTGTGAAAATTGTCACCCAACAGGTGAGTGTTTGAGACCACAGTTTCAGGTAAGATATCTGTTCCTGCATATTTATAATACACGGTGAGTTTTTTTTTAGGTGATATGGATGTTGTGGAAGAAAAATCTCATTTCACAAGTGAAAGTGCCCAGATCCTCATTGGGGAGAGAATGGGGTGCAATCGCAAATTAGAAAATCTAAAGTAAAACATCAATGATGTTCAACAAAAAATGAAGAACATCATTGATATTTAAGGTAGAATCTAAAACACACAAAAATGTAACGTGTATTTTGGTTTAAAAAAAACCTTTAAAGTATTTTAAAAGCCAAATTTTGAAGATGCACACGGTGTGTCAACATGTCCTATCTGCCATCACGGGATATCAATGTACGCGTTTTGTGGGAGCAACCCCTTCCTTGCAACTAAGTCTATTACACAAAACACGTCTATTGAGCCCCCATGATGGGAGCTAGCACATGTTGACATTAGGCATGGGATCAGGAGGGAAATCCCCAGTTTGAATCCCAATTTGTGTGCATCTTCAAAATGTGGCTTTTACAGGGGTGACATCACCCCATCTGATGAAGGCAAGATCAACACAATTTGGACATACTCATGTCTGTTATTGCCTTCACTTTATCAAAGTTGAACTTTGTAAGTTCCTGAGTTGTGTATGTTATGTTTTGAAACATGCCTATTTAACCAAAAAAGGCTATTTCTAATTAATGTAACAAAAAAAATGTTATACACCAAAGATTTTGGTTTGTTCAAAAACCCTTTTCTAAACACACATGTGAATGAGCTTTGAGTAAAAAGTTTACTCAACAATGTGTGGCTTCTTCTTTCAATGATCAAAAGCAGTTTTTGGAGTAAAAGTTGGTGTTTACAGTGGCAATTGGGGTTATTTACTAAAGACAAATCCACTTTGCACTACAAGTGCAGTTTCACGTGCACTTAGAGTGCAAAGTGGAATTTCCTTTAGTAAATAACACCCACAGTGCTTGCTAATTTGCCACAATCACGCCATTTTCATGACTCCACAAAATGAATTCATGGTGCTGAAAATTATGAATATTTTTGTCAGTAATGCATTACATACATTAACAACAAAAACAAGGTGTGTGCAGCAGATCCACAACATAATAATATTTCGCTGAAGAAGAGATTGTCACCTCATGTATCAAATAAATTACATTTGCACTTTTGAAGAAAATGTCCAAAAAGAAAAACACATTGGAGGACCCAGGAGATAGCTAAAAGATACCCAGGCAGTAAATCAAAGGAAATCTTCTTTCAGTTTAAGTACAAAAATGTAGGATAAAATGTTTCTTAGACAGTTTCTGGCATATAAATGGCCCTCCACCCGCAAATTACTCGACATATTCTGTCTTACTTCACGGTGCTTTGGGGGGGCAAGCCAGGATGGCCAGCTTCAAGTGCCGTCAGGGTTTCTTGTCGAAGTCCGGCCTCAGGCCTAACTGAGGCCACATAGTTCATTGAATTTCTCCTTAAAGAGTTGTGTAGAATGCAGCATGCAAGGATTATATGGTTAGGTTTATATTCTGCAATGTTGATTCGCATAAGGAATAGGTGGAACCGGCTGGCCATTATCCCAAAAGCATTCACCACTCTTCTGGCTCTGGTCAGATGGTAGTTATAAACCCTCTGGTTGGGGGTGAGGGTCCTCATGGCTTCAAAATGGTCGGCTGGTCAGAACGAACGAACAGAACGATACCCAGGCAGTAAATCAAAGGAAATCTTCTTTCAGTTTAAGTACAAAAATTTTGGATAAAATATTTCTTAGACAGTTTTTGGCATATAAATGGCCCCCCAACCCGCAAGGTACTCGACATACTTCTGTCTTACTTCGTGGGATGCTTTGGGGGGGGAAGCCAGGACGGCCAGCTTGAAGCGCCGTCAGGGTTTCTTGTTGAAGTCCGGCCTCGGGCTCAACTGAGGCCACATAGTTCATTGAATTTCTCCTTAAAGAGTTGTGTAGAATGCAGCATGCAAGGATTATATGGTTAGGTTTATATTCTGCCATGTTGATTGGTGTAAGGAATAGGTGGAACCGACTGGCCATTATTCCAAAAGCGTTCTCCACCATTCTTCTGGCTCTGGCCAGATGGTAGTTATAAACCCTCTGGTCCAGGGTGAGGGTCCTCATGGCTTCAAAACAGTCAGCTGATCAGAATGAACTAACAGAAAGCACTGAAAAACAGAAAGGCCGGAGCTGAAAATCAGATACAAGTGGACAAGAACACACTGAAAACCAAATATGTCATAGAAATACGAACCCACAAGCACAAACTGAAGAGCAGTAACTATCGTAAAAGCAAGAGGCTGAAAAGCGCAAATCGTCTGTCACCAAACTTCTACTAACACAAGATTAGGGGAATGAGCCCAAAGGGTGGCGCACTTGGTATTGAACTTCCTCTTTCTAGTGCCGTCATACGTGTTGTACGTCACCACGTTCTTGACGTTCGCAAATTCCGACAACTTTGTGCAACTGTGTGTATGCAAGACAAGTTTGAGCCAATATCCGTCGAAAAAAAAAAAAAAAAACATTGATTGTGTGTATTACAGTGTACCTATCAGAAATATGTTACTGCCACTGTTTACAACCTCCTGAAAATGATAGCTGCTTGTCCGCGCTTGGCTCCAATGGTTTGGAGACACAGAACTGGATCAAGCGTGCAGTGAATAAAATCTAGACAAAAAACAGATTTCATTAATCCTAGGTCTCAGGATGATGACATAGAACTGGACCCAGTAGTAAATGATTCCCAAAGAACCAGGGTAGGATCCAATTACCCCAGCTGTGTATTTCTCTAGTTGTAAACCTTTAGTACTTTTGTATGCCGGGAGATCTTGTCAACCTTCTGAGGCAGAATGTTATACCTTAGAATTGGCATTTTGATGTGATCTATTTTTAATTCTGTTTTTATAGACACACATTTTTCATAAAGATGTATCATTTTAATTAACTTGAGTGTTTGTGCCAAAAAAGTATATTTTCTTTTGCAATTTCAGCTTGGTCAATTATAGGACATGGCACAGTATATTATATTGGTGTCCACAGTACCACCCTGTAGTGACATATATCTCCAATTTGGTCCCTTCCTGTACAGGAGATCGATTAGTGTTTTCTATGTGCACTCCCTCAGTGGCCACCGCAGCAATATTCTGGCTCAGAAACAACCACCAATGTATTTGGGTTAACTGGTCAGTGAAATAATATGCGTGGAAGAGCCATGCCTCCAAAATGGATGGGTAATTGGAGCGTCTCTACATTCTAGATTCTAGGGGGGTTAAGGCCCCAAGAGAAGAAAGAGGGGGAGAAACAGGACATGAGGCAGAAAAAAGCATTTTCAAAAGATTAATTTTCCCTATAAGGTTTAAAGGTAATTTAGATCAAATAGAGTTATAGCTCTGACCTTGTTTTAAAGATTTTTTTTAAAGATAAACTGTTATCAATATACATGGGTAGAGCGGGATTGAATTACACCCAGGTATCAAAATATATGCACGATTTTAAAGCAGAACTAGATTCTCCTATCCTTCACAGCCAAGGAAACTATGATTACATAATTGGTGTGGTTGAAAAAAGTCCATCAAGTCCAACCCATGTGTGTGATTATATGTCAGTATTACATTGTATATCCCTGTATGTTGCGGTCGTTCAGGTGCTTATCTAATAGTTTCTTGAAACTATTGATGCTCCCTGCTGAGACCACCGCCTGTGGAAGGGAATTCCACATCCTTATCGCTCTTACAGTAAAGAACCCTTCACGTAGTTTGATGTTAAACCTCTTTCTTCTAATTTTAATGAGTGGCCATGAGTCTTGTTAACCACCTTCAGACCGGACCATTTTGCTGGTAAATGACCAGAGGTCTTTTTACAATTTGGCACTGCGCTGCTTTAACTGGTAATTGCGCGGTCATGCAATGTTGTACCCAAACAAAATTTGCGTCCTTTTCTTCCCACAAATAGAGCTTTCTTTTGATGGTATTTGATTGCCTCTGCGATTTTTATTTTTTGCGATATAAACGTAAAAAGACTGCAAATTTTGAAAAAAAATGATATTTTCTACTTTTTGTTATTAGAAAAATCCAATAAACTCAATTTTAGTCATACATTTAGGCCAAAATGTATTCAGCCACATGTCTTTGGTAAAAAAAAAGTCAATAATTGTATATTTATTGGTTTGCGCAAAAGTTGTCACATCTACAAACTAAGGTACGTTTTCTGGAATTTACGCAGCTTTTAGTTTACGACTGCCTATCTCATTTCTTGAGGTGCTAAAATGGCAGGGCAGTACAAAACCCCCCCAAATGACCCCATTTTGGAAAGTAGACACCCTAAGGAAATTGATAAGTGGCATGTTGAGCCCATTGAATATTTTATTTTTTTGCCTCAAGCGATTGAATAATGACAAAAAATATTTTTTTTTTTTTTTTTACACAAAGTTGTCACTAAATGATATATTGCTCACACATGCTATGGGCATATGTGAAATGACACCCCAAAATAAATTCTGCTGCTTCTCCTGAGTACGGGGATACCCCATATGTGGGACTTTTTGGGAGCCTAGCCGCGTACGGGGCCCCGAAAACCAAGCACCGCCTTCAGGCTTTCTAAGGGCGTCAATTTTTGATTTCACTTCTCACTACCTATTACAGTTTTGAAGGCCATAAAATGCCAAGATGGCACAAAACTCCCACAAATGACCCCATTTTAGAAAGTAGACACCCCAAGCTATTTGCTGAGAGGCATTTTGAGTCCATGGAATATTTTATATTTTGCCACAAGTTGCGGGAAAATTACAAACTTTAATTTTTTTTTATTTTTTTTTCACAAAGTTGTCACTAAATGATATATTGCTCACACATGCTATGGGCATATGTGAAATGACACCCCAAAATAAATTCTGCTGCTTCTCCTGAGTATGGGGATACCACATATGTGGGACTTTTTGGGAGCCTAGCCGCGTACGGGGCCCCGAAAACCAAGAACCGCCTTCAGGTTTTCTAAGGGCGTAAATATTTGACTTCACTCCTCACTACCTATTACAGTTTTGAAGGCCATAAAATGCCAAGATGGCACAAAACCCCCACAAATGACCCCATTTTAGAAAGTAGACACCCCAAGCTATTTGCTGAGAGGCATGTTGAGTCCATGGAATATTTTATATTTTGCCACAAGTTGCGGGAAAATTACAAACTTTTTTTTTTTTCACAAAGTTGTCACTAAATGATATATTGCTCACGCATGCCATGGGCATATGTGAAATGACACCCCAAAATAAATTCTGCTGCTTCTCCTGAGTACGGGGATACCACATATGTGGGACTTTTTGGGAGCCTAGCCGCGTACGGGGCCCCGAAAACCAAGCACTGCCTTCAGGATTTCTAAGGGCGTTACAGTTTTGAAGGCCATAAAATGCCAAGATGGCACAAACCCCCCCCAAATGACCCCATTTTGGAAAGTAGACACCCCTAAATTTAGGGGTACACTAGTGAGACTAGGTAATAAATGGCGGGTGCCCTGAAACTATAAAAAAATAACGAACCAACCAGCGTCACCTGTAACAGTTATATGGTGATCACTGGTGAAAGGGTTAACTAGGGGGCAATCAGGGGGCTTTATGCGGTAGTATATGGGGGTCCCTGGCGCTATAAAAAGCTGCGGCGAACCTAAATACCTACCTGCCTAACTAGCGTCACCTGTGACACTAATACAGCAATCAGAAAAACGATCGCTTATTAGGCTGGGTTCACACTGGAGCGATGTGGGAACGCCACAAATGCGCGGCGGGTTCCTGCATCACATGCCTCCCGGCGGCAGTTCACACTGCCCTATGCGAACTGCTGGGAGTGTCACTGAAATGTTAATGACACCCCCAGATCAGTTCGCATATCGCAGTGCGATCTGCAAACTCGGATCGCATGGTGTGAACACCCATGCGATCCGATTCTGCTGCGGACCAAAAAAAGGGTCCCGTGCAAGTTTGCGGCGGGTGCAGCGGGTGCGACACGAATTCAGCCATACTATCTGTATGGCTGAACTCGAATCGCACAGAGATCGGATGTGATTTGCACTGCAGTGCGGTGCGAATCACATCCGTTCTCATAAACCGCTGCAATGTGAACCCAGCCTTAGTGACACTGGCGATGGGGGCTGATCACGGGGTTAAACCTTTATTGGGGGGGTTAGGGGGGTACCTTAGAACTAAAGGGGGCTAACCCTAACTGCCCTAACAGTTATTACAGTCACAAATGACACCCGCCGGGTGATCAGGGGGTTAAACCTTTATTAGGTAATAAATGGCGGGTGCCCTGAAACTATAAAAAAAATAACTAACCAACCAGCGTCACCTGTAACAGTTATATGGTGATCACTGGTGAAAGGGTTAACTAGGGGGAAATCAGGGGGCTTTATGCGGTAGTATATGGGGGTCCCTGGCGCTATAAAAAGCTGCGGCGAACCTAAATACCTACCTGCCTAACTAGCGTCACCTGTGACACTAATACAGCGATCAGAAAAATGATCGCTTATTAGGCTGGGTTCACACTGGAGCGATGCGGGAACGCCACGAATCCGTGGCGGGTTCCCGCATCGCATGCCTCCCGGCGGCAGTTCACACTGCCCTATGCGAACTGCTGGGAGTGTCAGTGAAATGTTAATGACACCCCCAGATCAGTTCGCATATCGCAGTGCTGCGGGCCAAAAAAAGGGTCCCGTGCGAATTTGCGGCGGGTGCGGCGGGTGCGGCGGGTGCGACACGAATTCAGCCATACTATCTGTATGGCTGAACTCGAATCGCACAGAGATCGGATGTGATTTGCACTGCAGTGCGGTGCGAATCACATTCGTTCTCATAAACCGCTGCAATGTGAACCCAGCCTTAGTGACACTGGCGACGGGGGGTGATTACGGGGTTAAACCTTTATTGGGGGGGTTAGGGGGGCACATTAGAACTAAAGGGGGCTAACCCTAACTGCCCTAACAGTTATTACAGTCAGAAATGACACCAATGCAAAAAAAAAAAAAAAGCAATTGGTGTCACTGTGACTGGGGGGGCAGGGGTAATTGGGGGGTGATCGGGGGGTAAAGGGGGGGTGTGAGTGTGCCTGGCATGTTCTACTGTGTAGTGTAGTGCTTGTGCAACTCACCGATGCTCTCTCCTCGGTGCCGGAACGAAAAATACCGACACGGAGGAGAGAATACATCACTTCCTCTCCTGTGTTTACATTACAGGAGAGGAAGTGATGTCACCGGACATTTTCATTCGTCGGGAGCGATCGCGAGGGGGTGGCCATGAATGAATGGCCGTCCCCTCGTCCGGGATCGCTCCCGAACGAATACCGACCGCCGCAGGCACCGGGCGGGGGCCCGATCGGGCCCCCGACCTGCGGGCAGGCAAGGACGTACATGTAAGCCCTTATGCCTGCCCGTGCCATTCTGTCGACGTACATCGTCGTGCGGCGGTCGGCAAGTGGTTAAACTCCCTTCTGCGAAAAGATTTTATCCCTATTGTGGGGTTACTAGTATGGTATTTGTATATTGAAATCATATCCCCTCTCAAGCGTCTCTTCTCCAGAGAGAATAAGTTCAGTGCTCGCAGTCTTTCTTGATGTACCAGTAGTATTCCTGAGAATACAACTTTGGAGGTCCTTTTCCTCGATTTAGCTAAGTCTCTAAAATCGTTCTTTAGGACAATCCATCTGCCTCTTACTTTATCATTGGTGCCAACGTGCAACATGACAGCTGGGTCTTCCACAGCCCCTCCCACTAATCTGTCCACCAGATCATATAGCATACTTCCAGTATTATTTTTCCCCTTCATCCCTTTGGAGCTCTACCCATACGGATTCTACCTCCTCCCCAGCTCTCTTAGTGATGTCATCTCTCACATTCACCTGTACATTATTCTTGATAGATAAGCATACCCCTCCCCCTTTTTTACCCTCTCTATCCTTGCGATAAAGGGTATACCCTTGATTGTTTGCCAGCCAATCATGAGAGCTGTTGAATCATGTCTCTGAAATTCCCACAAAATCCAAATCCCCCACGTACAACAGTATATCTAGTTCACCCATCTTGTCTGCCAGGCTCCTGGCATTGGTGAACATTAGTGATGGACGAACTTCCGACGGGACATTTCGCGAACGCGGACCGTGAACGCGGCCAATAGTTTGCGAACCGTAACGTTCGCGGCGGGCCCCATTGACTTCAATGGGAGGCAAACTTTGCAAACCTACAGGTCAAATTTGCAGCCACAAAATAATTACTAGCTGTGCAAACATAGTCCCACCACATGGCCAATGACATAACACATGTATGAGGTGAATCTGGGATCAACAACTACAAGCATTCTTTTTTTATATGTGAAATTGTGACAATTCTGGACTGTGGAGCGCATGAAGGCAATGGAGGAGAGGGAAGGTCAGGGTAGGCAAAGAAGAGGGTGCAGGAGATGATCACCAGCAGCGTGACATACAGCAATGACACCTGCACCATGATAAAGTGATCTGACACCAGCACCGTGATAGAGAGCACTGAAATCAGCAGCGTGACATACAGCAATGACACCTGCACCATTATAGAGTGATCTGACACCAGCACCGTGATAGAGAGCACTGACATCAGCAGCGTGACATAAAGCACTGACACCAGCACCGTGATATACAGCACTGACACCAGCACCGTGATATACAGCACTGACACCTGCACCGTAAGCAGCCCCAGGAGGAAGTCAGCATAGCACAGGGATGGTGGGAGAACCTCATAATAAGCAGCCCCAGGAGGATGTCAGCATAGCACAGGGATGGTGGGAGCCCCTCAATATAAGCAGCCCCAGGAGGAAGTCAGCACAGCACAGGGATAGTGGGAGCCCCTCATAATAAGCAGCCCCAGGAGGATGTCAGCATAGCACAGGGATGGTGGGAGCCCCTCATAATAAGCAGCCCCAGGAGGATGTCAGCATAGCACAGGGATGGTGGGAGCCCCTCATAATAAGCAGCCCCAGGAGGAAGTCAGCACAGCACAGGGATGGTGGGAGCCCCTTATAATGAGCATAGCACAGGGATGGTGGGAGCCCCTCATAATATGCAAAGCAGAGGTACAGCCCCAGGAGGAAGTTAGCACAGCACAGGGATGGTGGGAGCCCCTCATAAAAAGCAGCCCCTGGAGGATGTCAGCATAGCACAGGGATGGTGGGAGCCCCTCATAATAAGCAGCCCCAGGAGGAAGTCAGCACAGCACAGGGATGGTGGGAGCCCCTCATAATGAGCATAGCACAGGGATGGTGGGAGCCCCTCATAATATGCACAGCAGAGGTACAGCCCCAGGAGGAAGTCAGCACAGCACAGGGATGGTGGAAGCCCCTCATAATAAGCAGCCCCAGGAGGAAGTCAGCACAGCACAGGGATGGTGGGAGCCCCTCATAATAAGCAGCCCCAGTAGAAATATGACACCGCTCAACCTCTTCAAACAGGAGGGTACGGGCATATAGTACGGTGTGCTTTTTTTGGACAAGGAAGTGAGCCAAATGAAGAAAGAAGGTCTGTGTGCTCGATTAAAAAAATTGTTTATAGACATATACATTGTCTACTGGTCACATGTGTTGAATTCCTCCGAGAGCCATGCCTCATTCATTTTTAGAAATGTGAGGTAGTTAACACTGTCGTGAGCTAGGCGAGTACGCTTATCGGTCACGATACCCCCTGTTGCGCTGAAGGTCCTTTCGGACAGGACACTGGACGAGGGGCAAGCCAACAGTTCGATTGCAAATTGGGCAAGCTCTGGCCAGAGGTCAAGCCTGCCCACCCAGTAGTCCAGGGGTTCATCACTCGTTAACCCGATGTAGTCGGACACCTGATGGTCTAGGCGTTCCCTGATGCTGGATCCGAATGACACCTGTCGATGGATCGGCTGAAAGAATGACCTCATATCAGAAGTCACAAACACATCTTCAAACCGGCCTCTTCTTGCAGGCGCTGTTGGATTGGTACCCGCAACTCCTTCTCTGGGAGTGGGAATTGCTCCTCTGCCAGCGCACGCAAAAGCAGAATGCAGCATTTCTCGAAGCAAGGCCTGGAAGTGCTCCATTCTGACAGCCCTCTGTGACGGCGGTAACATTTCCACCATTTTGTGTTTGTACCGGGGGTCTAAGTACGTTGCCCCCCAGTACTGGTCCTTGACCCTTATGCTTTTTATACAGGGGTCCCTGTTAAAACACTGGAGCATGAAGGCCCCCATTTGCACTAAACTGGAAGCGGTGTGGTGGCCTGGCTCCTGCTCATCATCCAGGATAATGTCGTCCTCTTCATTCTCCTCTCCCCATCCACGCACAACAACAGGGATCCCAGAAAGGTTTAAAGCATGCTCTTCTTGCTCCTCCTCATCCGCCCCGGCACCATCCTCCTCTGACTCCTCTTCAGACTCCTGTTGTTGACTTGTCTCAGATAGAATAGCCCCCCTGGGAATTCATCCAGCATTGCGACTTCCTCATCTTCCCACTCCTGCTCCTCCACAGCTTGATCAATGACACAACACAATGCACGCTCCATAAAGAAGGCATAAGGTACCATGTCACTGATGGCGCCATGGCTGCGACTGACCAGTTTGGTGATCTCCTCAAATGGCCGCAGAAGTCTGCATGCGTCGCGCATGAGCAGCCACTGGCGCGGTGAAAAAAAACCTGTTCTGCCGCAGAGTTCATACAGGTAGACGTTAACTGCACGTTTCTGCTGGAGCAGCCTATCAAGCATATAGAAGGTTGAGTTCCATCGCGTCAGGCAATCGCAAATAGACATCTAACCGGCAGATTGTGTCGCCGCTGAATGTCAGCAAGGCAAGCCATGGCCGTGTAAGATCTTCTGAAATGGTCCAAGATTTTCCTTGCCTGCCGCAAGATGTCCTGGACCCCAGAGTATTTGACAACGAATCGCTGTACGACCAAGTTTAAGACGTGTGCCATGCATGGCACGTGCGTAATTTTGCCCTGTTTCAATGCGCTAAGCAAATTGGCACCATTGTCACACACCACTTTACCAACTGTCAAATTGAGCGGTATTAGCCACTGATCTGCCTGTGAACGCAAAGCTGAAAGGAGTGCCAGGCCAGTGTGGCTCTTGGCTTCCAGGCACAACAGACGCAGCACGGCATGGCAACGTCTCACCTGGCATGTCGAATAGGTTCTGGGGAGCTTGGGCGGCGCAGCGGAAGAGAGGCTAGCAGCAGAAAAGGAGGAGTCAGCCAAGGAGGAGAGGGAGGAGGATGGAGTAGGAGGAGGAGGAGAAGAAGAGCCAGGCCTGCATGCAATCCGTGGCGGGAAAACCAAATCTACACAGGTGCCACGGGTTACATGCTTGACGGCCGTCAGAAGGTTCACCCAGTGGGCAGTAAAAGTGATATTCCTTCCCTGCCCATGTTTGCTAGACCACGTGTCTGTGGTCAGATGTATCTTGGCACCGACACTGTGCCAGAGATACATTCACTTGCCGCTGAGCATGGCCATATAGCTCTGGGATGCCCTTCTGTGAGAAATACTTCCTTCCTGGGACCTTCCATTGTGGTGTTCCAATGGCCACAAATTTTCGAAAGGCCTCCGAGTCCACCAGTTTATATGGCAGTAGTTGGCGGGCTATCAGTTCTGACAAGCCAGCCGTCAACCGTTGGGCAAGAGGGTTATCCGACGTCATCATTTTTTTACGCTCGAACATTAGGCCCACGGAAGCCTGCCTTTTTGCAGAAAAACATGAGCTTGGCGTGATGGAAGGTGGAGTGGAGGACAATTGTGAGGAGAGAGGAGAAGGAGAAGTAGAAGACGAGGCTGGATGGTGAGAGCCTGGAGTGTGGCTTTGTGTGTTCCGTTGCTCCCACTGGGCTCGGTGATGGCTGCTCGTGTGCCTTCTTAAGGCGGTCGTCCCTAGGTGAGTGTTAGACTTACCGCGACTAATGCGTTGACTGCAAAGATTGCAGATGGCAACACTATTGTCAGCAGCAGACACGTTAAAAAAAGCCCACACTGCGGAGCCATGTGCCGGCGTCCTGGGAGCGCCAGATGTGACCGTACATGGTTGATGCCTCGCTCCTGATACATTAGCAGTCTGCTTTGTCCCTCCTGTGCAATGTAAGTTATTCCTGCTTCTCCTCCCTATCTGCTGGTCCATATCTCCCTCTGAACTCCCCTCTTCCTCTCTTGTGGGCACCCACGTGACATCACTAGACACGTCATCATCAACGTCACCTTCCCCACCGCTATAAGTGGAGATCTCGGAGTAGGCAGCAACACCGGGGACCAACCTCCTCCTTGGGCTGATCTGGGTACTGTCGTCAGACTGCTGAGTGGCGGTTCTTGCTACCTCCTCTTCCTGATCCAATGCCAAGAGTGGCTGCGCATCAGAAATGTCTTGATATGGATCGGAAAATAATTCCTGTGACTCAAGCGGAAGGTATGTGGTGGTGGTGGTGGTGGGGGTGTTGTTGGTGGTAGTGTCTTTGGGGGTGCACATAGCAGAGAATGAAGAAGAGGGTGCAGATCGAGAGGATGAGGAGGGTGCAGAAGAGTAAGGCTGAGTGAGCCACTCAACCAAGTCTGGTGCATCCTTTAAAGTAATTGAACGCACCTTCTGCAACTTCCCACTTCTTCTCAAGCCTGTTGCTCCTGCCCTACCCCTACCACCCCTGCGGAAGGGCCTGCCTCTTCCTCTGCCTGTCATTTTTTAAATGACCCTGTGACAAAACTCTCAGTCCCTATACTGATAAAGGACTGCTGCAGAATAGGGCAGCAGTCAGCAGTAGTGCACCTCAACCCTATATATTGTGGAGCTATACCAGTCCTTAAAGCGGTAGTAAACCCGCAAATTTTTTTTTCTTTTTTTTAAACCTGCAAAGCAAAAGGCATAATGAGCTAGTATGCACCGCATACTAGCTCATTATGAAATACTTACCTTAGAACGAGGCCCCGACATCTGGCCCGATCCACGCCGAGGGAGCTGACATGCTCCCTCGGCGTTTCTTCCGGGTATCGCGGCTCCGGCGCTGTGAGTGGCCGGAGCCGCGATATCGTCACTCCCGCGCATGCGCGTGGGAGATTTCAGTCCGGCCGTTCGGCCGCTGCCGAATTTTCACGGCGAGAACCCCCTTGTGCACATGCGCCGCTGCAGTCAGCGGCGCATACCGAGGGGAATATCTCCTAAACCGTACAGGTTTAGGAGATATTTTTTTTACCTACAGGTAAGCCTTATTATAGGCTTTCCTGTAGGTAAAAGTTAAAAAAGTGAGCATACAACCACTTTAAGGAATAGCAGACTGTACCTCACTCAACCCTATGTACTGTAGTACGCTATACCTTACCAGTCCTTATAAGGACCTTTGTGGAACTAGTAGGTTGTGAATGGTTAGCAGACTGTACCTCAGTCCCTATACTGATAAAGGACTGCTGCAGTATAGGGCAGCAGTCAGCAGTAGTGCACCTCAACCCTATATATTGTGGACCTATACCAGTCCTTAAAGAATAGCAGACTGTACCTCACTCAACCCTATGTACTGTAGTACGCTATACCTTACCAGTCCTTATAAGGACCTTTGTGGAACTAGTAGGTTGTGAATGATTAGCAGACTGTACCTCAGTCCCTATACTGATAAAGGACTGCTGCAGTATAGGGCAGCAGTCAGCAGTAGCGCACCTCAACCCTATATATTGTGGACCTATACTAGTCCTTAAGGAATAGCAGACTGTACCTCACTCAACCCTATGTACTGTAGTACGCTATACCTTACCAGTCCTTATAAGGACCTTTGTGGAACAAGTAGGTTGTGAATGATTAGCAGACTGTACCTCAGTCCCTATACTGATAAAGGACTACTGCAGCAGAAGGGCAGCAGTCAAGTATAATATTCTTTCTATATTTGGAAGAAAGAATATTAATAATATTATACGTGTACAAGCCTATTACTATACCAGTCCTGAAAAGAACCTTTGTGGACCTAATAGTAACAGCCAGGGCCGTCTTTAATTTTGATTGGGCCCTGGGCAAACATTTTCTTGGGGCCCCCCTCAATTCTGAGACATACAAAAAATAGCAGGTAGACTCAAAATCAGTTTACTGCAGCAAATCACGCAGTGATTGCAATTGTTTGCCAGAGTTTACAGCCTATCCTTACTGATCGCAGGCTGGTTGCTAGAGGTTACAACACATAATTTCTGCTCGCAGGCTGGTTCCTAAAGGTTAATGCGCATCATTAGCACTTACTGATTGGCTGCTAGAGATTAAAGCAGATCACTACTGTTCGCTGATTGGTTGCTACAGGTTAATGCACATCATTACCTCTCACTGAGCAGTGGAGCAATCCTAAATAATTGAGCAAGTAAAGGGACACATTAATACACATACTACAGGAGAGTGTCAGAGAGTGCAGACATACTAAAGGAGAGGTTCAGAGACTGCAGACAAACTGCAGGAGACAATCAGAGACTGGGGACATACTGCAGGAGACAATCAGAGACTGCGTACATACTGCATGAGACAATCAGAGACTGCGGACATACTGCAGGAGACAATAAGAGACTGCGGACATACTGCAGGAGACAATAAGAGACTGCGGACATACTGCAGGAGACAATCAGAGACTGCGGACATACTACAGGAGACAATAAGAGCCTGCGGACATATTGCAGGAGACAATCAGAGACTGCGGACATACTGCAGGAGACAATTAGAGACTGCAGACATACTGCAGGAGACAATCAGAGACTGCGGATATACTGCAGGAGACATTCAGAGACTGCGGACATACAGCAGGAGACAATCAGAGACTGCGGACATACTACAGGAGACAATCAGAGACTGCAGGCATACTACAGGAGACAATCAGAGACTGCGGACATACGGCAGGAGACAATCAGAGACTGCGGACATACTGCAGGAGACAATAAGAGACTGCGGACATACTGCAGGAGACAATCAGAGACTGTGGACATACTGCAGGAGACAATCAGAGACTGCAGACATACTGCAGGAGACAATCAGAGACTGCGGACATACTACAGGAGACAATCAGAGACTGCGGACATACTGCAGGAGACAATCAGAGACTGCGGACATACTACAGGAGACAATCAGAGACTGCGGACATACTGCAGGAGACAATCAGAGACTGCGGACATACTACAGGAGACAATCAGAGACTGCGGACATACTGCAGGAGACAATCAGAGACTATGGACATACGGCAGGAGACAATCAGAGACTGCGGACATACTGCAGGAGACAATCAGAGACTGCGAACATACGGCAGGAGACAATCAGAGACTGCGGACATACTGCAGGAGACAATAAGAGACTGCGGACATACTGCAGGAGACAATAAGAAACTGCAGACATACTGCAGGAGACAATAAGAGACTGCGGACATACTACAGGAGACAATCAGAGACTGCGGACATACTGCAGGAGACAATCAGAGACTGCGGACATACTACAGGAGACAATCAGAGACCGCGGACATACTGCAGGAGACAATCGGAGACTGCGGACATACTGCAGGAGACAATAAGAGACTGCGGACATACTGCAGGAGACAATAAGAAACTGCGGACATACTGCAGGAGACAATCAGAGACTGCGGACATACTGCAGGAGACAATCAGAGACTGCGGACATACTGCAGGAGACAATCAGAGACTGCGGACATACTGCAGGAGACAAACAGAGACTGCGGACATACTACAGGAGACAATCAGAGACCGTGGACATACTGCAGGAGACAATAAGAAACTGCGGACATACTGCAGGAGACAATAAGAGACTGCGGACATACTACAGAAGACAATCAGTGACTGCGGACATACTGCAGGAGACAATCAGAGACTGCGGACATACGGCAGGAGACAATCAGAGACTGCAGACATACTGCAGGAGACAATAAGAGACTGCGGACATACTGCAGGAGACAATAAGAGACTGCGGACATACTACAGGAGACAATCAGAGACTGCGGACATACGGCAGGAGACAATCAGAGACTGCGGACATACTGCAGGAGACAATAAGAGACTGCGGACATACTGCAGGAGACAATCAGAGACTGCAGACATACTGCAGGAGACAATCAGAGACTGCAGACATACTGCAGGAGACAATCAGAGACTGCGGACATACTGCAGGAGACAATCAGAGACTGCGGACATACTGCAGGAGACAATCAGAGACTGCGGACATACTACAGGAGACAATCAGAGACTGCGGACATACTGCAGGAGGGAGACAATCAGAGACTGTGGACATACTGCAGGAGACAATCAGAGACTGCGGACATACTGCAGGAGACAATAAGAAACTGCGGACATACTGCAGGAGACAATAAGAGACTGCGGACATACTACAGGAGACAATCAGAGACTGCGGACATACTGCAGGAGACAATCAGAGACTGCGGACATACTGCAGGAGACAATCAGAGACCGCGGACATACTGCAGGAGACAATCGGAGACTGCGGACATGCTACAGGTGATGGTCAGAGAACTTTCAGCAACGCACAGCTTGACAGTTGAATAACACAGCTCAGGATTTAAGCAGTCAGGCATTTTATGGTTGCAAGGACATACCTGAGCAGCCAAACTCACTACATACATTTAGAGGTATGTGGGCGGGGCTTCCATTCTCTGATCTCACTACAACAGCTGGGAGCTCCACTGATGCTTTTTAGGGGGCCCAATACCCACGAATTGGGGCCCCGATGAAGGTTTTGCAGAGTGCACAGAGGACACGGGAGGCTGTATTCCCGCGCTAGCCAGCTGAGAGGGGGCGGGGTCGGGAGCTCCACTGACGCCCTGACCCCGCCCCCGTGCAGCCTGTATGCTCGGAACAGAGCGGCTGTAGTGAGAGCCAGTGATCGGAGTGGGAGCGTCAGTGGAGCTCCCGGCCCCGCCCCCTCTCAGCTGGCTAGCATGGGAATACAGCCTCCCATGTCCTCTGTGCACTCTGCAAAACCTTCATTGGGGCCCCAATTCGCGGGTAGCAGTGCGGGCCCCCCTACAAACATTGGGCCCAGGGCAGGTGCCCCGTTTGCCCTGTGCTAAAGAAGACCCTGGTAACAGCTACTGATTAAACTGACTGTCCCTCACTGCCACACACAGCTTCCTGCCTGTCCCTATTTAAACTGACAAAACACAGGCTGCTGGAACAATAACTTGAATAGCACTCAAAACTATATCCTGTACTACTTTACCATACCAGTCCTGAAAAGGACTTTTGTGGACCTAATAGTAACAGCTAATGATTAATCTGACTGTCCCTGCTGCACACAGCGTCCTGTCCCTCTATCTACACTGACAAAAGACAGGCTGCTGCAACAATCACTAGCACAGCAGTGCCTCAAACCTATATCCTGAACTACACCTAACACCTATACCATACCAGTCCTTAAAAGAACTTTTGTGGACCTAATAGCTAGTGATTTGGGTCACTGCAGTCTCTCCCTGCTCCACACAGCAACCTCTCCCTATAGTGATATACGATATACGAAAGAATGTAAAATGGCCGCCGGATCGGGTCTATTTATAAGTTAGGGGGAATATCCAAGTGTCCATGTGCTGTAATGTCTCAATTGGCTGTCCTGTACCCCATGATGGATGTGTCATCATAGGTCAAAGTTCTTTTACACAGTAAACACGGAAGTCCGCCGGGCGAACGGCGGCAATAGTCCGCCGATCGGGCGGACCGTGAACAGCCGAAATTCGCCACGAAACGACCGCCGGGCGAACCGTTCGGCCATCCCTAGTGAACATGCCACATAGTTTAGACCGGTCGCATATTATCCTCTTATTGGGTGTTCCGAGATTGCAACTAGGACTTGCTACTATACTTGCCTTGGGTTTATGTGCTTAGGTCAATCTACCACTAATGTCCCCAATACTACCCTCTGGAATATGTTCCGCACTCACTATCTCTACCTCTGAACCCTCCCCCCATCACCTAGTTTAAAAGCACCTCTAACTTTGTTACAGATTGGCCTCTCTGTCCTTCTAATGCCACGTACACACGTATCAGACTATCCGGCGGACTTAATCTGGCGGGCTGTCCGCCAGACTTTCCGAACGAGCTACCTGCCCACACATGGTACTTTTGAGGCGGACTAGGTACGGCGGACTAAGTCCGCCGGACTATCCGCCGTACTTCTGAAATGAACGGACTTGCCCACACACGTGGAGGAAAGTCCGCTCATTTTGAGCGCGGCTCCAGGTACCCGGGACCAGCGAAGGAGGTGTCGCTGGCCCCGTCACCTGGTATGGACTTAAAGGGGAATCTCTACGCCAAAAAAACGGCGTGGGGGTCCCCCCCCCCCCCCCGGGTCCATATCAGACCCTTTTCCGAGCACGCTACCCGGCCAGCCAGGAAAGGGGGGGACGAGCGAGCGGCTTTCTTCTTCACCGCCGCCCTCTTCTTCCGACTTCGGTTCTTCTTGCCGGGCCACCGCTTGTAAAAGAGCTAGAAGAAGGCGCGGTGGCCCGGCAAGAAGAACCGAAGTCGCTGCCGCTGTCGCCGTCTTCTGTTCTTCTGTTCTTCTCTTCTGGAGATGTTGCCTCATCGCTGACTCCGGTCACTATGACAGGACACGAGGCGTGCGGCGACTTATATAGGGGCATCACCTAGTTGCAATCTCGGAACACCCAATAAGAGGATCAGAAGACGGCGACAGAAGACCGGGCCACCACTTGTAAAAGAGCTAGAAGAAGGCGTGGTGGCCCGGCAAGAAGAACCGAAGAGGGGTACAAGACCCTCGAAGATGGGGACAAGACCCCTGAAGTGGGGCAGGAAAAGTCTGTTCATTTCAAAAGTATGGCGGACTGGCACACACACGGCCGTACTGTCCACCAAATGCAGATTGATGTGCAAAACTCCAATCTTAGTCCACTGGACTTTTGGGTAAAAAAAGTCCTCCGGAGCCTACACACAGGCGGATTGTCCGCCGGACTTTTCCCCCAGATTGTTTGATCGTGTGTACGCGGCATAAGAATTGAGTCCCCTACCACCAAAATCTGTCTTTTCTTTCCCTTCACTTCCCCCACACTCTCACTGGAGGAGTTCTGTCCCCAGTAGCTAGGAGAGTCCCTCAGCTGCAGTAGTGCTGGTCCCTGACTGGTTTCACCAATGTCACTTAATGGAGAATATTTATTGGGATGCTCCAGCCCTGGATCGGCCTCCCTGGCACTTCCCCCTCTACCCTTCCTGACTGACCATCTACACTTTGCTAGTGCCTGCACCTCTTTGTCTCCACCCGCCTCTGTGCTGGCCCCAGTCAGCATCTGCCATGTATGTTCCTGGCTTTTCTTTAGTATGGAGGGACGTCTCAGTGCTGACAGTTGCTTCCCCAGATTCAGAACCTGGGCTTCCATGGAAACAATGCGCTTAAAATTTGCATAGCAGTATTCACCCTCGATCGGATGATCAAGGAATGCATACATACCGCAAGATGTACACCAAGTCGCCTCTACACAGGCGACTTGGTGTCTTGGTGTACCTATTAAATTTAATGAGCATTGGGGATTATACCCTGTCCAAATTACCTAACAACAACTAACTGTTCGCCTGTTAACATTATGGGGAGTTTTCAGGAAATTTTAGCGCTCGTGGAACGCCCCTTAATGCAATGCGAGATTGCAGTGCATTGCTGTGTTATGATTGGCCAAAACATGCACCTCACCTGCATGCTTTTGCCAACCCCAGTGCCCTCTGCTAAGAGAGCCATAATTGGCCAATCATGGCTCAGGGGGACTAAGTCCATGCCCCACACTATATAAAGCTGCCTACACAGCGGCCCTGTGTTGTGTTGTTGGCGTGGATGGAGAGATAATGTGATTTCGATTAATCAGGCAGGTTATTCAGTTAGTGGCAGATGCAGTTAATTTGATATATATATACACACACACACACACACACACACACAGTCAGTCTAATAATATATCTATCAACCCTCAATTTTTCCACATGCATGAGGGCTGGTGAGGAGCTGGAGTGGGGGGACGAGCATCACCGGGGGCGGGGTTAACCAGGAGCCGTTCTCCTGGTGGAAGAGTGTATGGAGTTAGAGGAGAGCCGCGGGTTCACTGAGAGGTAAAACACGCTGTAACAGCTTACATTGAGACTGTCTCCGCTCTGCTCACTCTCACACAGCCCCGCCTCCTCCTAACCCCGCGTCTGTAATAGACAGAATGCATCCCAGCATTGGACCCACATTTTGTCTATAAGGCGTGGGGTTAGGAGGAGGCGGGGCTGTGTGAGAGTGAGCAGAGCGGAGACAGTTTCAATGTAAGCTGTTACAGCGTGTTTTACTGCTCGGTTCTCCTCTAACTCCAGCCGCGATCTGGCCACCCTTGTCCCCTCTCACTTCCTCCACCCTGGAAAGGCTGATATGGGGGCACTGTAAGGCTGCAATGGGGGCACAGTGAGGCTGCAATTTGGGGCACAGTGAGGCTACAATGTGGGGTATGATGGGGCTGCAATGTGGGGCACAGTGAGGCTGCAATGGGGGGCGCGGTGAAGCTGCAATGGGGGGCACGGTGAGGCTGCAATTGGGGGCACGGTGAGACTGCAATTGGGGGCACCGTGAGGCTACAATTTGAGGCACCGTGAGGCTACAATTTGAGGCACCGTGAGGCTACAATGTAAGGCACCGCAAGGCTACAATGTGAGGCACCATGAGGCTAGAATGTGGGGCACCATGAGGCTAGAATGTGGGGCACCGTGAGGCTAGAATGTGGGGCACCGTGAGGCTAGAATGTGGGGCACCGTGAGGCTAGAATGTGGGGCACCGTGAGGCTAGAATGTGGGGCACCGTGAGGCTGCAATGTGGGGCACCATGAGGCTGCAATGTAGGCACCGTGAGGCTGCAATGTGGAGCACAGTGAGGCTGCAATGTGGAGCACGGTGAGGCTGAAATGTGGGGCACGGTGAGGCTGAAATGTGGGGCACGGTGAAGCTGCAATGTGGAGCACGGTGAGCCTGAATTGATGGACACAGGTGAGCCTGCATTGATGGACACATTTGAGCCTGCATTGATGAAAACAGGTGAGCCTGCATTGATGAACACAGGTGAGCCTGCATTGATGAACACAGGTGAGCCTTCATTGATGAACACAGGTGACCCTGCATTGATGGGCACTGGTGGGTCTGTGCTGAGGGGAACTGATAAAGTTGTTGTTAAAATACATTTTTGTAATATAAAGGGGAATTCCAGGCTTTTTATGTTTATTAAAAGTCAGTAGCTACAAAAAGTGTAGTTGCTGACTTTTAATAAACAGACACTTACCTGTTCCATGGTCCAGCGATGTGGCCGAATGGGGTATTGCTCCTCTTCCCCTCCTCTCCGATGGCGCCTCCACTGCCATTCTGGGCACCTGGCCGTGACAGCTGTTGGCTTCATGGCCGGGCACGCACGGCGCATGTGCGGGTCGCGCTGCACTCCCGGAGTGGACAGGCGATCTCCTGGGATCTGTCACATGAGATCGCCTAGAGGGAGGGGCCGCCTCGGCGAAAGGAGGAGTCGCCTAGGGAGTCCCTGGGTGGAAGGAGGAAGTGGGACAGGAAGTCCCCTCCTAATGAAGCCCTCACTCTCCCTCCCCCCAAAAAATACATACCAAATGTTGCATATAAGGGAGCGAGGAGTGCAATATTTGGGTGTAATTCTGCATAAAACATTTAAATGTTGTTTCATGAGATAATTTATGATGGCGTGATTAGGGGTGGGCAGGGTAAGGGTTGGGTGTGGCAACTGGTGGCAAGTAACCCTTGAGACCTGGCTAGTAGTTCAGGACATTTTGAGCATTGTTTATATATTCTGCAGCATCAAGTCAGTGTAGCATATATCTACAGTGCATTCCTTGTTGTACTATTTCTAATCTACTTCAGGTGGTGCATAATTATATATATATATATATATATATATATATATATATATATATATATATATATATATATATATATATATATATATATATAAAATGTATTTTTACATATATTTATTATGCTAACTTGGCCAAGCATTCAGACGCTGAACATGTGGATGGCTGGGACCAAATTTATTTTTATGGTTTAACAACTGGGGTAGAGAAATTTTCCTGCTAAAATCAGATGGAGGTGTACTACTAGCAGATTGGCTGCAAGTACTTGGGACACCTATTGCTATATCTTCATTCCTCAGTGCAGGTTTTTGAGAGGACTAGAGGTATAGTAGGGTTGGAGATTCCAGATGAGGAGCAAGGAGAAGTCCTCCTTTTTCTTTAATGTGGGTCTTTAAAGTGCTGTTGCCAACGGACTTGTTGACTTATGAGTTTATGTGAAATCTCCATTAATAGCTGTAAAATATTGTAATTATGAATATATTTAATTTAGCTTGTATCTATGTAGGGCGGAACATATTATCCTCACAGAAATCTCTTGTAGACCAGACAAGACAGTGCCTAGGCTTGTATATACAAACAATGGGATCCAAACTTCATTGTTTTACACATACCCACTTCAAAGGATCCCATGATGAAATATGCAATGAAGGGAGGCCAACCCATAATCAATACTTAACTTCCCGAAAAAAATCATGTTAATCTCCTGCTCAGAATAGTTACAAAGATTTGCATTAAAGGGGGCTGACTTATGCAAAGTCTAGGGATTGGAAATGCAGCCATCAGAATGGAACCTTGGTGCAAAGGGTAATTATGGGAAAGGTCTGCATTTTACTTGTAACTAAATCTGCTTGTAGCTTAAAGTGGTTGTAAACCCTTACAAACCACTTTGACCTACAGGTAGGCCTAGATTAAGGCTTACCTGTAGGTCCAAGAAATATCTCCTAAACCTATACGTTTTAGGAGATATTTCCAAAAAGACAGCCACCGCTGTCTACGGTGCATGCGCAGATCACGGTGATATGCCCCGAGTGTCGGCTCCCGTGCACATGCGCGGGAGTGACATCATCGCTGCTCCGGCGAATCATAGCGCCGGAGCAGCGAGACCCAGAAGTCACTCCGGGATCCATGGCAGCAGCAGACATGAAAACGGAGGACAGCTTCGGGGGCTTCGTTCTCAGGTAAGCTATGCATACTAGCTTATTATGCCTTTGCCTTGCAGGTTGCTTTTTTTTTTTTTCCCCCATGGGTTTACAACCACTTTAATGTTTTAAGGAACATACTGTTATTCTATTCTATTCCATATATTCCTTCATGCAATTCTCTTATTTTAACCTAATATTTTCTTCCTTGGTGTAGACTATACAGTAGATAGATGGTTGTTTATTAGATAGACTTTCAACTACTCACCACTAAATGTTGTTATTGTATTAAAGCTTTCACTCATGGTCAAAGAACTCTCATTTAACCCAAATCATATCTGAAAGATATTAAATCTCAAATATAGTATACGGGAAACAGACTGCATGGGAGGCTGTCATGTCTGGTCAAGCATGTGGTGCCCAAGCGGCTGCCGTTCTGGCCACATTTGATCCGCTTCAGACATAGGTTGCAAACAGCAAGGGTGCGATCTGTTGCATATGTATCAAAAAAGGCCCATACCAAGGAACTTTTCAAAATTAGTGGGGATTCAGCAATGCCCTGCACCTGTGGAGCTCTGCGGCGTGATGCAGTAGGGTGGCTGCCCTTAAGCTGTCCCCTAGAGGATATCCTGCCTCGTTAGAGATGTGCCTCCTCCTCCTCTCTTCTATCAGGCACCCAAGTAGAGTCAGTGACCTCATCACCCCCTCCCTTCTTGTCACTGGAGCAAACTTGACACTATGCTGCAGCTGGAAAACATGATTGCCAGTTTCTTGTCCTTATTGGGCACCCCCTCTCTCTAGGCTCACATTACTCCCTTCCTCAACCTAGGAACCAGCATCGGAGCCTTAAAATCGCTGCGCATTCTCCAGAAGCATGTACCTGACACTGTGGTCGAATAGTCCGGGGGACTCCTCCGTGCATGAAGGTGAGGCTACAGAAGGAGTGACTATGGACAAGGAGCCGGGGGAATAGACTGCTTTGGCAGCTGCATAGGAAGGCAAACTACTCTGAGCCTGGGTGACAGAAGATGAGGAGGAGGAGGACAGCTTTGTTATCCACTCCAACTCTTCTGCATGTTCTGGCTCAATAACACGGCCAGCAGAAGAGAAATAGGACAAGAATGTCCCACAGCCACTTGCAGATGATGTACCATGTCCACGACCAGCACTGTTGACTGTAGACACAGAGCCTGCTTGTCCTCTTTTAGAGACCTGTGAGTATCTGCCTCTCCTTGGTGGCCTTACGGACATTATGTATATTTTGTTTTGCAACACCGCGCTACACTGTATTGTGTACTGTGTACACCACCAGAAAAAATAGTATCAACTGCACTACAGCTGCACTGTATTGTAATTACAATTTTTGATCTAATATTTCACAGCAGGACCCTTTCCTGGGCCCACCAAGAGTATTTGTGAGGGGTTACAGTTTTCTGGTACCACCAACACCAAAGGCCCAATTTTCTGCAGAGTATATAGGGCAGGCCGTATAGTATATATATTTCTGTTCAGAGAATATAGTGCCTGGGGCTCCCCACGCCATTTTTTATTTTTTTATGTGGGGTTCCCTTTAATATCCATACCAGACCCAAAAGAGCCTGGTAATGGACTGGGGGGGGGGGGGGGGGGGGAACCTGTGCTGTTTTTCTCAATGATTTTTATCTATCATGCTGAGACCCGACAATTCATTACAGCCGCAAGCAGTTTTAAATTACTTTTGCCCTTTAGAAATGTCATTTTGCTGTAGTATTGTTCTAAACATGGAAAAACTGCACCACTTTACAGGCATACTATAGACACACACCAGGCACAATATTTAAAGAAATATTTAATTTTTTAAATTTTTTTAAGGTCTGCAGCTGGTTTTATTTACAAGTTTACACTGAACAAAGAAAGAAACACTGACAAGCTGGGTTAAGTAAAGAATAATTTAACAATATGCATAATTTGTGTGATTACAATATTATAAACAAACTACACTGAAATGAATGCCTGTAAAAAAAGTATTGGCCATAATATTAAGAAATATGGATATACAAATTGAAAGTGTGTGATTGAAGAGCTGAAGTAGCCAGATTCCTGAATAATCTGCATGGAAAAAATAGAAAAAAACTAAAAAGGTGGCTGTGACCATGCCTATCCTGAAAAATCAGTGTAACCCTTCCAATCCCAGAAGAGGACACATGGTGCTGCTAGCAATACCACACCTCCTGGGTGAGGAATAGTTACATGAAACCCTAGTTTTGAAGTAGAACAGGCAGTTTGCTTATTCAAGTAGAATATATTCCCAGTGTCTGCAGCTTGTGTAGTGGAATTACATTACGGAGCAGGAAGACTTCCCTTGTGAACATCCACCATCAATCTTTTCGGCTTTTAAAATGATTCTTTTAAAAACATCAACAGCAGTCTGATTTTCTTTAGCAGAAGATTCCAAGAAAGCAGCATTCCATGATTCTGCTAAGGCTTTTCCTTCTTCATAACTGATCACCCTTTTCATGTGCAAATCTTTCTTATTTGCAACCAACATTATGGGTACCTGGACTTTCCCAACCATGTCCAACAACTTCTCGTGGATTTCTTTAATCACTTCAAAACTTTTAATGGACGTGACTGAATATACAAGTATATATCCATAAATATCTATGGAGTAAGTCTGAGGGAATATTGAAAATTAATCTTGTCCAGCAGTATCGACTAGCTGAAGGTGATACTCTTGTCCATTTATAGAGATCAGTTTTGTAAATGTGTTTTCTAT
Organism: Lithobates pipiens; assembly: GCF_037356315.1. NCBI lineage: Eukaryota > Metazoa > Chordata > Amphibia > Anura > Ranidae > Lithobates > Lithobates pipiens. The sequence continues at coordinate 526,279,861 of NW_027507764.1, forward strand.
AGTCGGGTCATAGGAATCCACAAACTGCCCTTCAACAAATTGAATTGTTAAAGAAGATTTACCCACTGATCGGTATCCGAGCACGATGATCTTCCGCAACTTGGACTGCGGCATCCTTGGCGCCTCCACGGTGCTCATCGTTGTTTAAACTCGGGTGAGCCGCATCCACCGCCACAGCGAGGGAAAACCGGAGCGGGTGGGCACACAAAACTTGTGGTAAACTTCACCAGCACTGACCCGGTCCCGCACACCGCGCTCACACCTACAGCCCAGCTCGTTCCTGTGCGTCACTGGGAATATTTCATTTTTATTATTTTACTTTAAGCATTATTAAAATCACTGCTCCCGAAAAAAAACAGCCTTTTTTAAAACTTTTTTTTGCATTGATACATGTCCCCTGGGGAAGGACCTGGGTCCCCAAACACTTTTTATGGCAATACAAGCCTTTAAAATTAGCACTTTTGAATTTTCATGTTCATGTCCCAAACACTTTAATGGTGTTCGAACAAACTTTTTGCATGCTCGTATGTTCTACTGTAAACCGACCGGGGGTGGGGGGGTGGGGGTTCAGCTCATCCTTATCCTCAACATTGGATACAGCAGTGGGTGCCTGCGGATGACAAGACTGCACTATTTCATTCATCCTTGTTGGCCTTCCGCATTACAGGCAGGACCCAGAGCTTTGCGTTCATGCGATCGCAGGTGATCAAACACTAAAATTAGATTTTTACTAAGCAATTTGTAATAAATGGCATGCAGGGAAAAAGGAAAGGGATATTTAAACATTAGCTTGTAGTTAGACTTTCCTTCTATGTCAATGAGCTTGCTATGACAATTTGCTTGTTTACTTGCAAGTTTTTACTTTGTGGGAGATTCTACAATGGAATAAGCACTAGAATGGTAAACGGCTCGCAATATGCACTTGCATTAAAAATTGTGACTGATTATTGGATGCTAGGAGCATGACAGAATTGATAAATGTCCTCCATTTTGTGTTATTAATTATTCTAAATGGTAAAAGGAAAACAAGTCTTCATTTTATAGATACTATTTGCTGGGAGTTCTCTGCCAACTGGCTGAATGCAGTACATTGGCAATACAGCTATAAGCCACCAAAGCTAGCACTGAATAGGAGGAGATGTGGACTATGCTCTCTAATCCTCCACCAATTCCCTCTGACCCTTGAAAAGACATGTGAGGCCAGAGAAAGATAAAAATTACAGCCTGCAACTGTAGTGCTAATATAAGCGGTAAAGGTATAAACAAAATTAGAGTCTAGTCCCTGGAATTTTCCTATGTATTGATGTCATTACCCAATTTTTTGCTTATGTATTGCCCCAATTGCCAATTGGTTCTCCCATATAATGTGATAATGGCCAATGTGTCACCTATGTAATGTCATATCTGTCCATGTATCGCCACAGTTTGGTGCTACGGTGCCATTTGTGTGAGCTTAAGTACTTTAGTACTGTGACTATGATATCACACTTTTAAAATTGCTGATATTTGGATTACACCCCTGGATGGCTATCTATTTATCCAGTGTTGCCAACTGTCAGTGTTTTTACTGGAAACCAGTAAAAAATGGGCACTTTTCTCCTGTCAGTAAATGGCAGTAACAGGAAGAGGTTGCCAGTAAAAAATATGTCTGTGATGCTTGGCTGAGACCATCTGAGTGCCTGCTACAGTGTATTGTGGCAGTGCTGGTGGGGGGAGGTCTGGTGTAGGCAGTGCCTGAGTGTGTCATGTGAAGTCATACTGCAAGGGAGCCTTGTGTGCAGGTCTACGGGATTTAAGCAAGGCAAGCCAGGAGTGGGACTGTCAGTGCAGTTTGGACTGGAGTGGACTGAAGGGAACACCTGGCATGGAGACAGACTGTCACTGTGTCTCAGGAGGGGACATTGTCATGGTTATGCAATAGAGTTCGTCTGCTTACCTGTCTCCATGTGTTCATCTCTAGAGACCAGCCGACCCTCACCTGACTGCCTTTGTAATCCATCCTCTGGCATGGCTCCACCCTAGCACCTATCAGACAACTCTATATTAACCTGTGCACTGCAGGCCAACCCTGCTGATCAACCTTTGTGTGTTAGCTTCCTGTTACCTGCCCTGTGCTCTGCTGTTTTTGCGTTACCGACTTTGGCGTGTCCTTGACTATCCCTGTTTGCCTGTGATCCTGACCTTTTGGCGTGTCCCTGACTATTCCTGTCTGCTTGTGGCCCCGACCTTGGCTTTGTCCCTCACCATCCCTATCCTCCTGTTGCCTACTGTGGGTGTGAGCTGGGGGACCCTGGGGGTCGCGACCTGGAGCCAGTTGCAGCCAAGTCCATCCTCACCACTCGAGGCTCTGGTGTTCTGGCGGCCCTGCCTTCCTATCCCCTTGACCCCCGTCCGCAGCAGTCAGCTGTAGGGTCCACAACCTTGTGGTGCACTCCTAATCCCTACGGTGTGCATCTGTCACCTGGCCTCAAGGTGACCTGACAGTTTGATCAGCCATGGACCCGGCTGACGTGCCGCTTCCTGCAGTTGATCCTTTGCAGGGCATAGTTCGGAGACTCGAGACCCAGGAATCTAATCAGACTCAGGTGATGCAATTCCTTCAAGATCTGGCTTCCCGCTTCGAGCAGCTACAGGCTTCCTTGGGAACCCCGAACCTGCAGCCTCAAGTACAGCCTGCAACTGCACCTATCGCACCAGTCACATCCACGCATTCATTATTACTGCCAGCTCCGTCCCGTTTCTCTGGGGACTCCAAGGCCTGCAGGGGCTTCCTCAGCCAATGCACAATTCATTTTGAGCTCCAGCCTCAAAACTTTCTGTCTGATCGGGCAAAGGTAGCCTATATCATTTCCCTCCTCTCCGGTGAAGCTTTGGCCTGGGCTGCTCCCCTGTGGGAGAAAAATGATCCGGTGGTTTCCAGCCTGTCCAACTTCTTGAAGCTCTTTCGTAATATCTTCGAGGAGCCAGCTCGGGTTTTCTCTGCGGCTAGTGCCCTTTTACGCCTTCCCCAAGAATCTTGTTCAGTGGGACAATATGCACTTCAGTTCCGTATCCTCACAGCTGAATTGAGCTGGAACAATGAGGCCCTGGTCACAACCTTTTTACATGGCCTCTCTGACCGAGTGAAGGACGAATTAGCAGGAAGAGCTATCCCCGCCGGTCTGGACAATGTAATTTCCTTATGCAATCAGATTGACATTCGTTTCCAGGAGAGGTCCTTAGAAAAAAGACGCCAGCACCCCCTAGGTCCTAGTCAGCCTGAACTTTTTTCCCTTCGCCCTGTGGAGCATCCTCTGTCTGCTGAGGAACCCATGCAGCTGGGCCGGACCAGACTAACCCCCGAAGAACGTGCTAGACGCAGAACTCTGGGCTTGTGTCTTTATTGTTGGGGCAAGGGTCATTTTCGTGACTCCTGCTCGCTTCGTCCGGGAAACGCTCGGGTCTAATACATTTGGAAGGTGGAGTATTGGACCCAGAAACATCACCTTCTCGTCTTCGTCTTCCGGTGTTCCTCCATGTAGGCACTTCTCCCCAATTGGTCCTAGCATATCTGGACTCTGGGGCTGCCGGCAATTTTATGGACTGGAGAACTGCTTCTCCTATGAAGCTTACCCTTTCCATTGGTAGTCTCTGCAATTAACGGCACTGTGCTCCCAGCGGGCCCTATCCGTTTCCAGACACTACCTATTAGGATGTCGGTAGGGATACTCCACCAGGAGTGGATCTCCTTCCTCATCCTACCCAAGGCCTCTACCCCCATTGTATTGGCCCTTCCTTGGCTACAGCTCCACTCGCCACATGTGGACTGGGTCTCTGGGCAGATACTGGCTTGGGGTCCTTTGTGTTCCTTGTCCTGTCTTCTCAAGGTGACCCCCAAGGGGAAACTTCCCATTGCTACCACATCTGTATCGTCTGATCTTCCTGCAGCATACAGCGATTTCCGGGATGTGTTCGGTAAGAAGTCTGCTGAGGTGCTTCCTCCCCACAGATTTTTTGACTGTGCTATTGACCTTGTCCCTGGAGCAACCCTGCCCAGGGGTCGTACCTACCCTCTGTCCATTCCAGAGACCCAGGCCATGTCTGAGTATGTTGCCGAGAATCTGGAGAGAGGTTTCATCCGGAAATCCTCATCGCCTGCAGGAGCAGGGTTCTTTTTCGTTGCCAAAAAGGATGGTACCCTCAGACCCTGCATCAACTATAGAGGTTTAAACGCAGTGACTATCAAAAACCGACATCCCTTACCCATAATTTCTGAGCTATTCGACAGGTTGAAGAGGGCTTCCATTTTCACTAAGTGGGATCTCAGAGGTGCATACAATCTCATTCGAATACGGGAAGGTGACGAATGGAAGACCGCGTTTAACACTAGGGATGGGCATTACGAATACCTGGTTATGCCTTTTGGTTTGTGTAATGCTCCAGCTGTGTTCTAGAACTTTGTCAATGAGATATTCAGGGATCTACGGTACCAGTTTGTTGTCATCTATCTGGATGATATTCTCATCTTTTCCGAAAATCTGCCTGCTCACAGAAACCATGTACTTCAGCGCCTTAGAGAGAACAATCTCTATGCCAAGATGGAGAAATGTTCCTTTGAATGTTCCAAGGTCCTGTTTCTGGGATGTTTTGTTTCTAGTGCGGGTCTACGCATGGATCCTGGAAAGGTCTCAGCCATTACCAACTGGCCCCTTCCCGCTAGCCTCAAGGTCACACAGCGCTTTCTTGGCTTCACAAATTATTATAGGCAGTTCATAAGAAATTACTCTTCCATTGCCGCACCTATTATCGCTTTGACCAAGAAGGGTGCGAATGCCAAGGACTGGCCTCCCGAGGCTGTCTCTGCGTTTCACGATCTGAAACAGGCCTTTGTCTCTGGACCTCTCTTGAGGAGACCAAATCCTGGGGACCCATTTTTTATTGATGTAGACGCTTCTTCGATGGGGGTGGAAGCTGTGCTTCTTCAGTTCTTTGAGAAGAAACGTCAACCATGTGCATTCTTCTCCAAAAAAAATTCTCAGGCAGAGAGAAATTATGCCATTGGTGATCGGGAACTTCTTGCAATTAAATTGGCGTTGGAGGAGTGGCATCATCTCTTGGAAGGTTCCCCTCACTCCATAACGATCTTTACTGATCATAAGAATCTACAGTACCTACAGAATGCTAAACGTCTGAACCCCAGACAGGCCAGGTGGAGTCTCTTCTTTTTCCATTTTAAATTCACATTTACGTACAAACCTGGTTCCTGGAACGGACGAGCTGATGCGCTCTCTAGGTCATTTGACACTTTGGACGAGGATTCCAACCCTGATCCTGAGCCGATCATTCCTACCTCATGCATTGTTGCCCATTCTACCACCCTGGAATCAAAAAATCCTCCTGGCAAGACCATTGTTCCCACAGAGCTAAGAGCTAAGATCCTTCGTTGGGGACATGATTCCAAGGTGGCAGGTCATGCCGGGTTCTTCCGATCCTTCTTGCTCATCAGTCGTCACTACTGGTGGCCTAATCTCTGCTCGGATGTTAAAGACTACATTAAGGCTTGTCACGTCTGTGCCCAGTCTAAATCTTCCACTCAAGCCCCTGCTGGTCTTCTCATGCCCTTGCCCATTTCTAAGGAGCCCTGGTCTCATATTGCCATGGATTTCATCACTGATCTTCCACTGTCGGAGAATAATACGGCCATTTGGGTAGTAATCGATTGGTTCTCCAAGATGGCTCATTTTGTTCCTCTTCCTGGTCTCCCTTCTGCCCCTGCCTTGGTTCCCATTTTTGTACAAGAGATTTTCCGCCTTCATGGTGTTCCTTCCCATGTCGTTTTGGACAGGGGTGTGCAGTTTACTTCTCGTTTTTGGAGAGCCTTTTGCAAATCCCTCGACATTACCTTGGATTTTACCTCTTCTTATCATCCCCAATCCAACGGCCAGACTGAGAGAGTTAATTAGGAGTTGGAGGTCTTTCTCCGTACCTTGGTCTCTGCCCATCATGATGACTGGGCATCACTATTACCGTGGGCTGAGTTCTCCCACAATAATCATGTCAATGTCAGTTCTCAGAAAACACCCTTTGTCACTGTTTATGGAAGACATCCTCAACTCCCTCTTCCCATGACTTGTTCTTCTGACATTCCAGCTTTGGCTACTGTTCAGGAATCATTCAATTCCATGTGGGCTGACGCTCATGATTCCCTCCAGAAAGCTAGCAACAAATTCAAGAGTTTTGCTGACCGTCGCAGGCGTAAGCCACCTTCTCTTCAGTCAGGAGACAAAGTCTGGCTCTCCATAAGGAACATCAAACTCCGGGTTCCTTCTCTCAAATTTGCTCCAAGATTCATTGGCCCGTACACAATGATTTCTAAACTGAATCCGGTTTGTTTCAAGCTCCAGATTCCCAAAAGCCTCAAAATCTCTAACTCCTTCCATGTTGCCCTTCTGAAGCCTTTAGTCCTCAATAAGTTCTCTCGTCCTCTCTCTACCATAGCACTGGTCTCTGAGGATGATCAGGAGTACGAGGTTAGCCAAATTTTGTATTTCCGACTCTGTAGAGGCATTCTCCAGTACCTCGTGCCCTGGAAAGGTTTGGGTCCTGAGGAGAGGTCGTGGATTTCGGCTTCCGAGATCTTTGCACCTCGTCTGTTGAGGAAGTTTAATTTTAAGTTCCCCTCTAAACCTGTTCCCAGGCGGGGAAGGGGGAGGCCTCGTAAGGGGGGGGGGGGGGGTACTGTCATGGTATGCAATAGAGTTCGTCTGCTTACCTGTCTCCATGTGTTCATCTCTAGAGACCAGCCGACCCTCACCTGACTGCCTTTGTAATCCATCCTCTGGCATGGCTCCACCCTAGCTCCTATCAGACAACTCTATATTAACCTGTGCACTGCAGGCCAACCCTGCTGATCAACCTTTGTGTGTTAGCTTCCTGTTACCTGCCGTGTGCTCTGCTGTTTTTGCGTTACCGACTTTGGTGTGTCCTTGACTATCCCTGTTTGCCTGTGATCCTGACCTTTTGGCGTGTCCTATTCCTGTCTGCTTGTGGCCCCGACCTTGACTTTGTCCCTCACCATCCCTATCCTCCTGTTGCCTACTGTGGGTGTGAGCTGGGGGACCCTGGGGGTCGCGACCTGGAGCCAGTTGCAGCCAAGTTCATCCTCACCACTCGAGGCTCTGATGAACACCTGCTGGCTCGTAGACTCTGCGCCCCAGGGAATCTTTCGCTCTAAACCCAGTGGGGTCCATCTTGGTGTTCTGGCGGCCCTGCCTTCCTATCACCTTGACCCCCGTCCACATCAGTCAGCCGTAGCGTCCACAACCCTGCGGTGCACTCCTAATCCCTACGGTATGCATCTGTCACCTGGCCTCAAGGTGACCTAACAGACATGTTGTGTTGGTGAGGTGTCATCATCTGTGCTGCTGTACATTGCTGTCAGTGTCACTGTGAGGGTAAATTTCATGTGTGTGTGCCTGCCCATTCTAATTTCTTGCCCTCATGAATTCTGTCCCTGTGCTACTTATTTACTATATTGAAAATAAAAAAAATGTTTTGCCTTAATATCTACCTTAAATCACATTCCTAATTGCATATTTTACTTGTTTGTAGCCTAAAGACTGTAATTTTGTAACTTTTGGAAATGCCAGTAAAAAACTTAGCCATGACAGTAGATTTTGGGTGTTGCAATAGTAAATTTAAATATGGTAGGTTGTCAACACTACTATCTGTCTATCTATCTATTTCCAAGATACCAGTGCATTCTTTTCAGTGTTGCCAACTGTCAGTGCTTTTACTGGAAACCAGTAAAAAATTGGCACTTTTGTCCTGTCAGTAAATGGCAGTAACAGGAAGAGGTTGCCAGTAAAAAATATGGCTGTGATGCTTGGCTGAGACTATCTGAGTGCCTGCTTCAGTGTATTGTCAGTGCAGTTTGGACTGGAGTGGACTGAAGGGAACACCTGGCATGGAGACAGACTGTCACTGTGTCTCAGGAGGGGACATGTTGTGTTGGTGAGGTGTCATCATCTGTGCTGCCGTACTTTGCTGTCAGTGTCACTGTGAGAGTAAATTTCATGTGTGTGTGCCTGCCCATTCTAATTTCTTGCCCTCATGAATTCTGTCCCTGAGCTACTTATTTACTATATTGAAAATAAAATATTTTTTTTGCCTTAATATCTACCTTAAATCACATTCCTAATTGCATATTTTACTTGTTTGTAGCCTAAAGACTGTAATTTTGTAACTTTTGGAAATGCCAGTAAAAAACGTAGCCATGACAGTAGATTTTGGGTGTTGCAATAGTAAATTTAAATATGGTAGGTTGTCAACACTCCTATCTGTCTATCTATCTATTTCCAAGATACCAGTGCATTTTTTTAAAGCAATGTGCCCAACTTTTGGAAACCATCTGCATGAGCTGTGAATACTTACTTCTCAAAATCAAAAAGGGGAAATCGCACACTGTTCTTGACAAAGATTGTGAAGTTTTCCGCTTCCATTAACAGAGGCCTTAAAGGAAAAAAGATAAAGAAAGCAATCGTATTAATGCAGTAGTAAGCACAAATGTTTTCCTGTATTTAACAATATTCAGTTAAAATTGTGTGAATCTTAAAATTAAGATACATTTTTTTTATTACAGAAACCCTTTACTGAGTGGAATATAGAAACTACCATTGCCTTGACTGTCTACAGCTTTAGTACCTTTTGAGTTACTGACCTGGAATGAAAAGTATGCAGGATCAGGGAAGTAAAGCTGGTTATACATGGTGGAAATTTCTAACAAAAATGTGTATGAAAATTCTTAGGAAAATTTGTATGAAACTTAACAGAACATTCAAATGTGTTCAAAAGAAGTTCAAAATTTAATTTGCTTTTAGCAAAGTATACCTGCTTGAGGCGGTCGGGAACTGGTTAACCGACAGCTGAGCAGCCTGAGCTCTGAGAAGGGAGGGCTGGGCCCAGCCCTGACACCCTCTCCTCTCCCTACTATGTACAAACAGCCCTCCCTGGCCTGTACAATCCCTATGTAAGCAGGGGAGGGAGGTATCGGAGGATGTGCATAGCTGCTCTAGTGCCCTCCTCTCTAGCAGCTCCTCTAAAGCCAGTGCAGGCAGCCTGTACAAAACCGTAAGTTGTAGCTGCCCTTTGGTAGCAGGGCCTGTCTTCTCTCTATGGTATTCTCTAGGTGGATTAGAGAGGTTTTGAGTGAGGAAGGACAGCTGTTAACTTGAAAGGCGGGTTTGGGGGAAGAGCGCTGTACTGGGGGGCTCAGAATTTGGGCCAATCTAGCCTGTAATATATTCACTAGTTAACTTGGCACCCTGTATGTAGCACACTCCCGAGCATTTCACCCTGTACATAGCACACCCTGTAGCCTGTAGGTAGTGCACTCCTAAACCTTGTGCCCCGTACATAGTGCACTCCTGAACCTTGCACACTGTATATAGAGCAATCCTGAGCCCTGAACCCTGTAAATAGTGACTCCTCAACCTTGTACCCTGTACAAAGCACACTCTGAACCCTCCACCCTGTACTTAACGCACTCTTGTGCCCTGCACCCTGTATGTAGCGCACTCCTGAGCCTTGAGCCCTGTGCATAGCGCACACCTGAACCTTGCACCATGTATGTAGGGTAATCCTGAGCCCTGCATCCTGTAGGTAGTGACTCCTCATCCCTGCACCCTGTACATAGTACACTTCTGAGTCCTAAGCCTTGCACCATGCACATAGTGCACTCCTGAACCCTGCACTTTGTGGTGCATTACTGAGCCTTGAACCCTGTACATAGTATGTATACATGGACACTCTTGAGTCCCACTCCCTGTACATAGAGCACTCCTGAGTCCTGCACCATGTACATAGCGCACTTGTGAACCCTGCACCCTGTACATAGCACACTTCTGAATCCTGCACCCTGTACATAGCACACTCTGAACCCTCCACCCTGTACTTAGCACACTCTTGAGCCCTGCATGTGGCACACTCCTGAGCCTTGCGCCTTGTACATGGTGCACTCCTGAACCATGCATCCTGTATATAGTGTACATCTGAACCCAGTCCATAATGCACTCACAGTATTTACAAATGCCTTTACAAGGTCATCCCACTGTTTGGCAATTCAGCCACATCCACCCTTTGACACAACATGCCCAAACCACATCCCCCCGGCAGGGGCATGGTTGAGTTCCACCACCTATTCTCTGATGAGAAAAAAAAGCCATATACACAGTTGTGCTCAAAAGTTTGCATACCCTGGAAGAAATCTTAAAATGTTGGCATTGATATTGAAAATATGACTGATCATGCCAAAAAAATGGATAGTGACCATATGAACACACTTATTATCAGATAGTTTTTTTACTCCTTTTTAAATCATACTGATAACAGGAATCACCCAATTACATACCCTTGAATGTTTGGCCTTGGTACAGGCACACAATGTGACCCACACAGGTTAAAATGGCAATTAAAGACGAATATCCCACAACTGTGGCTTTTAAAATTGCAATTAGTGTCTGTGTATAAATAGTCAGCTCCCTCAGCAACCCCAAATGCTTTTCAACTATCTCTTTTGATTATTTTGCAATTGGTAACATAAATTATCAGAGATTTGGAGACTTGTGTTCCCTTAGACCAGGGGTTCTCAATCCTGTCCCGAAGTACCCCCAACAGGCCATATTTGCAGGTTTTCCTTTATCTTGCAGGGGTGCTTAAAATCAGAGTCAATGGCTTAGTATTTTGGACAGCTATTTTATGGAAGAGGAATTTCCAAAACAGTGGCCATTAGGGGTACTTGAGGACAGGGTTAAGAACCACTGCCTTAGACACTATGCTTAATTATGTCAGATGGCTTACTTAAAAGCAAAGAGCAATGCGAAAAGTGCAGTAATCCACAGTCACTGTCAATTTCTGTCCCTAAACAACTCAATTAATGATGATAGAGATATGAAAAATATCTTATTGCTGATTCTGGGTTAATGCATGCTATTCCTGTTATCTTGATTTATTAAATAAGCCAGAAAGAGTTGACTTACTAAAAACACTTGTACTTATAACTTACATCTGAACAGTGTCATTTTCTGTTGGGCACCAGCCTTGAATTTGGCAAAATGAACTGACACATCTCCCAGTGAGAAAACCTGAAACATAAGAAAGCTTTATTAGGTTTCATAGCACTACAGGAATTAATGCAGATATTAAAAGTTGTTAATTCAGGATTTTGCATGCAACAGTTTTTGTCCACTGTGACAAGGAGGCTTGCTTGTGGCAAATGAGTAGGCATATCATTGTTACCATGGATCAATGGTTTAAGTACAGAGATCACTGGTCCCTATAAAGTTCAAATGGGTTAGGTGAACTGCCCTGTTCTAATGACTACATCACCATGATGACATTGACTTTACCTAGTCTGGCACTATGGCTCCTACTCAAAGTGGAAGATAATTTAGGATTAAAGTGCATCTAAACCCAACAACACAAATGCAATATATTGCAGCTTACCACTCCTTGAAGTGATTGAAAACCCATATTGTTTTTTTTATTTTTAAATAAGAAACATGTTATATTCACCTGCTGCGTGCAATGGTTTTGCATAGAGCAGCCCCAATCCTCTTCTCGGGTCTCACACCAGCACTCCTGGCTCTTTCTACCTCCCCCCCAACCCACGAATGCCCCCATAGCATGCTATGGGGGCTTTTGTGCAGGCTCATTGATGATCCATGTTCTGTGTGCCCATTGACACAGAGCGTGGCTCGTCCCTGCCCCTTCACTCCTCACTGGCTGTGATTGATAGCAGCTGCCTCTGAGCCTATGAGAAGGGAGAGAGCGGAGAGAGCCGCTGCTTGAGAAGCATGGTGCTGGATCAAGATCAGCCTTAGGTAAGCATAATGGGGGGCCCTGGATGCATAAGGTTTTTTAGAGAGAATGCATTAAGGTAAAAAAAAAAAAAACCTTTAGAACCACTTTAAATGTAGTGGCTGCATTTTTCAGGCTTTTTTCCTTTATTTTTACCCTGTGATCCTGCAATACCACACTTCCTACTCCAGGATGACAATGTTCACACACTCTACTGCATCGATGAAGGAGCAATGTTGTCACTCTAGGTTGCTGTTGTGTTTTGAACTATAAACACCTTCTTCTTTCCATTACATAGAACTGTACATGTTCAAAGTTCAAAGAAGATTAACTGAGAAAGCTGATAACAATATATACGATTTCAGTTCAGTGCACAGAAATACACTAGAATTCTAGCAGAATTGCATGACAAACCTAAAATAGGGTTTAAATTTGTGAACTTGGAAAACATCAGTTGAACTTATATGGGTGCCAAGGGTGAATCCATCCTATGCTGAACCCTTCTGCAGGAAAACATGATCTGAAAGATCCTTGTGGCCAGCATCTGTTGGATCTAGTCACGTTGCAATCCCTACTCCTCCAGGAACCTAAACATTCTTTCTCCTGCCTTCTCTCACAGCTCCATTGCAGGCCACAGGAAACTTTCACATGCTATCCCCCCACAGAAGGTTCATAATCAGCTGGATTCACCCATGACACTTTTGTAATTTTAACTGATGGTTTCCACAGCGTGAACAAATGAAAAATCAAGTTAATGCCATGCAAAATCTTTGTATATACAGGCCCCGGGAGAGACAGATGTTCTCTTTGGGAAAGAGAACAATGACCAGATGAGATCCCACAAGGGTAGAAGAAAGTCTGCTAATCTATGCATCAACACAGAAAGGCAAGGTTCAAGGCAAGGAGCTGGAGAGGGAGTTGAAATCAAACGTACAGTTTATATCCCTGGAGAAAAGGGCAAACAATATCCAGGAGTTAACAAAAATTGATAAATGTCCACCTACTGCGGAAAGTAAACCATGCACTGTCTTTTGAATTAAGGTTTTTCTGAGGATTTAGGAGGTTCTCTAATCCAGATTTGCCGATGTTCAGAGAACTATGTTTGTGAGGTCTAGATGTACAGTATAGACCCTAGGAGTAAGACAATGAACGTCTTTTCAGATCTTTTCCTTCCTACACTTAGACACATGAGTGCTCTTGCCTCCAGTGATAATAGTATCAAGGGTCTGTGCAAAGAGACATTGTCCCTCAAGGACCATAAAGGGCTGCACACCAGCACTTTATTTAGAGTAGTAAGAAGAGCCGGCAAAACTGTAATCCTTGAAGTATCGTTTATTGGTACATCAGAGTGACAATAAAACAGTAAACTGACCATTTTCGGCGATAGCCTTAGTCGTGAGTTATGGCTATTGCTGAAACGTGTCAGTTTGTTTTATTGTCACTCTGATGTACCAATAAATTACACTTCAAGGATTACAGTTTTGCCTGCTCTTCTTACTACTGTTGCATTGGAGTGTGTTGGGACACATTGAGCCTTGGCACCTGTGAGTGGACCTGGTGTATGGATTGAGTTGTCCCTGCAAAGAGCACTGTTACCTTTCTACTTTATTTAGAGTGTTCTGCACATGGGTATTGAAAAAAGTGCAATACAGAAGACAAACCAATAAACACAGCTGAAGCATGGTGCTCCATTCATCTGTTCCACTTGCTCTATCAGTGTTCTATTGCGAGTCCACTGCGACAGAGGGGGACATCTCTTTTAAGGAATTTTGATCATTTTGCTATGGTGACATTTTTAAGTCACTGTCAGAATAGGGTGAAAGGGTATAGCCCACCAGCAAGAACTGGGTTTTAAAGAGGGATTCCAACTGCTGATAGAATACTCAGTGGTAAGAATGCCCTCCGCTGCCCTAGTGGTTTGCCTGTTAAGGTGGGCCACTAGCAGATCCACAATGGGTGAAGAACAGTATTTAATGAAATGCCCTAAAAAAATGGGAAGTCCAGTAAGTCAGAGGGCAGTCAAGGACATGTCAAAGCGTTTCCATTCCCTTCAGTGCATCAGAGATTAAACTGTCTCTTTAAATTCTGGAATAATAGCTGAAGATTGTGACTCCTCAAGGCTAATTATGTCAGGTAAAGATTGGAGTGACTCCAAATCAGGAAAAGCCACTGTGACCAATAGTTTAGAAGCTGGCTAGGGCTAAGGCAGATCACCTATATACTTCATGAAGAAAGGCACAGGAGCACACTTAGAAGATATGTGGTCAGAGCCAGTCAGAAACCAACAAAATGTGGAGATGTTAAATGTACCAATGGAACCGAACAACCAAGGTAGCTCCCGATACTCAGCCCAACTGGCCTATTACCATAGGGAGTCATCGGAGACAAAGAAAATGTTGAGGCAATGCCAACAACTCTGGTCCTGGAATACACTCGGAAGCTAACCTAAAGTTGGGTCTGGAAATTGCCTTACGCAGAACCCAGTGCCCAAAAGTCATTTGCAGGCTAACCCTCAACAGAGTGGCACTTCACGTGGTTTGTTTAAAGTGGATGTTATCTAACAGTATTACACTATATGTTCTTTTCCTGAGTTCCAGTTTCTAAGAATTCACTTGGTTTGTGTGACTGGTTGGAAACAGCAGAATATTAACATCCTATATGTGTTTATGCTGAACTTAAGTGCCTGTGTTTCCGGTGAGTGTGCAATGCAGCCATACTAGAGCATGAAAGAATTTTCACTTACATATTCATTTGATGAACTTCACTGGATTATCTAATTATTTATCATAACTCACTGACCCGATGAACTTGATATTCAGCGGATGCACACATAATGTGATCACTGTTTTTGATTATGTATATGATTGAACTTTTGCACGCTTCTGAATTTTTATTTCAATCGTACTTTATGTTAACTAGAGCCCTGCAATTGTTATGGTTTTGTAAGGGAGAGTATACTGCCTCTTTTTGCTCGTTGCTCTTTTCAGAGTGTAGCAGGTGCTACCTGCCGCATCTGTCCCCTCCCCCGCTCAAATCTCCTGGAGTTGTGACAGGGGAGAAGGGGAGCTGCCAGCTTCCCACCCCCCCGCTCGAATCGCACACTGCCCCACAGCGGGAAACAGGAGTGGCTGCAGGCTCTTTCCTCCCCCCTGCTTACTCCTCCACTGGGTGGATCTGAGTCATGGCACTGTGAAAGAGAGGAGGAGATATAGAAGGATTGAGAGGGTAACTTAAACTCTCTAAAAAAAAAGCGGTAATTATAAATAGTATTATAATGACATATGAACAAACAAATACCCTATTACTTGACAAGGTCAACAGATACCCAACAGAACAGACATGGAGGTATGGATCCTTTCACTGGGTGAATGAAAAGTCCATATTAGGTGCAAAAAAACAATATGTATCTATATCAAGGGGTAAGGTCCATAAACTCCTCCATGCTTTCTTGTCAACACATTTCACAATTCAATAGCTTCCTCAGGACATACTGGGTAGGTGATGATATATAATTAAAATTATACAGAGAAAAGAAAAATATAGGTATCCATAATATTAAACACTTAAATATGCACAAACATATTAAGCATTTTTTATATATATTGTGACAGAGCGAGGCTCTGTCCCTATGAAATTAGAGGTAAAGGAGACACAGAGTTTGCATATCTGTGGACTGCAGGACTACAGATTGTAGAGTTTAAATGGAGAAAACTGCTCTGTCAGTTTTCTCCAGGTTTTGCTAGCTCCAGATGGGATTCTGTAGTTCGGAGATCCCTGAGAGTCATAGGTGGGACGGGATCTCCAAACCTGTGTCTGGGTCTTGAGGATAGCGAGCAGGGTGTGTGCCCAGCTGCACACAGCCCATATAATGCCAGGATGGTGGAGTGTGAGCAGCTTGTTGCTGCTGGTTGATGACAAACCTGTGTTGGAGAGTGGTCTGCCCTGTGAGAGACTGTAGTCTGTGTAAGGGACTAAGGAAAGGCTGACCTGCCTTGAGAGTCGGGAAGACTACGGAAGCCAGTGAGTCCAGGGGGCTGGACAGAATCGATAAGTCTGTTGGGAGCAAGCAGAGGAACTGCTGACAATTGAGAGCCAGGTGGCTTGGTATGTTTTCATTTGTGTGATGAATGGAGTTAAACCCCTGTGTGGGATTCCAGGATGGACTATTGTTTTGTTTTTCCTTTAATAAACGTGGGCTACCAGGCCCTTAAAGAGGAAGTAAACCCTGATGAGTTTACTTCCTCTTTTTTTCCCTGCAAAGGTAAAGCATAATGGACTACTATGCATTGCATAGTAGCCCATTATGTGTCACTTACCTGACACAGGAGCCAGCGAAGTCACGCTGTCCCCTGTAGTCCGCCGCATCCATCTTGCTGGTGGCGTCTCGCAGCTCCGCCGCTGTCATTCGGCGAAGCCGCGATGACGTCACTCCCGCGCATGCGCACGGGAGTCGACAAATGCGGCAGCTCCATTTTTGGAACTGCCGCGTTCAGTGCGCCTGCGTGCCGCTTTTGCGCCGTTTTCGGGCAAATATCTCCTAAACCATATAGGTTTAGGAGATATTGCTTGGACCTACAGGTAAGCCTTAATCTAGGCTTACCTGTAGGTCAAAGTGGTTTGTAAGGGTTTACAACCACTTTAACTATAAATGCCTGCCCGATGTGGACTGAAAATGCATCTAACCACGTGTGTGTGTGTGTGTGTGTGTGTGTATGAATCTTTGAGAATTACGTACATGAACAAACAAAACACCACATGTATGCTTGACTGATAGGCCTTGAAACCAGGTATAGGGTGACACCATACAAGACAGAATATGAATCAAATCAACCTTTAAAAGGATTGAGAAAGAGAGAGGAGGAGAGCTGTGAGCTGTCACTGGCTCATTCACCCACTTAAACCCCCTCACCTGTCAGCAGCAAGGGACCAATCAGAGGGGAGCAGTAAGTACACAATGGGACATGTACTTCTGAAGACAGACAACCCACCGCAATTTACAAGGGGAAAACTACAGCCCCCAGCATGCCCAGAAGGAAGGGGAGGGATACCTAGGAGCCTGGGAAAAATAAAGGAGGAGAGTGTGTGGGTTACCGAGGAGAAAGGAAGAGATGGCTGAGGATTTGGCTGGGGGAATGCTGTCAGAGAGAGACAAAGCCACAAAAGTCCCTTGAGTAGTGCCCACCTCGGACCTGAAGCAGAGGAGAGACCCTGCCAAGAATTATGGAGGACAGCGTGGTGAGAGGATGGGTGCTGAGGGGAATGCCACCTTAGAGAGAGAGAGGAGCCTGAGGTGGCTCAGTGGGAGAAATAGACCAAGCCACAACAGTCCCTTAGGGTGTGCCAGTCTTGGCACCTGAAGCCACGGAAAGGTCCATGCTACTCCAGCATCAAAAGACGGGCTGAGGGGGCTGAGGGGAGCCAGGAACAGTAACAACCACACAGTCCACCACCATTTAGACCAGGGACCCCACTCAACAGTCCAATGCCCCCCCCCAGGGGAGATGACCCACACCACTTCAGGGATCTCAATACCCAACCAGGTATCAGGTCAGCCGTTGTCTGGTCACCTTGCCAGCTTCTCTACCAGTCATCCCGATCGGCCCGCCAGGAGATGATCCGGTGCCTTACTACTAGGGTTGCACAGATACCAATACTAATAGTTGCACCGATACCGAGCATATGCATGAGCACTTGTACTCGTGCAAATTATCCGATGCTTGGCCCGATACCTGGGCAGTCAGGGATGATTGGTGCAGCAGTGGTGGGGGGGGGGAGGTAGGTACAAGCACCGATCTCTCTGTATAGATTTCAATAAAGCACCTGGCAGCTGTTTCTCCTCCTCTCCTTCCGTGGCTTTCAGTTGCTTTATTGAAATCTATACAGGGAGATCAGTGCTTGTAACCCATCCCACCACCAAACCGATCATCCCTGATTGTCTCTTGTGTCCTCCTCCGTGCTCCTCTGGTCTCCCTTCCAGTCCCCCTCCATGCTCCTCCAGTGGAGGTAGGAGCCAGTAAATCTAATTTACCAGCTCCTTCCTTTCCTTTTCTGAATGCACAGTCAGTGATCACTGACTCTGCGCATTCATAACTGAGCATTGTAAAACTGTGTTTACGATGTCTCCATTTATGAATGTACAGGAGCCTCTGTCTCCTGTCCATTCATCTTCAGTGCAGCTGAGGCTGCAGAGAAAGGGACTGGGGAACCTGTGTCCTCAGTCCCTTTCTCTGTCTCAAAAGGGAGATGTTCAGACCCCTAATATCTCACAGGGCTGATAAAAAAAAATAATTAAAAGAAAACTGTAAAAAATATTTAACGTTAAAATTTTTAAAAATTAAAAACTACCGACACAGTCCACGTGTCATCCGTGCCCATCAGCGCTGCATATTAGTGCCACTGTCACATGACATTAAAAAAAGTATCGGTAATCGTTATCGGTGAGTATCGGTACTTGTACTTGGTCTTAAAGTGGTATCGGTGCAACCCTACTCACTACATCGGCAGGAGCCTGAACCAGCATTTGGGATTTCTGTTGTGGCATTGCATAGAGGATTGGTGAGCGGGTGTAAACACAACATCCTTCCTAACACAGTATAGGCACTGCCTGCAGACACCAATTTCCCTTTCTAGTGTCAGGGAAAACTTGTTTGGAGCTAACACCTTTAGCCGGTTTGTTCTTATAAATTACGGAACATCCTAGATTATTACTACTTCATTTGAGCATGTTTAAGCATGTTTAAACCTACTCTTAATACAAGGGCACCACCGTTTGCTAGCAGAAGACACTAGTACTCTTCACCCCAGGACCTGTAACTACACTACAAAACTGTTTTATTCATTTTTTTTAAATCTCTCAACCAGAAAGGGCTGAGAAGTCAACAAACCTTCTCTCCTCCCTCTTAGCGCCCATGTAATAGGCATAAAAAAAATGTGTTTTTTTTCCTTTCTATATTTACAGCAGCTAAATATTAAAGGTTGTCATTTCTATAACACTCTGAAGTAAGGTTTAACAGTGCTGTATGTTTCCATATATTTTAAACCTTGATAATATATTCAACTTGTTTATCACTACCAGGTGTGTCTATTTCTGGTAATTATTCACAGCCAGGATAAAGGAATTTTTTTACTTGTGTTCGTAAAAGCACTTGCAGTGATTTTATATAACCAGGTGTGCCAGAGGAGTTGGGGTCATTCTTGGAGTTGAGGCACAGAACAGAGGACCCCAAATCACCAGGCGACTCTTTCAGGGGTGGCGCTACATGTGAGGGCTCGTCCGGGATCCTCTTTCACTAGCAAATCTCCAAGAAAATGCCCCAGAGAGTGTCAAGATGGACCCTGCCACTGCAACCCAGTGTTGTAAGGAAGATAATGGACAACGGGAGTCAAATGTTGCAATCAACAGTCCTGGAGTGCCCTGGATCGAGGAACAGATCAGTCAAGCAATGAAGATATCAAGATAACTCCTGCACTTATGCCCTAATAGAGTGGGGGAAAGGGATTCCTACAAGTTTCCAAAGGGCCAGCATACAGTTGACCAGCGATATCAAAGCTCATCTAAACCAGCTGAATGCATTGGATGTGAGCCCCGAAAGTTTAGGACAAGCAGCATCATGGGAGACTTTGTGGAAAGGTGCCAAAAGAATAACCCAACATGCAGTGCATCTGGATATCGAAAACTGAGGGCTTTTTCAGCAAAGCAACCAGTTCCTGCCAGAAAGGACAGCTTTGAGGAATGGCTGGAGCAAACTTAAGATGAATGGGATGTTCCTGAGGCCCAGAAAAAACTGAGAATTACTGAGAGCTTAAGGGGGCCTGCCTCAGAAGCGATTCATATTTTAAAACTTAGCAAACAGGATTGTAATGCTCATGAGTATTCTGCAAGATGTGTTTGAGTGAACAGAAAAGGCCTCTGACCTTAGGTATGCTTGAACTGATACATATCAAATTGAAGGGGAGAAGCTATCTGACTATATGAGGTGCCTAGAGAAGGTAATGCACCAGGTATTACAAAAAAAAAGGGCTTGGATCCCAGCTCAATAAGGTCCAGACACAACAGGTTTTGAGGGGAGCTCAACCTCTAGACCCTATCACAATCCAGCTGAAAACTCGGAGAGACAGGGGAGTCTTAAAATATCCTGAATTAATCAGGGTTGTACGAGAAGAGGCTGGAATGCTGGAAAGCAAAAAGACCAAGAAATCAGAGCCTGCTGCTGGGGTTAGAGTAGCTACTGCGGCTGATGGCAACGCAGAGATAGAGCTTTTGAAAGCCCAGGTTGTCACAATTGATGGAGATGATTCCTCTACTGACAGCCAATATCACTCTCTAACCTGGTGAGGAAGTCTCGGAATCCAAGCAGTCCGCAAACCCTATAATTGTCCAGGTCAAGAAGCCAGTGAATCAAAGGGTTTGCTTTAACTGTGGAGGAGTGGGGCATTACCAACGTGTTTGTCCAAGCCCACTGAAAACTAAAACCCAGTGTCCAAAGCCAGTGGGAAAACACAGAGGGCCCCGGTGAAGGAGCCAACCAGGTGCCCACCTACAGACCTTAGCTCCATAATCAAAGACGCAAAGAAACCACAGCGGAAGCCCACATTTTTACAGAGGGCCCCCGCTGCTGTTTCTGAGTGACCATACAACCCCCTTTCCTCGACCTTGGGGACCCAGTTGCTGAGAATAGTTGTACACCAGCCCTCTGTGGCCCAACAAAGATGCAAGAAAAACCCAAAGCTCATCAAGAAGGGGGCATGAATACAGACAACAGGACAAGCTAGCTACCCTACTCCTTGGTAGAGTAATTCTCCTGCTCTATAAGACTTTGGTCCGGCCGTAACCTAGAATATGATGTCCAGTTCTGGGCACCAGTCCTCAGGAAGGATGTACTAAAAATGGAGCGAGTACAAAGAAGGGCAACAAAGCTAATAAATGGTCTGGAGGATATTGGTTATTAGGAAAGGTTGCAAGCACTGAACTTATTCTCTCTGGAGAAGAGACGCTTGAGAGGGGATATTATGTCAATTTATAAGTAAGATACTGGTGACTAGGGATGGGCCGAACACCCCCCTGTTCGGACCAGAACCTGCGAACGGACCGAAAATTTCCACAAACTTTAGAACCCCATTAAAGTCAAAGGGATTCGACCGTTCGAAAGCAAATGTGCTAATTTTAAAGGCTAATATGCAAGTTATTGTCCTAAAAAGGGTTTGGGGAGTCCTGCCCCAGGGGACATGTCAATACAAAAAAAAAGTTTTAAAAACTGTTGTTTTTTCGGGAGCACTGATCTTAAAGTGAGCAAAAAAAAGTGAAATATTCCTTTAAATATCGTGCCTGGGGGTATCTATGGTATGCCTGTGAAGTGGCACGTGTTTCTCGTGTTTAGAAATGTCCCTGCACAAAATGACATTTCTAACGGAAAAAAAATAATTTAAAACTGCTTGCAGTTTTAATGTAATGTCTGGTCTCTGCAATATGGATGAAAATCATTGAGAAAAATAGCATGGGTAACCCACCACCTGCCCATTACCAGCCCCTTTGGGTCTTATGGATATTAAGTGGAATCCCGTACCCAAATTAAAAAAAGGAAAGGTGTAGGGATGAGCCAAACACCCCCCGGTTCGGTTCGCACCAGAACTTTCGAATGGACCCCAAATTCGTACGAACGTTAGAGCCCCATTGAAGTCTATGGGACTCGAACGTTCGAAATTAAAAGTGCTAATTTTAACGGCTAATATGCAAGATACTGTCCTAAAAAGGGTTTGGGGACCTGGCTCCTGCCCCAGGGGACATGGGTCAATGCAAAAAAAAGGTTTAAAAACAGCCGTTTTGGCGCGGGAGCACTGATTTTAATGACGATTAAAGTGGAAAAAAAATGTGAAATATTCCTTTAAATATGGTGCCTGGGGGGTGTCTGTAGTATGCCTGTGAAGTGCCATGTGTTTCCCGTGTTTAGAACAGTCCCTGCACAAAATGACATTTAACGGAAATAACGTCATTTAAAGCTGCTTGCGGTTTTAATGTTATATCTGGTTCCTGCAATATGGTTGAAAATCATTGAGAAAAATGGCATGGGTAGCCCTCCCTGCCCATTACCAGCCCCTTTGGGTCTTGTACGCATATTAAGGGGAACCCCATACCCATATTAAAAAAAGGAAATGCGTGTGGCCCCCAGGCCCTATATACTCAGAACAGCAGTATACAGGCAGTGCAAACAAGACAGGGACTGTGTAGGTTTGTTGTGTTAAGTTGAATCTGTTTGTAATTTTCAACTGGTACATTTTTAAAGTGTAGCTCCAGTCAAAAAAAAATTTTTTAAGCTTTTTGGAAAACATAGGGAAGGGTTATCACCCCTGTATAATTTGTTTTTTCGTCCATCTTTTTTCATCTCACTTGCTGTTGTCTCCTTCCGTTTGCAAGTAGGAGATGTTTGTAAATTGGATGTTTGAAAGTAGGGGCCTGCCCTATATGCTCTGCAGAAATGGCGGAACAAGGTGTTGGTTTTGCCACAACATTGTAAGCCATCAAAGTGACTCTTGGTGGGCGCTGGAGTGCCCTGCTGTGAATGATTATATCAAGAATTGTAATTACATGCCATTGTTGAACAGTGGTAGAAAAATTGACCTTTGGTGGTTGTGGTGCTGGTGCCACAACACTATAAGTCCTCACAGTTACTCTGGGTGGGCACAGGAAAATGCCCTCCTGTGAAATATTATATCAAGAATTGTAATTACATGTCCCTGTTAAACAGGGGCAGAAAAATTGGGCCTTAGGCACTGGTGCTGGTGCCACGACACTGCAACCTCGCCCATATACTCTAGTTTTATTGCAGGAATTAGCCCTGCTGCAAAGCATTGCATCAAAAATTGTAATTAAACGCCCCTGTTAAACAGGGGCAGAAAAATTGGGCTGATGGCACTGGTGCTGGTGCCACGACACTGCAACTTCTCCCATATACTCTTGTTTTATTGCAGGAATTAGCCCTGCTGCAAAGCATTGCATCAAAAATTGTACTTAAACGCCCCTGTTAAACAGGGGCAGAAAAATTGGGCTTTAGGCACTGGTGCTGGTGCCACGACACTGCAACCTCTCCCATATACTCTAGTTTTATTGCAGGAATTAGCCCTGCTGCAAAGCATTGCATCAAAAATTG
This sequence comes from Lithobates pipiens, assembly GCF_037356315.1. Classification (NCBI taxonomy): domain Eukaryota; kingdom Metazoa; phylum Chordata; class Amphibia; order Anura; family Ranidae; genus Lithobates; species Lithobates pipiens. The sequence goes on from NW_027507764.1 coordinate 526,302,840, forward strand.
TACTTAAACGCCCCTGCTAAACAGGGGCAGAAAAATTGGGCTGATGGCATCACCCAGAAACAGAAATGTTCTTCCAACATATCATCAGAGGAGGAAGAGGATAGACAATCAACATAACAGGACAGTCACTCAGCATCAGCATAGGCAGTCTTGAAGGGATGTGATATTTCAAAAAAAATTATTCGGTTACATCAGCTTCAGGTGCTTGGTAACTGTGGGTGATCCAAGACTGATTCATCTTGATGAAGGTCAGTCGATCAACTGATTCGGTAGACAGCCGCACCCTGTGATCGGTAACAAAGCCACCAGCAGCACTGAAGGTGCGTTCAGAAAGAACGCTGGATGCAGGACCGGCCAGTAGCTCAATTGGATACTGTGCAAGCTCTGGCCAGTGATCCATCCTCAAGACCCAGTAACCCAGAGGATTTTCGGTGGGAAAGGTGTCCAAGTCTGACCTTGCCCCTAGGTATTCCTGCACCATGTAAATCAGACGCTGGCGATGGTTGCTGGAACCGATCATACCTTGGGGCTGCGGACTAAAAAATTGTCTGAAAGCATCAGTCAGACGGCCACCTTCTCCACCGCTCCTTCTGACCGATGCCTCAGCAACACGTTGTCCAGGACCAGGAGTTTGTAACCTTCCAGTCTCTGGGAACGCGTTGCACAGACCTTTCTGCAAGGCCTCCCGGAGATGTCTCATACTCTGCTCCCTCTGCGATGGCAAGATAAGGTCGGCCACCTTACCCTTGTACCGTGGATCAAGGAGAGTGGCCAGCCAGTAATGGCCCCTCTCCTTGATCCGAAGAATACGAGGATCCTTCCGCAGGCTTTGCAGGATCAGGGAGGCCATGCAGCGTAGGTTAGCTGAGGCATTCAGTCCGGAGTCCTCTGGGTCACTAAGGACAACATGATCCGCAGCTACCTCCTCCCAGCCACGTACAAGTCCACGTGTTTCTTGGGACTGTAAATCATCCCTCCAAGACTGCTGCTGCTGCTGATGCTGAGTGCCAGCCTCCACCTCCATGCTGACACAATCATCCTCCTCCTCCTCTTCCTCCTCCTCATCCTCTTCCTGTGTGATGGGTGGCACAGCAGGAACACTGTCTGGATAAAGGGGGCCTTGAGAGGCAAGGAAGTCCTCCTCTTCCTGCCTCTGTTCTGCCTCAAGTGCCCTGTCCATTATTCCACGCAGCGTATGCTCCAAGAGGTGGACAAGAGGTACAGTGTCACTGATGCATGCACTGTCACTGCTCACCATCCTTGTGGCCTCCTCAAATGGTGACAGGACAGTGCATGCATCCCTGATCATGCCCCACTGGTGTGGTGAGAAAAATCCGAGCTCCCCTGACCCTGTCCTGGTGCCGTAGTCGCACAGGTACTCATTGATGGCCCTCTGCTGCATGGGAAAGGTGTCCAAGTCTGACCTTGCCCCTAGGTATTCCTGCACCATGTAAATCAGACGCTGGCGATGGTTGCTGGAACCGATCATACCTTGGGGCTGCGGACTAAAAAATTGTCTGAAAGCATCAGTCAGACGGCCACCTTCTCCACCGCTCCTTCTGACCGATGCCTCAGCAACACGTTGTCCAGGACCAGGAGTTTGTAACCTTCCAGTCTCTGGGAACGCGTTGCACAGAAATTTCTGCAAGGCCTCCCGGAGATGTCTCATCCTCTGCTCCCTCTGCGGCAGCAAGATAAGGTCTGCAACCTTACCCTTGTACCGTGGATCAAGGAGAGTGACCAGCCAGTAATGGTCCCTCTCCTTGATCCAAAGAATACGAGGGTCCTTCTGCAGGCTTTGCAGGATCAGGGAGGCCATGCACCTTAGGATAGCTGAGGCATTTGGTCCGGAGTCCTCTGCGTCAATAAGGACAACATGATCCGCAGCTACCTCCTCCCAGCCACGTACAAGTCCACGGATTTCTTGGGACTGTAAATCATCCCTACAAGACTGCTGCTGCTGATGCTGAGTGCCAGGCTCCAACTCCATGCTGACACAATCATCCTCCTCCTCGTCCTCTTTCTGTGTGATGGGTGGCACAGCAGGAACACTGTCTGGATAAAGGGGGCCTTGAGAGGCAAGGAAGTCCTCCTCTTCCTGCCTCTGTTCTGCCTCAAGTGCCCTGTCCATTATTCCACGCAGCGTATGCTCCAAGAGGTGGACAAGAGGTACAGTGTCACTGATGCATGCACTGTCACTGCTCACCATCCTTGTGGCCTCCTCAAATGGTGACAGGACAGTGCATGCATCCCTGATCATGCCCCACTGGCGTGGTGAGAAAAATCCGAGCTCCCCTGACCCTGTCCTGGTGCCGTAGTCGCACAGGTACTCATTGATGGCCCTCTGCTGCATGTGCAGCCGCTGCAGCATGGCCAACGTTGAGTTCCACCTGGTGGGCATGTCACATATAAGGCGGTTCTTGGGCAGGTTCAACTCCTTTTGGAGCTCAGCCAGCCGAGCACAGGCATTAAATGATCGGTGGAAATGCACACAGACTTTCCTGGCCTGCTTCAGGACATCCTGTAAGCTGGGGTACCTGCCCAAGAACCGCTGCACCACCAGGTTAAGGACGTGAGCTACACAGGGCACATGGGTCAGTTGTCTCTGTCGGACGGCGGAGAGGAGGTTGGTGCCATTGTCGCAAACCACCATTCCTGGCTTAAGCTGGCGTGGCGTCAACCACCTCTCGGCCTGCCCCTGCAGAGCTGACAAAACATCCGCCCCAGTGTGGCTCCTGTCCCCCAAACAAACCAGCGCAAGCACGGCATGGCATCGTTTTGCCTGCGTACTTGCGTAGCTCCTGGAACGCCTACGGAGCACCGCTGGTTCTGCGGACAGAGCACTGGAAGAGGCCATGGAGGAAGAAGAAGAGGAGGGGGTGGAGGAGAGAGGTGTGTCACAACCAATAGTAGCATTTTGGAGGCGTGGTGGCGGAACAACCTCCAACACTACTGCACCTTGTCCTGCATCCTTCCCAGCTGCCAGAAGAGTGACCCAATGGGCCGTGAAAGACAGGTAATGTCCCTGCCCATGCCTGCTGGACCATGAGTCAGCGGTAATATGCACCTTACCGCTGACCGCCCTGTCCAGCGAGGCAAGGACATTGCCTTCCACATGCCAGTAGAGAGCCGGAATCACCTTCCGTGAGAAAAAGTGGCGTTTGGGGACCTGCCACTAAGGAACCACACATTGTACAAACTCACGGAAGGGGGCCGAGTCTACCAACTGAAAAGGCAGCAGTTGAAGTGCTAGCAATTTAGCTAAGCTAGCATTCAACCACTGGGCATGTGGATGGCTGGGAGTGAACTTCTTTCGCCGGTCCAGCAGCTGGGGCAGGGACATTTGCCTGCTATAATCGGACGTGGGTGTACTGCTAGCAGAGTGCCCGGAAACACTTGGCTGTGACACACCTAATTCTACACCTTCATTCCTCTCAGAGCAGGTTTCAGAGAGGACCGAAGGTCTAGTGGGGTTGGAGATGCCAGCTGATGAGGAGCAAGGAGAGGTCCGCTTTGTTCTTTGGTGTGGGTCTTTGAGGTACGCTTGCCAACGAGCTGCATGGCAGGTCAACATATGTCTGGTCAAGCATGTGGTGCCCAAGCGGCTGATGTTTTGACCACGCGAGATACGCTTGAGACATATGTTGCAAATAGCAGCGGTGCGATCTGATGCACTCGTCTCAAAAAAGGCCCACACCAATGAACTTTTAGCATAACGTGCAGAGGCAGCGCCCTGCACAGGTGTGATTCAGTCAGTGTGCTGCCCCTAAGCTAGCCCCCGGAGGGCATCCTGCCTCGTTGGACATGTGCCTCCTCCTCCTCCTCCTCCTCTCTCCTTCCATGCACCCACGTGGAGTCAGTGCCCTCATCATCCCCTCCCTCTTCATCGCTGTAGCAAACCTGGCAGTATGCTGCAGCTTGTGGAACATGACTGCCAGATTGCTGTCCTTCTTGAGCATCCCCTCTCTCTGCATTCACGCTACTGCCTTTCTCTAGCTGAGTGTCATCATCAGAGGCTACAAAACACTGGGCATCCTCCTGGAGCATGTACCCAACACTGTGCTCAAAGAGTTCAGGAGACTCCTCAGGAGGACGTGGTGGGTCTAGGCAAGGAGTCACTGATGATGACATTGAGAGGAGGGAAGACGATGCGTTGGCAGCTGCTTTGCTAGTACCCTGAGACTGGGTGAGAGAGGATGAGGAGGATGAAGAGGGCTTGGTCATCCACTCTACCAAGTCGTTGGCATGTTGCGGCTCAACATGTCCAGCTGCCGAAAAGAAGGACAAGCGTGTCCCATGGCCACGTGCTGATGACAATGCACCGCGTCCACGACCAGCACTGTTGTCTCTAGACACAGAGCCTGCTTGCCCTCTTTTATCGGCTCGCACCTGTCTGCCTCTCCTTGCTGGCCTTCCAGACATGGTAATGGCCTGAAGGGAGTTGGGTAAAAAAGCAGTTGGGTAGTGTATATTGTGCTAGAGGCACACAACACCCACTAACTCCTGCAGATGCCTTTATTATAGAACACCAGAGATAAAGGGGTATATACAGATGTATACTGTGCTGTGCTGGAGGCACACACAACTTCCAATAACTCCTGCAGATGGCAAGTGGGCTCAAATAGAGAAGAGCTATGTAGGTGGATATAGCGGTATGTACTGGGTACAGAGCACGCAGACAGCACGCACTAGCTCATAACTCTACTGACTGCAAGCTCTATTATAAAAGATAGATCACTAGCTATATAGGTGAGGTGAATATAGCGGTGTATACTGTGGTCAGGGCATGCAGACAACAACCACTACACAACAACAAGATCGAAAATTGGCCGAAAACGATCGGTGTGTACTGTGTTGAAGGTAGACAGAACACCCACTGCTTCAGACGCCAACACACTACACAAGACCGCCGCGCTGGCGGCCTTATATAGTGTGGGGCGTGCACTACACAGCCTGAGCTATGATTGGCCACAGGCATCCTGCCTGTGGCCAATCATGGCTCTCCTCGCTGCTGGCGCTGCGATTGGCCAAGCATGCGGGGTCACAGTGCATGCTTGGCCAATCATGAGCCAGCAATGCACTGCGCCATCGCAGTGCATTGTGGGTCGCGAGCGCCACACAAATTTGGCGCGAACGGACCAAACGTATGTTCGACTCGAACACGAAGCTCATCCCTAGAAAGGTGCTATATACTCAGAACAGCAGTATACAGGCGTTGCAAACAAGACAGGGACTGTGTAGGTTTGTTGTTAAGTAGTATCCATTTGCATTTTTGAACTGGTACATTTTTAAAGTGTAGCTCCAGTCAAAAAAAAATTTTTTAAGCTTTTTGGAAAACATACAGTAAGGAAGGCTTATCACCCCTGTAACATTTTTTTGCTGTCTGTGCACCTCTTCAGAAGATTTCACCTTACTTTCTGTCCCAATGACAAATGTTTTTTGAAAATTTGTGGTTTTTCAGTAAAACAAGGATTGGGATAAAGCATCAGTGGAGAAGAGACACGTTTTTCTCATATCAACTCACAGGAGAGAATTTCCCTTCCTAGGGGTAGATTTCATCTCACTTCCTGTTGTCTCCTTCCGTTTGCAAGTAGGAGACACTTGTAAGTTGGATGTTTGAAAGTAGGGGCCTGCCCTATATGCTCTGCATAAATTTGGGCCTAAGGTGTTGGTGTTGCCACAACACTGTAAGCTCTCAAAGTGACTCTTGGTTGGCGATGGAACGCCCTGTTGTGTACTATTATATCAAGAATTGTAATTAAATGCCATTGTTGAACAGTAGTAGAAAAATTGGGCCGATGGTGGTGACGGTGGTGGTGCCGGTGCCATAACACTGTAAGTCCTCACAGTTACTCTTGGTGGGCGCTGGAATGGCCCCTGCTGTGAAATATTATATCAAGAATTGTAATTACATGCACCTGTTGAACAGGGGCACAAAGATTGGGCCTTAGGCACTGGTGCCACAACACTGCAACACCTCACAGAAACTCTAGTTGGAGAGCAGAAATGAGCCCTTCTGCAAAATATTGCATCAAAAATTGTAATTACACGCCCCTGTTAAACAGGGGCTGAAAAATTGGGCCTTGGCCACTGGTGGCAGTGCCCAGAACCAAAAATGTTCTTCCAAGCTATTGTCATAATCATTGAGGAGGAAGAGGATAGTCACTCAGCATAACAGGATAGTCATTCAGCATCAGCATAGGCAGTCTTGAAGGGATCTGACATTTGAAAAAAAAATTATTTGGTTGCATCATCATCAGGTGCTTGGTAGCTGGTGGTGATCCAAGACTGATTCATTTTTATGAAAGTCAGTCAATCAACCGAGTCAGTGGATAGGCTCACCCTGTGATCGGTTACAAAGCCTCCAAAAGCACTGAATGTGCATTCCAAAAGAACACTGGATGCAGGACAGGCCAGTAGCTCAATTGCATACTGTGCAAGCTCTGGCCAGTGATCCATCCTCAAGACCCAGTAACCCAGAGGATTTTCAGTGGGAAAGGTGTCCAAGTCTGATGTTGCCCCTAGGTATTCCTGCACCATGTAAATCAGATGCTGGCAATGGTTGCTGGAACCGATCATACCTTGGGGCTGCGGACCAAAAAATTGTCTGAACGCATTGGCCAGATGGACACCTTCTTCACCGCTCCTTCTGTGACTGACCAAAAGCCTCAGCAACACGTTGTCCAGGACCAGGAATTTGTAACCTCCCAGTCTCTGGGAACACGTTGCACAAACCTTTCTGCAAGGCCTCCCGAAGATGCTCCCTCTGCGATGGCAAGATAAGGTCTGCAACCTTACCCTTGCACCTTGGATCAAGGAGGGTTGCCAGCGGGAATGATCCCTCTCCTTGATCCGACGAATACGAGGATCCTTCCGCAGGCTTTTCAGGATCAGGGAGGCCATGCAGCGTAGGTTAGCTGAGGCACTCAGTCCAGAGTCCTCTGGGTCAATAAGGATGACATGATCCACAGCCACCTCCTCCCAGACACATACAAGTCCACGGGTTTCTTGGGACTGTAAATGATCCCTAAAAGACTGCTGCTGATGCTGAGTGCCAGGCTCCACCTCCATGCTGACACAATCTTCCTCCTCCTCTTTCTGTGTGATCGGCAGGCCAGCAGGAACACTGTCTGGATAAAGGGGGCCTTGACAGGCAATGAAGTCCTCCTCTTCCTGCCTCTGTTCTGCCTCAAGCACGCTGTCCATTATTCCACACAGCGTGTGCTCCAACAGGTGGAAAAGAGGGACAGTGTCACTGATGCATGCACTGTCACTGCTCACCATCCTCGTGGCCTCCTCAAATGGTGACAGGACAGTGCATGCATCCCTGATCATGGCCCATTAGCGTGGGGAAAAAAAACAAGCTCCCCTGACCCTGTCCTGGTGCTGTAGTCGCACAGATACTCATTGATGGCCTCCTACTGTGTGTGCAGCCGCTGCAGCATGACCAACGTTGAGTTCCACCTGGTGGGCATGTCCCAGATTAGGCAGTTTTTGGGCCGGTTAAATTCCTTTTGGAGGTCAGCCAGCTGAGCACTTGCATTATATGACTGGCAGAAATGCACACAGACTTTCCTGGCCGGCCTCAGGATATCCCGTAAGCCTGGGTACCTCCCAAGAACCACTGCACCACCAAGTTAAGGACGTGAGCAACACAGGGCACATGGGTCAGTTGTCACTGTCGGAAGGCGGAGAGGAGGTTGGTGCCATTTCCGCAAACCACCATTCCTGGCTAAAGCTGGCATGGCATCAACCAACTCTCAGCCTGCCCCTGCTGAGCTGACAGAATCTCTGCCCGAGTGTGGCTCCTGTCCCCCAAACACACCAACGCAAGCACCGCATGGCATAGTTTTGCCTGCGTAATTGCGTAGCCCCTTGAATGCCTACGGAGCACCGCTGGTCCTGAGGACAAAGCACAGGAAGAGGCCATGGAGGAAGAAGAAGAGGAGGGGGTGGAGGACAGAGGCATGTCACAATCAGCAGTAGTAGTATCATTTTGGAGGCGTGGTGGTGGAACAACCTCCAACACTACTGCACCTTGTCCTGCATCCTTCCCAGCTGCCAAAAGAGTCACCCAATGTGTCGTGAAAGATAGGTAACATCCCGGTCCATACCTTGTGCTGGACCATGAGTCAGCGGTAATATGCACCTTACCGCTGACTGCCCTGTCCAACGAGGCCAAGAAATTTCCTTCCACATGTAGAGAGCCTGAATCGCCTTCCATGCAAAAAAGGGGCGTTTGGGAACCTGCCACTGAGGAACCGCACATTTCACAAACTCATGGAAGGGGGCAGAGTCCACCAACTGAAAAGGCAGCAGTTGAAGTGCTACCAATTTAGCCAAGCTAGCATTCAACTGCTGGGCATGTGGATGGCTGGGAGTGAACTTCTTTTGACAGTGCAGCAGCTGGGGCAGGGAAATTTGCCTGGTACAATCAGATTTTGGTGTACCGATAGCAGATTGCCCGCAAGTACTTGGCTGTGACACACCTAATTCTACACCTTCATTCCTCTCAGTACAGGTTTCAGAGAGGACTGAAGGTATAGTGGGGTTGGAGATGCGACGAACTGCATGGCAGGTCGACATATGTCTGGTCAAGCATGTGGTGCCCAAGTGGCTGATGTTTTGGCCACATGAGATATGCTTGAGACATATGTTGCAAATAGCAATGGTGTAATCTGATGCACTTGTCTCAAAAAAAGCCCACACCAAAGAACTTTTGGAATAACGCACAGAGGCAGTGCGCTGCACATGTGGAGCTCTGCGGTGTGATGCAGTCGGTGTGCTGCCCTTAAGCTGGCCCCTGCAGGGCATCCTGCCTGATTGGAGATGTGCCTTCTCCTCCTCCTCTCTCCTATCAGGCACCCACGTGAAATCAGTGACCTCATCATCTCCTCCCTCCTCATCACTGGAACAAACCTAACAGTATGCTGCAGCTGGGGGAACATGACTCCCAGATTGTTGTCCTGCTTGGGCATCCCCTCTCTCTGGGCTCACATTACTCCCTTCCTCTAGCTGGGCATCCTCATGGAGCATGTACCCAATACTGTGCTCAAACAGTTCAGGGGACTCCTCAGGGGGACATGGTGGGGCTAGGGAAGGAGTGACTGATGCCATTGAGCGTTGGCAGCTGCTTTGCCAGTACCCTAAGCCTGGGTGAGAAAGGATGAGGAAGGCTTGATGCACCATGTCCACGACCAGCACTGTTGCCTCTAGACACAGAGCCTGTTTGCCCTCTTTTATTGTCTCATGACTGTCTGCCTCTCCTTGTTGGCCTTCCAGACATACTAATGGCCTGCAGGGAGATGTATATGCACAAAGCTGGGACGTTTATAATGATATATTGCAGCTAGCAGAATCAACTGCCTGCCTGTAGTATTATTAGTATGAGAACACCAGCAATTGGGGTAGCTTTTTGTGCACACTGTGCAGAGGACACAGTACACGACTATAATTACTGCAGCTGCCTGCGGTATAGGATCAGCAGAACACCAGCATTTGGGGTAGTTTTAGGCGCACACTGTGCATATGACACAATACACAGACTGTAATTACTGTAGCTGCCTGCCTGTGGTATACGATCAGAACACCAGCAATTGAGGTAGCTTTAAGTGCACACTGTGCAGATGACAAAATACACTGACTGTCATTACTGCAGATGCCTGCGGTATAGGATTAGCAGAACACCAGCAATTGGGGTAGCTTTAAGTGCACACTGTGCAGATGAAATAGTACACCGACTGTAATTACTGCAGCTGCCTGCGGTATAGGATCAACAGAACACCAGCAATTGGGGTAGCTTTAGGTGTACACTGTGCAGATGGCACAATACACCCACTGTAATTGCTACAGCTGCCTGTGGATAGGATCAGCAGAACACCAGCAATTGGGGTAGCTGTATGTGCACACTGTGCAGGTGACACAGTACACCAACTGGAATTACTGCAGTTGCCTGCGGTATAGGATTTGAAGAACACCCGCAATCGGGGTAGCTTTATGTGCACACTGTGCAGATGACACAATACACCCACTGTAATTACTGCAGCTGCCTTCCGGTGGTATAGGATCAGCAGAACACCCGTCATTGGGATAGCTTCATGTGCACACTGTGCAGATGACACAATACACTGACTGTAATTGCTGCAGCTGCCTGCCTGTGGTATAAGATCTGAAGAACACCAGAAATTGGGGTAGCTTTAAGTGCGCATTGTGCAGATGACACAGTACACCGACAGTAGTTACTGCAACTGCCTGTGGTATAGGATCAGCAGAGCACCAGCAATTGGGGTAGCTTTACGTGTACACTGTGCAGGGGGCACAATACACCTACTGTAATTGCTGCAGCTGCCTGCCTGTGGTATAGGAGCAGCAGAACACCAGCAACTGGGGTAGCTTTAGGTGTACACTGTGCAGGTGGCACAATACACCGACTGTAATTGCTGCAGCTGCCAATTAGAACTAGAAAAATTCTTAAGGAGTCTCCCTTACCGTATCCAGCTGCAGGGTTCTGTGTAACAGACCCAATGTTCACCTTTCATGGTGGGCTCCGTTTAGAGAAAAAAAAACCTTCAGAGACTGGGGTCCCCTTTTGTATAGGGGAGTCCACAGTTCTGGGCCTGCAAAGCACCCCGCCAAGGCTATGGTGTCAGGTCACCTTGAGGCAAGGTGACAGATGCACACCGTAGGGATCAGGAGTGCACCACAAGGTTGTGGACCCTACAGCTGACTGCTGCGGACGGGAGACAGATCCCACCGGGGTTAGAGCATAAGATTCCCTGGGGCGCCGAGTCTAAGAGCCAGCAGGTGTTCACCAGAACCTCTAGAGGTGAGGATGGGCTGGGCTGCAACTGGCTCCAGGTCGCGACCCCCAGGGTCCCCCAGCTTGCACCCACAGTAGGCAAAGGAGGATAGGGATAGTGAGGGACAAAGCCAAGGTCAGGGCCACAAGCAGACAGGAATAGTCAGGGACACGCCAAAAGGTCAGGATCACATGCAAACAGGGATAGTCAAGGACATGCCAAAGTCGGTAACGGAACAACAGAAGAGCACACGACAGGTAACAGGAAGCTAAACACACAATGGTTGATCAGCAGGGTTGGCCTGCAGTGCACAGGTTAATATAGAGTTCTCTGATAGGAGCTAGGGTGGAGTCATGCCAGAGGATTGATTACAAAAGCAGTCAGGTGAGGGTCGGCTGGTCTCTAGAGATGAACACATGGAACAGATAAGCAGACAAACTCTATTGCATAACCATGACAGTACCCTCCGTCTTATGAGGCCTCCCCCTCCCCCGCCTGGGTCCAGGCTTAAAGGGAAACTCCAGATGGAACCTCCTCAACAGACTAGGAGCAAAGACCTCAGATGCAGTGATCCAAGACCTCTCCTCAGGGCCAAACCCTTTCCAATGTACGAGGTACTGAAGAATGCCTTTACGGAGGCGGGAATCCAAAACTTGACTAACCTCGTATTTTAGATTATCCTCAGAGACTGGAACCGAGGTAGGGAGAGGATGAGAGGACTTGAGGACTAAAGGCTTTTTAGGAATGGGTAAGGGCATGAGAAGATCAGGAGCCTGAGCAGGGTCCCCCAGACCCTTAAAGATGAGCTGGGCATCTAGAACAGTTCCACCAGACTGGGCAGAGGTCAGTGGATTCCTGAGGTCCCCCAGACCCTTAAAGATGAGCTGGGCATCTAGAACAGGACTGCCAAACTGGGCAGAGGTCAGTGGATCCCTGAGGTCAGGTTGGTTAGAAGGTGACATGTCTGTCAGGATCTGGAGGGAGGCCGAGATGCTGAGAGGGCTCCCCTTGCGGCCGAGTGCAGTACAACCCTGAAGATGACACAGGGATGCAGTGCCCACAGTAGCACAGGTTGCCTGGTAGCAGCAGCAGATGGCAGGAGCTAAGTAAAACAGGTCTCCGGGGGCAACCGTGCTGGAAAGTCCAAGAGAGGGATAACGAAAGTCCAATAGCAGGGTCAAGGCTAAGCCGGGGGTTAAACACAGAAGATCAGTCCTGAGGTCGGAGAATAGGAGTCCAAGCCAAGCCGGGATCGGGTGCAGGGAGCAGACAAGGGACGTCGGGTACAAGCCAGTGGTAAGAGCCAGGAGAACAACAGGAGCAGGTCAAACAAGCCAGGTCGGTACACAGGAGATCAGACAGCAGGAATCACGGACACAGGTACACAGGAGAAGCTGACGATAATCCAGCGATGCAGCACTGTCAGGTAAACGTTTAAATAGGCAAGGTGCCTAGGTCACGTTGTGTGCTCGCCATAGCGCTCGTACGCCTACGACGTGTAACGTTATGCGTTTGTATCACCATCGCGTACGCGCGCTCGATCAGACGTAGCGTCGGGTGTTCATTTTGGAAACACATTGCGCCTCCGTGTGCGCTGATGCGCGTTAACACGAACGTACCTTGCGAGGTTGCGCATAGGGATGCGCCTATTTCCCTGACAGTGCCTCCCCCCAAGGGGCAGCCTCCGGATGCCTAAACGAGCCAATTTTTCGGGATGACGGCTGCGAAACCTGCGTATAAGCCTAGGAGCATGTACATAACTTGCAGGTTCCCAAGAATTCTCTTCAGCAGAATACCCCTTTCACTTAATTTGAAACTGGATTGTCCTACCTCTCCGACGACAGTCAAGGATAGACTCAACTTCAAATTCAGTTTCATCTCCAACCTGAACCGGAGGCGGGGGCACTTCTTCTCTCCCTGAAAAAGGACTGAAGATGACACGTTTAAGAAGAGAAACATGAAACACTGGATGGATTCTGAAAGATTCAGGCAAAACAAGTTCAAATGCTACGGGGTTAATTTCACGCTTAATCTCGAAAGGGCCCAGGAATTTAGGTCCCAATTTCCGAGATGGACATGGCAGTTTAAGATTCACTGCTGAGAGCCACACCTTGTCCCCTATCTTAAAGGTAGGGTTATCTCTCTTCCTTTTATCGTAATGTCTCTTGTACTCTTCCTGAGCCTTCTTCATGGTATCCTGAAGCATTTGGTAGTTTGCTTGAATGAGGTTCACTCTATCTTGAACTGCCGGGACGGAGGATTCAGGAATGATATTAGGCAAAAACGAAAGGATGGAATCCGTAATTTTCCCAGAAAGGTGATTGGTTGGTAGAGGCGTGCACTGAGTTGTTATATGCAAATTCTGCACAAGGTAGCAAGGAAACCCAATCATCCTGGGAAAAAGAACAGAAGCATCGTAGATATTGTTCAAGCGTCTGGTTGGTTTCTTTCAGTTTGACCGTTACTCTGTGGGTGATAGGCCGTGGATAAACATATTCCAATTGAAAGTAACTTACAGAGCTCTTTCCAAAACCTGGAGGTAAATTGTACCCCTCTATCCGATACAATGTTGTCAGGTACACTGTGTAATCGGACAATTTCCTTTATAAAAGTTTTTGCTGTATCCAAGGCAGAGGGGGTCCCTTTCAACGGCAAAAAATGCGCCATTTTGGATAGACGGTCTACCACCACCAAGATGGTCGTAAACCCTTCTGAGAGAGGTAACTCTACAATAAAATCCATGGAGATTTCTTTCCAAGGTTTTTCCGGGACTGGCAGCGGCCTTAACAGGCCCCAGGATCTGGCGTTAGACCCCTTGTTACGCTGGCAGGTCGTACAGGAGTCAACGTATTTTTTACAGTCTGATCTTAGGGTAGGCCACCATAAGGACCGCTGCACAAGGTCGATTGTCTTCCGGACTCCAAAGTGGCCAGCTAGTTGATGGTCATGAAAAGTTTTTAATACAAGTAACCTGGCTTGCTGGGGAACAAAAATCTTATCTTGATGCCATAGAAGCCCTTCTTGGCTTCTCAGGGAAGAAACTTCAGTTTCCGTACACTGGCTAGAGGCCTGCTCAATTGAAGATCTTAGATCCGGTTGAATTAGTAGAAAATTTTGGGGGGACAAAATTGTACTGGGTGGGATTCCTTCCGGGGTATCTGGGGAAAATTCGGGACAAAGCATCTGCTTTGCTATTCTTTGATCCTGGGCGATAGGTTATGTGGAAATTAAACCTCGAGAAGAATAAAGCCCATCGGGCCTGTTGGGGTCTCAGACGTTTGGCCGTGCGGAGGTATTCTAAGTTTTTATGATCGGTAAAAATTAGGATGGGGTGAGCGGCACCTTCCAAGAGATACCTCCATTCTTCGAGAGCGGTTTTAATCGCTAGAAGTTCCCAATCCCCCACATCGTAGTTTTTCTCTGGGGAACTCATCTTTCGTGAGGAAAAAGCTACGGAATGCAGTAATGCCTTGGAGCCTCGACGTTGGGATAGAATCGCCCCTGTGGCCACCTCTGAGGAGTCAACTTCCAGCACGTAGGGTAAGGCGGGATCTGGATGCTGCAGGATTGGTGCGGTAGTGAAGAGGGTCTTGAGCTGGTCAAAGGCGGACTGCGCTGCTGTGGACCAATGGAACTTGGTATGTTGACGAGTGGTCTGAGTAATGGGTGCTACAATGGTGGAGAAGTTCCTTATGAATCTTCGGTAGAAGTTTGCAAAACCAATAAATCTCTGAACACCTTTCTTGGCAGAAGGAGCAGGCCAGTCTAGGTCTAGGATAGACTTCACCTTTTGGGGGTCCATGGTAATTCCACCTGTGGTGATGATGAGTCCCAAGAATTGAATGGATTCCTTTTCAAAATCGCACTTTTTGGCCTTAACAAAAAATCCATGTGTTCTAAGGATACATAGTACTTTCTTAACGTGCACTCTGTGAAGTTCCAGAGTGGACGAAAAAATAAGAATGTCGTCAAGATAAGCGACAACAAAGTGGTCTAAATGCTCCCGGAAGATGTTGTTAATGAAATGCTGAAAAGTTGCCGGGGCATTGCACAATCCGAATGGCATGACTAAATATTCGAAATGCCCAAATCTCGTTCTGAATGCCGTCTTCCACTCGTCCCCCTCCCGGATACGGACAAGGTTGTAAGCTCCACTTAAGTCAAGTTTGGTGAAGATACGTGAAGTGTGGAATCTTTGGAAGAGTTCAGGGATGAGCGGAAGTGGGTAGCGGTTTTTAAGGGTGATATTATTTAATTCCCTGTAGTCCACACATGGTCTTAAAGTCTTGTCCTTTTTTTCCACGAAGAAGATGCCTGCACCGGCAGGGGATGAAGAGGGACGAATGAATCCTTTTGCCAGGTTCTCATCTATATATTGTCTCAGGGCCTCAAGTTCAGTTTCAGAAAGGGGAAATATCCGGCCAAAGGGAATGGGAGCCCCCGGTAATAACTCAATGGGGCAATCATAGGGACGGTGTGGAGGTAAGGTATCTGCCTTCTTTTTGTCGAACACATCTTTAAATTCCTGGTAAACTGCTGGTATATTAGGAACTGGACTAGGTATGGGTTGTACGGTCAAACAACTGGAAACAGTCTCTTGATTCGGAGTCCAGACAATGTTGCTGGCAATAGGCGGATGTGAAGGATATCTCTTTCTTGAGCCAATTAATCCGAGGCTTGTGTGCCTGCAGCCATGGAATTCCTAGGATGACGGGAAACATAGGAGAACTCAGGACATCGAACTTAAGGAATTCCCGATGACCTGAATCGGTGATCGTTAGGATGGGTATTGTTTCCCTGGTGACATGGTCAGAGCTAGGTAAGGAGCCATCGGCCAGACGGACAGTCAATCTCTGTTTCTTGAGATTGAGTGGAAGAGCAAGACTCTTAGCTAGGGTTAAATCCAGGAAACAACTACAGGCCCCGGAGTCAAGTATTGCCTGTAGATGAACTCCTTTGCCTGCCACCATCAACGTGACATGAAGGGTGATATGGGCTGAAGCTGGCTTCGTTACTTGAAGGTGAAATGGAGTACAGAGGATTGGTTTACTTGGTCTTGTGGGGCAGCTGTTTATGAAATGTCCTGATTCCCCACAAAAGAAACAAAGGTGCGCCTGTCGGCGACGAAGTCTCTCTTCAGAGGTTAAGGTGGGACGGAACATGCCATTCAGAACAGAAGTTGCCGCCGGGCAGACCGAAGGTGGAGCCTGGATAGGACAGGGAATCCGAGCACGTTCAGACTGGCGTTCCCGTAGATGCCTGTCAAGCTAGATAGTGAGTTGGATAAGATCCTCAAGTGATGGGGGGACCTCTAATCTGGCTAGCTCATCCTTGAGGACTTCAGACAACCCCACCCGATATTGATATTTTAGTGCTGCTTCATTCCAGCTGGAATCTGTAGACCATGTGCGGAATTCCACTGTATAGTCCTCTGCAGGCCGCTTACCCTGGCGAAGGGAGTACAGAGTTGCTCCAGCTGTTGCTGTCCATAAGGGGTGATCATAAAGACGTGCCATAGCTTTGAAGAACTGGTCCAAAGTATTAATGAGAGGGCTGCATTGCTCCAGTAGGCCATGGGCCCACGTCTGGGGATCGTCCCTTAATAGTGAAATGGTAAAACCCACTTTGGTCTCTTCAGAAGCAAAAGTCTGAGGTTGCAGGGAGAAGTATAAATAACACGAGTTCTTGAAGGATCTAAATTTTCTTCGATCCCCATGGAAGCGCTCTGGGGCTGGAACTCGTGGTTCTGGAGAGGTCGTAATTACGGTAGCAGAAACTTGGCCGGAGGAGATGGGCGACTCAGGAGAGTGCTGCAGATGTTCCTTCAGCCAGAGGTACCTTTCTTGGAGTTCCTGAATAGCTGGGGTAAGGGCCATGACTTCTTGTAGAATGGCCTCCATTGGGGAGTCACCTCTGTCGGCCTCTGACATGGCTGGATTATACTGTCAGGATCTGGAGGGAGGCCGAGATGCTGAGAGGGCTCCCCTTGCGGCCGAGTGCAGCACAGCCCTGAAGATGACACAGGGATGCAGTGCCCACAGTAGCACAGGTTGCCTGGTAGCAGCAGCAGATGACAGGAGCTAAGTAAAACAGGTCCCCGGGGGCAACCGTGCTGGAAAGTCCAAGAGAGGGATAACGAAAGTCCAATAGCAGGGTCAAGGCCAAGCCGGGGGTCAAACACAGAAGATCGGTCCTGAGGTCGGAGCAACGGGTCCTGAGCTGAAGACCGGAGAATAGGAGTCCAAGCCAAGCCGGGATCGGGTGCAGGGAGCAGACAAGGGACGTCGGGTACAAGCCAGTGGTAAGAGCCAGGAGAACAACAGGAGCAGGTCAAACAAGCCGGGTCGGTACACAGGAGATCAGACAGCAAGAATCACGGACACAGGTACACAGGAGAAGCTGACGATAATCCAGCTATGCAGCACTGTCAGGTGAACGTTTAAATAGGCAAGGTGCCTAGGTCACGTCGTGTGCTCGCCATAGCGCTCATACGCCTACGACGTGTAACGTTATGCGTTCGTATCACCATCGCGTGACACATTGCGCCTCCGTGTGCGCTGACGTGCGTTAACACGAACGTACCTTGAGAGGTTGCACATAGGGATGCGCCTATTTCCCTGACAATGTCACAAGAGTCAAGCTGGATAGCTGAAACACAAACAGAATGCAGAGAACCCTGAGAAAAATATTGAAAACCCCACCTGGATGAATGAGGCAGTCTATCCAAAGGATGGATTGAGCCTCTTAAACGGGTTTGAACGGACATAGTAGCAGTAGGGTGAGGCCGGGTCACCGGAGGTCCTGAACAAGAAGCAGGAAGCTCATTGGGCATGGGCTGGACTGGCATAACTGGTGCAGAGGCCGACTGAATAGTATTGTCATGTGTAGCGACCATCTCAATCGCATCACAGGGCATAGCAACTGTGGAACTTGCAGACAAGTGAGCCTGGCTGTGCGTCCAAGGGAGATTAGGGACAGGCAAAGGTAAATGGTTATGCAAACCGGAGTGAATGATCGACTCAGATTCATAGATGGGCCCCTCATTAAGAGTACCACATGACCTAGAGAGTGCACCAGTCCGACTATTGCAGGACGCATCCCAGAGATCGCTATATACAGCGAGAAGAGCAGAAGATACTGGGATGGTGGTAACAGGAAGTTCCTCTTTTGGGGTACCCTTGAGTAGGCAGGAAGAGGAACAGGAGGAACCCCAAGCCAGGATCTGTCCAGCAGACCAGTCAACGTGTGGAGAATGGAGCCGTAACCAAGGAAGACCTAATATGATAGGAGATGAAGCCTTAGGTAAGACAAGGAAGGATATCCACTCCTGGTGGAGTGTCCCTACTGACATCTTAACTGGAAGAGTCTGGAAGTGGATAGGGCCCCCTGGGAGAACAGTGCCATCAATCGCCAAGACCACCAATGGCGTTGTAAGGGGCAAAAGGGTAAGTCTCATGGGGGATGCAGTTTCCCAATCCATGAAATTGGCAGCGACTCCGGAATCCAGATGTGCTGAGACTGAACGAGAGGAAGCACCGACATGAAGCAACACAGAAAGGAGAAGACGAGAAGGTGAAGGTGATATTTCAGGGTCTAATACTCCACCTTCCAGATGTATTAGCCCTGAGCGTTTTTCCCGACGAAGAGAACAAGTGGCACTGAAATGACCTTTGGCCCCACAATAGAGGCATAGGCCCAGAGTTCTGCGCCTAGCACGTTCTTCGGGAGATAACTTAGTCCAGCTCAACTGCATAGGTTCCTCAGTAGGCAGGGGGTGCTCCTCTGATCAAAGAGAAGGGACTGGGGGCTCAGGCTGCCCTAAGAATGGGGAGTGCTGGCCTCTTTTTTCCAGGGCCCTCTCCTGAAAGCGAATATCAATCTGGTTACACAAGGTGATGACACTGTCCAGATCAGCAGGAAGGGATCTTCCTGCTAATTCATCCTTCACTCTATCAGAGAGGCCATGTAAAAAGGTTGCAACTAGGGCCTCATTTTTCCAGCTCAATTCAGCTGTAAGGATACAGAACTGAAGAGCATACTGTCCCACAGAAGCGGACTCTTGACGGAGACGTAAAAGAGCGCTAGCCGCTGAGGAGACACGACCCGGTTCCTCAAAGATATTCCGAAAAAGTTTCAAGAAATCAGACAGGCTAGAAACCACTGGATAATTCAGTTCCCACAGAGGGGCAGCCCAAGCTAGCGCCTCGCCGGACAGGAGGGATATAATATATGCTACTTTCGCCCGATCGGACAGGAAGTTTTGGGGCTGAAGTTCAAAATGAATTGTGCACTGGCTAAGGAACCCCCTGCAAGCCTTGGAGTCCCCAGAGAAATGGGCCAGAGCTGGTAGTTGTAATGAATGTGTGGCTGCGATTGGTGCGATAGGTGCAGCTGCTGACTGTTGCTGCAGCTGCAGGTTCGGGGTTCCCAAGGAAGCCTGTAGCTGCTCGAAGCGGGAAGCCAGATCTTGAAGGAATTCTTGGGTCTCAAGTCTGCGAACTAAGCCCTGCAACGGATCGACTGCAGGAAGCGGCACGTCAGCCGGGTCCATTGCTGATCAAACTGTCACCTTGAGGCAAGGTGACAGATGCACACCGTAGGGATCAGGAATGCACCGCAAGGTTGTGGACCCTACGGCTGACTGCTGCGGACGGGAGACAGATCCCACCGGGGTTAGAGCATAAGATTCCCTGGGGCGCAGAGTCTGAGAGCCAGCAGGTGTTCACCAGAGCCTCTAGAGGTGAGGAGGGACTGGGCTGCAACTGGCTCCAGGTCGCGACCCCCAGGGTCCCCCAGCTCGCACCCACAGTAGGCAAAGGAGGATAGGGATAGTGAGGGACAAAGCCAAGGTCGGGGGCCACAAGCAGACAGGAATAGTTAGGGACACGCCAAAAGTTCAGGATCACAGGCAAACAGGGATAGTCAAGGGCACACCAAAGTCGGTAACGGAACAACAGAAGAGCACACGGCAGGTAACAGGAAGCTAACACACAAAGGAATACACAATGGTTGATCAGCAGGGTTGGCCTACAGTGCACAGGTTAATATAGAGTTCTCTGATAGGAGCTAGGGTGGAGTCCTGCCAGAGGATGGATTACAAAAGCAGTCAGGTGAGGGTCGGCTGGTCTCTAGAGATGAACACATGGAACAGGTAAGCAGACAAACTCTATTGTATAACCATGACATATGGCTGAAAAAAACAAATACTGGATCCCGGAGTCCAGCTCTCTTAAAAAGAGAAGCGTTACAGGTAAAACCTTGTTTCTTCGGACACGAGGCCCGGGTACCATCCAATTCGGCCTGGAAAAGACACTTTGAATGGATCCGGTTGCATGGCTTGCCCCAGTGTAGGATATTCCAGTGGAGCTCAGCACAGCTCATCTTTACTCATGACCAACACCTAAGACACTGGCGAAAAAACTGAGTTACTCCCAGTAAGGGGAGGGGTTATATAGAGGGTTGAACTTCCTGTCTAGGGTGTGCCAGTGTTTAATCACCTAGTGATACCCTATATAACCCATCAGTAATTACTGAGACTGTGTCCCATGATGTACGAGAAAGAAACATATTTTAAACGGCTACAGTGTTGACAGATTGAAGTATATGTCAAAAATAGCATTTACCTGAGCAAGTAAACACCGCTGATATGTTTCCTTATCGAGAGCGACAGCACTAATGCATCCTTAAAGGGGTTGTATACTCATTTTTTTAACTTTTACCTACAGGAAAGCCTATAATAAGGCTTACCTGTAGGTAAAAAAAAAATATCTCCTAAACCTGTACGGTTTAGGAGATATTCCCCTCGGTATGTGCCGCTGACTGCAGCGTCGCATGCGCACAAGGGGATTATTGGCTGAAAGCCCGGCAGTGGCCGGACCCGGCCGGGATGAAATCTCCCGCGCATGCGATTTCGTGGGTCCGGCCACTCACAGCGCCGGAGCCGCGATACCCGGAAAAAACGCAGAGGGAGCATGTCAGCTCCCTCTGCGTGGATCGGACCAGATGTCGGGGCCTCGTTCTAAGGTATTTCATAATGAGTTAGTATGCGGTGCATACTAGCTCATTATGCCTTTTCTTTTGCAGGTAGAAAAAAAAACATCTGCGGGTTTACTCCCGCTTTAATAAAACTCACTATATATATAGGAGCTAAGTAAGTCAAACCTCACATTCTTAGCAGGTGTGGGCGATGATAATCACCCACACATACATCTCTGCTGAAGAAACAAGAAATCATATCATATCCTCCTGACCCAGTGTGTTTTTTCATCTTATGTTGCCTTCATCTGCACATACACAGCACCTTTTTGAGGTGTACTTTTTGTATCTTTATATAAATAAATATATATATTATATATACCTACCTCTTTGCATTCCTTTTTTGAGTATTAAAATATATGACTTTTTGTTTATCCCTTGGCCAACCTCTCTATGTGAGGTTGTTTGGCAAAAAAAATGAGGGATTTAACCACTTGACCACTGGGCACCTAAACCCCCTGAATAACCAGACCAATTTTCAGATTTTGGTACTCTGACATTTTCAATGACAATTACTCAGTCATACAACACTGTACCTAATTGAAATGTTTGTCCTTTTTTCACACAAATAGAGCTTTCTTTTGGTGGTATTTAATCACCGCTTGGCTTTTTATTTTTTGCGCTATAAAAGAAAAAAGACCGAAAAATTATATAAAAAATACACTTTTCTTTGTTTCTGTTATAAAATTTAGCAAATTTGTAATTTTTCTTCATATATTTTGGCCAAAATTTATACTACTACATATCTTTGGTAAAAATAACCCAAATTGGTGTATATTATTTGGTCTTTCTGAAAGTTATAGAGTCCACAAGCTATGGTGCTATTGTTTCTCTGAAAATTGATCACACCTGAAGTACTGATGGCCTATCTCATTTCTTGAGACTCTAACAATACCCCCAAAATTAACCTTTTTGGAAACTAGACATTCCAAGGTATTTAGTAGGAGGCATGGTAAGTTTTTTGAAGTTGTAATTTTTTCCCACAATTCATGCAAAATCAAGATTTTCTTTTCTTTTTGTCAGAAAATTGTTATATTAGCAGGTTATTTCTCACACACAGCATATGCATACCACAAATTAAACTAAAAAAAACACTCTCTAACACTGCTCCTGAGTATGGCAATACCACATGTGTGAGACTTTTACATAGCGTGGCCACATACAGAGGTCCAACATGCAGGGAGCGCCATCAGGCGTTCTTGGAGCATAAATTACACATATAATTTCTTGACTACCTCTTACATTTTTGAAGGCCCTGGAGAACCAGGACAATGGAAACGCCCCAAAAATGACCCAATTTTGGAAAGAAAACAACCCAATGTATAATCTATGAGGCATATTGAGTCTTTTGAACATGTCATTTTTTTCTACAAGTTTTTGGAAATTGTGTAAAGAAAATGAAAACGCTTTTGTTTACACAACATTGTCCAATTACACAATATTTATAACACATAACATGTACATACCAAAAATTACACCCTAAAATAGATTTTCCCACTCCACCTGAGTATGGCGATACCACATGTGTGAGACTTTTTCACAGCGTTACCACATACAGAGGACCAACATGCAGGGAGCACCATAAGGTGTTCTAGGGACATAAGTTTCAAATCTAATTTGACTACCTATTACACTTTTGTGAGGCACTGTAGTGGCATGGATGTGGCATGGATGAGCATGAATGGGGATGGATGAGCCATGGATGGGGATGGCTGAGCAGGAATGAGTATGGCTGGGTACGGCTGAGTATGGCTGAGTATAGATGGGATGGCTGGGTATGGCTGAGAAGGGCTGGGTATGACTGAGCATGATTGAATATGGCTGTGTATGGCTCCGTATGGCTGAGTATGGCTGGCTACGGCTGAGCATGACTGGGTACAGCTAATTATGAATGGGGGTGGATGGGATGGCTGAGTATGGATGGATGGATGGATGAGTATGCTGAGTATGGATTAGGATAGATGGATGAGTATGCTGAGTATGAATGGATGGATTAGTAGTATGCTGATTATGGATGGGGATGTAGAGTATGCATGGATGGGTATGCAGAGTATGTCTGGATGGGTAAGCAGAGTATGGATGGATGGGTAAGCAGAGTATGGATGGATGGGTATGCAGAGTATGGATGGGTATGGAGAGTATGGATGGGTATGCAGAGTATGCAGAGTATGGATGGGTATGCAGAGTATGGCTGGGTATGCAGAGTATGGATGGGTATGCAGACTATGCAGAGTATGGATGGGTATGCAGAGTATGGATGGATATGGAGAATATGCAGAGTATGGATGGGTATGCAGAGTATGGATGGGTATGCAGAGCATGTAGAGTATGGCTGGGTATGCAGAGTATGGCTGGGTATGCTGAGCATGCAGAGTAGGGATGAGCCGAACACCCCCTGATTCGGTTCGCACCAGAACTTTCGAACGGACCTAAAATTTGTGCGAACTTTAGAACCCCATTGAAGTCTATGGGACTCGAACGTTTCAAAATAAAAAGTGCTAATTTTAATGGCTAATATGCAAGATATTGTCCTAAAAAGGGTTTGGGGACCTGGCTCCTGCCTCAGGGGACATGGGTCAATGCCTAAAATGTTTTTAAAAACAGCCGTTTTTTCAGGAGCACTGATTTTAATGACGATTAAAGTGAAAAAAAAAGTGAAATATTCCTTTAAATATCATGCCTGGGGGGTGTCTATAGTATTCCCGTGTTTAGAACAGTCCCTGCACAAAATTACATTTAATGGAAAAAAAGTCATTTAAAACTGCTTGCGGTTTTAATGTAATATCTGGTTCCGGCAATATGGATGAAAATCATTGAGAAAAATGGCATGGGTAGCCCCCCTGCCCATTACCAGCCACTTTGGGTCTTGTACAGACATTAAGGGGAACCCCGTACCCATATTAAAAAAGGAAAGGTGTGGGGCCTCCAGGCCCTATATACTCAGAACAGCAGTATTCAGGAGGTGCAAACAAGACAGGGACTGTGTAGGTTTGTTGTGTTAAGTAGAATCTATTTGTAATTTTGAACTGGTACATTTTTAAAGTGTAGCTCCAGTCATGGGCCTCCGCAGAACTTTTTCCAAGGGGGGAACCATTTTAAGGCCACTCATGCTCCGCCCCTTTTCGACAATCTCATGAAAATCTTTCCACTGGTAATACATATGTGTTATATAACAGATAATTCATCTTCACTTTTTATTGGAAGTTACTCTGGTGGCTGCATTCCATGCCCATATAGCCTAGAGAATGTACATCTTTTTACATTTCAATACATCTGTTGTGGCCATATTTTGATCTCATACTGTCACTGTATAGGCTGTTTTCATCAAGATAAAAATATGACAACAACAGATGTATTTCAATGTAAAAAGATGTACATTCTCTAGGCTATATGGGCATGGTACGCAGCCACCTGAGTAATCTTGCGGACGCCCATGCTTTCAAAAACCAGCCCTGGAAAAAATTTCATACCAGTCTCACAGCATTATTATACCAGCCCAACAGAATAACGTCATTAAACCATACATTTTAAAGCACATTTGATGAAGAGAGTATTAGATATAGATATTAAATCACATAGGGCTTTATATATATATATATATATATATATATATATATATACATATATACATATATATATATATATATATATATATATATATATATATATATATATATATTATATATATATATATATATATATATATATATATATAGTGTGTATATATATATATATATATATATATATATATATATAGTGTGTATATATATATATATATATATATATATATATATATATATATATATATATATACACACTATATATATATATATATATATATATATATAATATATATATATATATATATATTCAAATTCCAGTTAATAGTGGTAAGTGATCAATCATTAAGGGGGACCCCAGAAACTCAGAACGTGGGGGGGACCACCTTCTGCAGAAAGAATACTCTAAGGTAAGGGGGATGGGTTACTAATATAAGGAGGAAACCCTTTATATCAGTGCCCCTTACATTATCATATTCACTCCCCCCCTTACATCAGTGACCCCCCCCCCCCAACTGGCCTGGCGGTGCTTTCACTGACCTCCTCTCAGGTGCACTGTGCAAGGCTCAGCCAGTCGGCTCCAGCTTGGTGGCTCTGGTTTTATCCTATAGTCTCCTGTCCACAGTCCACACAAGTCTGACTTCTCCCATGACCCCCATCCCGGTGGTGCTCCCACTCTTGACTCCTCTTCAGACTCCCTCACAGACTGAAGACATGCTACAGGAGATGGTCAGAGACTGCAGACTTGATGCAAGAGTTCAATGCTGCCTCACCAGTGCCCATCAAATGCAGCCTCACTGTGCCCACCAATGCAGCCTCACTGTGCCCACCAATGCAGCCTCATTATGTCCATCAAATTCAGCCTCACTGTGTCCATCAAATGCAGCTTTACTGTGCCATGAATGCACCCTTAATGTGCCCATTATTGCAGCCCCTCTTGTGCCCCATGTCCCAGTCTGCAGTCCCTGTCTTTGGAAAGGTGTGTTGTTGATGTTTGGTACAGTACCTTGCATGCCAGCAGGATATCCATGACGGCCAGCAGCAGGCAGGGTCTGTTCTCGTTTTGGATGGGGACGGTGCTCCTTCCAGAGGATCTGTCTGCTGTGAGATGGAGTGGTCACTAGCCACCTGCACCTTCAGCCGACCTCATTTTCTGGTCCCAGTCAGCCTGCCCTCTGGTCCTGGGGAAGTGGAGAGCACTGGGTGGGAGTTGTAGAGAAGGGGGAGCAAAGAGTACTGGCAGGGTTGGAGAACACATGGATGGGAGCAAAGAGTGAGTGGGAGTGAAGATCACAGGGGTAGGGAGCGGAGAGCGCTGCGGGGGAACTTGAGAGCACTGGGGGGGCCAATAAGAACAGGGGTAGAGAACACGGTAGGCTGAGAGCACTGGGGTGGCTAAGAGTGTGGGGTGGTGAAGAGCACTGGGGGGGCCGAAAAACAGGGGTGGAGAGCATGGGGGCTGGAGAGTACTGGGGGGGTACAAAGAGAGGGGGGAGTGGAGAGCAATGGAGGGGAGCTTGAGAGCACCAGTGGGGGCCAGAAAGAACAGGGGTGGAAAGCACGGGGGACTGGAGAGCACTATGGGGGGTGGAGAGCACATGGGTGGGGGCAAAATGCAGGGGGAGTGGAGAGTACAGGGGTGGGGAGTGGAGAGTGCTGGGGGGAGCCAAAAAGAACAGGGGTGGCGAGCACAGAGGGTAGAGAGCACTGGGGGGGTGCTGGAGAGCACCAGGGGGGCAGAAAGAACAGGGATGGGGAGAATGGGGGGCTGAGAGCACTGGGGTGGGGGCTGGAGAGTGATGGGAAGAGCTGAAGAGCACTGGGGTGGATAAAGAACAGGGGGGAGAGCACTGGGGGAGTGGAGAGCACTGGGGGAGAGCACTGGGGGGGAAAGAACAGGGGGAGAGCACTGGGGGGAGAGGAGAGCACCGGGGGGGGGGGGCACTGGGGGGAGAAAGAACAGTGGGGGAGAGCACTGGGGGGAGTGGAGGGCACTGGGGGGAGAACAGGGGGGAGAGCACTGGAGGGAGTGGAGAGCACTGGGGGGGAGAGCACTGGGGGGAGAACGGGGGGAGAGCACTGGGGAGGAGAACGGGGGAGAGCACGGATATGAGAGGACTGGGGGGAGTGGAGATCACTGTGGTGGGGAGAACAGGGGGGGAGCACTGGGCGGAGTGGAGAGCACTGGGGGGAACAGGGGGGAGAGCACTGGGGGGGACAGGGGGGAGAGCACTGGGGGGACAGGGGGGGAGAGCACTGGGGGGGACAGGGGGAGAGCACTGGGCGGAGTGGAGAGCACTGGGGGGGAAAGAACAGGGGGAGAGCACTGGGGGGAGAGGAGAGCACTGGGGGGGGGGGAGCACTGGGCAGAGGAGAGCACTGGGGGGAGGAGAGCACTGGGGGGGAGAAAGAACAGTGGGGGAGAGCACTGGGGGGAGTGGAGGGCACTGGGGGGGAGAACAGGGGGGAGAGCACTGGAGGGAGTGGAGAGCACTGGGGGGGAAAGAACAGGGGGGAGAGCACTGGGGGGAGAACAGGGGGGAGAGCACTGGGGAGGAGAACGGAGGGAGATCACGGAGGGGAGAGGACTGGGGGGAGTGGAGATCACTGTGGTGGGGAGAACAGGGGGGAGCACTGGGCGGAGTGGAGAGCACTGGGGGAACAGGGGGGGAGAGCACTGGGGGGGAACAGGGGGGGAGAGCACTGGGCGGAGTGGAGAGCACTGGGGGGAACAGGGGTGGAGAGCACTGGGGGAGGCAGGGGGGAGAGCACTAGGGGGGGACAGGGGGGGAGAGCATTGGGATGGTGGCTAGAGAAGGATGGGGAGAGCTGGGGGGGCAGCAAGAACAGAGGAGGAGAAAACTGTGGGGGGGGGGCAGGAGAGTGTGGTCGAGGAGAGCACTGGGGGGGCAAGGGGGAGAGCACTGGGGGGAGTGGAGAGTACTTGGGGGGAAGCACTTGGGGGTGAACGGGGGAGTGGAGAGCACTGGGATCATGCTAACTGATGTTACCTGTGGTTTCTTGCTGTTCTTGTTGCCTAGGCATGCACAGCAGGTAGCAGAATATACAGTAACTGGGCGGCTCACAGAATGCCAGCATCAGGCCAGCATATCACTCGGCTCGTCGGCAGCTTCAGTGGGCGGATCCACAACAACACGATGTGAGTGAGAGTGACACACCTACACTACACAGGCAGCCAATCAATGAAGAGGAGGAGTGGAAAGGCTGCCCTGCGGAGAGGTGTACACTGGACAGTGAAAACAGCAGGGAGCAGCCAGCAGAGAAACAGTGACAGATGTAGGAAAAAAGTCTGTGGCCGCCGCAATTGCAGCACGCCGCGGCAGACATTAAACACAACACACAGCCAGGTGACACAGCCAAGTAGCCAACAACACCTAATGATTCCAGGGGGGGCAACTGCCCCACCTTGCCTGTATTTGCGGACGCCCATGGCTCCAGTAAAAAAATCTATTTTTAAGCTTTTTGGAAAACATAGGGAAGGGTTATCACCCCTGTATAATTTTTTTGCCCGTCCGTCTTTTTTCATCTCACTTCCTGTTGTCTCCTTCCATTTGCAAGTAGGAGACGTTTGTAAGTTGGATGTTTGAAAGTAGGGGCCTGCTCTATATGCTCTGCAGAAATTTGCGCCTAAGGTGTTGGTGTTGCCACATCACTGTAAGCCCTCAAAGTAACTCTTGGTAGGCACTGGAGATCCCTGCTGTGAACAATTGTATCAAGAATTGTAATTACATGCCATTGTTGAACAGTGGTAGAAAAATAGGGCCTTTGGTGTTTGTGGTGGTGGTAGTGGTGCTGGTGCCACAACACTGTAAGTCCTCACAGTTACTCTCGGTGGGTGCAGGAATGGGCCCTGCTGTGAAATATTATATCAAGAATTGTAATTACATGCCCCTGTTAAACAGGGGCTGAAAAATTGGGCCTTAGGCACTGCTTGCTGGTGCCACAACACTGCAACCTCTTCCAGATACTATAGTTGGAGTGCAGGAATGAGCCCTGCTGCAAAGCATTGCATCAAAAATTGTATTACATGCCCCTGTTAAACAGGGGCTGAAAAATTGGGCCTATACACTGCAACCTCTCCCATATACTCTAGTTGGAGTGCAGGAATGAGCCCTGCTGCAAAGCATTGCATCAACAATTGTAATTACACGCCCCTGTTAAACAGGGGCTGAAAAATTGGGCCTTAGGCACTGGTGCTGGTGCCATGACACTGCAACCTCTCTCATATACTCTATTTGTAGTGCAGGAATGAGCCCTGCTGCAAAGCATTGCATCAAAAATTTTAATTACACTCCCCTGTTAAACAGGGGATGAAAAATTGGGCCTTAGGCACTGGTGCTGGTGCCACGATACTGCAACCTCTCCCATATACTCTATTTGTAGTGCAGGAATGAGCCCTGCTGCAAAGCATTGCATCAAACATTGTAATTACACGCCCCTGTTAAATAGGGGCTGAAAAATTGGGCTGGTGGCATCACCCAGAACCAAAAATGTTCTTCCAAGATATCAGTGGAGGAGGAAGAGACTAGACAGTCAACATAACAGGACAGTCACTCAGCATCAGCATAGGCAGTCTTGAAGGGATGTCATATTTAAAAAAAAAATACTTGGTTACATCAGCTTCAGGTGCTTGGTAGCTGGTGGTGATCCAAGACTGATTCATCTTTATGAAGGTCAGTCGATCAACCGAGTCGGTGGACAGACGCACCCTGTGATTGGTTACAAAGCCACCAGCAGCACTGAAGGTGTGTTGCGAAAGAACGCTGGATGCAGGACAGGCCAGTAGCTCAATTGCATACTGTGCAAACTCTGGCTGGTGATCCATCCTTAAGACCCAGTAAGCCAGAGGATTTTCGGTGAGAAAGGTGTCCAAGTCTGACCTTGCCCCTAGGTATTCCTGCACCATGTAAATCAGACGTTGGCGATGGTTTCTGGAACCGATCATACCTTGACAAAAATTGTCTGAACGCATCGGTCAGACGGACACCTTTTCCTTCTGACTGATGCCTCAGCAACATGTTGTTCAGGACCAGGAGTTTGTAACCTCCCAGTCTCTGGGAACGCGTTGCACAGAACTTTCTGCAAGGCCTCCCGGAGATGTCTCATCCTCTGCTCCCTCTGCGACAGCAAGATAAGGTCTGCAACCTTACCCTTGTACCGTGGATCAAGGAGAGTGACCAGCCAGTAATGGTCCCTCTCCTTGATCCAAAGAATACGAGGGTCCTTCTGCAGGCTTTGCAGGATCAGGGAGGCCATGCACCTTAGGATAGCTGAGGCATTTGGTCCGGAGTCCTCTGCGTCAATAAGGACAACATGATCCGCAGCTACCTCCTCCCAGCCACGTACAAGTCCACGGATTTCTTGGGACTGTAAATCATCCCTACAAGACTGCTGCTGCTGATGCTGAGTGCCAGGCTCCAACTCCATGCTGACACAATCATCCTCCTCCTCGTCCTCTTTCTGTGTGATGGGTGGGACAGCAAGAACACTGTCTGGATAAAGGGGGCCTTGAGAGGCAAGGAAGTCCTCCTCTTCCTGCCTCTGTTCTGCCTCAAGTGCCCTGTCCATTATTCAACGCAGCGTATGCTCCAAGAGGTGGACAAGAGGTACAGTGTCACTGATGCATGCACTGTCACTGCTCACCATCCTCGTGGCCTCCTCAAACAGTGACAGGACAGTGCATGCATCCCTGATCATGCCCCACTGGTGGGGTGAGAAAAAACCGAGCTCCCTTGATCCTGTCCTGGTGCCGTAGTTGCACAGGTACTCATTGATGGCCCTCTGCTGCATGTGCAGCCGCTGCAGCATGGCCAACGTTGAGTTCCACCTGGTGGGCATGTCACATATAAGGCGGTTCTTGGGCAGGTTCAACTCCTTTCGGAGCTAAGCCAGCTGAGCACAGGCATTAAATGATCGGAGAAAATGCACACAGACTTTCCTGGCCTGCTTCAGGATATCCTGTAAGCCTGTGTACCTGCCCAAGAACCGCTGCACCACCAGGTTAAGGACGTGAGCCACACAGGGCACATGGGTCAGTTGTCCCTGTCAGAGGGCGGAGAGGAGATTGGTGCCATTGTCGCAAACCACCAATCCTGGCTTAAGCTGGAGTGGCGTCAACCACCTCTCAGCCTGCCCCTGCAGAGCTGACAAAATATTTGCCCCATTGTGGCTCCTGTCCCCCAAACAAACCAGCGCAAGCACGGCATGGCATCGTTTTGCCTGCGTACTTGCATAGCCCGTTGAACGCCTACGGAGCACCGCTGGTTCCGAGGACAGAGCACTGGAAGAGTCCATGGAGGAAGAAGAAGAGGAGGGGGTGGAGAAAAGAGGTGTGTCACAACCAGTAGTAGCATTTTGGAGGCGTGGTGGCGGAACAACCACCAACACTACTGCACCTTGTCCTGCATCCTTCCCAGCTGCCAGAAGAGTGACCCAATGGGCCATGAAAGACAGATAACATCCCTGTCCATGCC
This sequence comes from Lithobates pipiens, assembly GCF_037356315.1. Taxonomy (NCBI): domain Eukaryota; kingdom Metazoa; phylum Chordata; class Amphibia; order Anura; family Ranidae; genus Lithobates; species Lithobates pipiens. The sequence goes on from NW_027507764.1 coordinate 526,333,728, forward strand.
TGCTGGACCATGAGTCAGCGGTAATATACACCTTACCGCTGACCGCCCTGTCCAGCGAGGCAAGGACATTGCCTTCCACATACCGGTAGAGAGCCGGAATCGCCTTCCGTGAGAAAAAGTGGCATTTGGGGACTGAGGAACCGCCCATTGCACAAACTCACGGAAGGAGGCAGAGTCTACCAACTGAAAAGGTAGCAGTTGAAGTGCTAGCAATTTAGCCAAGCTAGCATTCAACTGCTGGGCATATGGATGGCTGGGAGTGAACTTCTTTCTACGGTCCAGCAGCTGGGGCAGGGAAATTTGCCTGCTACAATCGGATGTGGGTGCTTGCTGGTGCCACAACAATGCAACCTCTCCCAGATACTCTAGTTGGAGTGCAGGAATGAGCCCTGCTGCAAAGCATTGCATCAAAAAAGTGCCTGCAAGCACTTGGCTGTGACACACCTAATTCTACACCTTCATTCATCTCGGTGCAGGTTTCAGAGAGGACTGAAGGTCTAGTGGGGTTGGAGATCACAGCTGATGAGGAGCAAGGAGAGGTCCGCTTTGTTCTTTGGTGTGGGTCTTTGAGGTAAGCTTGCCAATGAGCTGCATGGAGGTCAACATATGTCTGGTCAAGCATGTGGTGCCAAAGTGGCTGATGTTTTGGCCACGCAAGACACACTTGAGACATATGTTGCAAATAGCAGCGGTGCAATCTGATGCACTCATGTCAAAAAAGGCCCACACCAAAGAACTTTTAGAATAACACGCAGAGGCAGCGCCCTGCACAGGCGGAGCTCTGTGGTGTGATTCAGTCGGTGTGCTGCCCCTAAGCTGGACCCCGAAGGGCATCGTGCCCCATTGGAGATGTGCCTCCTCCTCCTCTCTCCTACCAGGCACCCCACGTGGAGTCAGTGCCCTCATCATCCCCTACCTCTTCATCACTGGAGCAAACTTGGCAGTATGCTGCAGCTTGTGGAACATGACTGCTAGATTGCTGTCCTTCTTGAGCATCCCCTTCTCTGCGCTCACGCTACTGCCTTCCTCTAGCTGAGTATCATCATCAGAGCCTACAAAACACTGGGCATCCTCCTGATGCATGTACCCAACACTGTGCTCAAAGAGTTCGGGGGACTCCTCAGGAGAACGTGGTGGGTCTAGGGAAGGAGTCACTGATGATGACATTGAGACGAGGGAAGAGGATGCGTTGGCAGCTGCTTTGCTAGTACCCTGAGCCGGGGTGAGAGAGGATGAGGAGGATAAGGTGGGCTTGGTCATCCACTCTACCAAGTCTTCGGCATGATGCAGCTCAACACGTCCAGCTGCCGAAAATAAGGACAAGTGTGTCCCATGGCCATGTGCTGATGACGATGCACCACGTCCATGATCAGCACTGTTGTTTCTAGACACAGAGCCTGTTGCCCTCTTTTATTGGCTCGTGCCTGTGTGCCTCTCCTTGTTGTCCTTACAGACATGGTAATGGCCTGAAGGGAGATGGGAAAACCAGCAATTGGGTAGTGTATATTGTGCTGGAGGCACAAAACACCCACTAACTCCTGCAGATGCCTTTATTATAGAACACCAGCAATAAAGGGCAGATACAGGTGTATAGTGTGCTGTGCTGGAGGCACACAACACCCACAAACTCCTGCAGATGCCTTTATTATAGAGCACCAGCAATTAAAGGGTAGATACCGGTGTATACTGTGCTGTGCTGGAGGCACACAACACCCACTAACTCCTGCAGATGCCTTTATTATAGAACACCAGCAATAAAGGGTAGATACAGGTGTATAGTGTGCTGTGCTGGAGGCACACAACACCCACTAACTCCTGCAGATGGCAGATGGCTCAATTAGAGAAGAGCAATATAGGTAGATACAGGTGTATACTGTGCTGGAGGCACACAACACCAGCTAGCTCCTGCAGATGGCAGGTGGCTCAATTAGAGAAGAGCAATATAGGTAGATACAGGTGTATACTGCGCCGAAGGCACACAGACAATGCCCACTAACTCCTGCAGATGGCAGATGGCTCAATTAGAGAAGAGCAGTATAGGTAGATACAGATGTATACTGTGCTGGAGGCACACAACACCAAATAACTCCTGCAGATGGCTCAATTAGAGAAGAGCAATATAGGTAGATACAGGTGTATACTGCGCTGAAGGCACACAGACAACACCCACTAATTCCTGCAGATGGCAGATGGCTCAATTAGAGAAGAGCAATATAGGTAGATACAGGTGTATACTGCGCTTAAGGCACACAGACAACACCCACTAACTCCTACAGATGGTAGATGGCTCAATTAGACAACAGCAACAAAGAGTAGATACAGGTGTATACTGCGCTGAAGGCATACAGACAACACGCACAAACTCCTGCAGATGGCTGATGGCTCAATTAGAGAAGAGCAATATATGTAGATACAGGTGTATACTACGCTGAAGGCATACAGACAACACCCACAAACTCCTGCAGATGGCTGATGGCTCAATTAGAGAAGAGCAATATATGTAGATACAGGTGTATACTGCGCTAAAGGCACACAGTGACACAGACAACACCCACAAACTCCTGCAGATGGCTGATGGCTCAATTAGAGAAGAGCAATATAGCAATATATGTAGATACAGGTGTATACTGTGCTGAAGGCCCGCAGACAACACCCACTAACTCCTGCAGACGCCGGAACACTACACAAGACCGCCGCGCTGGCGGCCTTATATAGTGTGGGGCGTGTACTACACAGCCTGAGCTATAATTGGCCACAGGCATCCTGCCTGTGGCCAGTCATGGCTCTCCTCGCTGCCGGCGCTGTGATTGGCCAAGCATGGGGGTCACAGTGCATGCTTGACCAATCATGAGCCAGCAATGCACTGCGGTGACGCAGTGCATTGTGGGCCGTGAGCGCCACATGAATTTGGTGCGAACGCCCCACAGAGTTCTGGCTTCGCCGAACGGGCGAGCAGGCGGTGTTCAAGTCGAACATGCGTTCGACTCCAACACCAAGCTCATCTCTAATGCAGAGTATAGATGGGTATGCAGAGTATGGATGAGTATGGATGGGTATGCAGTGTATGGATGGGTATGGATGGGTATGCAGAGTATGGCTGGTTATGCAGAGTACGGATGGGGGAACATGGATTGATGGATTGATGGATCTGTCACTGAGCAGCACTGTGGGCCATGGGCGTCCGCAAATACGGGCAAGGTGGGGCAGTTGCCCCCCCCCCTGGAATCATTAGGTGTTGTTGGCTACTTGGCTGTGTCACCAAGCTGTGTGTTGTGTTTAATGTCCGCCGCGGCCGTGCTGCAATCGCGGCCGCCACAGACTTTTTTCCTACATCTGTCACTGTTTCTCTGCTGGCTGCTCCCTGCTGTTTTCACTGTCCAGTGTATACCACTCTGCAGGGCAGCCTTTCCACTCCTCCTCTTCATTGATTGGCTGCCTGTGTAGTGTAGGTGTGTCACTCTCACTCACATCTGTTGTTGTGGATCCATCCATTCAAGCTGACGATGAGCCGAGTGATATGCTGGCCTGACGCTGGCATTCTGTGAGCCGCCCAGTTACTGTATATTCTGCTACCTGCTGTGCATGCCTAGGCAACAAGAACAGCAAGAAACCACAGGTAACATTAGTTAGCATGATCCCAGTGCTCTCCACTCCCCCCGTTCACCCCCCAGTGCTTCCCCCCAAGTGCTCTCCACTCCCCCCAGTGCTCTCCCCCTTGCCCCCCCAGTGCTCTCCTCCACCACACTCTCCTGCCCCCCATCACAGTTTTCTCCTCCTCTGTTCTTGCTGCCCCCCCAGCTCTCCCCATCCTTCTCTAGCCACCATCCCAATGCTCTCCCCCCCGCCCCCCCCCCAGTGCTCTCCCCCCCCGTTCCCCCCCAGTGCTCTCCACTCCGCCCAGTGCTCTCCCCCCCTGTCCCCCCCAGTGCTCTCCACTGCACCCAGTGCTCCCCCCTGTTCTCCCCACCACAGTGATCTCCACTCCCCCCAGTCCTCTCCCCTCCGTGATCTCCCTCCGTTCTCCTCCCCAGTGCTCTCCCCCCTGTTCTCCCCCCAGTGCTCTCCCCCTGTTCTTTCCCCCCCAGTGCTCTCCATTCCCTCCAGTGCTCTCCCCCCTGTTCTCCCCCCCAGTGCTCTCTCCCACTGTTCTTTCTCCCCCCAGTGCTCTCCTCTCCCCCCAGTGCTCTCCTCTGCCCAGTGCTCCCCCCAGTGTTCTCCTCTCCCCCCAGTGCTCTCCCCCTGTTCTTTCCCCCCCAGTGCTCTCCCCCAGTGCTCTCCACTCCGCCCAGTGCTCCCCCCTGTCCCCCCCCAGTGCTCTCCCCCCCGTCCCCCCCAGTGCTCTCCCCCCCTGTTACCCCCAGTGCTCTCCACTCCGCCCAGTGCTCCCCCCTGTTCTCCCCACCACAGTGATCTCCACTCCCCCCAGTCCTCTCCCATCCGTGCTCTCCCCCGTTCTCCTCCCCAGTGCTCTCCCCCCTATTCTCCTCCCAGTGCTCTCCCCCCTGTTCTTTCCCCCCCCAGTGCTCTCCGCTCCCTCCAGTGCTCTCCCCCCTGTTCTCCCCCCCAGTGCCCTCCACTGCCCCCAGTGCTCTCCCCCACTGTTCTTTCTCCCCCCAGTGCTCTCCTCTCCCCCCAGTGCTCTCCTCTGCCCAGTGCTCCCCCCCAGTGCTCTCCTCTCCCCCCCAGTGCTCTCCCCCTGTTCTTTCCCCCCAGTGCTCTCCCCCCAGTGCTCTCCACTCCACCCAGTGCTCCCCCCCTGTCCCCCCCAGTGCTCCCCCCCCTGTTCCCCCCAGTGCTCTTCACTCCGCCCAGGGCTCCCCCCTGTTCTCCCCACCACAGTGATCTCCACTCCCCCCAGTCCTCTCCCATCCGTGCTCTCCCCCGTTCTCCTCCCCAGTGCTCTCCCCCCTATTCTCCCCCCAGTGCTCTCCCCCCTGTTCTTTCCCCCCCAGTGCTCTCCACTCCCTCCAGTGCTCTCCCCCCTGTTCTCCCCCCCAGTGCCCTCCATTCCCCCCAGTGCTCTCCCCCACTGTTCTTTCTCCCCCCAGTGCTCTCCTCTCCCCCCAGTGCTCTCCTCTGCCCAGTGCTCCCCCCCAGTGCTCTCCTCTCCCCCCAGTGCTCTCCCCCTGTTCTTTCCCCCCCAGTGCTCTCCCCCCAGTGCTCTCCACTCCGCCCAGTGCTCCCCCCCTGTCCCCCCCAGTGCTCTCCCCCCCTGCCCCCCCAGTGCTCCCGCCCTGTTCCCCCCAGTGCTCTCCACACCGCCCAGTGCTCCCCCCCTGTTCTCCCCACCACAGTGATCTCCACTCCCCCCAGTCCTCTCCCATCCGTGCTCTCCCCCGTTCTCCTCCCCAGTGCTCTCCCCCCTGTTCTCCCCCCAGTGCTCTCCCCCCTGTTCTTTCCCCCCCAGTAGTCTCCACTCCCTCCAGTGCTCTCCCCCTGTTCTCCCCCCAGTGCCCTCCACCCCCGTGCTCTCCTCTCCCCCAGTGCTCTCCCCCTGTTCTTTCTCCCCCAGTGCTCTCCCCCAGTGCTCTCCACTGCCCCAGTGCTCTCCCCCCTGTTCTTTCTCCCACCCAGTGCTCTTCAGCTCTCCCCATCACTCTCCAGCCCCCACCCCAGTGCTCTCCAGCCCCCCATTCTCCCCACCCCTGTTCTTTCTGCCTCCTGGTGCTCTCCAGCCCCCCCCCCCCAGTGCTCTCTACCCTCCGTGATCACCACCCCTGTTCTTTTTGGCTCCCCCCAGAACTCTCCACTCCCCACCCCTGTACTCTCCACTCCCCCTGCATTTTGCCCCCACCCATGTGCTCTCCACCCCCCATAGTGCTCTCCAGTCCCCCGTGCTTTCCACCCCTGTTCTTTCTGGCCCCCACTGGTGCTCTCAAGCTCCCCCCCATTGCTCTCCACTCCCCCCTCTCTTTGTACCCCCCAGTACTCTCCAGCCCCCATGCTCTCCACCCCTGTTTTTCTGCCCCCCCAGTGCTCTTCACCACTCCACACTCTTAGCCACCCCAGTGCTCTCAGCCTACCGTGTTCTCTACCCCTGTTCTTATTGGCCCCCCACCCAGTGCTCTCAAGTTCCCCCACAGCGCTCTCCGCTCCCCACCCCTGTGATCTCCACTCCCCCTCGCTCTTTGCTCCCACCCATGTGTTCTCCAACCCTGCCAGTACTCTTTGCTCCCCCTTCTCTCCAACTCCCACCCAGTGCTCTCCACTTCCCCAGGATCAGAGGGCAGGCTGACTGGGGCCAGAAAATGAGGCCGGCTGAAGGTGCAGGTGGCCAGGGACCACTCCATCTCACAGCAGACAGATCCTCTGGAAGGAGCACCGTCCCCATCCAAAACGAGAACAGACCCTGCCTGCTGCTGGCCGTCATGGATATCCTGCTGGCATGCAAGGTACCGTACCAAACATCAACAACACACCTTTCCACAGACAGGGACTGCAGACTGGGACATGGGGCACAAGAGGGGCTGCAATAATGGGCACATTGAGGGTGCATTCATGGCACAGTAAAGCTGCATTTGAAGGACACAGTGAGGCTGAATTTGATGGACACAATGAGGCTGCATTGGTGGGCACAGTGAGGCTGCATTGGTGGGCACAGTGAGGCTGCATTGGTGGGCACAGTGAGGCTGCATTGGTGGGCACAGTGAGGCTGCATTTGATGGGCACTGGTGAGGCAGCATTGAACTCTTGCATCAAGTCTGCAGTCTCTGACCATCTCCTGTAGCATGTCTGCAGTCTGTGAGGGAGTCTGGAGAGGAGTCAAGAGTGGGAGCACCGCCGGGATGGGGGTCATGGGAGAAGTCAGACTTGTGTGGACTGTGGACAGGAGACTATAGGATAAAACCAGAGCCACCAAGCTGGAGCCGACTGACTGCGCCCTGCACAGTGTACCTGAGAGGAGGTCAGTGAAAGCACCGCCAGGCCAGTTGGGGGGGGGGGGGTCACTGATGTAAGGGGGGAGTGAATACGATAATGTAAGGGGCACTGATGTAAAGGGTTTCCTCTTTATATTAGTAACCCATCCCCCTTACCTTAGAGTATTCTTTCTGCAGAAGGTGGTCCCCCCCACGTTCTAAGTTTCTGGGGTCCCCCTTGATGATTGATCACTTACCACTATTAACTGGAATTTGAATATATATATATATATATATGTATATATGTGTATATATATATATATAAAGCCCTATGTGATTTAATATCAATATCTAATACTCCCTTCATCAAATGTGCTTTAAAATGTATGGGTTTCCCTTTCATGAACAAGAAAATAATGATGTTATGCTGTTGGGCTGGCATAATAATGCTGTGAGATTGGTATGAAATTTTTTCCAGGGCTGGTTTTTGAAAGCATGGGCGTCCGCAAGATTACTCAGGTGGCTGCGTACCATGCCCATATAGCCTAGAGAATGTACATCTTTTTACATTGAAATACATCTGTTGTTGCCATATTTTTATCTTGATGAAAACAGCCTATACAGTGACAGTATGAGATCAAAATGTGGCCACAACAGATGTATTGAAATGTAAAAAGATGTACATTCTCTAGGCTATATGGGCATGGAATGCAGCCACCAGAGTAACTTCCAATAAAAAGTGAAGATGAATGATCTGTTATATAACACATATGTATTACCAGTGGAAAGATTTTCATGAGATTGTCGAAAAGGGGCGGAGCATGAGTGGCCTTAAAATGGTGCCCCCCCTTGGAAAAAGTTCTGCGGATGCCCATGATGTGGGCACTACACATGCAGCCCAAAGAGCTGCTGCCACCGATCTCTCCCCTCTCCACTCACACTGGATGGAGAGGGGAGGGAGGAATCGGAAATCACGCTGGTTTGTTTACATGTGATCGCTCTGTCATCTGATGGAGTGAACACGTGGTAAACGGCCGCGATCAGTGGCTGTTCACTGTGATCCGTGAGACCCGGCGGTCACGGAAGTTCTCGGGTGCGCTCCCCAGGGGGCGTGCGAGAGTGGAATCCTGGGAGGACGTCATAGTACGCCCTCCCAGAGATAAGCAACCGCCCTGTAGCCATCATTCGGCTATGGGCCGGTTGCTAAGTGGTTAAACACTAATTGTAGCTGCATACTGTGATAGCTTTTTCCTTTTTCTACATTCTCAGCCTCCTGTTGATGTGGTCCCGGGTTGTGTTCAAGTGATTGCTGCGCCCACTTCCCCCCCATCTACCAGGAATTCTCTCTTTTAACTTGCTGTATCTATCTGTGCCTCTTTGGCTCATCTGGCTATTTGTCTGTGGCTCTGGTGGTTTATTGGACACGTCAGTATATGAGCAACACATTTTTTTTTTTTTATTCATCTGTTGCCATTGGATGGATATAAACACTGATTAAGTTATATTGTTGTTGAAAATATGTATTTTTTTTGTATTTTAGATAATAAATGTTACCCTCAGGCCTGAGACTCCAGAGTTCGGACCACAAAGCCAAATCTTGGCAAGCCAGAATGACTTTTCTGGTTCCCTGACTGTAGAGGACGTAGAAGCTCCTCAACCCTCTATAGCATCACTGGAAGAGGCTATTAGAGATGGACGAACTTTCCAGCCACAAAATACTTACTAGCTGTGCACACAAGCATTCGTTTTTATCTGTGAAATTTTGACAATTCAGGACTCAGGAGCGCATGAAGGCAATGGAGGAGAGGAAAGGTCAGGGTAGGCTATCAGGAGGGTGCAGGAGATGATCACCAGCACCGTGATATAGAGCACTGACACCAGCACCATGATAAAGTGCACTGACACCAGCACCGTGATATAAAGCACTGACACCAGCACCATGATATAGAGCACTGACACCAGCATCATGATAGAGTGCACTGACACCAGCACCGTGATAGAGTGCACTGACACCAGCACCGAGATAGAGTGCACTGACACCAGCACCGTGAAAGCACTGACATCAGCACCGAGATAGAGTGCACTGACACCAGCACCGTGATATAGAGCACTGACACCAGCACTGTGATAGAGTGCACTGACACCAGCACCGTGATATAGAGCACTGACACCATCACCGTGTTAGAGTGCACTGACACCAGCACCGTGATTGAGTGCACTGACACCAGCACCGTGATAGAGAGCACTGACACCAGCACCGAGATTTAGAGCACTGACAGCAGCACTGATACCAGTAACTCGCTGCTGGGCCCAAAAAATGTGACACCGCTCAACTTCTTCAAACAGGAGGGTACGGGCATATAGTACAGTGTGCTTTTTTTGTACAAGGATGTGAGCCAAATGTAGAAAAAAGGTCTGTATGCTCGATTAAATAAATTGTTTATAGAGATATACATGGTCTACTGGTCACATGTGTTGAATTCCTCCAAGATCCATGCCTCATTAATTTTTAGAAATGTGTGGTAGTCAACACTGTCGTGAGCTAGGCGAGTGCGCTTATCGGTCACGATCCCCCCTGCTGCACTGAACGTTCTTTCGGACAGGACACTGGACGAGGGGCAAGCCAACAGTTCCATTGCAAATTGGGCAAGCTCTGGCCAGAGGTCAAGCCTGCCCACCCAGTAGTCCAGGGGTTCATCACTCCTCAGAGCGTCCACTTCGGCCATTAACCCGCTGTAGTCGGACACCTGACGGTCTATGCGTTCCCTGATGCTGGATCCGGATGAGACCTATCGATGGGTCGGCTGAAAGAATGACCTTATATCATAAGTCACCAACACATCTTCAAATCTGCCTCTTCTTGCAGGCGCTGTTGGATTGGTACCCGCAACTCTTTCTCTGGGAGTGGGAATTCCTCCTCTGCCAGCGCACACAAAAACAGAATGCAGCATTTCTCATAGCAAGGCCTGGAAGTGCTCCATTCTGACAGCCCTCTGTGACGGTGGTAAAATTTCCACCATTTTGTGTTTGTACCAGGGGTCTAAGTACGTTGCAACCCAGTACTGGTCCTTGACCCTTAGGCTTTTTATACGGGGGTCCCTGTTAAAACACTGGAGCATGAAGACCCCCATTTGCACTAAATTGGAAGCGGTGTGGTGGCCTGACTCCTGCTCATCATCCAGGATAATGTCGTCCTCCTCGTTCTCCTCTCCCCATCCACGCACAACAGGGATCCCAGAAAGCATGCTCTTCTTGCTCCTCCTCATCCGCCCTGGCACCATCCTCCTCTGACCCCTCTTCAGACTCCTGTTGTTGACTTGTCTCAGATAGAGTAGCCCCCCCTGGGAATTCATCCAGCATTGCGACTTCCTCATCTTCCCGCTCCTGCTCCTCCACGGCTTGATCAATGAAGCAACGCAATGCACGCTCCATAAAGAAGGCATAAGGTACCATGTCACTGATGGCGCCATGGCTGTGACTGACCAGTTTGATGATCTCAACAAATGGCCGCAGAAGTCTGCATGCGTCGCGCATTAGCAGCCACTGGCTGCTAAAAACAGCTCCCCAGAACCTGTTCTGCTGCAGAGTTCATATAGGTAGACGTTAACTGCACGTTTCTGCTGGAGCAGCCTATCAAGCATATAGAAGGTTGAGTTCCATCACGTCGGGCAAACGCAAATAAGACGTCTGACCGGCAGATTGTGTCGCCGCTGAATGTCAGCAAGGCGAGCCATGGCCGTGTAAGATCTTCTGAAATGGGCCGAGATTTTCCTTGCCTGCCGCAAGATTTCCTGGACCCCAGGGTAATTGACAACGAATCGCTGCACAACCAAGTTTAAGACGTGTGCCATGCATATGATAATTTTGCTTTGTTTCAATGCACTAAGCAGATTGGCACCATTGTCACACGCCACTTTACCAACTGTCAAATTGAGCGGTGTTAGCCACTGATCTGCCTGCGAACGCAAAGCTGAAAGGAATGCAGGGCCAGTGTGGCTCTTAGCTTCCAGGCACAACAGACGCAGCACAGCATGGCAGCGTCTCACCTGGCATGTCGAATAGGTTCTGGGGAGCTTGGGCGGCACAGCGGAAGAGACGCTAGCAGCGAAAAAGGAGGAGTCAGCCGAGGAGGAGAGGGAGGAGGATGGAGTAGGAGGAGAAGAAGAGCCAGGCCTGCATGCAATCCGTGGCGGTAAAACCAAATCTACACGGGTGCCACGGGTTACATGCTTGACGGCCGTCAGAAGGTTCACCCAGTGGGCAGTAAAAGTGATATACCTTCCCTGCCCATGTTTGCTAGACCACGTGTCTGTGGTCAGATGTATCTTGGCACCGACACTGTGTGCCAGAGATACATTCACTTGCCGCTGAACATGGCCATATAGCTCTGGGATGCCCTTCTGTGAGAAATACTTCCTTCCTGGGACCTTCCATTGTGGTGTTCCAATGGCCACAAATTTTCGAAAGGCCTCCGAGTCCACCAGTTTATATGGCAGTAGTTGGCAGGCTATCAGTTCTCACAAGCCAGTTGTCAACCGTTGGGCAAGAGGGTTATCTGGCGTCATAATTTTTTTATGCTCGAACATTTGGCCCATGGAAGTCTGCCTTTTTGCAGAAAAACGTGAGGATGGCGTGATGGAAGGTGGAGTGGAGGACAATTGTGAGGAGAGAGGAGAAGTAGAAGACGAGGCTGGACGGTGAGAGCCTGGAGTGTGGCTTTGTGTGTTCCGTTGCTCCCACTGGGCTTGGTGATAGCAGCTCATGTGCCTTCTTAAGGCGGTCGTCCCTAGGTGAGTGTTGGGCTTACCGCGACTTATGTGTTGACTGCAAAGATTGCAGATGGCAACACTATTGTCAGCAGCGGACTCGTTAAAAAAAGCCCACACTGCGGAGCCATGTGCCGGCGTCCTGGGAGCGCCAGATCATGTGACCGTAAATGGTTGATGCCTCACTCCTGATACATTCGCAGTCTGCTTTGTCCCTCCTGTGCAATGTAAGTTCTTCCTGCTTCTCCTCCCTATCTGCTGGTCCATATCTCCCTCTGAACTCCCCTCCTCTTGCTCTCTTGTGGGCACCCATGTGACATCACTAGACACGTCATCATCTACGTTACCTTCCCCACCGCTATAATTAGAGATCTCGGAGTAGGCAGCAACACCGGGGACCAGCCTCCTCCTTGGGCTAATCTGGGTACTGTCGTCAGACTGCTCAGTGGCGGTTGTTGCTACCTCCTCTTCCTGATTCAATGCCAAGAGTGGCTGTGCATTGGAAATGTCTTAATATGGATCGGAAAATAATTCCTGGGACTCAAGCGGAAGGTATATGGTGGTGGTGGTGTTGGTGGTAGTGTCTTTGGGGGTGCACATAGCAGAGAGTGAAGAAGAGGGTGCAGATCGAGAGGATGAGGAGGGTGCAGAAGAGTAAGGCTGAGTGAGCCATTCAACCAAGTCTGGTGCGTCCTTTGACATGATCGCACGCACCTTCTGCAAATTGCCACTTTGACTCAAGCCTGTTGCTCCTGCCCTACCCCTACCACCCCTGCGGAAGGGCCTGCCTTGTGACAGTACTACTTACAGCAAAATCTCAGGTGAGAAGGTGACACGGGATCCCCCAGGGCGTGGAATCTAAGAGTCAGCCGGTGTTCGGCCAGTGATCCTCTCACAAAGTTTTGGACTTAGCTGCGTGCTGACCCCAGGTCACGACCCCCGGGTTCACCCTGCTCGCTAGGGAAGTACCCGAAGACACTGCAGACAAGGATGGATGGATGAAGCAAGGAAAGCCAGGTAGTGAGCCAAGGTCAGGGCGGGCTGCAGACAAAGTAATCAGAACAAGCCGGGTCGGTACACAGAAGAAGGCAACAGGTGAAGGGCGTTGACACCCATAGCTGGAGAGTGCACAGAGCTGAACACCAGACAGTGGACAACAGATGCCAGCCGACCCATTGCAGTAAAGGTGAGACACAGATCAGCTCCGCAGCTGATCTGTGACAGTACCCCCCCTCTTACTAGGCCTCCCTACATGTCTGGGGGCTGGCTGGGAAGGAAATTTCTGATGGAAACTGGTCACCAGATGTGGGGCACAGACATCAGTGGCAGGGACCCAAGACCTCTCCTCTGGACCATAGCCCTTCCAGTCAATGAGATAGAATAACTTCCCCCGGGAGTACTTGGAGTCCAATATTACTTTAATCTCATACTGATCTGAGGTATCAGCCACAGGGGCAGGGTGAGAAGAAGGATGAGAGAAGCGATTGAGCACCAGTGGCCTGAGCAGGGAGACATGGAAGGCGTTGGGTATCCTGAGATGAGAGGGTCACCAATAATGACTCTGAAGAAGGTCACAAGTACGAGGAATGCCAGGATGTCCAGAGAACTTGGAGTCATGTGCCCAAGCAAGGAGTTTGGGACGAAGTGCAGGGGCTACAAAAGTTTTACCAGGAGGAGGCTGCGTAGACTGGAGCTGAGTGATGGCTAGAATACGATGCGGAGGAATTATGGGACCAGGATCTAGGTGATTCTCAGAATCATTGACATCAAACGACCTGGACAAGGCATTGGCTCGAAGGTTCTTGGCACCTGGACGGAAAGTAATGTTAAAATTGAAGCGGGCGAAAAAGAGGGCCCAGCAAGCTTGACGTGGGTTCAAGCGTTAAACGGATTGTAAATACTGCAGCTTTTTATGATCAGTATAGATGGTAATACAATGGGGAGAACCCTCTAGAAGATGTCGCCATTCTTGAAGAGCTAGTGTAATGGCGAGTAGCTCACAGTCCCCAATGGTATAGTTTTTCTCAGCATCAAAAAACTTATTGGAAAAGAATCCGCAAGGTTGAGACTTGCCCTGCTGAGCTTGGAGTAGGATGGCCCCGACTCCTACAGAAGAGGCATCTACCTCCAAAGAAAAGGGTTTAGTAATGTCCAGGCGTAGAAGAATAGGGGCAGAGAGGAAGGCTGCCTTGAGTTTGCGGAAAGCTTCAATGGCTTCAGGGGACCAGAGCCGAGCATTTGCACCTTTGCGGGTGAGCGATGTAATAGGAGCCACCAAGGTGGAGTAGTTGCGAATGAATTGGCGGTAGTAATTGGTGAAGCCCAAAAAGCGTTGGGTGGCTTTAAGACCAGAGGGCTGAGGCCACTCGGAGATGGGCCGAAGTTTGGCTGGGAATGGAACTTGTGTTTGTTCAAATAGACACTTCTCCAATTTTGCATATAGACAATTGTCCCGTAGACGCTGTAGCACAGTTTTTATGTGAAGACGATAGGTAGGTAAGTCTGGCGAGAAAATTAGAATATCATCCAGATATACGATAACACATACATACAGAAGGTCGCGAAAGATCTCGTTAACAAAATTTTGGAAGACCGCTGGAGCATTGCATAAGCTGAAGGGCATCACAAGATACTCATAATGCCCATCCCTGGTGTTTAAGGCAGTCATCCATTCGTCTCCTTCCCGGATTCTTATTAAATTGTAGGCCCCTCTAAGATCCAATTTAGTAAAGATATGAGAACCTCGCAGTCTGTCAAAGAGTTTGGAAATTAAAGGAAGAGGGTATCGATTCTTCACGGTGATGACGTTAAGACCCCTGTAGTCGATGCATGGATGGAGTGAACCATCTTTTTTCGCTACAAAGAAGAACCTGGCACCGGCAGGTGAGTTAGATTTCCCGATGAAACCCTTGCAGGTTTTCCCGAATGTATTCAGACATGGCTTGTGTCTCGGGGATAGATAGAGGGTAGACTCGGCCACGGTGAGAAGCGGTCCCAGGTAAAAACTCAATGGAGCAGTCAAAGTCTCTATGAGGAGGAAGGCAATCGGCGGCCTTTTTGCAGAAAACATCTTGGAAGGATTGATATTGGGCAGGCAACATGGGAGTTGTGGAGGTTTCAGCAAGAGGAATGGAAGAAGGAGGTAGCACCCTGGAAATACACTGATGTTGGCATGGAGGGCTCCAAGCCAATACTTGTCCAGAATTCCAGTCCAGATGTGGGGAGTGTTTCTGCAACCATGGGAGGCCCAGGATGATAGGACTGGAAGATTTAGGCAATATTAGGAAAGAGATCTCCTCTCTATGCAAAGCCCTAATGCGTAACTCTATAGGAGAGGTTTTAAAACGGATTGGAGTCATAGGCAAGAAGGAACCGTCTACTGCGGTCACGGAGAGAGGCATAGCCAAGACAACAAAGGCGATGCCCAACTCGGAAGCTACAGACTGTTCAATGAAATTCCTGGCAGCACCAGAATCCACATATGCAGAGAGTTGATAAGCATTCTGAGCCCAGCGGATAGCTACGGGAAGGGTGAAACAAGGGAAACTAGGAAAATTAACGGATCGGTCTAGATCACCTCCCTCTGAGTGAGCTAGACCCTGGAGTTTCCCGGACGGAGTGGACAGGAGTTCAAAAGATGTCTTTTATCGCCACAATAAAGGCATAAACCCAGTCCCATGCGTCGGCCACGCTCCTCGGGAGTGAGGCGGGTTCACCCAAGCTGCATAGGTTCTTCCAACACGTGAGAGGTCGAAGACGGAGAGGATTGCACCGATCTTTGGACTACCTGTGCTGGACGGCCAGCAGGGGGATGACTGGATCTGGACTTCTCCAGAACCCGCTCCTGGAAGCGAATGTCAATTTGAATGCTCAATGCGATTAAGTCATCCAATGTGGTGGGAAAGGCGCGTCCAGCGAGTTCATCCTTGACACGGTCAGATAGGCCTTGCCAGAAGGTAGCAGTAAGAGCCTCATTATTCCATTTGAGTTCAGCGGCCAGCGTATGGAATCGAACTGCGTATTGGCCGACTGTCATTTCTTGCTGACGAAGATGAAGGAGGGCCCCAGCAGACGAAGACGCTCTGCCAGGCTCATCAAAAGTTTTCCGAAATGCATCCAAAAAGAGCTGGAGGTCAGAGGTGATAGGAGCGTGTGATTCCCAGAGTGGAGAGGCCCAAGCTAAAGCATCATCGGAGAGGAGAGAGATGATGTATGCGACTTTGGTGCGATCAGTAGGAAAATGGTGGCTGGAAAGTTCGAAGTGGATGGAACACTGATTAATGAAGCCCCGACAAGCCTTAGGATCACCAGAGAACTGAGGTGGTGAGAGCAGATGCAGGCAGGGATTGCCAGGTGCAGCAGGTAAGACCGGAGCAACTGAAGCGGGAGCAGGAATGGGAGGAGCTGAAGTTGCAGCAAGTTGCAGACGATCCAGACGAGAGGCCAGATCCTGGAGAACCAGCATTATTTGTTCTTGATTAGCTTGCTGGGAGTTAAGTCTCTGAACTAGATGTTGCATGGGATCCTCGGTCAATGGCCGATTCTCAGAGACGCTCATGACTTGAGCAAACTGTCACGGTACTACTTACAGCGAACCCTCAGGCAAGCAGGTGACACAGGATCCCCAGGGTGTGGAATCTAAGAGTCAGCCGGTGTTCAGCCAGTGACCCTCTCACGAAGGTTTGGACTTAGCTGTGTGCTGACCCCAGGTCACGACCCCCGGGTTCACCCTGCTCGCTAGGGAAGTACCCGAAGACACTGCAGACAAGGGTGGATGGATGAAGCAAGGAAAGCCAGGTAGTGAGCCAAGGTCAGGGCGGGCTGCAGGCAACGTAATCAGAACAAGCCGGGTCGGTACACAGAAGATCAGATCACGAGAAGACAGGTAAAACAGGTTACACAGGGGAGCTTAGAAACAAACGTTGCTCAAGCAACCAGTAGCAGATTTGAAAGGGGTTTAAATAGAGAAGCACATGAGGGCTGGACAGGAAGTAGCAGGAAGGAATCATATATTAGGCAACAGGTGAAGGGCGTCGACAACCATAGCTGGAGAGTGCACAGAGCTGAACACCAGACAGTGGATAACAGATGCCAGCCGACCCACTGTAGTAAAGGTGAGACACAAATCAGCTCCGCAGCTGATCTGTGACATGCCTCTTCCTCTGCCTGTCATTTTTTAAGTGACCCTGTGACAAAAGTCTCTAGAGAAGTGCAGTATGTATGTGGAAGGAAGTATATAACACCCCGCTTCAATCTGTCATTTTTGGGGGCCACTGGTCTATCATACCAGTTATAATACTTTTTTTTATTGCGTTTGTCACTCTTTGTAGTATTGCTGCAGAACCACTTAGCAGTCACAATGTTGCACAGTGGAAACACACTATACTATGCTTTCTATATGTGCAAGTATTGTATACGTGTATTACACACCTATATACTGCACACAAAATAGTACACCTATGCCAGTCCTTAAAAGGACCTTTGTGGACCTAATAGCTAGTGATTTGCAGACTGTCCCTCAGTCACTACACTGATAAAGGACTGCTGCAGAACTGCTGCAGAATAGGGCAGTAATCTGCAGCACAGCCCTGCACCAGCACCCTATATATTGTTCACCTATACCAGTCCTTACAAGGACCTTTGTGGACCTAGTAGCTAGTGATTTGCAGACTGTCCCTCAGTCCCTACACTGATAAAAGACTGCTGCAGAATAGGGCAGCAGTCAGCAGCAGTGCACCACAACCCTATATATTGTACACCTATACCAGTCCTTACAAGGACCTTTGTGGACCTAGTAACTAGTGATTTGCAGACTGTCCCTCAGTCCCTACACTGATAAAAGGCTGCTGCAGAATAGGGCAGTAATCTGCAGCACAGCCCTGCACCAGCACCCTATATATTGTACACCTATACCAGTCCTTACAAGGACCTTTGTGGACCTAGTAACTAGTGATTTGCAGACTGTCCCTCAGTCCCTACACTGATAAAAGACTGCTGCAGAATAGGGCAGTAATCTGCAGCACAGCCCTGCTCCAGCACCCTATATATTGTTCACCTATACCAGTCCTTACAAGGACCTTTGTGGACCTAGTAGCTAGTGATTTGCAGACTGTCCCTCAGTCCCTACACTGATAAAAGACTGCTGCAGAATAGGGCAGCAGTCAGCAGCAGTGCACCACAACCCTATATATTGTACACCTATACCAATCCTTACATGGACCTTTGTGGACCTAGTAACTAGTGATTTGCAGACTGTCCCTCAGTCCCTACACTGATAAAAGGCTGCTGCCGAATAGGGCAGTAATCTGCAGCACAGCCCTGCACCAGCACCCTATATATTGTACACCTATATCAGTCCTTACAAGGACCTTTGTGGACCTAGTAGCTAGTGATTTGCAGACTGTACCTCAGTCCCTACACTGATAAAATACTGCTGCAGAAACCAGCAGTAATCTGCAGCACAGCCCTGCACAACAACCCTATATATTGTACACCTATACCAGTCCTTACAAGGACCTTTGTGGACCTAGTAGCTAGTGATTTGCAGACTGTCCCTCAGTCACTACACTGATAAAGGACTGCTGCAGAATAGGGCAGTAATCTGTAGCACAGCCCTGCACCAGCACCCTATATATTGTACACCTATACCAGTCCTTACAAGGACCTTTGTGGACCTAGTAGCTAGTGATTTGCAGACTGTCCCTCAGTCCCAACACTGATAAAAGACAGCTGCAGAATCGGGCAGCAGTCAAGTATAATATTCTTTCTATATGTGGAAAAAAATATATTATACGTGCACAACCCTATATACTGTACACATATACCAGTCCTTAAAAGGACCTTTGTGGACCTAATAGTAATAGCTAGTGATTAAACTGGCTGTCCCTGCTCCACACAGCGTCCTGTCCCTACACTGACAAAAGACAGCTGCAGAATCAGTCAGCAGTGCACTCAGCAATCACCAGCACAGCAGTGCACCAGAACCCTATATACTGTACACCTATACCAGTCCTTAAAAGGACCTTTGTGGACCTAATAGTAATAGCTAGCTAGTGATTAAACTGACTGTCCCTGCTGCACACAGCGTCCTGTCCCTCCCTACACTGACAAAAGACAGGCTGTTGCAATCACCCGCACAGCAGTGCACTGAACCCTATATACTGTACTTCACCTATACTAGTCCTTAAAAGGACTTTTGTGGACCTAATAGCTAGTGATTTGTGTCACTACAGTCTCTCCCTGCTCCACACAGTGTCCTGTCCCTAAACTGACATAAGACAGAATGTAAAATGGCCGCTAGATCAGGTCTATTTATAAGGTAGGGGGAATGTCCAATTGTCCATGTGCTGAAATGTCTCAATTGGCTGTCCTGTACCCCATGATGGATGTGTCATCACGGGTCAAAGTTCTTTCACACTGTAATCACATATGTCCACCGGGCAAACAGCGGCAATAGTCTGCCGATCGGGTGAATCGCGAACACGCCAAATTTGCCGTGAACCGACCACTGGGCGAACAGTTCGGCCATCCCTAGAGGCTATTATACCTAAAAATCCTGAGCCCAAAGAGCAGAGGAGAAAGTGAATAATTCACCCACCAAAAAGGCTGACTTACAATATTTTGTTGAAAGTTTTGAAGAAACTATCCTCACATTTCAGAGAATGCACAACCTGCCGACAGTTCCTGCTACAGATTTAGTAGAGGGCCACTCCAACTCACTCCCTGCTTGTTGGCAAGACAACCCCCCCCCCTATGACAAGTGGTGGGAAGTTCCCTTGTCAGGTTCATACGTGCATGCAAATTGCTTGTTTTCATACATGTACTAACTGTTTTTTGCCTCCCGTTGTATTTTAAAAGTATGCAGCAGGTTGCAGACATTATATGTGGATGGACTCTGTCCCTCCTATTGGTACCAAAGGTTCTTTGCTGGGGGAGCGTGTAGCGGGTGCTACTGGTGCATTTGTCCCCCCCCACTCAAATCCTCAGAGTTAACACAATGGTGGCTCCCTGACAGAGGTGAAGGGGAGCTGCGGGCTCCCCTCCAACTTCCCACTCAAAGCGCATGCCGCCCGACAACAGGAGATGGGAGTGGCTGCAGGCTCTTTCACCCCCCTTGCTCGCTCCTCTACAGGATCTGAGTAACGGCACTGTGACAGAGAGGAGGAGAGCTGCGGGCTGTCACTGTCTCCTTCTCCAACTTGCCCCCCCTCCCATGTTAGCAGCAAGGGACCAATCAGAGGGGACCAGCAAGTATACCATGGGACATGTAGTCCCAAAGACAGATGGCCCATTGGAATTTACAAGTTAAAAACTACAGCCCCAGTATGCCCAAATGTAAGGGGGAGGGATAGCCGGGGGCAGTGTCTGGGTTGCAAGTGAGAGAGGAAGAGGAGGCTGAGGATTTTGCTGATGGAATGCTGTCAGAGAGAGAGAGACAAAGCCACAAAAGTCCCTTGAGTGGTGCCCGCCTAGGCACCTGAAGCATGGTAAGAGGACAGGTGCTGAGGGGAGTGCCACCTTGAAGAGAGTGAGAGGAGGCTGAGGTGGCTCGGGGGGAGATAGAGCCACAAAAGTCCGCCACTGTTCAGCCCAGGGACCCTGCTTAACAGCCCAGCACCGCCCAGAGAAGACGACCCACACCACTTCAGGGATTGCAATATCCATCCATTTTTCAACAGTGTTTTGGCCCAGAAGTGTTTATCACTACCAGGTGTGTCTGTCTATATCTGGTAACAATTCACAGCCAGGATAACAGGATTTTCTACTTGTGTCCTTAAAAGCTTTTGCAGTGAGTATATTTATTTAATCAGGTGTATCAGAGGCATTGAGGTTATTCTTGAAGTTGGGGCACAGAACAGAGAATCCAAAAATCACCAAGCGGCTCCTTCGGGGGTGGCGCTACAATTGTGTAGTGCCAACTTCCTGTAGGTTTTTTTTTTACCCATCGTTTGTTTGTTTTTTTGCATGGGGTACCCCCTTAAGATCCATGCCAGATTCAGAGAGCCTGGTTTGCATTTTGGGGGTGGATTGTCAATCTTTTTATATGAGGTGCTACAAAAAAATACATTTTTACAAAGAAAAAATATTATACAGTTTAAATTGCTGGAAAAATTACATACAGTCCCCTTCATAGGTCCCCCAAAAAACACAAGTCCATCTAGTTCACTGCATCTAGAGTAGACACAGAAAATCACTGCTCCTGGCTGAATGGAATTTAAACCCACTGATTTAAGGAGTTACCAAATCAGTTACATTCTGTGAATAATGTCTCATTTGCTTGTTCTCTAAACCAAACTGTTAAGCCATCAAATGGCTGGTGTATAACTGATCACATGTGCAGCACCATGGCAATTGCCGATCAACCATGGGCAGGCCCGGACTGGGACAAAAAATAGGCCCGGGCATTTTAAACTGAGCAGCCAACTTTTCCAGGGACCGGGGGGAGGGGGGTTGGTAGACATTCATGGGGGTGGTTGGTGTCGGTCCAACAAATGTGCAGAGACACTGTGATATAAAAGGGAACTGTACTATAAAGGGTCACTGCAATGATTACAGTGCAGTCCCTTTTATATTAGTGTCCAAGTCCTATTGTGGCCATACAATGCCAGTACTGTCTGTCTCCTATTGTGCCCACAAGGCCCAGTGACACTGACCTACTCTCTCTCTGGTGGTGCGGTACAGCATGGCGCTCTCTCTGGTGGTGCGGATACAGAGTGGCTCTCTCTCTGGTGGTGCTGGTACAACGTGGCTCCATCTGGTGGAGCGGGTACAGCGTGGCTCCATCTGGTGGGGTGGGTACAGCGTGGCTCTCTCTAGTGGTGTGGGTACAGTGTGGCTCTCTTTAGTGGTGCGGGTACCGCGCGGCTCTCTCTGGTGGTGCCGGTACAGCGTGGCTCTCTCTGGTGGTGCCGGTACAGCGTGGCTCTCTCTCTCATGGTGCCGGTAAAGTGTGTGTCTCTCTCTCTCTCTCTCATGGTGCCAGTACAGCGTGGCTCTCTCTCTGGTGGTGCCAGTACAGTGTGGCTCTCTCTATGGTGGTGCAGGTACAGCATGGCTCTCTCTCTCTCTGGTGGTGCAGGTACAGCATGGCTCTCTCTCTGGTGGTGTGGGTACAGCGTGGCTCCATCTGGTGGAGTGGGTACAGTGTGGCTCTCTCTAGTGGTGTGGGTACAATGTGGCACTCTCTAGTGGTGCTGGTACAGCATGGCTCTCTCTGGTGGTGCCAGTACAGCATGGCTCTCTCTCTCTGGTGGTGCCGGTATAGCGTGTCTCTCTCTCTGGTGGTGCTGGTACAGCGTGGCTCTCTCTCTCTTGTGGTGCCAGCACAGCATGGCTCTCTCTCTCTGGTGGTGCCAGTACAGTGTGGCTCTCTCTCTGGTGGTGCGGTACAGTGTGGCTCTCTCTCTCTGGTGGTGAGGTACAGCGTGGCTCTCTCTCTGGTGGTGAGGTACAGCGTGGCTCTCTCTCTGGTGGTGAGGTACAGCGTGGCTCTCTCTCTGGTGGTGCAGGTACAGCGTGGCTCTCTGGTGGTGCGGGTACAGCGTGGCTCTCTCTTGTGGTGCAGGTACAGCGTGGCTCTCTCTTGTGGTTGCGGTTACAGCGTGGCTCTCTCTTGTGGTGCGGGTACAGCATGGCTCACTCTCTGGTGGTGCGGGTACAGTGTGGCTCTCTCTCTGGTGGTGCGGTACAGTGTAGCTCTCACTATGGTGGTGTGGCACAGTGTGACTCTCTGGTGGTGCTGGGGCTATTAGTTACCCAGCACAGTCCTCTCTTTTGTTTTCCATGTCTCCTTTAGTAGCTGCTACAAACACTCCTCAGCTTGTTTCCTGGTTTTCTTTTTCCACCCAGCAGAGTGCATGTTGGGGACTGTAGTCTGCTCTATGCTAATAACAATTGGGCCACCTATCTCTGGGACTACATTTCCCATGATGCCCCTTTAGTTGCTTCTGATTGGCCCTCTGTTGTGGCCAATGGGGAGAGAAAAATGAACATAAGGAAAGCCTTCTCTTCCCCTGCTGCTGACAACAGAAGGGGAGGGAAGGCGAGGGGGGAATATCCTGACAGCAGCCTGCAGCTCTCCCCACTGTGCAGATGCCCATGGCTGGAGGAGGAGAGCGGAACTGTCAGCGCGGCTCTGAGGTTGATCTGTGAGAGAGACACACAGCTCAGCCCATACAGCCGCCAGAGATGACACAGGCACTGCCGTTTAGGCCGTGGTCGCCGCTTACCTCCCACTGTGTGGCCTGATCAACAGTACACGGGGCAAATGCCCGGTCTGCCCTATAGCCTGACCATGAGCTAAAATGGCTGCTTCTTTAGCTGTAGAGGATAAGAGGGTTTAGTTTTGCTTTAATGCACTTGTACATTGTCTCACAAAGAAGGCATTTGCCTTTAAAATATTGCTATAACCTGTTTTATTGTACTTAAAAAAATTACTTTGTGTTAGATATGTGGTAGAAAAGAAACAAGCAGATAATTTTCTGTTTTAAGAAGGCTTTATGTGCTTTGGACTAGAAAAATAGAAAGCCTCTATGACTATGTAATATAACAAATGTTTATATTTTCCCAAAAATACCTGTATTCTAAACATGTAAATATAACCTTCCCTCCTGACTTCAACTTGATTTATATCTGGCAAAAAGATGCCCTGATATAAGCATAAAGCTAATGAAGTCTGAAAACGATGTTTCCTCCTAAAAGCTTGTTACAAATGGAAAATGTGCATGTAGAACGTATAAGAGCACTACAGATCGAGTGTGAGACCAATAAACCTTTAATGCTCTTGACAAGAGGTCAGATGATAAAACTGACATGATGCAGGGACTCAAAACTACCCCCCATCAGGGTTTTTGATGCTGACAGTAATTGCAAAGAGTATTGGTCAACAAACTGAAAAATATAAAAGGCTAAGGTAGTGCTACATACATAGTTACATAGATAGTAAGGTTGAATAAAGACACCAGTCCAACCTGAGTGAGTGTCTACAATTGTCCCTATCCCTGTATATTGCACACTCACATCAGTCCCTACCCTCAAGGAGCCCACAATCCAAGGTCCCCATTCATATACCAGGGCCAATTTTTGGACAGAAGCCAATTAACCTACCAGCATGTCTTTGGAGTGTGGGAGGAAACCCACACAGGCACAGAGAGAACATGTAAACTGCAGGCAGGTAGTGTTGTAGTTGGGGTTCAAACCAGCGACCCTTTCTACTGCTAGGTGAGAGTGCTACCCACTACACCACTGTGCCATGCTGCTTCAGTTCACCAGTCAACTACTTTATCTTTTATTTTGAAGTTAGTTGTACAGTATTCTCTTCAATTAATGTGGTGCTCTCGACCTTTATACAATATTTAGACTACTCTGGGGACACCCAGGAATATCCCCATTGACAGAAAGCTGCCATTAAAATTTGGATTTCAAGTCTTTTCTACCTTGGGTTCAGTACTCTACCACTCACATTT
This sequence comes from Lithobates pipiens, assembly GCF_037356315.1. Classification (NCBI taxonomy): domain Eukaryota; kingdom Metazoa; phylum Chordata; class Amphibia; order Anura; family Ranidae; genus Lithobates; species Lithobates pipiens. The sequence continues at coordinate 526,357,815 of NW_027507764.1, forward strand.
TTTTTAGATCTGGAATCTAAGTAGTGATTTCAGAATCAGGATTTTAAACCAAAAGGTTGAACGAGCTAAATTGACACCTAGTATATTTCACAAAAACAGCCAGCATAATGTTGTACTCTGACTAGCTATAGGCCTCCCAAATCTTAAAGTCCAAACAGACATGTGACCCACAGGTAAGTAAATATGACAATCTTACCGTTGGACGTAGGCCTGTTTCTTGGGCATTTGCTGTCTGTGGTGCATTTGTATTTCTCATCACTCTAGAATGGAAACAGAGAAGGAAATCATTAGGTTTAGCCTTCTAGAAATTAAAGGGAACCTGTGAAATATGGGAGATTAACTAAACGTGCAAGCTAATGGACTGTGTTCCTCATCCTAACTTGACTACATAGTGTGAAACTTACCCAGAACAATAAAGCAATAAATTCCTAATAAGTGGATTGATTCAAGTTAGATTAACTATGATATTTGCAGCAGATTACTAATCGGACTGACTCCCTTGGTGAATCTGTTTGTAAATGTAGCCATCCTGTATTTTAGTCGGTATATACATTTACTTTTCCTAGGTGTTTACCTGGGGCCAGGGCTGTCTTTAAGGCAGGGCAAAAGGGGCAGCTGCCCTGGGCCCCATCATTATTGTGCCTCAGCTGCCTCATACTTGCCAACTATCCCAGTTTAAATTCCCTTGTCCCTTGAAGTTTTAGTCCCATGCTGTGTCTTGATATCTCAGAATGAAGTTGTGTTACTAATGCTACCCAGCTCTGCCCTATTGCCATGTACAGATGCTCACCTGCTATGTGGTTTTTGTCTCCTCCTTGCTGGACGAGTTGCAACTAAGAATGGGCCCTTGGAACACTCCAAGAGAATTTTGTACTTCAATCTGAGGCGTCACCTATACTATTGCTTGTTCCCCTTTAACTTGTTTTTGCCTCCAGGAAGCGGCTGCGCTGGAGTCTGTTTACTCTGCGCAGGAGACTCTGTCCTAGGTGTGCTGGTTGATACGCACCGCCCCCACGGGAGATTTCTCCTTTAAATGGGTTTAATTACGTTTGGTTTGGGTTCTCAAACACCCTGGGGCTGTTTTTCTGGGGTGTGGGGTGGGAAGGGAGGGGAGTTCTGTTTTTTTCAGTTTTTTTGTTGTTTTTTTGTTACATGCTTATATGTTTTCTGCTGTGGACAGCGCTACTATAACGAATGTACTGTGTATATCATTGCATTGCTTAAGATGAGATATTTGTGCCTTGACCCTGGTCGGGCGGTCATATCCGTTGGTCCCCCCTGCCCTTCCAGGTTATGGCTCCGCTGAAGATCCTCTCCTGGAACGTTAGGGGGCTTAACCAGAGGATTAAACGCTCTCTTGTTTTTGACTACATGAAAAAATATGCTCCGCATATTTGTATCCTTCAGGAGACACATCTAGTGGGGGGAAGGATTATGGGCTTGAAGAGGCCCTGGGTGGGGTACCACTATCATGCCACATATTCCGGCTATGCCCGGGGGGTTAGCGTCTTGGTCCATAAGTCCCTGAATTTTGAGCCTCTTGATATTGTTACAGATAAGGACGGGAGATACGTGCTGGTGCACGCCACAATAGATATGATAGAGATGGTGCTGGTGGGTCTCTATATGCCTCCTCCTGCGGATCTGTCTTTACTACATAAATTGACTGCCCTGATCGCCCAATTTCATACTGACAATGTGGTTATAGCAGGGGACTTTAATATTCCTCCTAATCCTTCCCTGGATAGGTTGACGCCTGACCGGGCCACAGACTCTCCAGTTTCTCGCTGGGCACAGGTGTTTGGGCTGGAGGATGTCTGGAGGTGGAAACACCCATCAGATCGCCGGTTTACGTGCCACTCCTCCTCCCACAACACACTCTCCCGTATTGACCTTGTTTACGCTGGTGCCCCCATGCTTCCCAGGGTTCTTGGAATAGAGTTACTTCCTCGGGGCATCTCTGACCACTCCCCACTGCTGTGTACATTGCAGACCTCTACCCCTCAGCGGGATAGACTCTGGCGATTGTCAAGGTACTGGATTGAACACCCCACTATTGCCTTTGAGATGGGTGGTGAAATCCGGGGATTCTGGGCCTCAAACGTAGGCACGGCTTCTGGGGGGATGGTCTGGGATGCCTTCAAGGCCTATATGAGGGGGTGTTACCTTTCTTCCATTGGCCGGGAGCGTAGGAATGATAGGATCACGGTAGAGGAGGCAGAAGCCAGGGCCCAAGACCTGGAGACCCGATTCACCCTCACGGCTAACCCGCTCACGGCTCAGGATATGAAAGTAGCGTACCGAGAGGTGGTGCTGCTTAGGGTGGCTAAGACAAGCAAACGTCACCTGGCTCAGACGCAGAGGATTTTTGAACAGGGCGAAAAGACGGGGAGGTTGTTGGCCTGGATCTCTAGGGAGCAGGCCCCAATCTCCACTATCCCTCGAATACAGAATAGTGCTGGGACATTGGTGACGGATCCCCTTGCCATTAACGCTTGCTTTGCAGAGTTCTACTCCACCCTTTACTCATCTAGGGTGCGGTACTCAACGCAGGAGTTAAGTGATTTTTTAGAGGGGGTGACACTCCCTACCCTTACCTCTGAGGCCAGGGATGGCCTGGACTCCCCGATCACTCTGGCGGAGGTCCGACTCGCACTGGGGTCCATGCAGCCGGGGAAGACCCCTGGGGAGGATGGGATACCCCCGGAATTCTATAAACACTACCTGGAGGAGGTGACAGTTAGAATGCACGACATGCTTACCGCGTCCCTCCGGGAGGGAGATCTCCCTCCATCTATGGCACAAGCCATTATAGTGGTGATCCCTAAGCCTGGGAAGGACCCCCAGCTGTGCTCGTCATACCGACCTATCTCCCTGCTCAACTCGGACGCGAAAGTGCTGACCAAAATCCTTGCCAGGCGACTGAATGAGGTTATACTTACCTTGATCCATGAGGATCAGTCTGGCTTTATGCCGGGGAAGGGGACAGATATTAATATTCGCAGGCTTTTCACTGTCTTGGCCTCGGGGGATGCAGAAGGCGGGGAGGAGGTTGTGGCCTCCCTAGACGCGGAGAAGGCCTTTGACTCCGTGGAGTGGGACTATTTGTGGGCAGTCCTCCGTAGGTTTGGATTCGGTCCAGCCTTTATCTCCTGGGTCAGGGCAATGTACAGAGCTCCCACAGCTAGGGTGCGCACGGGCACGGTCCTCTCCCCGCTCTTTCCCCTCCACAGGGGAACCAGGCAGGGGTGCCCCCTGTCCCCGGGGCTTTTTGCACTGGCAATTGAACCTATGGCGGCTCTCCTCCGCTCCTCTCCTGAGGTTCGGGGTATTGTCCGGGGTCCTTTGCAGGAAAAGGTTTCGTTATACGCTGATGATACCTTGTTGTATCTCAGGGATGACGGAGCCTCCCTACAGGCGGCATTGTCGCATATCGACCGGTTTGGACAGTTCTCGGGTATACGAATAAATTGGGCGAAATCGATTTTATTTCCACTACATGATGGTGCGGGTGTTTCCCGGGTGGATGGGCAACTGCAGAGGGTTTCTCAATTTAAATATCTGGGAGTGGAAATACACAGAGACTTGAAACAATTTATTACCCTTAACCTAAGTCCGGTGGTCACCCAGCTGGCCCAGAGGTGTACTGTGTGGAGGTCCTTACCGCTTTCGCCAGTGGGACGGGTCAATTTAATTAAAATGTCGGTTCTTCCTAGGTTTACCTACCTCTTCCGCCAGACCCCAGTCCACATCCCACTTAGATTCTTTAAGAAACTGGATGGCATTATCTCGTCCTTCGTTTGGAATGGTAAGCCCCCTAGAATAGCTAGAACAACCCTCCAGCGGCCCCTTGTGCGTGGCGGTTTGGCACTGCCCTGTTTCCTGAAGTATTACTGGGCGGCAGTCCTGGTGACTATTAGGTGGTGGCTCTCCGAGGGCCCAGTCAACCCTGCATCCTCGTTGGAGGCGGCGTTGTTGGGCTCATATGCGGAACTCAGGAACCTGATCCATAGGGGAACCCGATCCAACCCTGGGATAACTCTTCCGATGCGCACGACTCTTAAGATATGGGAACTGGTGAATAAAAAGTTGGTGGGCGCAGGGGTGTGGGCCCCGGGGACTCCCCTCTGGGGGAACCCCCGCTTGCCCCATTTTCAGTCCATCCCTGATCCGATTGTTTGGGCCAGGCATGGAGTTACAACACTAGGGGACATAGTATCTCAGGGGCAGCTACTTTCCTTCGATGCTATTAAACAGGCCAGAGACCTCCCGAATCATATGTTTTTCAGATTTCTGCAGTTGCGACACGCCTTCCGGTCTCAATTCCCATCTAGAGTGACTCTAGGGGTGTCTGCAGTGGAGGAAGCGCTTGGGCCTGCGGGGGGAGGGACGCGCATACTGTCCACGATATATACCGCGCTGACTGTACAGGACGAGACTAGGATCTCCCATTTGTTTGAGCTCTGGCACAGTGACATTCCGGAGCTTACTGAGGAGGACTGGGAGGAGGGTATACAGCAATACCTGACCCTGGCGATTTCTGCAAGGGACAGGTTTATACAATTGAATTTCCTCCACCGGGTATACTTTTCACCGGCACGCCTGGCAAGGATTTACCCTGACCGATTGACTACCTGCCCTAGATGCAACGAAGACGATGCTGACTTTTTTCACATGGTGTGGTCCTGCCCTGGGGTAGTGGGATTTTGGAAGGGAGTCCTGGCCGACATTAATGCTGTGGGGGAGCTTACGATCCCACTTAGCCCGCTACCTCTCCTACTGGGTATCTGTGACTTTTTGGAAATATGCTGGGGGAAGAAACTGTTTATTTTCTACACTACACTCTACGCGAGGAAAGCAATACTACTGCAATGGAATCAACCTCTCCCCCCGACTAAACAATTGTGGCAGTCCCTGGTGAACGCGGCTTTGCCGCTCTACAAACTCACGTATCTGGGCAGGAACTGCCCTGGGAAATTCGGAAAGATTTGGGCGGCATGGGTTGAGGCGAAGCATTTGACCATTGCTTAGGCTAGGGGGAGTGGGGGGTGGGGGGGTGGGTCCCCTTTTTTGTTATTTTCTGTGTTTTTTTGTATTGCGGGGGGAGGTCTTGGGGAGGTTCTGTATTCTATACTGCAATGATTAGTGACTCTACACACTGTTAAGAACTGTCTGTACTCTATATGTGATGCAATTTGATTATCTGTCTACTCAAAATATGTATGTACCCTGCTGACGCATGTCTGTTTTCTATTTTTCTTTTTGTTGAAACATAAATAAAAATCTTTGTTAAAAAAAAAAACAGATGCTCACCTGCAGACCCTGTGTTTACATGTAAATAACCTGTATTGATATGTAAATAGTGGCAGCATTCGTACATCACGCCTGCCTGAGGTCAAATCCACCATCACTTCTGCTGAATGCTGCCCACTGGGGAGGTAAAAGGGCATGCTTGAACGTCCTGCCTATATCTGTGGTCATTAAGCCTAACATCAGTCTGTTCTGCAAATGTAATCAATTAGAGGTGGAACTCTTTTTCAAAATAACATGGTGCCATAGCACCGGGAATTTTGGTGCATGTGAATACGCACATCTCAGCAGATGCGTGAGGGTGTCAGTAACCATTAATGGCACTGATGTGTATCTGCTAAAGGGCAGCACATTTTCTGTGGTGTCAGGAAATCGATTTTTACATGTGTTCCCAGCACACACAAATGTGAACGCATTCTAAATGTCTCAGTTAAATTGGTGTAAGTCTTCACATTACATTGGGGCTTGGTTTACAATCCTTTTATTCACACTAGTGGCCAGTGTGGAGTTCCCTTTACATTGGTGGTCAGTGTAAATCTCTCCTTACATTGATGGTTACTGTGAATGCTCCTATTACATTTATGGTCAGTGTAAATCCCCATTACATTGGTGGTCGGTGTGGAAACTCCTCTTTATATTGGTAATCACTAAAAAAAAAACTTACATTTGTGGTTAGTTTCAAATTCTTCCTTACATTGGTGGTCCATGTAGAAGCTCCCTTTAAACTGGTGGTGAATAGGGACGAGCCGAACACCCCCCGGTTCGGTTCGCACCAGAACTTTCGAACGGACCCCAAATTCGAACGAACGTTAGAACCCCATTGAAGTCTATGGGACTCGAACGTTCGAAATGAAAAGTGCTAATTTTAACGGCTAATATGCAAGATACTGTCCTAAAAAGGGTTTGGGGACCTGGCTCCTGCCCCAGGGGACATGGGTCAATGCCTAAAATGTTTTTAAAAACAGCCGTTTTGGCGGGAGCACTGATTTTAATGACGATTAAAGTGAAAAAAAAAGTGAAATATTCCTTTAAATATGGTGCCTGGGGGTGTCTGTAGTATGCCTGTGAAGTGCCACGTGTTTCCCGTGTTTAAAACAGTCGCTGCACAAAATGACATTAAACGGAAATAACACCATTTAAAACTGCTTGCGGTTTTAATGTTATATCTGGTTCCTGCAATATGGTTGAAAATCTTTGAGAAAAATGGCATGGGTAGCCTTCCCTGCCCATTACCAGCCTATTTGGGTCTTGTACGCATATTAAGGGGAACCCTGTACCCATATTAAAAAAAGGAAATGCGTGTGGCCCCCAGGCCCTATATACTCAGAACAGCAGTATACAGGCGGTGCAAACAAGACAGGGACTGTGTAGGTTTGTTGTGTTAAGTTGAATCTGTTTGTAATTTTCAACTGGTACATTTTTAAAGCGTAGCTCCAGTCAAAAAAACTATTTTTAAGCTTTTTGGAAAACATAGGGAAGGGTTATCACCCCTGTATAATTTGTTTTCTCGTCCATCTTTTTTCATCTCACTTGCTGTTGTCTCCTTCCGTTTGCAAGTAGGAGATGTTTGTAAGTTGGATGTTTAAAAGTAGGGGCCTGCCCTATATGCTCTGCAGGAATGGCGGAACAAGGTGTTGGTTTTGCCACAACATTGTAAGCCCTGAAAGTGACTCTTGGTGGGCGCTGGAGCGCCCTGCTGTGAACGATTATATCAAGAATTGTAATTACATGCCATTGTTGAACAGTGGTAGAAAAATTGACCTTTGGTGGTTGTGGTGCTGGTGCCACAACACTATAAGTCCTCACCGTTACTCTGGGTGGGCACAGGAAGGGGCCCTCCTGTGAAATATTATATCAAGAATTGTAATTACATGTCCCTGTTAAACAGGGGCAGAAAAATTTGGCCTTAGGCACTGCTGCTGGTGCCACCACACTGCAACCTCTTCCATATACTCTAGTTTTATTGCAGGAATTAGCCCTGCTGCAAAGCATTGCATCAAAAATTGTACTTAAACGCCCCTGTTAAACAGGGGCAGAAAAATTGGGCCTTAGGCACTGGTGCTGGTGCCACCACACTGCAACCTCTGCCATATACTCTAGTTTTATTGCAGGAATTAGCCCTGCTGCAAAGCATTGCATCAAAAATTGTACTTAAACGCCCCTGTTAAACAGGGGCAGAAAAATTGGGCCTTAGGCACTGGTGCTGGTGCCACCACACTGCAACCTCTGCCATATACTCTAGTTTTATTGCAGGAATTAGCCCTGCTGCAAAGCATTGCATCAAAAATTGTACTTAAACGCCCCTGTTAAACAGGGGCAAAAAAATTGGGCCTTAGGCACTGGTGCTGGTGCCACCACACTGCAACCTCTGCCATATACTCTAGTTTTAATGCAGGAATTAGCCCTGCTGCAAAGCATTGCATCAAAAATTGTAATTAAACGCCCCTGTTAAACAGGGGCAGAAAAATTGGGCTGATGGCATCAACCAGAACCAGAAATGTTCTTCCAACATATCAGCGGAGGAGGAAGAGGATAGACAATCAACATAACAGGACAGTCACTCAGCATCAGCATAGGCAGTCTTGAAGGGATGTGGTATTTAAAAAAAAAATTATTCGGTTACATCAGCTTCAGGTGCTTGGTAGCTGTGGGTGATCCAAGACTGATTCATCTTGATGAAGGTCAGTCGATCAACTGATTCGGTGGACAGGCGCACCCTGTGATCAGTAACAAAGCCACCAGCAGCCCTGAAGGTGCGTTCCGAAAGAACGCTGGATGCAGGACAGGCCAGTAGCTCAATTGCATACTGTGCAAGCTCTGGTCAGTGATCCATCCTCAAGACCCAGTAAGCCAGAGGATTTTCGGTGGGAAAGGTGTCCAAGTCTGACCTTGCCCCTAGGTATTCCTGCACCATGTAAATCAGACGCTGGCGATGGGTGCTGGAACCGATCATACCTTGGGGCTGCGGACTAAAAAATTGTCTGAAAGCATCAGTCAGACAGATCAGTCTCCACCGCTCCTTCTGACCGATGCCTCAGCAACACGTTGTCCAGGACCAGGAGTTTGTAACCTCCCAGTCTCTGGGAACGCGTTGCACAGACCTTTCTGCAAGGCCTCCCGGAGATGTCTCATCCTCTGCTCCCTCTGCGATGGCAAGATAAGGTCGGCAACCTTACCCTTGTACTGTGGATCAAGGAGAGTGGCCAGCCAGTAATGGTCCCTCTCCTTGATCCGAAGAATACGAGGATCCTTCCGCAGGCTTTGCAGGATCAGGGAGGCCATGCAGCGTAGGTTAGCTGAGGCATTCGGTCCGGAGTCCTCTGGGTCACTAAGGACAACATGATCCGCAGCTACCTCCTCCCAGCCACGTACAAGTCCACGTGTTTCTTGGGACTGTAAATCATCCCTACAAGACTGCTGCTGCTGCTGCTGATGCTGAGTGCCAGCCTCCACCTCCATGCTGACACAATCATCCTCCTCCTCCTCTTCCTCCTCCTCATCCTCTTCCTGTGTGATGGGTGGCACAGCAGGAACACTGTCTGGATAAAGGGGGCCTTGAGAGGCAAGGAAGTCCTCCTCTTCCTGCCTCTGTTCTGCCTCAAGTGCCCTGTCCATTATTCCACGCAGCGTATGCTCCAAGAGGTGGACAAGAGGTACAGTGTCACTGATGCATGTACTGTCACTGCTCACCATCCTTGTGGCCTCCTCAAACGGTGACAGGACAGTGCATGCATCCCTGATCATGCCCCACTGGCGTGGTGAGAAAAAACCGAGCTCCCCTGACCCTGTCCTGGTGCCGTAGTCGCACAGGTACTCATTGATGGCCCTCTGCTGCGTGTGCAGCCGCTGCAGCATGGCCAATGTTGAGTTCCATCTGGTGGGCATGTCACATATAAGGCGGTTCTTGGGCAGGTTCAACTCCTTTTGGCGCTCAGCCAGCCGAGCACAGGCATTAAATAATCGGCGGAAATGCACACAGACTTTCCTGGCCTGCTTCAGGACATCCTGTAAGCTGGGGTACCTGCCCAAGAACCGCTGCACCACCAGGTTAAGGACGTGAGCTACACAGGGCACATGGGTCAGTTGTCCCTGTCAGAGGGCGGAGAGGAGGTTGGTGCCATTGTCGCAAACCACCATTCCTGGCTTAAGCTGGCGTGGCGTCAACCACCTCTCAGCCTGCCCCTGCAGAGCTGACAAAACATCCGCCCCAGTGTGGCTCCTGTCCCCCAAACAAACCAGCGCAAGCACGGCATGGCATCGTTTTGCCTGCGTACTTGCGTAGCCCCTGGAACGCCTACGGAGCACCGCTGGTTCTGAGGACAGAGCACTGGAAGAGGCCATGGAGGAAGAAGAAGAGGAGGGGGTGGAGGAGAGAGGTGTGTCACAACCAATAGTAGCATTTTGTGGCGGAACAACCTCCAACACTACTGCACCTTGTCCTGCATCCTTCCCAGCTGCCAGAAGAGTGACCCAATGGGCCGTGAAAGACAGGTAACGTCCCTGTCCATGCCTGCTGGACCATGAGTCAGCGGTAATATGCACCTTACCACTTACCGCCCTGTCCAGCGAGGCAAGGACATTGCCTTCCACATGCCGGTAGAGAGCCGGAATCGCCTTCCGTGAGAAAAAGTGGCGTTTGGGGACCTGCCACTGAGGAACCGTACATTGTACAAACTCACGGAAGGGGGCCGAGTCTACCAACTGAAAAGGCAGCAGTTGAAGTGCTAGCAATTTAGCCAAGCTAGCATTCAACCGCTGGGCATGTGGATGGCTGGGAGTGAACTTCTTCCGCCGGTCCAGCAGCTGGGGCAGGGACATTTGCCTGCTATAATCGGACGTGGGTGTACCGCTAGCAGAGTTCCCGGAAGCACTTGGCTGTGACACACCTAATTCTACACCTTCATTCCTCTCAGAGCAGGTTTCAGAGAGGACTGAAGGTCTAGTGGGGTTGGAGATGGCAGCTGATGAGGAGCAAGGAGAGGTCCGCTTTGTTCTTTGGTGTGGGTCTTTGAGGTACGCTTGCCAACGAGCTGCATGGCAGGTCAACATATGTCTGGTCAAGCATGTGGTGCCCAAGCGGCTGATGTTTTGGCCACGTGAGATACGCTTGAGACATATGTTGCAAATAGCAGCGGTGCGATCTGATGCACTCGTCTCAAAAAAGGCCCACACCAAAGAACTTTTAGAATAACGCGCAGAGGCAGCGCTCTGCACAGGCGGAGCTCTGCGGTGTGATTCAGTCGGTGTGCTGCCCCTAAGCTGGCCCCCGGAGGGCATCCTGCCTCGTTGGACATGTGCCTCCTCCTCCTCCTCCTCCCTCCTTCCAGGCACCCACGTGGAGTCAGTGCCCTCATCATCCCCTCCCTCTTCATCGCTGTAGCAAACCTGGCAGTATGCTGCAGCTTGTGGAACATGACTGCCAGATTGCTGTCCTTCTTGAGCATCCCCTCTCTCTGCGCTCACGCTACTGCCTTCCTCTAGCTGAGTGTCATCATCAGAGCCCACAAAACACTGGGCATCCTCCTGGAGCATGTACCCAACACTGTGCTCAAAGAGTTCAGGAGACTCCTCAGGAGGATGTGGTGGGTCTAGGGAAGGAGTCACTGATGATGACATTGAGAGGAGGGAAGACGATGCGTTGGCAGCTGCTTTGCTACTACCCTGAGACTGGGTGAGAGAGGATGAGGAGGATGAAGAGGGCTTGGTCATCCACTCTACCAAGTTGTTGGCATGTTGCGGTTCAAGAAGGACAAGCATGTCCCATGGCCACGTGCTGATGACAATGCACCGCGTCCATGACCAGCACTGTTGTCTCTAGACACAGAGCCTGCTTGCCCTCTTTTATCGGCTCGCGCCTGTCTGCCTCTCCTTGCTGGCCTTCCAGACATGGTAATGGCCTGAAGGGAGTTGGGTAAAACAGCAGTTGGGTAGTGTATATTGTGCTGGAGGCACACAACACCCACTAACTCCTGCAGATGCCTTTATTATAGAACACCAGAGATAAAGGGGTATATACAGATGTATACTGTGCTGTGCTGGAGGCACACACAACTTCCAATAACTCCTGCAGATGGCAAGTGGGCTCAAATAGAGAACAGCTATGTAGGTGGATATAGCGGTATGTACTGGGTACAGAGCACGCAGACAGCACGCACTATCTCCTAACACTACTGACTGCAAGCTCTATTATTAAAGCTAGATCACTAGCTATATAGGTGAGGTGAATATAGCGGTGTATACTGCGGTCAGGGCACGCAGACAATAACCACTACACAATAGCAAGATAGAAAATCGTCCGAAAACGATCGGTGTGTACTGTGTTGAAGGTACACAGAACACCCACTGCTTCAGACACCAACACACTACACGAGGCCGCCGCGATGGCGGCCTTATATAGTGTGGGGCGTGCACTACACAGCCTGAGCTATGATTGGCCACAGGCATCCTGCCTGTGGCCAATCATGGCTCTCCTCGCTGCTGGCGCTGCGATTGGCCAAGCATGCGGGGTCACAGTGCATGCTTGGCCAATCATGAGCCAGCAATGCACTGCGCCATCGCCGTGCATTGTGGGCCGTGAGCGCCACACGAATTTGACGCGAACGGACCAAAATGTTCGGACTTCGCCGAACGGACGAACAACCAATGTTCGAGTCGAACGTACGTTCGAATCGAACACGAAGCTCATCCCTAGTGGTGAGTGTAAATACCCCCCTTACATTGGTGGCCAGTGTAGAAATCCCCCATTTATTGGTTGTTGATGTAAAATCTTCCATTAGATTGGTTGTCAGTGTAAATTCTTCATTACATTGGTGATCAATGTACATTTTAATTTTATATTGGTGATAAGTGTAGAATTGCCCTTAACCACTTGACCACTGGGCACTTAAACACCCTTAATAACCAGACCAATTTTCAGCTTTTGGTGCTCTCACATTTTGAATGACAATTACTCAGTCATGCAACACTGTACCCATATGAAATTTTTTCCTTTTTTTCACACAAATAGAGCTTTCTTTTGGTGGTATTTAATCACCTCTCGGTTTTTAATTTTTTGTGCTATAAAAAAAAAGACTGAAAATTCAGTAAAAAAATGAATTTTTCTTCGTTTATGTTATTAGTAATTTTTCTTCATAAGTTTTGGCCAAAATTTATACCACTACATATCTTTGGTAAAAATAAGTACAAATTGGTGGATATTATTTGGTCTTTGTGAAAGTTATAGAGTCCACAAGCTATGGTGCCAATATCTGAAAATTGATCACACCTGAAGGACTGACGGCCTATCTCATTTCTTGAGACCCTAACATGCCATAAAAGTACAAATACCCCCCAAATGACCCCTTTTTGGAAAGAAGACATTCCAAGGTATTTAGTAAGAGGCATGATGAGTTTTTTGAAGTTGTCATTTTTCCCACAATTCTTTGCAAACTCAAGATTTTTTTTCCTTTTTTTTTCCACAAAATTGTCATATTATCAGTTTATTTCTCACACACAGCATATGCATACCACAAATTACACCCCAAAACACATTCTGCTATTACTCCCGAGTATGGCGATACCACATGTGTGAGACTTTTACACAGCGTGGCCACATACAGAGGCCCAAAATGCAAGGAGCGCCATCAGGCGTTCTGGAGCACCCAGGACAATTCTGACATTTCTCTCCTACATGTAAAAATCATCATTTATTTGCTAGAAAATTACATAGAACCCCAAAACATTATATATATTTTTTAGCAAAGACCCTAGAGAATACAATGGGGGTCGTTACAAATTTTTATCTCATACGGTATTTGCGCAGCAATTTTTCAAATGCATTTTTTTGGGGAAAAAAACTGTTATGTGCTTAACAAAAAAACAGTAAAGTTAGCCCAATGTTTGCATAAAGTGAAATATGAAGTTATGCTGAGTAAATAGATACCTAACATGTCACTCTTCAAAATTGCACATGCCCGTGGAATGGCGCCAAACGCCACTACTTAAAAGTCCCCATAGGCAACGCTTAAATTTTTTTTACTGGTTACATGTTTTGAGTTACAGAGGAGGTCTAGGGCTAGAATTATTGCTCTCGCTCTAAAGTTCACGGCGATACCTCACATGTGTGGTTTGAACACCGTTTTCATATGTGGGTGGGGCTTACGTATGCGTTCGAGAGTATTGGCGGGGTATTGGAGAGTATTGGCGGGGTATTGCAGAGTATTGGTGGTGTATTGCAGAGTATTTGTGGGGTATTGCAGAGTAATTGGCGGGGTATTGCAGCGTAATTGGCGGGGTATTGCAGCGTAATTGGCGGGGTATTGCAGAGTATTGGCGGGGTATTGCAGAGTATTGGCGGGGTATTGCAGAGTATTGGCGGGGTATTGCAGAGTATTGGCGGGTATTGCAGAGTATTGGCGGGTATTGCAGAGTATTGGCGGGGTATTGCAGAGTATTGGCTGGTATTGCAGAGTATGCTGTGCTGGAGGCACACAACACCCACTAACTCCTGCAGATGCCTGTATTAGAGAACACCAGCAATAAAGGGTAGATACAGGTGTATAGTGCGCTGTGCTGGAGGCACACAACACCCACTAACTCCTGCAGATGCTGTATGAGGGAACACCAGCAATAAAGGGTAGATACAGGTGTATACTGTGCTGGAGGCACACAACACCCACTTTAACTCCTGCAGATGCCTGAGAAAAGAACACACTGTGCCTGCCTATCTAGCTCTTTCTTCGCATGCTGGAACACACTACACAAGGCTGCCGCGCTGGTGGCATATACTAAAGCCCCCTGAGCTATAATTGGCCACAGGCATCTGTGGCAAATTATTGCTCTCTTCGCTGCCGGCGCTGTGATCGGCCAAGCATGCGGGTTCACCGTGCATGCTTGGCCAATCATGAGCTAGCAATGCACTGCGATGGCGCAGTGCATTATGGGCCGTGAGCGCCACATGAATTTAGCGCGAACAGCCCATAACGTTCGGTATTCGCTGAACATGCGAACAGCCGATGTTCGAGTCAAACATACGTTCGAATCGAACACCAAGCTCATCCCTACTCCTAACTAATCCCATCCCACCACTGCCACTGATACCATCAACCCCCTAGCCTTGCCACTGATTCCAGGAGTTCTATTATGCCTAGGAGTTTTCTGTCTATTGATGGGTCCCCAGTCCATGGTGTGCAGGCAGTGAGGAGATGATGTGCTGTGATCTTTAGCAACCAATCATTGAGCAGTAATAATGTGCAGTAACCTCTAGAAGCCAATTATTGAGTGGTATGGCTGTACAGTAATCTCTAGCAACCAATTAACCAGCAGAAGTCATGTGCTGTAACCTCTAGCAGCCAGTCAGTGAGCCGTAATGATACACTGTAACCTCTGGCAACCAATTGCAACCGCTACCTGATCTGATTAAGTAAACTGCCAATTTATGTATGTCTCAGAGCAGGTGGAGATCGAAATTGCATGGAAGGGTGGGGGCCCAAGAAAACATTTGCCCAGGGTCCAATCAATATTAAATATTGCGCTACCTGGGGCAATTACTAGTTCCTAATTGTGGCTTCCCCCTGGGTTTCAGAATTGCAACTGTATCCTACAGTTGCCACTATGTGTCACTGGTACCTAGAGCAACAGCTATGGGACAGAAGCAAATCCTGTGCAATTGAGATTTTGTGTCCTTTCTGTCTCTCACAATGTCACATACCTTGGAGGAGACTGAATTGACGAGGTCGGCCTCTCTTGTATCTCCCATCCAGGTCCCACTGGAAGTGGAACAGAGGGAACCAAGGGCTAGGAGGAACATAGCTGTGGACCCATAGCCTTGCAGCAGAGGAAGTGATCTTGGACAGGCAGGAGAGCTGTCAGGACAGGATGGATCGTCTTGTACCAAAGATCAGCTGGGCTTAAAGGGGAACTCCACAGGAACAGTGGAATGTGACATGTAGTTAAGTCCTTGATAGGCTTGTAGCAGGAGATTTCAGTGGGTTGCAGGATCAAGGTAGCAGACACGTGCAGGATGGTCAGAAGCGAGAGCAGGGTTTTGAGGGAAGCCAGGTTCAGTAACAGGCGGACGGTGAGGTACCAGGCAGTAGGCAGAAGCGAGGTCACAAGGATAACCAGGTCGGGTAACTGGAGGACGGTGCAGCACCAAGCAGCAAGCAGAAACCGAGTCCAGTGAATAGCCAGGGTCAGGAACCAGGAATCAGAGCAAGAACAAGATCCAGGAGCAGGGTCAGGGCAAGCCAGGTTCCTCAGGAGGTATCAGGCAGGAGAATAGCGGCTGTAGGGTATCAGGATACGCTGAAGATCAGTCAGCAACCATCTGGGGACAGAGCAATTCTTTAAATAGGTCATTTGGCGCCATGGGTGCATGCCAGTGCATGCACGCAACCCGCCATGCGCGCATGTGTGCATTGATACGCACAGGCATATGTGGGTGCCCGCGAGTGCTCAAGGGATGGGAACAACTAGTTCTCTTACATTTGCCCCCCCTTGCGGGCAGCCTCCGGATACCCACTAGAGATTTCTTGTCAGGATGAAGCTGAAGATAGGCCCGAATTAACTGAGGAGCATGTACATTGGAAGAGGGTTCCCACGAGTTATCTTCAGGGCCATAGCCCCTCCATTTGATTAAGAACTGGGTTTGACCCCTTCTCTTCCTGCAATCCATAATGGCCTCAACTTCAAATTCCTTGTTCCCTTCATCAAGCAATGGAGGAGGAACTTCAGGTTCATGATCAGGGAAGGGGTTGGCCATATATCGTTTTAAAAGGGAAACGTGAAACACCGGGTGAATCTTCAAACTTGCCGGCAGGTTGAGCTCGAAGGCAACAGCATTAATTCTCTTCTAATTAATTCAATGTACCTTGGTCCCAGTTTTTTAGAGGGACAAGCCAACTTGAGGTTTGTAGTGGAGAGCCAAACTTTATCCCCAGGTTTAAGGTCTAGGTTACCCCTTCTCCTTCTGTCATAGAATCTTTTATTATTTTCTTGGGACATCATGATGGTTGTTGGAACTTCAGAATTCCAGGCCGATCAGTTCTATGGAAGCAAAATCTTGCAAAAAAGAGGGCCCATCTGGCCTGGCAGGATCTCAGTCTCTTGGCAGTTCTTAAATATTCAAGGTTCTTGTGATCGGTGAACACAAGAATGGGCTGCGCTGCTCCTTCAAGGAGATAGCGCCATTCTTCCAAGGCAGATTTAATAGCCAGCCAGTAATTCCCGATCACCCACATAATAGTTCCTTTCTAAGGGATTTTGTTTTCTAGAAAAGAAGGCGACGGGATGTAGAAGAGATTTCGCTCCCTGACGCTGGGACAGTATGGCTCCCACAGCAATTTCGGAGGCATCAACCTCGAGAACATAGGGCAAGTTAGGATCAGGATGTCTCAGAATGGGTGCAGATGTCAAAAAGGTTTTTCAACTTGTCAAATGCAGCTTGAGC
This sequence comes from Lithobates pipiens, assembly GCF_037356315.1. Lineage (NCBI taxonomy): Eukaryota > Metazoa > Chordata > Amphibia > Anura > Ranidae > Lithobates > Lithobates pipiens. The sequence goes on from NW_027507764.1 coordinate 526,374,553, forward strand.
TTCTACAGTCCATGTGAAGTTTACCTGTGATCTAGTTAATTGGGCAATAGGGGAAATGATACTTAAAAAGTTTTTATTTTTTTCCAAAATAGATTTTTATTGCAATATTCAGAAAATTACAAATCCAAGTTTATGTACAATCTGTTATCCAAAGTGAAATGAGCTGTATTAACAAAATATGACATTATAACTTCTTAGAACATGAAACGGCTAATGTGTGGCAAACACTTTAAGTCCAGGAATGTACTGAGCGCTGTGGTAAAACATATAACAAATACCATAGGTGGCTTGTGCCACTGAGTCGCTGCTTAATTGGGTGGAGGGAAGGGGTGCCTCCACACCCGGACACCCCCGAAGGGTGCTAGACTGTGTCCGTGTGGAGGCAATCCACCCCCCTGCAATATAACCATCAAAGCAAATTCAGCATTCAGGATCATACGACCCTGATTCACAAGAAGTAGACGTTAATAGTTGTTGGGGTGTGGTAAAAAGCGAGAGGAGTGATATCAGAGTTAAGGGTAGAGTGTCTTATTCATTTCATTAGAGTTAATCCAGTCAGTCCATTGTTGCCACTTTTGGTGCATACGTGTTTTGCTATGGTGTCGAAGTGCCAGGGTAGTTTTGTGGATAAAATGTTCATGTGTGGTGCTGATCACATCGTGGAGAGAGGGGGGGAACTGGATTTTTCCATTTCCTAGCTATACTAAGGCGAGCTGCCAAGAGTATGTGAATTGTGACAGTTCTTGTCAGATTGGGGACTCGATCTATATTCAGAGATAACAATGCTAGTGAAGGTTGTTCTTCCATTGTTATTTTTGTCACATCAAAAATTAATTGGAACACCGAGTGCCAAAAGAAAGAGAGTTTGGGGCAATTCCAGAATATAGGAAGTAGATCGCCTGAGTGTCCGCATAACCTCCAGCAGGCGTTGTCTAGTGTTGTGTTGAATTTGGACAGCCTGTCAGGTGTAAGGTACCAACGATATTTCAGTTTGTACGCAAGTTCCCAGAGGGTTGAGCAGCAGGGGGCTTTGTAGGTTGATTGGGCAGCTTTTTCCCATTGGGCTAGAGTGAAATTTTGTTTTAAATCTTTCTCCCATCTGGTAAGTGTAGTGGAGGTAGAGAATGTAGTTTTGGAGTGGAGCAAATTATAAAACATTGTTATGCTTTTCTGGTTGGTGGTAGGAGATTTTAAGTAGATCCATGCCTTTTGAGGAAGTTTACATGTATATGTTTTGATTGATTTGAGGCAATGTTGGGTGCGTAAGTACAGGAATCTGTCTGAGTTTGGAATTTGGCATTCTTTTTGCAATGTGGGGAATTATTTGGGTTTGTCATTGTCATAGAGATCGGATATGTATGCAATGCCCTTGTCTCTCCAGCGGGCATAAGAGGTCGAAAACGTCATTCGCTGCAGAGCCTCTATAGGGATTTGAACTGTAGCTTGTGTGAGGTGGTTCGAGGTGATTTGCAAAAATCAGGACCAAACTGAGAATACTTGGGCAGAGGGATTGGAGTAAAGGGCCATTATTGCACTATGCATATTACCAGTGATTCCGAATTTGTCTAGTACTGCTGAAATATAACCCCAATGAACCCTATAAAATGACTTTTCAGCGTCTAGGGATAGGAGAAGTGAGAGCATTTTGTTTTCTATGTGGTGAATGATTTTAATCATTCCGTGAGTTGCATCAGAGGCCTGATGACCTTTGGTAGAGCCAGATTGCTCGTGAGAAATAAGGGAGGGGAGGATGTTTTCTAGTCTGTTAGCTATAAGCTTGGCGTAAATCTTTAAATCCAGGTTGAGCAAGGAAATAGGGCGGAAGTTTTTTGGGGATGTGGGTTCCTTACCTGGTTTGGGGAAGCGCAACTACCGTGGTGGTGAGCATTTCAGTAGGAAATGAGGCAAATTTAGCAGACAGGTTGAATGTTTGGCACAATGTGGGGGCTAGTATGTGTTTTCATTTTTTGTAGTATTTCGCAGTGAAGCCATGTGGGCCAGGGGATTTGTGGCAAGGGAGTTTGTCTATTGTTGTTATAATTTCATTCATCGTAAATGGGTCATTCAAATTTGAGAGCTGTTCAGGAGTGACTGATGGGAGGTTTACGCTATCTAGGAATGCTTGGATTACTGTGTGTGAGGGTTGGGGGGTGGAAGTGTCATCCTTAAGATTGTATAGCTCTGCATAGTATTTACTAAATGGATTTGCTATGGAGTTGGGTTTAACCCCTTCCCGCCGAGCGTACGCAGATGTGCGTACTCGGCTTCCAGGGGGTATACCGGGATGATGCCCGCACCTGCAGGCATCATCCTGGTACCGTTTTTTTCAGCAGGCGATTGGCTATCCAGCCATAACAACCGATGCGGCTAAAAGCCGCTCGGCTGTTATGCCTCCCGTCGCTGTTACCGGTGCTCCCGCTCGATCGGGAGCACCGATTCCTGGTGCGATGCCTCCGGCCGCTGGGGAGGAACTGGAACTAAGCTGTAATTGGCTTCGTTCCAGTCTCCTCATAGTAAACACGGAAGCGACGTCATGACGTCACTTCCCGTTTACTCGGCTGCCAATGGCGCCGGTTTAAAAAAAATATCCGGTATTCAGAATCGCCGTTTTCGGCGATCTGAATACATTGAAGTGTAAAGGAGGGGTGGGGGGTCTTTTAGACCCCCGATCCCTCCATAAAGAGTACCTGTCACCGCCTATTACTGTCACAAGAGATGTTTACATTCCTTGTGACAGCAATAAAAGTGATCAAATTTTTATTTTTTTTTAAAAACAATTTAGTAATTTTAAAATAATTTAAATAAATAAAGAAATAAAAAAATTTTTTAAAGCGCCCGCCGTCCCAGCGAGCTCGCGAAACAAAGAAAACGCATACGGAAGTCGTGCCCGCGTATGTAAACGGTGTTCAAATCACACATGTGAGGTATCGCTGCGATCATCAGAGCAAGAGCAATAATTCTAGCACTAGACCTCCTCTGTAACGCTAACCTGGTAACCGTAAAAAATGTTTAAGCGTCGCCTATTGAGATTTTTAGGTACCGTACTTTGTTGTCAATCCACAAGTGCGTGCAATTATAAAGTGTGACATGTTTGGTATCTATTTACTCGGCGTAACATTATCTTTCACATTATGCAAAAAAAATGGGATAATTTTACTGTTTTTTTTTTTTTTTATTCATGAAAATGTCCCTTTTCCCAAAAAGTTGCATTTAAAACACCGCTGCGCAAATACCGTGTGACATAAAATATTGCAAGAATCGCCGTTTTATTCTCTAGAGTCTCTGTTAAAAAAATATATATGATGTTTGGGGGTTCCAAGTAATTTTCTAGCAAAAAATATGGATTTTAACTTGTAAACACCAAATGCCAAAAATAGGCTTAGTCATGAAAGGGTTAAGGAGTTTTTCGTTGGTGTGTGGATGGAGTAAATACAGTATTTTTATTTTGCTTCTGTGGCCTTTAATCCGCAAGGACATTGCTTTCCCTGCTTTATTCCCTGTGGTATATGAGGTGGCTTTGAGGATCTTATATGATTTTTCATATTTTGTGAGGAGCAGGGATCTTAATTTGTGGTGAAGCTTGAATATTTTAGCTTGAAGGGAAGGGGAAGGATTGCTCTTGTTTAAAGATTCAGTGGTGGCTATGTCAGTCGTGAGTTCGTCCAGTTTTTGGGTTTTATTTTTCTTTGCTCTAGCACCCATTTGTAGAAACATCCCCCTTTGCACCACTTTATGGGCATTTCACACCACCAGCGGTTCAGACACTGATGCTTGATTGAGAGAGAAATACTCTTCTAATTGTTGTTTAATAGGTGTGTAGTAGCATGGTGTGTTGAATAGATAATTACTGGCTCTCCTTATGTAGGAGTTGGGTTGAGCTGAGTCATCAGCGATGGTGATACTAATGGGAGCATGGTCTGACCAGGTGGTGATGTGGATAGTTGAATCTAAAATTTTCTGCAGTAACCAGCTGTCAGCTAAGAACAAGTCAATTCGCAAGTAGGTGTTGTGACGCGGCGAAAGGAACGTGAAGTCGCTCTCATGACAACACCTCCACACGACAAATAAATCATTCGAAAATATAAAGGTATCTAAGAAAGAAGATTGTCTTTTGAGACACTGTAGACGCTGTAGAGTCCATTGAGACGTTTGGTACCAAATTAAAGTCTCCACATAGCTATAGATGGCCTTTTTGTAACTTCGGAACTGATCGCAGGGTTTTTCTGAGAAAAGTTATTTGGCCCTGGTTTGGGGCGTAGATGGAAATGATGGTGTAGGCAATGTTGTTGATCACACAGTTCAAAAAAATGTAGCAGCCATTGGGGTCTGTGACACATTAGTGTAACGTAAAGAGAACAGTGTCTCTGATGGCGATCATAACCCTGTGTTGTTTTTTGGAGTAGGTGGACTGGAACACATGAGGGAATTGCCTGTGACTGCATTTGGGGGAGGCCTTTATGTCAAAATGTGTCTCTTGGACGCAAAGGACATCACAGTTGTGGGCCAGCACGGATTTCCACAAAGATGAGTGCTTTGCTGGGTGATTTAGCCCCTTAGCGTTAAGGGAGAAGATAGTGATCCCCATGGTGGGTGTGAAGGAGATGAGGAGCAGATGAGTTACTCAGTTAGCAGCAACACACAAGGTCTAGTGACAAATGAAGGCAAGAGTGGCTTCAACGTACAATGAGTTGCCTGGACAGGATTCATTTAATGCAGGATGAGAAGACAGGCGTTGGGAGAAAAACAGGTTAACAACCAAGTCTACAGTATGTGATTGGGTTTTATGCACTGGATGCTCATAGGCATGAGCTATGTAAGTGTGTTTGCTTGTAGGAATTGGATAACTGGTAGCGGTAAAAGTATAACAACACACACACACCGTGGTGCCGCAAACGAGTAAGTCAGCAACAAGGAGCTCAGATGAGCAGCTGACCAATACAGGGGGTAAGTTCAGTAAGCAGATGTTTGAGCGCAGTTCCAGATCGGACTATAAAAGTCTCTCTGCGTAGGAAAATGGGCTAGATCTTCAATGGTGATTTGTTTTGAGTTTCTCCTGGTTTGGACCAAAGGTGAAAGGGTTCGGACCTCCTTGAGGGTCTGGATGGTTCTGTTGGGGACCTGGCAATATTCCCCAGGCATATAGGAGTTTCATGCCACCTTCCAGAGTGGAGATGGTGTGTGGAATAGCATTGTGCATGGCCAGGATTGTGGCAGGGTGATGCCATTTGTATGTGATTTTGTGATTGTTCATCACTTTGGTGATGGTTTTAAGCTGTCTCCGCATTTGGAGTGTGTATTGTGACAGGTCAGTGTACAGCTGAATGTCAGAGTATGGAGGTGGGAGTGGTGATAGTTCCCTTTCTTTCATCAGGATTTGTTCTTTTGCTTGGTAAAATTAACTCTTAAAAGCACATCTCTAGGTATATCCGCTTCAAGATGGCGTGCTTTGGGATGTCTATGGATGCGATCAATGGTGAGCTCTATTGGAGACAGTTCAGGAAGCATGCTAGAAAACATGGTGCTAGCAAAGTTATGGAATTCTTTAGGTTGAACAGATTCAGGTATACCACAAATTTTTATATTATTGCGTCTGGAGCGATCTTCGAGATCTGCGAATTTCGCTTTGATCCAGAGGTTGTCATCTTTTTGTTCTGTATATGCATCTACCAGATCATTGACAGTCTCAGTGCAGTCTTCCATTTTGTTTTCTATGAATTGCATCCTATTGTCCATATGCTTAATTTCCAATGAGAACCTCATTGGAAACCAACCTGAGAGTCATGAGAGAGGATTGTAAGGACAGAAGCATGTCCTTCATAGTAGTATCAAGTACTGGCTGCCCTGAGGTTGGGAACTGCGCTATAGAGGACTGCATTGATCCAAAACACGGCGACAAGGCTGATAACAGGAAAAAAAACCTGGGAATCCATCTCTCCTTCGCTGAGGAGCTTACATTGGCTAACCGTAAAAAATCGGATCACGTTCAAGACCCTTTGCCTCACCCACAAATGCGTGCATAGAGAAGCTCTGCAATACCTAATGGAGAAAATAAATCATTACACACCAAACCGCAGTCTTCCATCAGCCAACAAAAACCTCCTCCTCGTGCCCAAAGCCCGGTATAAATCCAAGGGGGATCGGAGATTCGCTGTCCAAGGGCCTCGGCTATGGAATGCTCTACCAATCAACATCCACCTGGAAGAAAATCACCTGGCTTTTAGGAAAAAACTCAAGACCTTCTTCTTTTAGCAGATGATCAAAGCTCACCACAGCGCCTAGAGGCGATTCAGTTTGCATTGTGCGCTATACAAGTATTTCATTCATTCATTCATTCATTCATTGAGGAGATAGCATTGTCATTATGGAGGCCTGTACTCACTGTGTCCGTGGCCTGTTCAGATAGATCCATCTGCATCCTCGATTTGGCTGGGCTCTGTGAGGCCTGGGGTTCAGATGAGGAGGCAGGAGGGAGAGAGGATGAGAATCCATCACATATTTTGCGTGGATGAGGTCCTGGGATGTCTGTGTAGTTTAAGGACTGCCGCGCTGTTCCTCCGCCGGTGCCATCTTGGGCCTTTCCCTGTGTGCGGCGCAGCTGGAAGGAAAAGGATTACAGCCTTTTCAGGTCCTTTGTCCTGGTTTTATTTTTGGGACATCCCGGTGGCGGAGGTCAGGGGAGAGGGCTGAGAGGCTTTGGGGTCTGTTTTCGGCCGCTGTGGTGCCCGTAAGTCGCTTTAGCGCGGTCTGTTGTGCGGAGCTCACAGCTCAAGCAGCCATCCTCATGCACGTGCAAGCCACGCCCCCACCTCCCAAAAATTCTTGATGAATTTCCTGTAGAAGTTTGAAAACCCCACAAACCGCTGCACAGACTTTCTATCAGTGGCAGCCGGCCAGTCGACTACTGCAGACACCTTCTGGGGATCCATGGGGATCCCATCTGCGGAAATAACTGTCTCAGAACTGAATGAAAGCCTTCTCGAACTCGCATTGTTCAGCTTTGGCGTAGAGTTGGTGTTTCCTTAGCCTGTCTATTACCTTTTTAACATGGACTCGTGCACATCCAGGGAAGAGGAGAAAATTAATATATCGTCTAAGTAGACAATAGTGAACATATCAAGGAAGTCCCAAAAAACATCATTCACAAAATGTTGAAAGGTAGCTGGTGCGTTACAGAGTTTGAAGGGCATCACTAGGTATTCAAAGTGTCCAAAACGAGACCTAAATCTGTCTTCCACTAATGCCCTTCCTTGATTCTGATCAGGTTGTATGCTCTTCTTAAATCTAATTTTGAAAAGACACGTGCCTCTCGCAATCGCTGGAACAGTTCAGGAATAAGTGGCAAAGGGTATCGGTTCTGGTTATTTTATTTAAGTCCCGATAGTCAACGCAAGGCTGGAGTGTGTGATCCTTTTTTTCAACAAAGAATATTCCTGCTTCAGCGAGGGGATGAAGAAGGCCGGATAAAACCCTTATCAAGGTTTTCACTAATGTATTTTCAAAGTTCCTCGAGTTCAGGGACAGAGAGAGGAAAAATTCTGCCAAAGGGAATCCCAGCACCATGCAAAAGTTCAATTGGGCAGTCGTATGGTCTGTGAGGGGGAAGAGTATCAGCATTCTTCTTGTTGAAGACATCTAGATATCTAGATATTCATGATACATGGAGGGCACCAGTTTAGCAGTCTCAGGATCAACATTGATGCAGAGGAATGGCCCTCCGGAACTAGGTGAAGGAGGAAGGCAGTTCTCCTTACAGTAGTCAGAAGTAAAAGACACTTCCCCAGAGGACCAATTGATGAGAGAGGGTTATGTGCCCTCAGCCAGGGTTGCCCAAGAATAACAGGAAAAAGTGGGGAGGTGATGACATCAGGACAAAGGAACTCCCGATGTCCAGAGGTAGTAAGACATGAGATGGGTACAGTCATTACATAGTTACATAGTTAGTGAGGTTAAATAAAGACACCAGTCCATCCAGTTCAACCTGAGTGAGTGTCCACAATTGTCCCTATCCCTGTACATTGCACACTCACATTGGTTCCTACCCTCAAGGAGCCCACAATCCAAGGTCCCCATTCATATACTAGGGCCAATTTTGGACAGAAGCCAATTAGTCTACCTGCATGTCTTTGGAGTGTAGGAGGAAACTGGAGTACCAAGAGGAAACCCACGCAGGCACAGGGAGAACATGCAAACTCCAAGCAGGTAGTGTCGTGGTTAGGATTAGGGTAACAGGTCTGGATTTGATACTTGATCCATCCACCAGATGGACAGAGAAGCTGTTCTTCTTGGCACTCAGGGGCAGTTCATGCATAGTAGCAAAAGAAGAGTACACAAAACAGCTACAGGCCCCCGATTCCACAATGGCAGAAACTGTGAGAGTCTTCCCTGCAAACTGGAGAGAGATTGGCAGAAAGGTGTGGTTCTGTCCAGGGTTCAGAGAAGCAACTGTGTGGGGTGGAGGAGAGGATCTCCTAAGATGTCTCTGAGGACAATGTTGAAGAAAATATCCTTCATCGCAACAGTAGGCAAAGTTTAAGGCAGTGACGACGAGATCGTTCCTGTTTGGACAGAGGTGATCTCAGATAACTAGTATGTAAAGTATTTTTGACCTTAACAATGTCCTTAGGCAAAACTGCAGAAGAAGGAGGTAACTGGACCTGGGACTGGACAGGTAGTAAATGGTGGTTCCTGGTTCTCTCAACCTGTCTTTTGTGCAGGCAGCAATCGATCAGAATACAAAGGTGAATCAAGTCATCCAAAGAGGTGGGAGCCTCTATCCTGGCCAGTTCGTCCTTGATAGCTTCTGATAGGCCGAGATAAAATTGGAAGCGTAGTGCAGAACTATTCCACTTGGTATCAGAGCTCCATAGTCGGAAGTCCGAGACATAATCCTCCACGGGTCTGAGGCCCTGTTGCAAGTGGGTCAGAGTAGCCTCGGCAGTCTGTTGACGAAAAGGGTCAACATACAGTTGAGCCGTGGCGGCAAAAAAGGAATCTGCAGAAGCCAAAGCAGAATCATGTTGTTCCCAAAGCTGGTGAGTCCAAGTCTGGGGGTCTCCCAACAGTAGAGAGATGAGGAAGCCCACCTTAATTTCCTCAGAAGAAAAGGTATGGGGTAGCAAAGAAAAATACAGCTCACAGGCATGTTGAAAAGTCCTGAATCTTTTACGGTCACCAGAGAAGCGTTCAGGTAGGGGAACTCTGGGCTCAGAAACATGAGAAAGTTCAGTGCAGCAACAGATCATGGTTTGTGTGGCAGAGTCCTTGATTCCTGAAGAATCAGAGGTGGTACCTGGCCTGTGCACTGACTGTAGTTGGTCATGTAGTTGAACAAAGTCCATGTACCACCCTTGCACCGTTTGGGAGAGTACGGTAACAGTCCGACAGAGGGTTGACCAAAGAGAGACCTCCCTTTCAGACTCCAATGGGGGCTGACTGATACTGTCATGTACCTTGAAGGAGACTGAATTGATGAGGTTGGCCTCTCTTGTATCTCCCGCACAGGTCCCACTGGAAGTGGAACAGAGGCAACCAAGGGCCAGGAGAAATATGAATGGCCGCAGCTTTGGACCCGGAGCCTTGCAGCAGAGGAAGCGATCTTGGACAGGCAGGAGAGCTGTCGGGACAGGATGGATCGTCTTGTACTAAAGTTCAGCTGGGCTTAAAGGGGAACTCCGCAGGAACAGTGGAACTGGAATGTGCGGTGTAGTTAAGTCCTTGATAGGCTTGCAGTAGAAGATCGCAGAGGGTCACAGGATCAAGGTAGCAGGCACGTGCAGGATGGTCAGAAGCGAGAGCAGGGTCTTGAGGGAAGCCAGGTTCGGTAACAGGTGGGCGGTGAGGTACCAGGCAGCAGGCAGAAGGGAGGTCACAAGGATAGCCAGGTCGGGTAACTGCAGGGTGGTGCAGCACTGAGCAGCAAACAGAATTGGAGTCCAGTGAATAGCCAGGGTCAGGAGCCAGGAATCAACGCAAGAACAGGATCCAGGAGCAGGGTCAGGGCAAGCCAGGTTTATCGGGAGGTATCAGGCAGGAGAATAGCGGATGCAGGGTATCAGGATTAGCTGAAGATCAGTCAGCAACCATCTGGGGTCAGAGCACTTCTTTAAATAGGCCGCCTGGTGCCAATTGGAGCCGTGGGCGCACGCCTGCTCATGCACGCAACCCGCCGTGCATGTGTGTGTGCATTGATGTGCACAGGCATGTATGGGCGCCCGCGTGTGCAACGGACGGGAACAACTAGTTCTCTACACACTAGTAGGGTAGCAGGGTAAGTTTCCAAGGTAGAAGAGCCCAGAGGATGCTTGCTTGAGGAGGATTGATGTCTGTCCTCGGAGGATCCTGACATTCCTTCCTGACATTCCCTTGGGCTAATGGAGAGTGGAAGCCCTTGTTGCTTTTGGAGACCTAACCCCAAGAAAGTGATTGGCACCCTTCCTTGTCATATGACATTCCACACTAGGGCCATGGATCCACCCTGAAGTAGATGCTGGCCTTCTCCCTGCTGAACATGAGTTTGCTTCTCTACCCATGCAGGAGGGGTGCTACATAAGTTTGCACATTATTGTTATTTTTTTCTATTGTTATTTTTGCACAGGTTTATATGATATTTACACACAGAAGAAGGGTATGATGGTAAGTGACTTATTTCATTTTTTATACTAAGTGCTGTTTTATTATGAGATATAGATATTTTATCTAACTTTGTGATTTCAGTACAGCTGCTAGTGATTTTGTGGCCATACTTCTATTGATCATAGGAGTGCAGTTCGTTCTGCACTCCTGTGATCCATTTTCAGCCAACAGCAGGCTGAAGTCCACTGTTGGCTGACATCGCACAGCAGGTTCAGGCTCTGAAAAGATTCATATGGTCAGGATCTGCCCAGATGTCTTGACCAGCATCTGGCTCAGCCACCCAGCGATACACTGAGAGGCTGAGCCTGCCCCTCCCTCCCCTTACACAGCCCAGTGCTCCAGTAAGAGCTGGAGGGGAGCCTCTGACTGACAGTCACGGCTCTCTGCTAAGGGGGAGAACTGGGGGGCATGGCCTAGCGCATGGCGAGGAAAAACGCGTGAGAGACCAGCTCCCACTCCCATCAGCTTCACAGCTTGCAGCAGCGTGGCTCAAGACCTCACCGACTTCCCATATGAGCTGGAGAGGACCCAGCAATACTCCCCGCACCTCCAGGACTTCCAAATCCGTGGAACTATTTCCCCGTAAAAGACACTGGACACAAGGCTGTGCCGACACCCAAGATGGCGGTGACACACGCTACACAGGCCGCTTCCAAGGTACTGTCCACAGCCCATTCCCGCACTCCCCCCGGTCCTTGGATCCAGAATCAGACCCCCCACCACACACAAAAGGGCAGCTGGGATATGGAGGCCTATATTAAAGCCCTACCCACCAAACAGGACATAGAGTCCATATATTAACAGACTGCAGAGATCATATGAGAGGAAAATTAATGACCTCCGCCAAGATATTGGTCACAGATTTGAGGACATTGAACACACAGTGGAGGAAACCACCACTAGAATCTCAGAACATGAGGCCATACTCCAGGAGCATACCAGCCAAATGCAGCAATTATTTAATGGCTTAGATGACCAGGAAAACAGAAGTCGCCGCAACAATATCCGCATACACGGACTTCCAGAAACTGTGGAAAATAAGGATCTTAAAAAGGCGGACATTAAAATGTTTAATCAATTGCTAAATAACTCCGCTGACAACCCGATTGAAATAGATCATATGCACAGATCACTGGGACCCCGCAATCCAAACACTGCTTATCCCAGAGATGTCACTTGTTGCATACATTTTTTTAATGTAAAGTCCGACATCATGCAAGCAGCCCGCCTACAGGAGTCCATCATATTTAATGATACCCCCATCATGCTGCTGACCGACCTTTCTAAACAGACCCTGCTTATGAGGAAGGCCCTGAAACCCCTTACAGATGCCCTCCAGTCCAAGCAGATCAAATATCGGTGGGGTTTCCCATTTCAACTGTCTGCATCTCAGAATGGCAAATCTGCGGACCTGGCTACTTTCCTCGGATCCTTCGAACTCCCTCAAATCCAGATTCCTGATTGGCCTCTCCGCCCTGCATCACCAGGTCTCCCCCTCTCTTCTGGATGGAAAACAGTCTCCAAGAAGAAATGTTCCCAATCACAGTCCTCCAAATTTCCAATAGGATGAGGCCCCTAACACCCCACCAGCCAGTGGGAACTCTGTTCTCTTAAACCTTCTCGGTCCATGATTCTCAGGGACAAGTTCTGATGTTTACACTTCTGATGTTTACACTACACAATTAGTACCTAGTGCTGTGTTACTTAATCACCTAATTAATTTTAGGTTATATTGTTGTTAGTTAAAACAAAGATGGGGGAGGGACACCCCATGTTAGACCAACCACGTCCCCACCCATAGGACCAACAGAGGCTTTATTGCCCCTGTACTGGCAGATAACTTTAGTACTTCTAGATAGTGTCCATCTCCCCTACTCCTTTATGGTCACTAGAGGAAGCTACCCCACTACATACAATCACAGTACAATATGTTGTACACAACTCTACGCATACTCTCATAGGTCCTCTCTACACCCTCCCCTAGGACACTATGCGCCTCTGACAAAGGCACCCGACTGCATCATACAGCCACTTCAATACAAAGCTCTACCTTTCCTCCTTTACCTTCTCCCCACCTATCCTCCCTTCTCTCTCCTCTCTCTCACTGCCTGACACACAACTCTTACATGTCCACTCCATGGCATCCACCTTAGAGCTCAGGATATTCTCGCTAAATTGTAGAGGATTCAACACACCTGAAAATGTAGACAAATACTACATAATTTTCACGAATCTAAAACACAAATACTGCCCCTTCAGGAGACCCACCTCTGCTTGGATTCCATCCCAGCGATCCCTGACAAACACTTTACCACATGGTACCATAACACTAATCCCACTGCTAAAACAAAGGGAGTGTCAATTGCTTTCCATAGTTCTTTCTCCCCTGATGTACTTAAATCGGACATAGACCCCTTAGGGAGGTATCTGTTCTTAAAAATTGTAATTCAACAGACTGTTTTTACAATTGTTAATGTTTATCTCCCGAACCAGGATCGGTTCCACTTCCTCTCCTCTGTGGCGGCCCGCCTGAAGACCTTCAGATCACCTAACCTAATCCTCTTATACCGAGACTGGACTCTTCCACTGGTAAGTCACACATTACTCCCTCTTCCCTAACCAAACTACGTGCTGTCCTAGCGGAACTTTCCCTAGTTGACATTTGGTGACTCTTGCATCCCACCGAGAGAGACTACACGTATTACTCTCCAGCTCACAAATCCTATAGTAGAATAGACTACATATTTTTATCACAATCACTTTTGGACCTAGAACCCAAGAGTGATATAGGCCCGAAAGTGTGATCAGACCACTCACCCATACATGCAACTCTGGGCAGAATTCCACATCACCCACGTAGTACTACATGGCGCTTGAATGATAATTTATTGACAGACGGCAGCTGCACTGCATTGGTGTCAAAAGCCATCACGAACTTGGAGTTGTGAGAGACACAAGACTCTGGTCTGGAACAATGGATGTTTATTTCAGTACTCACTGTACACTGCAACGTGCTTCTCAGGACAGTACATATTATTATGCTGCTTATATGTGCTCTAAGATGGCTACTATGCCCCTTGACCCTTGTCATCACTCCTGGGTGGAGCCAGCCTTAAAGTGGCAGTACATGTGGAACCCTTCAGGTATAACACCTTCCATCCATTCCTAAAAAAAACAAACAACAAAACGAGAAAAGGCACAAAACATTAACTAATAACTGTCCAATAACAGTCCTCCAAACACAGGAGATGCAAAGGACTTTTCCTGCATCCAGATGTGAGAGCAAGAATCCAGGGACAGTTGCGGCGATACAATGTCATTGGATCACTAACCGGTCTTGAAGCTTAAACCGGTCAGGAGGGCGACAGTGTCGTTGAGGGCGGGCACCCATCGACTCAGGACCGGAGGAAACAGGGTCGGCCGGAATGGGCACCGGCGGTGCCAAGAAGGGATCCCCCAGCTCAGTGGGTGAACCAAACTCCAGACCAGGGCTGGAGGGCTCTGTTGGAGCTGAGTTCAAAAGTTCAGAGTCCCCTAAATCATCAGTTCCCATGCATTCTGATCAGCTGGGAGCAGTTCCTTGCAACACTGGTGGTTCAGCCAGCGTCAGGGATACATGCAGTTGAAAAGGAGGACGCAGTTGGTCCGCATGCCGTCTGCAAATGGAACCATCTTCCAGGCAGACCCTATACATCTTGGGTCCCAAAGTCTCTGCAATGGCAGCAGGAAGCCAACGGGTGTTGGAAGCCCCATAAGATCGGACCCATACCTTTTGTTAGGCTGTGAGTCGGGGGAGCTCATGGTGTTTGACCATCTTGTCTTGGGACTGCAGTACATGTTCCTGGACTGTTTGAGGGTGGAGCATGTCCAAAACATGGCTGCCGACCCAGAAGGAGTTCTGCTAGAGTTTTCCTGGTGGTTGCATGTGGTGTGTTTCTGTAAGCAGAAAGGAAGGAGTCCAGCTGCTGGGGTGACAGGGACTGTTGTTTACTTGTAGCCACTGTAGCTTTGAAATAGCATTTAAAAGTCTGCACAAACCGCTCTGCTTGACCATTTGTAGCTGAGTGGTAAGGTGCGGTCAACTTGTGCTTGATGTGGGCAGTAAAGAAACGCTGAAACTCCTGACTGGTGAATTGTGCACCATTGTCTGTGACGATTTCTCTGGGGTATCCAAATGTAGCAGCGAGATGTAACAGTATGGAAACTGTTGCCTTAGTTGTTGGCTGATAACAGGAATTACCTCAGGCCACTTTGAATGGGCGTTCACTATGATCAAGAAGGTGTGTCCTCTGATCGGACCTGCAAAGTCCAAGTGTAGGCGAAACTAAGGGACCGTGGGCAAAGTCCAGGGCTGGACGCACCCTCGAGGAGCATCTCTTGCAGTTTGTGGATGTCACATATGTTGTGATATCTGAGTCTATGTTTGGCCACCACACATAGCCTCGGGCCTTTTGTTTCATACGTGTGCCCCCGGGATGGCCAGTATGTAGCAAGTCCAGAATGTATCTCTGGAGGGTCTGTGGAATGATCACTCGGTCTCCCCATAAAACACAGTTGCCAGCCACAGTTAATTCCATACGCCTACGGAAATAAGGTTCATAATCCTGTGTGACGGTTGCAGGCCAACCGGACCATACCCAGGAGAGTATTGTTTTCAGAAAGGTATCCTTGGCTGTATGGGCTGCTATCTCCCCAGAAGACAAGAAGGACAGGATGGTGTAACGACAACTCTTGACCGGTGGAGAGGAGTCCATTGACCTCCCTGTCAGTCGGGACATTGCGTCCGCATTAGCATTGGCATCATTACCGTGATACTGGATTTTATAACTGTATGCTCCCAAGAATAGGGCATAGCGTTGGAGGCGGGCCGCAGTAGTCTGAGAGATGCCTTTGTCAGGGCTAAAGATCTGAGGGAGTGGGTTATGGTCTGTCAGTATGGTGAATTCCCTACCATACGGGTAAAGATGAAACTTCTTAATTGCCCATATCAGCGCAAGAGCCTCTTTGTCAATGTGTGAGTAATTGCTTTCTGCTTTTGTCAAAGACCTGGAGGCAAATGCCACTGGTTTTTTTGACCCATCTGGTAAGATATAAGACAGTACAGCCCCCAGACCATAGGGTGAGGCATCACAAGCCAAGGTCAGAGGCTTCTGGAGGTCATAGTGAACAAGCATGCGTGACGCCAACAGCTTCTGCTTAGAGACTTCAAAAGCGCGTTGGCATGCAGCCGACCAGTCCCATTTGGAGTGTTTCTCTAAAAGCTTGTTCAACGGAAACAAGGTGTGTGCCAGATCTGCCAGAAATTTGTGGTAATATTTCAGCAAACCAAGGTATGATCGCAGCTGCTGGCCATTGGTTGGGGCAGGAGCTTTGACTAAAGCATCAACCTTGGCTTCTGTGGTGTGTATACCGTCTGCATCCACAAGGTGGCCACAAAACTTCAATTTAGGCACCATGAATATGCATTTTGCTAAGTTCACTTTCAGACCCTGCTCTTGGAGTCTTTCCAACACAAGCTCTACGTTTCTCTTGTGTTCCTGGTCCGTCCGTCCCGTGATGAGCATGTCATCTAATAGGCAGTGCATGAAAGGAATGTCCGCCAAAATCTCATCCACCTTTCGTTGCCAAATGGCTGGGGCAGAGGCTACACCAAACACCATCCGATTGTACTCATACAGTCCCTTGTGGGTGTTGATGGTCAGAAACTTGCGGGATGAAGGATGGACCTCAAACTGTAAATATGCTTGTTTGAGATCAAGCTTGGTGAACTTTTGACCCCCTGCAAGAGAGGCAAAAATGTCATCTACTCTGGGTAGAGGATACTGGTCTATTTACAGTTGGGAGTTCAGTGCCATGCGGAAATTGCCTCAAATGCGTAAGTCCCCATTCACTTTCTTCACTGGTACAACAGATGATGCCCACTCGCTGTGCTCTACCTTTGAGATGACACCTTGTTCCTCCAGCCGACTTAGTTCTGCTTCCACTCCTGCTCGGAGTGCAAAAGGTACTGTGCGAGCTTGGAATAACTTAGGCTTGGCGTTGGGTTTCAGCTTGAGTCTCACACAGTCATGCTTTATTTTCCCCAACTGGTCATCAAAGATCTTTGGGAACCGCTGCTTCAGGGATACCACCCATCCCTCATTATCTCCTAATGGAATTGTCACAGTGTTACAGGGATTTATGGCAATGTCTGGCACGCCAAAGTGAGCAATCCAGTCTCTCCCAAAGAGAGGGGGTCCCCCGTTTTCTAGTATATATAATGGCAGTCTCTTTGTCTGACCCTTGTACAATACCTGCACTTTTGCATAACCCAGTGGGTGGAGTATCTGCTTTGAGTATGTCTGCAGTTTGATTGGCGTTGGGCGGACAGTTGTTCGGGTCTGAAGTTGTGTCCATTGTTTCTGAGTGATAACTGAAACTGCTGCTCCTGTGTCTACATCCATCTTTAGTTTCTTTCCCTCAACGGTTACCTCTACAGTCATTGCAGAGGGTGCTGAATGCATATGATGTATGTCTAATCTGTGGAGCACTGCCTCATCTTCTGACTCAGATGATGATGTATATCTTCCCACCATATATGTCTTTGTCTTTGGGTTCAGAGGTTGTTTATCTTGCACCTTCTTGCTCCGGCAAACTCGTTCCAGATGGCCTGTTTTACCACAATTATGACAGGTGTGATCCTTAAACCGGCAGACTTTGTGATCATGGTCTCTATTCCCACAACGTTAGCAAGCTGAATCCTGGCTTGGTGGGGGTCTGCATTTCTGGTTTGCAACTGTGGGCTTGACTGCTGTTCTAAAAACTTCCTGTTTCACCTCTTCCCTTCTGCCCTGGGGGTTCAATTCCTCTGTATCTTTCACAGCCATTTCCATCACTGAAGCTATCTCAATTGCCTTTGCAAGGGTAAGGTCTTTCTCTGTTAACAGTCTCTTTTGGCTAGAGTCACAATTCAGTCCCATGACAAACTTATCACTCAGTGCAGTAGGTAGGTACTCCCCAAAAGAACAGGTAGAGGCTAGTCTGCGAAGGGCAAGCACATAAGCTTTAATTTCTTCACCTGGCTGCTGCTGCCTCTGATAAAAACAAAATCTTTCTGCAATCTCTAGTGGTTTAGGCTGGAAGTGACCCTCTAACAGTGTCAGGAGCTCTGCCAATGTCTTAGTTGCTGGTTTTACAGGGAAAAGGAGATCCCTAAGAGTGTCATATGTCTGAGCACCAACCACTGTCAGAAATACTGCTACTTGCCTTTCACCTGGGAAGGCATTTGCACTTACATACTGTTCCAGTCTCTCAACCCAGGAACTCCAGGATGTCTGTTCTCCATCAAATTCACTTAATGACCCGATCAATTACATTTTCCTGCTGGGATCTGTGATTGCTTTAATCCAGGTGACAATCCACAATGTCTTCGTCTCTCTCAGACTGAAAGACACTTTGTAAATCCCATCCTCGTCGCCACTGTTATATCCTCTGAGTTGTGAGAGACACAAGACTCTGGTCTGGAACAATGGATGTTTATTTCAGTACTCACTGTACACTGCAACATGCATCTCAGGACAGTACATATTATTATGCTGCTTACATGTGCTCTAAGATGGCTACTATGTCCCTTGACCCTTGTAATCACTCCTGGGTGGAGCCAGCCTTAAAGTGGCAGTACATGTGGAACCTTTCAGGTATAACACAACCAATCACACACCAGAGATGAGACCTCAGCTATGAACCAATGGGAAAATCTAAAATGTGTACTTAGAGGGATCTTTATTCAACATGGCTCCAGACTAAAAATAGCACACATAGACGACATAAAATGCCAATTTCAGCTGATAGCTACACTGGAGTCAACACATAAGCAAACTCTAGACTCTAAAACACTAGCAGAGTTATCAAATGCTCGTCATGACCTATTGCAGCTCTTCACAGATAGGGCGCTCACCGCTCTGAACAAAGGCCGCCACATCCACTACTCACAAGAAAATAAATGTGGGAAACATCTGGCTAGGGTCCTGCACCCCAGACAACAAAGACAACATGCCCTATATAGTATCTTCGACCAAACAGAAAAAACAGAAAAACTCTGAGATAATGGCCGAATTTAGAAACTATTATTCTGCGCTCTATAACCTCCAACCAAGAGAAGCACGGATTAGGAATGCAATGATAAGGAGTGCTGGACATGACAGTGTGGATGAGGGACATATAGGGTTAAGCTTTGGGGGTGGAGCTGAGAGGAAAGGTTTGCAGGAAGAAAGTTTAGTGTAGGGGAGGGGTCATATAAAAGGGAGGGGTGTGGCTTAAGAGGATCATTCGGATCCCAGCGTGACACAGAGGAGGCAGTTTTTCCCACCCTCCCACCCTAATGTTATGTGTTTGTTTTGTTGTGTCGTTTTTTGCTGGTCTTTTCTTCTTTTTCAGGTTTCGTCGTTTGTCACGGCAGCTGAAGGTTTTCCTGTGTTTGGCTGTGTGTTTTCTGGTGGTTTCTGACGGTAGACAGGTACTCAGAAGGGATCTGAGGGTGTGGGGGGCTCATCAAACGATCGGCCCCTCTGGGTATTCCTGAATGTTGGAGGGAATATGGTTATGTTCACTGGCGGAAGTTGTCTCCGACCGGTCACAGGTGGAGGCCTTTGGGAAGTTGGTCAGGTGTACCGCAGTGATTTGGTATTGGCTTAAGTGGGGTCACCGTCAGAGATCACCAGAATGGGCAGTCAATGTTATTTAATGTGGTTTATATGTTAACCACTTAACAACCGCCCATTGCCGATTAACGGCTTCAGGGCGGTTGCTTAACTCTGAGAGGCTGTTAATTAACGGCCTCCCAGAATTCTGCTCTCGCGCGCCCCCTGGGGCGCGCACACGAGAGCATCCGTGACCGCTGGGTCCAGTGGACCCGGCGCATCACGAATCACGGTAAACGGCCACTCATCGCGGCCGTTTACCACGTGATCGCTCCGTCAAATGACGGAGTGATCACTTGTAAACAAGCCGGCGTCATGTTATGACGCCGGTTTCTCCCTCCCCCTCTCTGTGCCGATCGGTACAGCGGAGGGGGAAGAGATCGGTGTCAGCAGCGATGTGGGCTGCATCTGCAGTGCCCACATCGCTGCTCACCGAAAATTAACCCCTCAAGTCCCTGTATTACTCTGCAATACCCTGCCATTACTCTGCAATACCCTGCCATTACTCTGCAATACCCTGCCATTACTCTGCATTACTCTGCAATACCCTGCCATTACTCTGCATTACTCTGCAATGCCCTGCAACACTCTGCAATGCCCTGCAACACTCCGCAATGCCCTGCAACACTCCGCAATGCCCTGCAACACTCCGCAATGCCTTGCAACACTCCGCAACACCCCGCAACACCCTGCAACACCCTGCAACACTCTGCAACACTCTGCAACACCTTGCAACACTCTGCAACACTCTGCAACACTCTGCAACACTCTGCAACGCCCTGCAACACCCTGCAACACTCTGCAACACCCTGCAACACTCTGCAACACTCTGCAACACTCTGCAACACCCGCCAATACCCTGCAACACTCTGCAATGCTCTGCAACACCCGCCAATACCCTGCAACACTCTGCAATGCTCTGCAACACCCGCCAATACCCTGCAATGCTCTGCAACGCAGTACTCTGCAATGCCATACTCTGAGATACCCAGCCATACTCTGAGATACCCAGCCATAGTCGGTGATACCCTGCAATACCCAGCCATAGACACACCCCCCCCTCCCGCCGCCCTCCGCCCTCCGGTGCTTCTACCGAATCGCTAATACGATCAAAGCCAGAATCTTTTTTTTTTTTCAGGCTTCCCAGCTTAGAGGTGAGATGCGGGGTCTTATTGACCCCACATCTCACTGTAAAGAGGACCTGTCATGCCATATTCCTATTACAAGGGATGTTTACATTCCTTGTAATAGGAATAAAAGTGATCAAAAAAAATATTTTTGGGGAAAAAAATGTCAAACTAAAATAAATAAAGTAAAATAAACAATAAAAAAAATGTTTTTTTTTAAAGCGCCCCTGTCCCCATGTGCTCGCATGCAGAAGCGAACGCATACGTAAGTCCCGCCCACATATGAAAACGGTGTTCAAACCACACATGTGAGGTATCGCTGCGAACGTTAGAGCGAGAGCAATAATTCTAGCCCTAGACCTCCTCTGTAACTCAAAACATATAACCAGTAAAAAAAAATTAAATCGTCGCCTATGGGGATTTTTAAGTAGTGACGTTTGGCGCTATTCCACGAGCGTGTGCAATTTTGAAGAGTGACATATTAGGTATCTATTTACTCAGCGTAACTTCATCTTTCACATTATGCAAAAATTGGGCTAACTTTACTGTGTTTTTTTTTTTTTTAAGCACAAAACAGTTTTTTTTCCAAAAAAAGCATTCGAAAAATTACTGCGCAAATACCGTGCGAGATAAAAAGTTGCAAAGACCACCATTGTATTCTACAGAGTGTTTGCTAAAAAAACATATATAATGTTTTGGAGTTCTATGTAATTTTCTAGCAAATAAATGATGATTTTTACATGTAGGAGAGAAATGTCAGAATTGTCCTGGGTGCTCCAGAACACCTGATGGCGCTCCATGCATGTTGGGCCTCTGTATGTGGCCACACTGTGTAAAAGTCTCACACATGTGGTATCGCCATACTCGGGAGTGATAGCAGAATGTGTTTTGGGGTGTAATTTGTGGTATGCATATGCTGTGTGTGAGAAATAACCTGATAATATGACAATTTTGTGAAAAAAAAAAAAAAGTAAAAAGAATCTTGATTTTGCAAAGAATTGTGGGAAAAAATGACAACTTCAAAAAACTCATCATGCCTCTTACTAAATACCTTGGAATGTCTTCTTTCCAAAAAGGGGTCATTTGGGGGGTATTTGTACTTTTCTGGCATGTTAGGGTCTCAAGAATTGAAATAGGCCGTCAGTACTTCAGGTGTGATCAATTTTCAGATATTGGCACCATAGCTTGTGGACTCTATAACTTTCACAAAGACCAAATAATATCCACCAATTTGTACTTATTTTTACCAAAGATATGTAGTGGTATAAATTTTGGCCAAAATTTATCAAGAAAAAATGACTAATCTGCTAAATTTTCTAACAGAAACAAAGAAAAATTCATTTTTTTACAGAATTTTCGGTATTTTTTCTTTTATAGCACAAAAAATAAAAAACCCAGCGGTGATTAAATACCACCAAAAGAAAGCTCTATTTGTGTGAAAAAAAGGACAAAAATTTCATATAGGTCCAGTGTTGCATGACTGAGTAATTGTCATTCAAAATTCGAGAGCACCGAAAGCTGAAAATTGGTCTGGTTATTAAGGGTGTTTAAGTGCCCAGTGGTCAAGTGGTTAATAAAGTTATTTATATTTATATATTTATATATATTTA
Source organism: Lithobates pipiens (assembly GCF_037356315.1). Classification (NCBI taxonomy): domain Eukaryota; kingdom Metazoa; phylum Chordata; class Amphibia; order Anura; family Ranidae; genus Lithobates; species Lithobates pipiens. Next base: position 526,396,600 of record NW_027507764.1, read on the forward strand.
TATATATATTTTATATTTGCAAGTTATTGGAGTGAATTTTTGAGTTATGTTTAATAAAGGCTGTTGTGGCCAGTTTACTCCAACCTATGGTGTGGTCTCGTTTCTAATAGGGGAAGGTATGGGTAAGGTATAATATAAGGGGAACATTCAGACTACACTAGTCATGTAGTGCACAGGGCTTACAACACTCCCAGGTCTCTCCAGATTTGCATCAATATATCCAGGATACTGCTCTCCTGAGCATACCCTCTGCAGAAGCTGAAAACCTAGAACCTCCAATCACTGCCCCAGACTTTCTATTAGCAATCAAGGGACTCAAGATTGGCACGAGCCCAGGCCCAGGCGGCTATACCCCCCAATTTTTCAAAACGTTCACGCAACAATTGGCCCCTATAATGGCTCGTGCTTTTGAAGAGATAGATGACACACACCCTTTATCCTCTCAACTCCTCCAAGCTCAGATTGTGGTACTACCCAAACCAGGATCGGACCACTCCCAATGTAGCAACTACAAACCCATCTCACTTTTAAATGTTGACCTCAAATTATTCTCTAAAATCATAGCCACCTGCCTAGCCCCATTACTCCCATCTCTCATTCACGGAGACCAAGTAGGTTTTCTACCAAATCGAGAAGCCCGCGACAACACTACAAAAACCTTGTATCTCATCTCATATGCCCAACAACACGATATCCCCACCTACCTTCTGGCGTGCGATGCTGAGAAGGCGTTTAAAAGAGTAAGCCGACCCTTTCTTTATGCATCACTCCATCAGTGGGACCAAAAATGCTAGACAAAATTATGTCCCTCTACACTAACCCCTCAGCTAAGTTAGCGGCTAACGGGGAGACCTCAGAGCAGTTCAAAATCAGAAATAGTACAAGACAGGGATGTCCGCTGTCACCCTTGCTATTTGCACTCACAGTTGAACACCTTGCTCAGGCCATCCGTAGCAACAATGCCATACACGGGATCCCTACACCTTCGGCCCACTGCAAATTATCATTATACGCGGACGACTTACTCCTATATATCACAGAACCACAAGTTAGTATTCCGGCTTTACTTCAAGAGCTTGACCGCTTTGGAGCGCACAGCAATTTAAAACTAAATATCACCAAGACAGAAGCCTTGAACATCTCTCTGAACCCGACCACATTATCCCTTCTTAAGAAACGGTTACCATACCAATGGCAACCACGCTCGATTAAATACTTAGGGACAGAGATTCCCAGCAACATACAGGACACTTATGCCTTGAATTATTACCCTATGTTGGCAAAAATTCGGCATTCACTAGAGTCATGGCATCATCTCAAACTATCCTGGATGGGGATGTATGAATGTCCTTAAAATGGATATTCTGCCTTAATTGCTATACCTGTTCCAAACATTGCCCATAATCCTCCCTACATCCTTCTTCCTCACGCTCTGCTCCATGGCGGTCAAGTTCAAGTTCATCTGGCAAAACCATCACTCTAAGCTCAAACATAGAACACTATGCGCCCCTAAAAATAGAGGGGGGCATAGGCCTTCCAGATTTTCAATTTAATCACACATCCGCAGTAATCTCTGACTCCTTGAATGGTTTCCACGTCCCTTGGCCAAACCACCCATAACCATAGAACAAGACGTGGCTCAAGTAGACCTCAGAGCTCTTTTATAGGGATACAACACAAAATTTCGCACCATGACTGGCATATCCCCACTGACGGTGGCAGCATTATCCATCTGGTACCATAAACAAACCACCTCCTCACGTTCCACGGACCCTAGCCCTCTATCCTCCCTGTTCGACAACCCGGCTCCTGATGTACGACACTAGAGGGCAATGTGGCACATACACTAGGGAACAATGGCCCACAGCTAAGCAATATATTCAGACCTCAACGGGCCAATTCCACCCACAACCAGATGCCCATTCACCCACCTTGATAGACTGGCTTTCTATGCTAGCCCTAATGCAACACCGTAAAACACTTCATCTCTCAGGACAGGTCCACAGACCTCTCACTACCTTTGAAGATATGTGTGGTCTCTCTCGGATACCCAAACATCTGTTATCCCTAATCTACAAGGACATACAACTGCGGACATACAATACGCTACCGAATTTTACCCAAAAATGGTCAAGAGACCTGGGATTGGAGGTATCTCCTGCACAATGGAATATTTCATTCATGGTTACACAAAAAATCGTCCATATCCAGGTTCTCACAGGAGAAAAATTACAAGTTACTACCACAATGGTATAGAGATCCAGTCACGGTGAGCAAGATGTATCCAGGCGCTTCGGACAGATGCTGACGCTGCCACGGAGGAGAGGGCACATACAAGCACATGTGGTGGGACTGCGACCGAGTTCGCCCTTTTTGGGACAAGGTATTTAATATATACAATGATTTATACAATGTCTCCATGGTACCTTCTCCACAGATAGCGCTACTATCCATACTTACAGGGCCAATAGGATCCCATAGAAAGAGCCTTCTCTGGTTTTTCCTATCTGCAGCCCGACACATTATCTCTCAATATTGGAAATCTGACACCACTCTCCCATTTACAAGATGGATAGACTCTATGAATTATATTATGCTCATGAAGGAACTGCAGGCAAAACAAAACAATACCTGGGGTAAATACATAGGCCTATGGTACCCTTGGCAAGATGATAGACATTACTATGTGAAGCTGGTTACACCACATACTGAGGACCTAGACACCAGCGTGCAGGAGAAGTTCTTTCTTTTTTTTTTCTTACCCTTGGCTTCATCATTCTTCGTCAGACCCCTTCCTCAACAGCATAACTGCATGAGAAACTTGTCCCACCACTATGGAATGTCGAGGAAAGGAGAGACACAAAACCCTAAACAATGAGGTTCCTAATATGACTTACAATATAATGTTACTGCTGAACTTTTATAAGACTTCTATTGCTGAGTACTCCCCCTTCTTCTTTATTACCCTCACCTTCCTTCCCCTATTTGACTTGTTTTATTTTATACACCCTCGATCCACCCTATACCTCCCCCTATTTATTAGTTTGTCTACCGAGCAGATTTTTCAGGCAGTGTCCAGAGATAGTTCACACTGTGTGGCTGGGTTTTGTATACAGTATACTAAAGAAATGCTTTGTAAGTACATGTAAATGTTAAATGTAATTTGGTACACAAAAGACGGTATGTGAACACCGCCTCCCCCTCCCTCTACCCCTTACCCTCAACCCTCTTTATCATGTACCCCCACCCCCCACCCCCTTTTCCTTTACAATGTTATATTTTATTATCGAAAACTTAATAAAATATATATTCAACCTTAAGGGGGAGAACTGAGCAATCATCTGTGTTTGATCCCTCAGTTCTCACTGCAGAGCCAGCGGGGAAGAGATGCAGCATCGGATCAGGCCAGGGAATGGAATTTAGAAGGATTTGCTCACCATAAGCAGCAACTGAAGTTGGTAAATGTAAGCCCCAGAGCTTACAATTATAAAAAAAGTTTATTAGTATTTTTTTTTTACCAGGTTGCCTTTAAAGTAGTACAGGAAGACACTTTGCTAGTGTTTGACTCACCTCTGGACAATGATCTTGCACTTGATCTGGAGTTGTTATAAGTTTTGTTAGAATGACAAACACAGAAGACCCCTGGAAAAAAAAAAACATACAGCAGAACTAGAGCATTAAAGACTATGCTTGTACTTTTGTTCTGTAGTATACCTGATGTGCATTTATCATTTTCATTAAAGCAGTATTAAACCCAATACCAAAAATATATTATATTGCAGCTTACCATCCATTGTTTTGTTTTATTTTGCTTTTTTCCCCTGTGTTTTTATCCGGGAATCTGGCCAGTAAAACGCTTTCTGTATTAAAGCGGAGCTCCACCCTAAAGTGGAACGTCCGCTCATCAGAACCCTCCCCCCTCCGGTGCCACGATTGGCACCTTTCAGGGGGAGGGGGGATTGTTTAGGTTTTAAAATAGACACCAGTGCTTACTTAAAAAAAAAATATATATATATATATATATATATATATATATATATATATATATATATATATATATATATATATGTATATATATATATATATATGTATATATATGTGTATATATATATATATATATATATATGTATATATATATATGTATATATATGTATATATATATATATGTATATATGTATATATGTATATATATATATATATATATATATATATATATACATATGTATATATGTATATATATATGTATATATGTATATATATATATATATATATATATATGTATATATGTATATATATATAAAATATCTTATGGTTTCACTACTGAACTGATGACTAGAAATATGAAGTGATTGAAGTCAAAAGTATGATCTGCATGCTTGTGAAATGAATACCCTGTGCAAAGGACAACCATCAGTTTTGATAAGTCTAATTTCAAACTAGCATAATACTATCTATGACCACTAGAGTGAGAAATAAAAAGTATCTGTCTCAAATTACTATAAATTGCATCAGTTTTGCTCTGTCTTTCTCTCCAACATTTAAATTGTAAGTACCCCCTAATGTGTACACTTTCTTGAAAGCAGTTTTAGTGCTTCTATTTACCTGTGGTGGGATGACATAGTCTGCAACATCCATCACTCTTTTACTGTAGCGCCCAACGCCTTTTACTTTTGTCATAACAGAAGACTCGATTGATGAGTCCCGGATCTGATAAGCTTTCTCATGGAGAAAAACCCAGCTGTAAAAAAAAAAAAAAAAAAATATATATATATATATATATATATATATATATGAACAATGCAAAATCCATTCTCAACTATAGGCATGTTCTGGTTCAGCTAAAAGTTCAAGGATGCTTAGAGCAACCAGTTGGTGGGCTATTAAATTACAGAACTATGGATTAATAAAAGACCAATGTCACATTAAAATCAATCATTATTTGAATATTGAATTAGTTGTGTTTTAATTTTCTGTAGACTTCTTGAAGAGGTTGTGCCTGGCTGAATATACTATTTGTCCCGGGAACAATATTTCCCCATGAGGCTTGGGGAAAAGTTTAGTTTTTCAGTCCCTTCCAGCATTTTACAAACATTCATATTTGTAAATAATCTCAGAGCAGTAACGAAACATGAGTATAGTTATGAAAATCTCTAGTATGCAAGCAGGTTTACCAGCTCTGTATACCATTGCTTTCACTGTTTACAGGGATCTGTGGTGACCCTGTGGATGGGGAAGAATGGGTAATAGAGCCATTCCAGCAATGGAATTCCTCCAGCAGCAGACAGAAGCAATTAGATACCAGGCCTAGGGAAAACCTAAACAGACCTGAAAAATGAACTACAGCGGAGCCACATACAAAATCTAGCCAGGACAGGGGTGCTACACATTTTTATTCCTGTGCACTAAGACTAACAAGAATTTTAAACCATCAGGATTTTAAGTCCAAAAGCAATATGAGCAGTGCATGAAATCTGTAATAAATGTCAGCTTATAAAAAAAAGAATTATGGCTAGCCCCAATAGCAGTCCAGACTATAGACCTTATAGGCTTGCATCTGAATGTTATCTTGGGTACTTTTAGTAAATGGCATTGTCTCCCAGGTGGCTTCACCTATGATCAGATTGATTTCTGCCCAATGGATTGCACTTTTTCATATCCTCAGGCAAACAAGCATTGGACGCCAATGTAAGGGGACCCCTTTCCCACTGACAATAAATGTAGGCGAGCCATTTTTCCCCTGACAACCTATGAAAGGGGCCCATTTTCCCACTGACTAACAATGTAAGAAAGTCCTTCATCCAAAAATCATTGAGAGAGGAGATTCTACACTGAACAGCAATGTAACAAGCATTTGTTGTAATGTTGTGATAACCCCCAGAGGAGACACTTGAAATAACTGGGTCCTCCTTGCCTGTCCAGAGGCTGCCTGCCCTCTTTCCAGTCCCATTAGCACACCGACTAACTCAGGCTCTATTCTAGAGGTCTGTTTAAGATTTATTACAGGTCTTGAACAAAAATTCAGGAAGGAGGATTTAGAGTGTAGGATATTCAAAAGCTTACACAAAATTCATGGAGGACAGCTTCTTGAAAAAATAATTCCCAGCAGTATTAGGTCCTATAAAGCAGCCTCAAAATGAATGCTGAGTAAAGAGGGGGCACCCAGTTAATCTGAGACCCTATGAGAGCAGTCAAAGAGCAGATAATCATTATGTTGGTAGCATTGGAGGTCAGTAAATCTCCAGATTACATTGGTAGTTGTAGAATACAGTGTAACATAGGTAGATACCAGTTATGTGGAGATTCTATACTGACCACCACTGTAATGGAGGCATTTACACTGACTACAATTTATTTCAGGGATAAGTATGGTAAAACAAGGGCAAAAGAGCTTATAATTATATTATACACTCATCATACACTATTCAATACCACAGCTGATCCAGAGGAAGGCAAAACAAACAAACAAAACAATAACGCTTGATCCAATTTGCTCTATTAGGTGAAAAATTCCTCCCTGAACCCCTAAGAGGCAATCAGATACCCCCTGGATCAACTTTACTCATAAGTATTAGTATCCAGGTATACTATGTGTATTTCAGAAAAGTACAAAGGTGAGAGCTGTGGACAGGGATGCAGAGGTGAGCTGTGGACATAGATGCAGAGATGAGCTGTAGACATAGGAGCAGAGGTGAGCTATGGACAGGGATACAGAGGTGAGCTCTAGACATCTGTGCAGAGGTGAGCTATGGACATCTGCGCAGAGGTGAGCTGTGGATAGGGAAGCAGAGGTGAGCTGCAGTGTGGACAGGGAAGCAGATGTGAGCTGTGGACAGGGAAGCAGAGGTGAGCTGTGGACAGGGAAGCAGAGGTGAGATGTGGACAGGGAAGCAGAGGTGCGCTGTGGACATGGGCACAGAGGTAGCTTTGAACAGGGATGCAGAGGTGAGCCGTGGATATGGGCGCAGACGTAGCTGTGGACAGGGATGTAGAGGTGAGCTGTGAACAGGGACGCAGAGATGAGCTGTGAACATAAACACAGAGGTGAGCTGTGGACAGGGAAGCAGTGATGAGCTGGGGACTTGGGTGCAGAGGTGAGCTGGTGGACATGTGTGCAGAGGTGGGCTGTGGACATGGACGCAGAGGTGATGGAGAGATAGAGGGAGAGAGAAAGAGATGGGAGGGAAGGAGATGGATAGAAAGACAGTGTTACAGCGAGAGAGAGAGAAAAAGAATGATAGAGAGAAAAAGAAAGAGATTGAGAGGTAGAACGAGGGAGATAAAGGGAGAAAGAGAGAAAGATACAGAAAGAGGCAGAGAAAGAGAGAGAGAGATACAGAGAGAGAGGGCTTTAGAGAGAGAGAGAAAAGAGAGATGTGTATGTGGCCCCATGATCTCATATTGCTCGAGGGCCCCATGAGTTGTTATTCTGCCCCTGGTACTCATGTCAAAGCAAACCAGCCTTTCATTTTTCACAATTAGTGTCAACTGAATTCTCAATCAATACAATGCCCTGTTAAGTTATTTTCAGTCAAGTAACGATGCAGACTGCTTGGTAATTGTGGATAGAAGTGTCTTGCTACAGGATCCTATAACTAAGGCATAATGTAAAGGGGACGTTTTACAACCTCACCTGAACGATTTAATTTGACAGATAGTAAACAACCTTTTAAAAATGTCTGTTGTGCCATGTTTACATGCCACATTTGCATTTAGAAGCTTTTTTTTATTATTATCAAAAACGCCTGTAAACAAAACGCGGCTAAACATGAGTTACCACATTTTTACGTGGCTAAACGTGAGTTACCACATTTTTACGTGCATTAACAAGCTGTCACAAGCATTTGGAGTTTCAAATGCCTCTGAACATCTGTTCTGAATGCATTTTTTTGATTTCCAAAAAATGCTTTTAAACTCAACTGCCTAGAAACTACTATAAACGACCCTGTGTACATGTACTGATTAGATAACATAGAGGAGCGTTCAGGAGCAGCTGAAAAAAAACGCCCAACTGCTCCTAAACATCCGTTTACCAGCAGCAGTGTACATGAAGCCTAAGTGCTACTTTCTCTTTCTTCAACCAGTTCTGCCAAATTTCACCCAATTCATTCAAATTCCCCACAGCAAGTCTCCTATGTTACCTGACTTGTAGGTCAAGCACTGTCAATTGCTTAAGGCTGGGTTCACACTTAGGGATGGCGGAACTGTTTGCCCATCGGTCGGTTCACTGCGAATTTTGCGTGTTCGCGATTCGCCAAACCGGCGTACTATTGCCGCTGTTCACCCGGCAGACATATGTGTTTACAGTGTGAAAGAACTTTGACCCATGATGACACATCCATCATGGGGTACCAGACAGCCAATTGAGACATTTCAGCACATGGACAATTGGACATATCCCCTACCTTATAAATAGACCTGATCTGGCGGCCATTTTACATTCTGTCTTATGTCAGTGTAGGGACAGGACGCTGTGTGCAGCAGGGACAGACTGTAGTGACACAAATCACGAGCTATTAGGTCCAAAAAAGTCCTTTTAGGACTGGTATAGGTGTAGTACAGTATATAGGGTTCAGTGCACTGCTGTGCTGGTGATTGCAGCTGTCTTTTGTCAGTGTAGGGACAGGACGCTGTGTCGAGCAGGGACAGTCAGTTTAATCACTAGCTAGCTATTACTACTAGGTCCACAAAGGTCCTTTTAAGGACTGGTATAGGTGTACAGTATATAGGGTGCTGGTGCACTGCTGCTGACTGCTGCCCTATTCTGCAGCAGTCTTTTATCAGTGTAGGGACTGAGGGACAGTCTGCAAATCACTAGCTACTGTCAGGGCTGGCTTAGCCCTTCCTCCTCTGGGCTGGCCGATCAGCTGTCAGCTAATTGCCAGCTCTCTTCTCTTTCCACAGTTACCAGCTGTTCCCGATGATGCTCGTCTGACCTGCCTAGTTAAAGCCTTCCTGATCACTTTTTAATTTGCCTTCGCATTGGTCACATCACAGGGAACCATCTCCTGCTGTTTGTTTCAAGACTGGCTTGCTGACATCCCACCTGGCTTCTTATCCTGCTTGTGGTTGCTGGCTACAGGACTCTGGCTATGCTTGACTACACTTTTTTCTATTTACCTTTTTATTTTTATTAATAAACAAGTGTGATTTGATTGTACTTCTGTCTCAGTCTGTTTCATGGTTTCTGACAGTACACAAAGGCACTGAATTCAGAAGATACAGTCAATCCACTTATTGGTAATATTTTTTCCAGATTGGATGAGCAAGATCACTGCATGGATCAGTTTGCCTTGGCATTACAAACGCTCCTGAATCACACGGCTCACCTGGAATCCCCCACGGTGGCTGCTCCGGTACAACCTAAGTCACAGGCCGTCCCTGCTGCTGTGCCAGTCTCTGTGCAGGCACCCGCCTCGAGTATTACCTCTATAAGAGGTATGTCTGGTTCTGCTCCACTTTCCCAGCGATTTGGGGGCGATCCAGTTCAATGCAGAGGGTTTGAGTATATCTCAATCAGGTTGAAATATACTTCAAAATGCTGCCTCAGGCGTTCCCCACGGACAGAAGCAAAGTAGGTTTCGTGATATCTTTGCTTTCTGAGAGAGCCTTGGCCTGGGCTAACCCTCTATGGGAGACGCAAAAACCTGTTGTCTTGAGTTACCCTCAGTTTGTGGCCTCCTTTAAAAGGGTATTTGACATTCCTGCACACTCTGCTTCTGCTGCCAAGTGCCTCATGTCCATCAAACAGAGTACGGGAACTGTTGCCGACTACGCCATTGAATTCCGCACTCTGGCAGCAGAGGTTGCTTGGAACAATGAGGCCCTCATGGCTTTTTCTCATGGTCTCTCGGATTCCATCAAGGATGAGATAGCAGCCCGAGATATACCCACTGAGCTGGAGAGCTTGATCTCGTTTGCCATCCTCATTGACTCCAGACTCAGGCCTCGTACACACGCGGGGACTGTTCGCTCAACTTTGTCCGTCAAACAGTTTCAGCGAACAGTCCGCTCAAAATTAGCATGGACGGACTTTCCCACACACGACGAACGAACAGTTTGCTGAAACCGTGCGCGATGACGTGAACGGCACGTACGACGGGACGGAAAATACGACGTCCTATACACTGCATTACAACTTTCGGCGTGTAAATCCTTTCTGAGCATGCGCGGAACTTAGTTTGACGAACAAGCCTACACACGAGGGGACTGTTCGCTGAAACCAAGTTTCAGCGGACAGTTTTTCGGAATTTCCGAAAAACTTTGTTCAGCAGACTGTTCGCTGAAACTGTCCGCTGAAAGCCCACACACGGGCGGACTGTCCGCCGAAACACTGTTCAGCGGACAAAGTTGGGCGAACAGTCCCCGCGTGTGTACGCGGCCTCAGAGAAAGACTTTCTCTTAAGGAGCGCTTGCGGAAGCCTCCTGTACGTTTGCCTCCGAGCTTTGTAGTCCCACCCATGCCTCCCTCACCTCCCATGCCTCCTGGTACCGAGTTGGTCAGGGAAGATGAACCCATGCACCTGGGCTTCACGCGTCTCTCTGCAGATGAGAGAGCCTTTAGGAGGAGGGAGAGATTGTGCCTTTATTGTGGCCAGGCAGGTCACTTTTTGAAGTCTTGTCCTATTCGTACAGGGAACACCCGAACCTTGAGGTCCTGTCATGGACAGACCTTAGGTTGCATTGTTTCATCCCCAGTTATCCAGAAGGATAAGCCCCTGGTTTTGGTCACCCTTTTTTGGGCTGAGTCGTCCATCGAGATACAGGCTCTAATCGACTCTGGGGCTGCAGGCCTGTTCATTGATGCTGCATTTGTTTTGCAGCACTCGATTCCGCTGCAGCTGCGTGACACTCCACTTGCCATTGAGGCTCTTGACGGGAGACCTTTACAGCCTGCCCATGTGACTCATGAGACGGTTCCATTGTCCATGGCCGTAGGGGCTCTTCACCATGAGATAATCCAATTCCAAGTTATTTCCTCACCCAGATTTCTGCTGGTTATTGATTATCCTTGGTTACAGAGGCACAACCCCTCTTTTGATTGGCTCTGTGCTGGGGTTCTCTCCTGGTCACCACAATGCAGTGAGACATGCTTCCTGAAGGTATCCAAGGTCCTGTGCACCGCTTCACTCCCCTCCTTGCCGGAGGAGTACCGTGATTTTGTCGATGTCTTTGATAAAGATCAAGCTGGTAGTTTGCCTCCACACCGGCCTTATGTTTGCGCAATTGACCTTCAACCTGGTGCCATACCTCTTCGTGGCCGGGTTTACCCTTTGTCGGTCTTGGAGGATAAGGCCATGGAGGAGTATGTTGCTGACGCACTTTCTTGAGGTTTCATCCACAAGTCCTCGTCTTCTGCTGGTTTCTTCTTTGTGAAAAAGAAGAGCGGTAAACTGAGACCTTGTATAGATTATAGGGGTCTCAATCGTGTCACGATTAAGAATGCCTACCTGATTCCATTGATTGCGGAGTTATTTGACCGCCTCAAGGGAGCAACGGTTTTCACAAAGCTTGACCTGAGAGGAGCATACAATCTTGTGCGCATTAAGGAGGGCGACGAGTGGAAAACTGTGTTTAATACCAGAACAGGCCATTTTGAATACCCGGTAATGCCTTTTGGCTTTTGTAATGCCCCAGCAGTTTTCCAGGAATTTATTAACGATGTCCTCCGAGATTTGTTGCAATTGTGTGTGGTTTATCTCGATGATATCCTCATATTTTCCATGTCCCTGGAGAGCCACCACACAGATGTCTGTCGTGTACTTTAGAAACTAAGAGAGAACAATCTCTATTGTAAACTGGAGAAGTGCGAGTTCCATCGTGAACAGGTTACATTCCTGGGCTATGTCATTTCCACTGCTGGTTTTTCGATGGACCCAGAGAAACTGTCGGCAGTCCTACAGTGGCCTCGACCCATGGATTTACGTCCCCTGCAGCGTTTCCTGGGCTTTGCCAACTACTATCAGAAGTATATTCGTAACTTCTCGTCTCTGGTCAAGCCTCTGACTGATATGACCAGAAAGGAGGGTAACCCACAAAGTTGGTCTCTGGAGTCCATTAAGGCCTTTCAGACTCTCAAGGCTGCCTTTGTTTCTGATCCTGTGTTGGCACATCCTGATCCTATGTTGACTTTTATCCTAGAAGTTGATGCTTCTGAGACGGGAGTTGGCGCCCTTCTGTCTCAACGTCCTAACTCTGAGAGCGTTATGCATCCGTGTGGCTACTTTTCCAAGAAATTGTCACCTGCTGAGTGCAATTATGAGATTGGTGACAGAGAGCTGTTGGCAATCATTTTAGCCCTGAAAGAATGGATACATCTCCTTGAAGGTACCACTGTGCCCGTTCTTATTCTTACTGACCATAAGAATCTTACATTCTTGTCTGAGGCTAAGCAACTCTCTCCCAGAAGGGCGCAATGGGCTCTCTTGTCGAGAGCTGTCGATGGGCTTTCTTGTCGAGCTTTAATTACATTGTCTCATTCTTACCCGGTACTAAGAATGTAAGGGCTGATGCCTTGTCACGATAATTTTCCTCCACTTCCAAGTCGGAGTCGGTTCCGGTTCTTATGATTCCTCCTGATCGTATCTTGGCTACGGTTCGCACCAGTCTTACTTCTCCTTTGGGTGACAAAATTCTTGCTACTCAGGTCCATGATCCTCCTGATAAACCTTGTGACCGATGCTTTGTCCCAGAGAGTCTCCGTACTGCAGTGCTTCAGACTTACCATTCTCCCAAGGCTGTTGGCCATCCTGGGAAGAATCAACTAATTTGGGCCATCTCCCAACAATTCTGGTGGCCTAGTCTACGGGCTGATTTTACTGCCTTCATAGCTGCCTGTCCCGTGTGTGCTCAGAGTAAGACTCCACGACACCTTCCAGTGGGCCTCCTACAACCCATACCCAATGGAGTGAGGCCCTGGACTCACCTGTCTATGGATTTCATTGTGGAATTGCCCAACTCCCAAGACAACACTGTTATCCTTATGGTGGTTGACCAGTTCTCAAAGATGTGTCATTGTATTCCACTTAAGAAGTTGCCCACCTCTAAGGAACTGGCTTCCATTTTTGCTCGGAGATCTTTCGCTTACATGGGCTACCCAAGGTGATTGTCTCGGATAGGGGCAGTCAGTTTGTCTCCTGGTTCTGGTGAGCCTTTTGTGCACAGTTGGGAATCCAGCTTGCGTTCTCTTCTGTGTATCACCCGCAGTCTAATGGGGCCGCAGAATGAGCCAATCAGTCCTTGGAGCAATTCCTACATTGCTATATTTATGACCATCATAACAACTGGTCTGACCTATTACCTTGGGCAGAGTTTGCTCACAACAGTGCCTTGAATTCTGCCTTCCGATTGTCTCCATTTATGGCGAAGTATGGTTTCCAACCTTCCATCTTGCCTGACTCGTTTGTTCTGCAGAGTATTCCTGCGTTAGAGGAGCATCTCCGTGGTCTTCGTTCCACTTGGGTACAAGTCCAGGAGGCTTTGCGTCATGCTAATGATAGGTACAGACTCCATGCTGACCGCAGCCGTCTGCCTGCGCCTTCCTACCAGGTTGGGGAAAGGGTCTGGCTGTCATCTCGCAACCTCCGGCTTCGTGTTCCCTCACTGAAGTTTGCACCTCGGTTTATTGGGCCATTACGTATCCTTCGCAGGATTAACCCAGTAGCATACGCGTTGGATCTTCCTCCTAGTATGCGCATCTCTAATGTGTTTCATGTCTCCTTATTGAAACCGTTGGTCTGTAACCGATTTACAACCTCGGTGCCACATTCTCACCCTATTCTGGTTGAGAACCATGAGGAGTATGAGGTACAATCCATTGTTGACTCCCGTAGTTTCCGTGAGCGCATACAGTACCTGGTGCATTGGAAGGGGTACAGTCTGGAGGAACGCTCCTGGGTTTCATCCTCTGACGTACATGCCCCTGTTCTCCTCCACGAGTTCCATAGATGGTTTGCCCTCAAGCCCGGTGGCCCTCCGAGGGAGAGGGGTCATGGGGGGGTACTGTCAGGGCTGGCTTAGCCCTTCCTCCTCTGGGCTGGCCGCTCAGCTGTTGGCTAATTGCCAGCTCTCTTCTCTTTCCACAGTTACCAGCTGTTCCCGATGATGCTCGCCTGACCTGCCTATTTAAAGCCTTCCTGCTCACTTTTTCATTTGTCTTCGTGTTGGTCACATCACAGGGAACCATCTCCTGCTGTTTGTTTCAAGACTGGCTTGCTGACATCCCACCTGGCTTCTTATCCTGCTTAGGGTGCTCTCCTTGGACCCCTGACTTCCGGCCTGGCTGATTGCCCGATCTGGTTAATGAACTTTGGACTGGCTGACTACCCGATCTGGCTACAGGACTCTGGCTATGCTTGACTACGCTTTTTTCTATTTACCTTTTTATTTTTATTAATAAACAAGTGTGATTTGATTGTACTTCTGTCTCAGTCTGTTTCATGGTTTCTGACAGCTACTAGCTCAACAAAGGTCCTTTTAAGGACTGGCATAGGTGTACAGTATATAGGGTGCTGGTGCACTGCTGCTGACTGCTGCCCTATTCTGCAGCAGTCTTTTATCAGTGTAGGGACTGTCTGCAAATCACTAGCTAGTAGGTCCACAAAGGTCCTTTTAAGGACTGGTATAGGTGTACAATTTATAGGGTGCTGGTGCACTGCTGCTGACTGCTGCCCTATTCTGCAGCAGTCTTTTATCAGTGTAGGGACTGAGGGACAGTCTGCAAATCACTAGCTACTAGGTCCACAAAGGTCCTTTTAAGGACTGGTATAGGTGTACAATATATAGGGTGCTGGTGCACTGCTGCTTACTGCTGCCCTATTCTGCAGCAGTCTTTTATCAGTGTAGGGACTGTCTGCAAAGCACTAGCTACTAGGTCCACAAAGGTCCTTTTAAGGACTGGTATAGGTGTACAATATATAGGGTGCTGGTGTACTGCTGCTGACTGCTGCCCTATTCTGCAGCAGTCTTTCATCAGTGTAGGGACTGAGGGACAGTCTGCAAATCACTAGCTACTAGGTCCACAATTGTCCTTTTAAGGACTGGTATAGGTGTACTATTTGGTGTGCAGTATATAGGTGTGTAATACAGGTATAAAATACTTGCACATATAGAAAGCATAGTATAGTGCATTTCCACTGTGCAGCATTGTGACTGCTGAGCGGTTCTGCAGCGATACTACAAAGAGTGACAAACGCAATAAAAAAAAGTATTATAACTGGTGTGATAGACCAGTGGCCCCCAAAAACGATAGATTGAAGCGGGGTGTTATATACCTTCTTCCACATACATACTTCTCTGGAGACTTTTGTCACAGGGTCATTTAAAAAATGACAGGCAGAGGAAGATGCAGGCCCTTCCGCAGGGGTGGTAGGGGTAGGGCAGGAGCAACAGGCTTGAGCCAAAGTGGCAAATTGCAGAAGGTGCGTGCGATTAAGTCAAAGGACACACCAGACTTGGTTGAGTGGCTCACTCAGCCTTACTCTTCTGCACCCTACTCATCCTCTCAATCTGCTCCCTCTTCTTCACTCTCTGCTGTGTGCACCCCCAAAGACACTACCACCAACACCACCACCCCCATATACCTTCCGCTTGAGTCACAGGAATTATACTCCGATCCATATCAAGACATTTCCGATGTGCAGCCACTCTTGGCATTGGATCAGGAAGAGGAGGTAGCAACAACCGCCACTCAGCAGTCTGACAACAGTACCCAGATCAGCCCAAGGAGGAGGTTGGTCCCCGCTGTTGCTGCCTACTCCAAGATCTCTAATTATAGCGGTGGGGAAGGTGACGTCGATGATGACGTGTCTAGTGATGTCACATGGGTGCCCACAAGAGAGGAAGAGGAGGGGAGTTCAGAGGGAGATATGGACCATCAGATAGGGAGAAGAAGCAGGAAGAACTTACATTGCACAGGAGGGACAAAGCAGACTGCTAATGTATCAGGAGCGAGGCATCAACAATGTACAGTCACATCTGACACTCCCAGGACGCCAGCACATGGCTCCGCAGTGTGGGCTTTTTTTAACGTGTCCGCTGCTGACAATAGTAGTTGCCATCTGCAATCTTTGCAGTCAATGCATAAATCGCGGTAAGCCCAACACTCACCTAGGGACGACCGCCTTAAGAAGGCACATGAGCAGCCATCACCGAGCCCAGTGGGAGCAACGGAACACACAAAGCCACGCTCCAGGCTCTCCCCGTCTAGCCTTTGTCTTCTACTTCTCCTTCTCCTCTCTCCTCACAATTGTCCTCCACTCCACCTTCCATCATGCCATCCTCACATTTTTCTGGAAAAAGGCAGGCTTCCGTGGGCCAAATGTTTGAGCGTAAGAAAATTATGACTCTGGATAACCCTCTTGCCCAACGGTTGACGGCTGGCTTGTCAGAACTGATAGCCCGCCAACTACTGCCATATAAACTGGTGGACTCGGATGCTTTCGAAAATTTGTGGCCATTGGAACACCACAATGGAAGGTCCCAGGAAGGAAGTATTTCTCACAGACGGGCATCCCAGAGCTATATGGCCATGTTCAGTGGCAAGTGTATCTCTGGCACACAGTGTCGGTGCCAAGATACATCTGACCACAGACACGTGGTCTAGCAAACACGGGCAGGGAAGGTATATCACTTTTACTGCCCACTGGGTGAACCTTCTGACGGCCGTCAAGCATATAACCCATGGCACCCGTGTAGATTTGGTTTCACCACCATGGATTGCATGCAGGCCTGGCTCTTTTTCTCCTCATCCTACTCCATCCTCCTCCCTCTCCTCCTTGGCTGACTCCTCCTTTTCCGCTGCTAGCGTGTCTTCTGCTGCGCCGCCCAAGCTCCCCAGAACCTATTCGACATGCCAGACGTCTGTTGTGCCTGGAAGCCAAGAGTCACACTGGCCCTGTACTCCTTTCAGCTTTGCATTCACAGGCAGATCAGTGGCTAACACCGCACAATTTGACAGTTGGTAAAGTGGTGTGTGACAACGGTGCCAATCTGCTTAGCGCATTGAAAGAGGGCAACATTTTTCACGTGCCATGCATGGCACATGTCTTAAACTTGGTCGTGCAGCGATTCGTTGTCAAATACCCTGGGGTCCAGGACATCTTGCGGCAGGCAAGGAAAATCTCAGCCCATTTCAGAAGATCTTACACGGCCATGGCTCGCCTTGCTGGCATTCAGCGGTGACACAATCTGCTAGTCAGACGTCTTATTTGCGATTGCCCGGCGCAATGGAACGCAACCTTCTATATGCTTGATAGGCTGCTCCAGCAGAAATGTGTAGTTAACGTCTACCTTTATGAACTCTGCGGCAGAACAGGTTCTAGGGAGCTTGGTTTTTTTTCACCGTGCCAGTGGCTGCTCATGCACGACACATGCAGACTTCTGCAGCCATTTGATGAGAACATCAAACTGGTCAGTCACAGCCATGGCGCCATCAGTGACATGGTACCTTATGCCTTCATTATGGAGCGTGCATTGCATTGTGTCATTGATCAAGCCATGGAGGAGCAGGAGCTGGAAGATGAGGAAGTCACAATGCTGGATGAATTCCCGGGGGGGCTACTCTATCTGAGACAAGTCAACAACAGGAGTCTGAAGAGGAGTCAGAGGAGGATGGTGCCGGGGGGGATGAGGAGGAGCAAGAAGAGCATGCTTTAAACCTTTCTGGGATCCCTGTTGTTGTGCGTGGATGGGGAGAGGAGAACGAGGAGGATGACATTATCCTGGATGATGAGCAGGAGCCTGCCCACCACCCCACTTCCAGTTTAGTGCAAATGGGGGCCTTCATGCTCCAGTGTTTTAACATGGACCCCCGTATAAAAAACATAAGGGTCAAGGACCAGTACTGGGTGGCAATGTACTTAGACCCCCGGTACAAACACAAAATGGCAGAAATGTTACCACCGTCACAGAGGGCTTTCAGAATGGAGCACTTCCAGGCCTTGCTTCGAGAAATGCTGCATTCTGCTTTTGCGTGCGCTGGCAAAGGAGGAATTCCCACTCCCAGAGAAAGAGTTGTGGGTACCAATCCAACAGCGCCTGCAAGAAGAGGGCGGTTTGAAGATGTGTTGGTGACTTATGATATAAGGTCATTCTTTCAGCCGACCCATCGACAGGTGTCATCCGGATCCAGCATCAGGGAATGCCTAGACCGACAGGTGTCCGACTACATTGGGTTAATGGCCGATTTGGATGCTCTGAGGAATGATGAACCCCTGGACTACTGGGTGGGCAGGCTTGACCTCTGGCCAGAGCTTGCCCAATTTGCAATGGAACTGTTGGCTTGCCCCTCGTCCAGTGTCCTGTCCGAAAGGACGTTCAGTGCAGCAGGGGGGATCGTGACCGATAAGCGCACTCGCCTAGCTCACGACAGTGTTGACTACCTCACATTTCTAAAAATTAATGAGGCATGGATCTCGGAGGAATTCAACACATGTGACCAGTAGACCATGTATATGCATAACTCTATAAACGATTTATTTAATCGAGCACACAGACCTTTTTTCTACCTTTGGCTCACTTCCTTGTACAAAAAAAGCACACCATACTAAATGCCCGTACCCTCCTGTTTGAAGAGGTTAAGAGGTGTCATATTTTTGGGTCCCGTAGTGAGTTGCTGGTATCAGTGCTGCTGTCAGTGCTCTCTATCTTGGTGCTGGTGTCAGTGCTCTCTCTCTATCTCGGTGCTGGTGTGGTCTCAGTGCTCTCTATCACGGTGCTGGTGTGGTCTCAGTGCTCTCTATCACGGTGCTGGTGTCAGTGCTCTCTATCTCGGTGCTGGTGTCAGTGCTCTCTATCTCGGTGCTGGTGTCAGTGCTCTCTATCTCGGTGCTGGTGTGGTGTCAGTTCTCTCTATCTCGGTGCTGGTGTGGTGTCAGTGTTCTCTATCTCTTTGCTGGTGTCAGTGCTCTTGATCTCGGTGCTGGTGTCAATGCTCTCTATCTCAGTGCTGGTGTCAGTGCTCTCTATCTTGGTGCTGGTGTCAGTGCTCTCTATGACGGTGCTGGTGTCAGTGCTCTCTCTCTATCCCGGTGCTGGTATCAGTGCTCTCTATCTTGGTGCTGGTGTCAGTGCTCTCTATCATGGTGCTGGTGTCAGTGCTCTCTCTCTATCTCGGTGCTGGTGTCAGTGCTCTCTATCATGTGCTGGTGTGGTCTTAGTGCTCTCTATCATGGTGCTGGTGTGGTGTCAGTGCTCTCTATCTCAGTGCTGGTGTCAGTGCTCTCTATCACGGTGCTGGTGCCAGTGCTCTCTATCACGGTGCTGGTGTCAGTGCCCTCTATCTTGGTGCTGGTGTCAGTGCTCGCTCTCTATCTCGGTGTTGGTGCTGGTGTCAGTGCTCTCTAATCACAGTGCTGGTGTCAGTGCTCTCTCAGTGCTGTTGTCAGTGCTCTCTCTCTATCTCGGTGCTGGTGTCAGTGCTCTCTATCACAGTGCTGGTGTCAGCGCTCTCTCTCTATCACGGTGCTGGTGTCAGTGCTCTCTATCACGGTGCTGGTGTCAGTGCTCTCTATCTTGGTGCTGGTGTCAGTGCTCTCTCTCTATCTCAGTGCTGGTGCTGGTGTCAGTGCTCTCTATCACAGTGCTGGTGTCAGTGCTCTCTATCGCGGTGCTGGTGTCAGTGCTCTCTCTCTATCTTGGTGCTGGTGTCAGTGCTCTCTATCTCGGGTGCTGGTGTCAGTGCTCTCTATCACGGTGCTGGTGTCAGTGCTCTCTATCACGGTGCTGGTGTCAGTGCTCTCTCTCTATCTCGGTGCTGGTGTCAGTGCAGATCATCTCCTGCACCCTCTTCATAGCCTACCCTGACCTTTCCTCTCCTCCATTGTCTTTATGCGCTCCCAAGTCCTGAATTGTCAACATTTCACAGATAAAAAAAGAATGCTTGTCGTTGTCGATCCCAGATTCACTTCATACTTTTGTTATGTTAGTGGCCATGTGGTGGGACTATGTTTGCACAGCTAGTAAGTATTTTGTGTCTGAAACTATGACCTGTAGGTTTTTAAGGTTCACCAGCCACTGAAGTCAATGGGGCCCGCTGCAAACTTTGCGGTTCGCGAAACGTCCCTTCGGAAGTTCATCCATCTCTGCTCATGATAAACGCTTGGTTGACACGTGTGGATTTAAAAAGAGTAAACGCAGTTGATTGATAATAAATGGCTTCAGTCAAACACTAACCATGAGTGAAAGAAAAGTTTTTGTTATTTATATTCTCTGAAAAATGGCCAAGAAATCATAAATTCTGCCAGGGTATGTAAACTTATGAGCACAACTTTTTAAAATCAAATTACAAAATAAAAATGGTGCAAGCCAAACATAGACAGATAATGCAGTCGTATAATAATGGTGATTCCTCTGTCTAACATTGACCATAAGACCACTTGGAACATTTGTACAGAAAATCAAAACAGAGATAATGGTAATACAGTATATATAATATATCCGACTTGTAAACAGCAGAAACCAAAAGGAGTGCAGTTTAAACGAAAAAAAAAAAAACAGAACAAACAAAAGGGGAAAATAAAACAGGGACAAAGAGAAATGATATTCCCTCTGAGACCACATCGTACTTTACAACAGCTATATGTGTATAGAATCAAGCACAACTTTCGGCTCTCAAGTACCCAGCTATACCAGTCTCTACTCTCCCCCCGCATAGTTATTGGGAGAGAGAGAAAAAATGCAGCTCTACTAATTACTTATTACTGTCTAAGTTCCTCCGTGCACAGGACCCCGGACTCACATTCAGCCCTGTAATAATCTGTCCTGTATAAGTTGGTGAGGGGCTAGCCCCGGAACCTCGAGCCACCTCTGCCACATAGTATAGAATTTGTGCGGTGCATTTCTATGCTGGTAGGTTAGTTTTTCCCTGATTAGCATATGGTTCACTTGGTCTGTCCATTGCTGCCTGGTGGGAACCCTGTGTGTGATCCACAATCGTGCTATTAATTTTCTGGCTACATATAATAACCGAATAATGGCTGTATGAGCGGTTGGTGTCAGCAACTCTTCGTCTAGGGCACCCATCAGGCAGACCAAAGGACTCCTTGGAATTTTAACCGAGAATACAGAAGAGATAGTCTCGAGGATCCCATCCCAATATCGTTTTAGTTTTGGGCACCTCCAGAACATATGCAGGAGATCACCATGGTCCCTCATACATTTAGGACATAGGGGCGTATCCCTGACACCCCAGCTGTATAGTTTAACTGGTGTTCTATAAACCCTATGTAGTAGGTAGAGATGTGAGAGTTTATGGGAGGCCGAAACCGACACCAAGTGCCGACATGGGAGATGTGCCGAGTCTTGTATTGCATTAAGAAGAATTATGAGCACAACTTTACCTAACCCCCCCCCCAGGTCAGTCTTCACTGCCAAGAGCCGAAAGGGTAGGGATTTGTGCACCAGTATGCTAAAGCCCCTAGTATAATTAGAATAGGATGCATGATAGTGTGCACAGACCCAGGCCTTCTTTAAGCTCAGGATTCTGGACTCCATGAGGTGAGTTTCCTGCAGAATGCACAATTGGGGGTTTTGTTTCTGTAAATAGTTAAATACCAGCGAACGTTTAATAGAAGAATTGAGACCTCTATCTTTCCATCACATACCTGTTAACTTTGCCATGTATGAGATTTTGGGAGATACTGTATATTTACATAGAAAAATGGTGACATGTTCAATATTTATTTTACTATCTGTATATCCAGCCTATGATCTAATGACCTGTACATATGACCTGAAAATCATACAAAAACGACCGCTTCCGACGTACGATCTGGTATTGTATGAGAAAAATTTTCGTGCATGTCTGATAAAATATTTTATAGTTTAGTTTAATCGGCACAGTTGTCATCCTAAAATACAACACAAATACACTACAACACGTGACATCACTTCCGATCTTTTATTCTGCCGTACGAGAATTTTTGTAACTTTAGTAAACTCTTCAGGTTCAATATACATCTAGCATGCATCTTTCATCCAATTTTCAGATTGTGTATATGAGGCATAAGTCTTGAAATCTTGTTTTAGGCCTTTAGTCATTATAGTGGTAGCTTTGTCAAGCTCCTTTTGAAGTCAGCAAATATTGCTATGAAGATGGAATCCCCTAAACATGTATATTGTATAGGCACAGAGAAACAGGGAAGCTAACTGGTTCAATATGACCAATATGCTGAATAAGAAGAAAACTTGCTATTTCTTTATCTATGATAGATATGGGTGTGTCTGGGCCTACTTACTGAAGTGAAGGATAAAAAAAGGGGCACAAAGACCTTGTGTAACATTTTAGATAATTCTAGGGGTATTTTAGGGTTCAATTTTTCACTCACAAGGAAATAAAAGGTATGTATTCATCCTCAGTCTTTCTTGCAAGGATATGTATTTATAATGCCGCGTACACACGGTCGGACTGTATGGCGTACTTAGTCCGTCGAAACACATTTCAGCGGACAGTCCGCTCGTGTGTGGGCTTCAGCGGACTTTTTCAACGTGCAGTCCGGCGTACTAAGAATTTCGGATTTTTTGAAATTCTGTCCGTCATACTTTGGTCTCAGCGGACAATCCGCTCGTCAGTATGCTAGTCGGATGGACTAAGAATGACGCATGCCCAGAAAGGATTTACAGGGCGGAAGCGCTCAGTCTTGTAAAACTAGTGTTCGTATTGAAGCTAGCATATTCGTCATGCTGCTAATTTTGTGTTTTTTTAATATAACCCATTCTTTTCTTCTTCATAATGCAAGAAAAGTGAAGTAGCTTTGCTGCTTATATTCACACAGAGTTATCACAAATGTTTTTATTCATCCTCATCCTATGATTAATATTCCAATTTGAGAATATATATATATATATATATATATATATATATATATATAAACTTCATTTAAAAAAAAAAATATATATATATATATATAATTTTATAATTTATCTATTACTATATATTTTTGGAACTACTATTGTTAGTTTAAAATTATTTATTTATTTAGCTTTTTTTGTGTGTGTGTGTGTGTGGGGGGGGGGGGGGGGGGGGGTTAAACTAGATGGACTTGCGTTTTTTTTGTCCAAGCAGACTATGTAAGTAGAAATAGATAGATAGATAGATAGATAGATAGATCGATAGATAGATAGATAGATAGATAGATACCCAAACCAGCATTTTAGCTTACACATGATTAAATGTTCAAAATCAGCAGAGCTTCCCCTCATTTCAAATGTTAGCCTCAAATTTACAGCGACTGCACTTCCAAGTGCACTTGCAGTGCTTTAAAAATTGCACTTGAAGTTAGCATATTTATATTAACATGAACGTGTGTTTTGTAAATAACCCCCATAGTCTTTTGACATGTACCTGCCTACTCACAAATAAACTCTGTTTTTTTAAGCCAAAATAAAAAAAAAAACCTTCAGACCCCGCTGAATACTGTCGAAGAAAATCGCTTCGCACAAGTTGCGCTGTCCCTTCTCCATTTCAAGCAACTTGCTGGCCAAATATGTAGCGTAGGCCTCTTCAGGATTGGGGGGTTTACTCAGCAATTGGCTGGCTTGGCGTATAAGCGCCAATGACTCCTCCTCTGTCTGCGTCATCCTCCTGGGCCTTTTGCTGGCTAGGCGGAGGGGAGGGACCTGACTTTCGATCCGACTCCTGCTGGGCCCAGCTAGCTCCTGCGTGTGGCTGGTCCCGGCCTCCTCCTCCATACCACTGGTCCCGGCCTCCTCCTGGGTGAGCTCATCCTGTGTAAAAAATAAATAAATAAATACATAAAATATGTCTATATTTTGAAATCATCAATCACTGACAATTTTACAGTTCTCACTTGCAAATACATTTGTCTTGAAATACAAAAGGCTATCATTTTGACACCATCATTTTTCCATCAGTTCACCAAGATTTGAGCCACATTTGTGGAAACTACTGTATCCTTATATCTAATTTAATTTGTGATGAAATCCTAGATTTGGAAGCAATTCAAACATTGAACTTTACATCATTAATATTTGAGCAATCCTAACTTTAGAAACTAAAATATACCTGGCTCCAGCTGGGCGCATCAACTTCGTCCAGCAAGGAAGGGTCTGGATCTTCCTGGGGTGGCTCACCTGAGGTGGAGGGAAGGGTGGAGGGAAGGGTAGACGGAAGAGTGGAAAGTGACTGCCTGGCTTCTGACGTGTCATCCAGAAAATGCAGCCTGTTGTAATACCACAGCCTAGGTACATATATCTCATCTGCTGCTGCTCCTGATGTTTGGGACTCTAGGATCTTGTTGCGCTCCCGCCTATACATGTTACAGAGGCCCTGAATTTTGGAGCTCACAAACTTAAGGTCTGCCTGGGGGAGTCGGGTTTTCACAAACTTCAAAATTGTCCCCAGTGTCTTCCTCTGGCCAGGACGGCTTGAATATAGTGGGTGCTTGGAATCCCACAGGCTCCTGTGCATCTCAAACATATCAATGAATGTTGACAGGAATGCCTCCTCCTTAAAGGGGTCCGGAGTGTACTTTTGCATTTTGAGTTCTGAAAAAAAAAAAAAAACATAAATACTAATGTCAGACCAAATGCACACTATTTATATTGTGACAATGTAGGCAAGACACACACTACACCCACACTACACCCACCCACACTACCCCCACACACACACTACCACACACACTACCCCCCCATACACCCACCCCCACCCCCACACACACTACCCCCCCACACACCCACCCCACCCCCACCCCCACACTACCACACAAAACACCAACCCCACTCAACCACCAACCCACATTAAAATCAACTAACCATCCACAAGGTAAAATCCCACTATATACATTCCTAACGCAGGCCTAAAACCCTAAAAATAAAAAGATAACCATCTTACCGTCGCGTGTATCACTCGCTGCTTCCGTTCGGACAAACGTACGGCCTCGCGGTAACGCTTTATATACAGCGCATGCGTTCAAGCTCCGCCTGCGTTGCCCACGTTGCCTGCCCCTGACGTTCCGTGTGACCGTATTTCCCCGCCCCCCTTTTACCCTCGTTCCGCTGTGGGAGATTGAATAGATGAAGATGGCGGACGGATTTTCAGTTAGCAGCGCGGAGGAAAGCCCTGAACCCCATGCTTCCGGAGCAAGGAAGAGGTTTAAGGCCACAAACATGGCCTTTGAAGAGATGGTGGAGATGGTGGATATACTGAGAAGGGAGGATTACGATGGGGAAAATGGCCCGTATCCCAAACCCAATATCAGAAAAGATGGCATCATGACGATAGTTGTGAGCACTTTGCAGAGCAAATTTGGGGTCCGAAGAGCCAAAGATCAGCTCCGGAAACGATGGTCCGACATCAAATCCAGGGAGCCGGACCAATACAGGAGAATCAAAAAGGCACTAAAAAAAAGTGAGTACTCTGCGCTTATCGTGACGGTCGGACATAATCGTTCGTATAGGTGTATACGATATATTTGTAAATCTGGCGAATTTGATCGTTTGTGTGGTTAATAGTTCATGTAATGAGCGAATATGCTCGTTTGTATATGTGGACGTAAATAGCGTGAATTTGTATATGGTGTAAATTTATCTGGTGTTGGATTAGATTTTAATTAGTTATTAATTTTTTTGTATTGTTCATGATAAACTGAATTGTCACACTCAGTTGAGGATATCTTTGTGTACATGTCTTTATAGCTGCAGCTGTTTCATAAATTTATTCAGTGTAATGTAGTCTAACTAAAAAAAAGAGATAGATAGATAGATAGATAGATAGATAGATAGATAGATAGATAGATAGATAGATAGATAGATAGATAGATAGATAGATAGATAGATAGATAGATAGATAAAATGCTGGTTCAACATCTGGACTGGGAATCATTTAGTGTAGTTTGGGACATCATAGAACATTTTTTGACATAATCACACACAGGTACTCCAGGGGATGATTCGAGTGTGTCCGTCTGTGAAACTTGGACAAAAGATATAAAGTATCGCAGTTTGGTTAAAGGCTAGGTTCACATTGCTGCAATGTACGAGATTGAATGTGATTTGCACCGCACTGCAGTGCAAATCACATGTGATCTCTGTGTGATGCGAATTTCAGCCATACATATAGTATGGCTGAATTCGCATCGCATCCGGCCCAAACTTGTACATGGCCCTTTTTTTAGTCCACAGCAGAATCGGATCACATGGGTGTTCACACCATGTGGTCCGATTCCTGTCCGAGTTTAAAGATTGCACTGTGATATGAGAAATAATTTGGAGGTGTCAATAAAACTTTACACTGACACTCCCAGCGGGTCACATAGGGCAGTGTGAACTGCCTCCGGGAGGCATGCGATGCGTGAAACCACAGTAGATTTGCAGCGTTCGCACATCGCAGCAGTCTGAACACAGCCTAACTAAAAAAATGTCATTTAAATGATGTATTAAACTAGGATCTTGTAACAACCAGCTAATAATTGTACACCACTTCAAACCAATGTTTCATATTCCAATTTCTGAACTCAAATATCACTATGCTTAAAAGTATACTTTTTTTTTGTTTTTTCATTCTCATAGGGGAACAAAGACTCAGACAAGAGGCGGAGCAGCCCAGGACCCCCCCACCTCACCAGCCTGATTGGGCAGTTAGCCCAAGCCCAGTGTCAGAGCTGGAGCAGCCCAGCCCAGTGTCAGAGCTGGAGCAGCCCAGCCCAGTGTCAGAGCTGGAGCAGCCCAGCCCAGGGCTAGATGTGGAGGAGGAAGAGGTGGTGGAGATACGCACCCCACAAAGTGAGTGTCTGACAACCCAGCTTAAGGTAAACAATTAATGGCTGTATATTTTAACAACATTTTTTATCTACACATGTTTTTAGGTGATGATCTGGTTGTGGAAGGACAAGCCGCGGAGCCATTTTCCTCTGACAGTGCCCAGAGACTGATTGGTCAGATCATGGCCTGGAATGGCAAGATTGATCAAATGCAGAACAAGATGCAAAACATGCAACGAGAACTGGACACTATGAAGCAGGAAATGAAGAACATGATCGATGTTTTAGGGAGAATCTAAGCCCCTTTTCCCTAAAACGAAAGATCATGTTCTTCATTTCCTTGTAAAAAAGTTTTTAATGTTTTTATAACATTGTTTTTAGAGGCCAAATTTTGAAGATGCACACGGTGTGTCAACATGTGCTATGTGCCATCAGAGGATCGCAATGTACGCATTTTGTGTTTGCAAACCCTTCCTCATTCTAGTATGTGAGAGGAAGGGATTGCACCCACCAAACACGTCCATTGATCACTCATGATGGTAGATAGCACATGTTGACATTACCAATTTTTGGTGTGCATCTTCAAAATTTGGCTTTACCCCTTGTTTTCTGTAAATAGTTAAAAATTTGATTTTATTTATTTTTTTATTTTATTATATATATATATATATATATATATATATATATATATAGATATATATATATTTATATGTTTACAAAAAAAATTGTTTACCAAAACAAAACAAAACAAAAAGAAAAATACCAAAAAAAGAGGCACTTGTTGGAATGTGCACTATTAAAAATTAAAAAAAAAAGATGTGTGTGTGTGTGTGTCTACTTCTTTCAATACTCAATACCAGTTTGGGAAGTCATTTTGTGTTTTCTGTCACAAAGGGCCTTATTTACTATTGGCAAAAACCACTTTGCAATACAAATGCACTAGGACAGGAATATGCAATTAGTGGAAATCCAGCTGTTGCAGAACTACAAGTCCCATGAAGCATAGCAAGACTGACAGCCACAAGCATGAGACCCAGAGGCATGATTGACTTGTAGTTTTGCACCAGCTGGAGGTCGGCCAATTGCATATCCCTGAATTAGGAGAATGTAGGAGACAACCACCTTGAAAAGCAAACAAGAACCAAATTTAAAAATTTGATCAGACAATACATATTTAAACAAAAGGAAATCTTTATTGGTCAGCTGGCATTGGAATAGCCCCCCTACCATTAAAATAGGTGACATACTGGTCACGCACCTCACGTGCTGTTTGGGGGGCTAAGCCAGGATGGGCAGGATCCAGCCCTGTGAGTTCTGGCATTAGTCCGGCCTCAGGCCCAATTGGCTGCAGGTAATGGGTTCCAGAAAGTTTTCTTAAAAAGTTGTGCAAAATGCAGCAGCAGAGAATGACATAGTTCAGTTTGTACTCTGCCAAGTTTATTGCTGTCAAAAACAGACGGAACCGGCTGGCCATAATACCAAAGGCATTCTCCACAACCCTTCTTGCTCTGGCCAGCCGGTAATTAAAAACCCTCCTCTCCGGGGTGAGGGTCCTTTGGGGGAAGGGCTTCATCAAATGGTTCATCAGACCGAACGCTTCATCAGCGATAAAAACAAAAGGTAGACCCTCCACATTATCAGCATCTGGTGGCAAGTCCAGGTCACCAGTGATGAGACGGTGGCAGAACTCGGTCTGCCTAAACACTCCTTCGTCAGACATCCGGCCGTTCTTCCCCACATCCACATACAGAAAGTCATATTGTGCTGACACCACCGCCATTAACACCACACTATGGAACCCCTTATAATTCCAATAGTAGGACCCCGAATGGGGTGGGGGCACAATCCGCACATGTTTCCCGTCGATCGCCCCTCCACAGTTGGGAAAGTCCCAACGGGCAGCGAACTGGGAAGCCACAGTCTGCCATTCCTGTGGCGTGGAAGGAAACTGGGGAGTCAAACACAGGAAAAAAAAATAAAAAAAAATAAAATTAGTCATTAAATCAAAACAATTCATAACAAATAAAACTCAAAAACATTTTGGAACAACAGTTAAACAGAAATATTGAAAATGTTTTTCTGCAAAAATAAAAAAAATAGACGGCCCAATTCACAGATTACTCAGCCCTCTGATGGACCAGGGGACATAAGTTAGGTGGGTGAGTGGGGTGGGGGCCTAATTAATGAGTATACAATCCCTGCAACCAATCTGAGTGGGGTGGGGGCCTAATTAATGAGTATACAATCCCTGCAACCAATTTGAGTGGGGTGGGGGCCTAATTAATGAGTATACAATCCCTGGAACCAATTTGAGTGGGGTGGGGGCCTAATTAATGAGTATACAATCCCTGCAACCAATTTGAGTGGGGTGGGGGCCTAATTAATGA
Source organism: Lithobates pipiens (assembly GCF_037356315.1). Classification (NCBI taxonomy): domain Eukaryota; kingdom Metazoa; phylum Chordata; class Amphibia; order Anura; family Ranidae; genus Lithobates; species Lithobates pipiens. The sequence goes on from NW_027507764.1 coordinate 526,425,704, forward strand.
GTATACAATCCCTGCAACCAATTTGAGTGGGGTGGGGGCCTAATTAATGAGTATACAATCCCTGCAACCAATTTGAGTGGGGTGAGGGCCTAATTAATGAGTATACAATCCCTGCAACCAATTTGAGTGGGGTGGGGGCCTAATTAATGAGTATACAATCCCTGCAACCAATTTGAGTGGGGTGGGGGCCTAATTAATGAGTATACAATCCCTGCAACCAATTTGAGTGGGGTGGGGGCCTAATTAATGAGTATACAATCCCTGCAACCAATTTGAGTGGGGTGGGGGCCTAATTAATGAGTATACAATCCCTGCAACCAATCTGAGTGGGGTGGGGGCCTAATTAATGAGTATACAATCCCTGCAACCAATTTGAGTGGGGTGGGGACCTAATTAATGAGTATACAATCCCTGCAACCAATTTGAGTGGGGTGGGGGCCTAATTAATGAGTATACAATCCCTATATATATATATATATATATATATATATATATATATACACACAAAGGGTGTATACAAAGAGTATACAAAGGGTGGGGGGCAGTAAAACAGTACAATGGAGCTGACAATATGAATTAGAGAAAAACAGTCTCGGCTGTGGGTGTATAGGGGCCCAGGATTGCATGCTGGGGACGTTAGTGAAAGCAAATATGCATGTGGGACACAAAAAGGTAAAAGCTATAAAAAAAATGACACAAAAAAAAAAATACATCAACAAAAACAATTGCATGCATTCATATAAAGGGGACATTCACAGCATATTCCTGTCATGGATATTAAAAGTCATGATGAAATTAATACAAACATACAATGCATATAATGCAATATTAAAAGAACAAACTTACCTTCATATATTCCTTCTGCAGGACCCGAATAATGGCAGAACAGGTCTCTGGAATAATGATCCCCAGAGCCTGGGGGGAGATGCCTGTAGAGAACTTGAGGTCCTGAAGGCTTCTCCCTGTCGCCAAGTAGCGCAACGTGGCGACGAGCCTCTGCTCCGGAGTGATGGCTTGCCGCATGCAGGTATCCTGCCTGCTGATATAAGGGGTCAGCAAAGCCAGCAGACGGTGAAAAACGGGGTCTGTCATCCTGAGATAATTCCTGAAATCATCAGGATTATTCTCACGGATCTCACGGAGTAAAGGCATATGCGAGAGTTGGTCGCACTGGCGCAACCAATTCTTTGTCCATGAACTCCTCCTCACCCTGTTCACAGACTGGGCTCGGGTCAAAGTATTAACCCCAACACCAAGCCCCCATATAGCACGAACTCGTTCCCGAGTACGTCCACTCTCCATGGCTTTGAAATGGTCGGCTGGACAAACAAGCTTAACTGAACGCACTGAAGAACAGCCAGACCTATGAAGAACGACATGAAACCCAGAAATGAGCGGACCAGAAGCGCCTAACAACAGGTACCAACTGATCCACGCGTACCGAAAGACAGATACAAACCTCACAGGTAGACTGCGCCGCAGAAAACGGACAAATTAAGCTGAAGTCTGAAAAGCGCGAATTGTCTCTAACCAAACTTCTACTAACGCAAAGTCAGCAGAAGGAGCCCAAAGGGTGCTTTGCTGTGTCTTGGACTTCCTATTTCTAGTCCCGTCGTACGTGCTGTACGTCATCGCGCAAGCTTTCGTCGGACTGTTTGGGTATCCGTGTGTGGTCAAGTCCGTTCAGTGGAAAGTATGACGGACTGTCCGTCGGATTGTATGACGGACTAAGTACGCCATACAGTCCGCTCGTGTGTACGCGGCATTAGTCTTTCATCATAAGGCACACTGGCTTAAAAAAACTTTGCTTCTACAAGAGTTTTGAGTGCTGCCTGTAGAAACCGCTCAATGTTATCCTATGTGTCCATGCACTTTAGGATGTTTACAGGCATATGTTCAATGTTTAGAATCAGGGAAAAAAAATCTTCTGGTTCACGATTCTGATTGGAGCTCACTGGCAGAAAAAACTTTTCTAAACTTGTATAGACTTTGTACAAAAAATGCTTTATATGAGCATTTTTTACTCCCAAGAGAAGAGACTTTTTGTTAAGCTCATTGTGAATGGAGCCTAAGACAGGGGTCTTTAATTTAAGTATGATAAACCCTCTAGTAAATCAGTGGTCATCATCAGGGAAGGTCATAGTTTGTAAAAGAAAATAAGAACAAGGGAATGCTCCACATGTGCAATAAGGATTTTCATAGAATGAAAACCACTGAAATATGCACTCATAAAGGAACTAGAAAATGCATTTCCTGGAGAAAATGCGTGGGCATGCTGAATAGCATCAAAACTGTCCTCATCATATTGCCCCATCAAAACTGCCCATCATATTCCTCTATTATAAATCAGTACATGGCGTGTCTGTGCTCTCCCCCACTGCCCATCACTGTGTATAAGAAGCTTTGGTAACCATGGAAACAAAACAGACACCAAAAGCCTGGATGCCCTAAAGCTGAATATTTTGTGAACATTTTAAAGTTTGTTTGACATTTGTAGGTGAAAGTATGAAGGAGCTGAAACTTTTGGTAGCGGAAGAAGATTTTAAGGATTTTAAGCATGCTCTCATTGACTTCAATGTTAAAAAAAGTGTTAAAAAGCTTAATATTTTAAAAAGTATAAATAGTAGCAAAAACTTTGAAGAAGTCCCATCATCACCTGAAAGAGCTGAACATTTCAAAAGTTGAATGGCTTTAATAGCTGAAAGTATGCAGAAGTTACACAGAGCCAAAAAACTTACGGAATAATAAAAAGATGATGATGATTAACTAGAAAATGCATTTCCTGGAGAAATTTGTGGGAATGCTGAATAGCATCAAAACTGCCCCATCATACTGCCCCCATCAAAACTGCCCATCATATTCCTCTATTATAAATCAGTACATGGTGTGTCTGTGCTCTCCCCCACTGTCCATCACTGTGTATAAGAAGCTGTGGTATCCATGGAAACAAAACAAACAAAAGCCTGGATGCCGTAAATTTAATGACATTTTCTGAAATGATCAGTAAACTTAAACAGCTTATTCACAAAAACTGTAAAAGATATCAAACTGAAAAGATAAAGCTAGATAGCTGAATATTTTGTGAGCATTTTAAAGTTTGTTTGGCGTCTGTAGGTGAAAGTATGAAGGAGCTGAAACTTTTGGTAGCGGAAGAAGATTTTAAGGATTTTAGGCATGCTCTCATTGACTTCAATGTTAAAAAAAAGTGTTAAAAAGCTTAATATTTTAAAAAGTATAAATAGTAGAAAAAAAGTTGAACGTTTTAAAAGTTGAATGGCTTTAATAGCTGAAAGTATGCAGAAGTTACGCAGAGCCAAAAAAACTTACGGAATAATAATAATGAAATTTAAAATATGATTAATAAATAAAAAAACTAATAACAATAGTGTGACTGATAAAGCATTCCCACTAATAAATAAAAAAACAAATAACAATAGTGGAACTGTTAAAGCATTCCCACTAATAAAGAAGGGCTATCTATGCAGGGCCGTCTTTAGCGCAGGGCAAACGGGGCACTTGCCCTGGGCCCAATGTTTGTAGGGGGGCCCACACTGCTACCTGAGAATTGGGGCCCCGATGAAGGTTTTGCAGAGTGCACAGAGGACACGGGAGGCTGTATTCCCGTGCTAGCCAGCTGAGAGGGGGCGGGGCCGGGAGCTCCACTGATGCTCTGACCCCGCCCCCATACAGCCTGTATGCTCAGAACAGAGCGGCTGTAGTGAGAGCCAGTGATCGGAGTGGGAGCATCAGTGGAGCTCCCGGCCCCGTCCCCGGACCTCTGTATTCCCCAGCCAGTATAGAGGGGGCGGGGCCGGGAGCTCCACTGACACTCCCACTCCGAGCACTGGCTCTCACTACAGCCGCTCTGTTCCGAGCATACAGGCTGCACGGGGGCGGGGTCAGAGCGTCAGTGGAGCACCTGGCCCCGCCCCCTCTCAGCTGGCTAGCGCGGGAATACAACCTCCCGTGTCCTCTGTGCACTCTGCAAAACCTTCATTTGGGGCCCCAATTCACGGGTAACGGGGCCCCCCCACAAAGCATCAGTGGAGCATCAGTGTTGTAGTGAGATCAGAGAATGGAAGCCCCGCCCACATACCTCTAAATGTATGTAGTGTGTTTGGCTGCTCAGGTATGTCCTTGCACCCATAAAATGCCTGACTGCTTAAACCCTGAGCTGTGTTATTCAACTGTCAAGCTGTGCGTTGCTAAAAGTTCTCTGACCATCACCTGTAGCATGTACGCAGTCTCTGATTGTCTCCTGCAGTATGTCCACAGTCTCTGATTGTCTCCTGCAGTATGTCCGCAGTCTCTTATTGTCTCCTGCAGTATGTCCGCAGTCTTTGATTGTCTCCTGCAGTATGTCAGCAGTCTCTTATTGTCTCCTGCAGTATGTCCGCAGTCTTTGATTGTCTCCTGCAGTATGTCCGCAGTCTCTGATTGTCTCCTGCAGTATGTCCGCAGTCTCTTATTGTCTCCTGCAGTATGTCCGCAGTCTTTGATTGTCTCCTGCAGTATGTCCGCAGTCTCTTATTGTCTCCTGCAGTATGTCCGCAGTCTTTGATTGTCTCCTGCAGTATTTCCGCAGTCTCTGATTGTCTCCTGCAGTATGTCCGCAGACTTTGATTGTCTCCTGCAGTATGTCCGCAGTCTCTGATTGTCTCCTGCAGTATGTCCGCAGTCTCTTATTGTCTCCTACAGTATGTCCACAGTCTTTGATTGTCTCCTGTAGTATGTCCGCAGTCTCTTATTGTCTCCTGCAGTATGTCCGCAGTCTTTGATTGTCTCCTGCAGTATGTCCGCAGTCTCTGATTGTCTCCTGCAGTATGTCCGCAGTCTCTTATTGTCTCCTGCAGTATGTCCGCAGTCTTTGATTGTCTCCTGCAGTATGTCCGCAGTCTCTTATTGTCTCCTGCAGTATGTCCGCAGTCTTTGATTGTCTCCTGCAGTATTTCCGCAGTCTCTGATTGTCTCCTGCAGTATGTCCGCAGACTTTGATTGTCTCCTGCAGTATGTCCGCAGTCTCTGATTGTCTCCTGCAGTATGTCCGCAGTCTCTTATTGTCTCCTACAGTATGTCCACAGTCTTTGATTGTCTCCTGTAGTATGTCCGCAGTCTCTTATTGTCTCCTGCAGTATGTCCGCAGTCTTTGATTGTCTCCTGCAGTATGTCCGCAGTCTCTGATTGTCTCCTGCAGAATGTCCGCAGTCTCTTATTGTCTCCTGCAGTATGTCCGCAGTCTTTGATTGTCTCCTGCAGTATGTCCGCAGTCTCTTATTGTCTCCTGCAGTATGTCCGCAGTCTTTGATTGTCTCCTGCAGTATTTCCGCAGTCTCTGATTGTCTCCTGCAGTATGTCCGCAGACTTTGATTGTCTCCTGCAGTATGTTCGCAGTCTCTGATTGTCTCCTGCAGTATATTCGCAGTCTCTGATTGTCTCCTGCAGTATGTCGCCAGTCTCTGATTGTCTCCTGCAGTATGTCGCCAATCTCTGATTGTCTCCTGCAGTATGTCCGCAGTCTCTGATTGTCTCCTGCAGTATGTCCGCAGTCTCTGATTGTCTCCTGCAGTATGTCCGCAGTCTCTGATTGTCTCCTGCAGTATGTCTGCAGTCTCTGATTGTCTCCTGCAGTATGTCCGCAGTCTCTTATTGTCTCCTGCAGTATGTCCGCAGTCTCTGATTGTCTCCTGCAGTATGTTCGCAGTCTCTGGTTGTCTCCTGCAGTATATTCGCAGTCTCTGATTGTCTCCTGTAGCATGTCCCCAGTCTCTGTCTCCTGTAGTATGTCGCCAGTCTCTTATTGTCTCTTGCAGTATGTCGCCAGTCTCTGATTGTCTCCTGCAGTATGTCCGCAGTCTCTGATTGTCTCCTGCAGTATGTCTGCAGTCTCTGAACCTCTCCTGTAGTATGTCTGCACTCTCTGACACTCTCCTGTAGTATGTGCATTAATGTGCCCCTTTACTTGCTCAATTATTTAGGATTGCTCCACTGCTCAGTGAGAGGTAATGATGTGTATTAGCCTGTAGCAACCAATCAGCGAACAGTAGTGATCTGCTTTAATCTCTAGCAGCCAATCAGTAAGTGGTAATGATGTGCATTAACCTTTAGCAACCAATCGGCAAGCAGAAATTATGTGTTGTAACCTCTAGCAACCAGCCAGCGAGCAGTAAGGATAGGCTGTAACCTCTGGCAAACAATTGCAATCACTGCGTGATCTGCTGCAGTAAACTGATTTTGAGTCTACCTGCTATTTTTTGTATGTCTCAGAATGGAGGGGGGGGCCCAAGAAAATGTTTGCCCAGGGCCCAATCAAAATTAAAGACGGCCCTGTATCTATGGTTGAGAATAGTCCTTCTTACAAAGACCAGTCAACTTGTAAGATTTCAGGAAGTGTTCAAGAACAGCAGGGAGAGATTACAATGACCAGCAATCCCCCATGGTCTTTATTTTTGTGAGTGCATTATATTAGTGGTTTTATTTCATTCATTTGAGGGCTCTAAAATGCGATGATGATAAGTGCATATCTTTTAGCTCCTGTAAGTGCATAATTAACCCTTAATATACCCAGATTATTCAAAAATAATACACTAGGTCTTTATGCGATTTTTCATTTTCTTTTGTTTGTTTGTATTTTTGTTTTTTTCTAGTGTGGTTTTTTGTAGAGCAGCAAAATTTTGTTTTTAAGCACCTACTATATGAATATTAGTTGAACTTGCTTATCTTTTGCAACTGGACATGGGTTTTCAGCCCATGGATTGATGCTGGGGTAAGACTAACACCCTATCTGAATGGCTGTGAGAGGAGTGGAATGCCGTTTATAGTCTTTTCCAGCCGAATTCTAGCCTCTCTTCCTCTGTAGTAGTGCCGTGTTGGGCCATTTTTTTACCTGCAAAAAGATGTGAATTTATTTTTATTTTTTTGTAAAAGGTGATCTTAACCTTTCCAGAAGCTAGTGCGCGGTGTGACCTGACTAGGCTCAGTGCAGGGATAAAGTGCTGAGCTCAGAGGAGCGCACGGTTTCCTTATTTCTTTTTTTCTTTTTTAAACAAACTCATAAAATAGGATTTTTAAAACAGCTTACCTTTAAAATCCTTTTCTTGGAGTACATCATAGGACACAGAGTCTCAAGTAATTACTTGGTGGGTTATAGGCCTACCTTCAGGTGTTGACACTGGTATAACCAATACAGGAAGTTGACTCCCCTATATAACCCCTCCTCCTTCCAGGAGCACTCAGTTTTTGTAGCCAAGCAATATAAGCAATATACTCTCACCCCATAAAACAGAGGGGCTGGAGCTCTTTGTCCTATGATGTACTCCAAGAAAAGGATTTTACAGGTAAGCTGTTTTAAAAATCCTATTTTCTTTATCGTACATCATAGGACACAGAGTAAGTCTCACGTAATTACTTGGTGGGATGTCCCATAGCAATGCTACTTGAGGGGAGGGAGACACAACCCATAGGGTAACCCCCAGACCTGAGGACTTATACTGCTGCCTGCTGCAGACTGCGCTCAAAAGCGATATCCTCATTCCATCTTACATGCACTTGATAAAATTTTGCAAATGTATGTACTGAAGGCCAAGTCGCGGCCTTGCAGATTTGAGACCTGGAGGCCTGGTGATGCACTGCCCAAGAAACACCAACCACTCTGGTAGAGTGGGCCTTAACTTGTAAAGGGGAAATCTTTCCCTTTAAATCATAAGTTTGACGCCTCTATCACTAAGGAGGAACTCCTAGCGACTGTAAAGGCCCTCCCGACCCATAAGTCTTGGGGACTGGACGGGCTCCCCTACGAGTATTGCAAGGCGTTTCTACCTATCCTGAGCCCACACATGACCAAACTATTTAACTCCTTTCTTCAACAGTCCCCGGTCCCGACTGAAATGCTAGGCTCCTTTATCTCCCTCATCCCTAAACCGGACAAAGATCCGACATCCTGCGCCAGTTACCGGCCTATCGCCCTACTGAATGCGGACCTAAAATTTTTTACGAAGCTCTTGGCAAATCGCTTAAATGCGATTCTCCCCTCCTTAATACATAAGGATCAAGTGGGCTTTGTCCCTGTGAGACAAGCAGGGGACAATACCAGGAAGGTCATAGATCTCATTGATGTGGCGAATAGGGACAACCTAGCATCTCTGGTCCTTAGTTTAGATGCCGAAAAGGCGTTTGACCGCCTGAGCTGGCCCTTCATGGAGGCTACGTTGCACCATATGGGCTTTCGGGGCCCGTTCCTGCATGCGGTGCATCCCCTCTACACCACTCCCTCCTCACAGGTTAAGACCCCCTTTGCCACGTCCTCAACCTTCTCCATTGCTAATGGCACCCGCCAGGGTTGTCCGCTATCTCCTCTCCTTTTTGCACTGTGCGTGGAGCCTCTGGCGGCTGCCATTAGAAGCAACCCCGACATCCGGGGGATTTCGGTTAGGGGCAGGGAATTCAAGATATCGCTTTTCGCAGACGACGTTATCCTCACCCTGACTCAGCCCAGGACCTCACTACCCAACCTCCACTCTGAACTGAGCCGCTACGGGGAGCTATCGGGCTACAAAATAAACACGTCCAAATCGGTGGCCCTCCCACTGAATATGGCGACGGATGAGACGTCTCACCTGCGCTCCATATTCCCGCATAAATGGGAAAGCTCCTCCCTTAAATACCTAGGGGTTTCTCTTGCGCCATCATTCCATACCCTATACCAGGCTAATTCCCCCCCCCCCTATCGGGCAATTAGGGAACTGATCCACAAATTGAAGGTGCATCACATATCGCTCCTGGGACGGATCACGTCTATTAAAATGGTGATCCTCCCCAAGCTCCTGTATTTGTTTCAGACACTGCCGATCCCGGTCCCTTACGCACATCTATGCACGCTTCAGAAGGACCTGTTGAAATTTGTATGGAATTACAAATAAAACTGGCTCCCGAACGATGTCATGACGGCCCTACGCTCCGATGGTGGCCTGGCATTCCCCGATTTGGTTCGATACTATCAGGCCGCTCAGTTGCGGGCCATAGTCTCCTGGTTTCCGCAGAGGTCCTATAACAAGTGATCGGAGATTGAAAAAATATGGCTAGCCCCGGTACACAGCTTCCTATGGCATCGGGATAGATCGGGGTCGGCCACTAGGGCCGATGGCCCAGCTCCGCCTGCTCTGGCGGAAGCTTTCCCGCAGGCACAGTCTCCATTCGGAGTTCTCCCTAATGACCTCCTTTCTCTGCAACCTGCAGTTGCCGACCAGCCTGACCCATCAGATGTCCTGGCCCTGGGCCTCGCGTAACCTGTTTCATTTAGGGCATCTGGTGGACCCTAGAACATGAAAGTTGTTGACCTTCTCGGAGTTCCAGGCCAAACACGACCTCCCCCGACAGACGTTTTACAGCTACTTACAAATAAGACACGTCGCACAAGCTAGGGCCCCCCACCTACAGTTCTCCCTGTCCTCCCCATTCGAGCAGATAATTCTGGAATGAAGGAATCGCAGAGGGCTGATTTCAGACATTTACCGCATTCTCAACACACACCACTTCCAAACGAGAGGTAAACATTTATATATGAAACGCTGGGAGAGGGAACTGGGTGAGGAGCTCTCCCTTGAGGCTTGGCAGGGGGTGTGGCGTCAGGCGGCCAAGTCATCTCTGTGTACACTGTACAAAGAGAATTCCTACAAAATCCTCTTTTTCTGGTATCAGACTACCGACATACTCCACAAAATATACCCCTCTACCTCAGACCGCTGCTGGCGATGTCTGAGGGAGCGGGGCTCCCTGTTCCACATTTACTGGGCCTGTCCCTTGATTGCCCCATACTGGCTCATGACCCAAATGCTGCTTCAACGTCTATTTGATGTGTCAGTACCCCACTCCCCTAAATTTTTCTTACTAGGCCTGTCACAACCTCCATTAGCCAGGCCGTGCCGGAAGCTGCTTAGGGATATCCTGACAGCAGCCCATTGCCTGATAGCCCTTAACTGGAAAAATTAATTGCCCCGTCCACGGAAGCCTTATACTCTAGGATCAAGGATGTTGAACTCATGGAGAGAATGACTGCCAGAGTGAGAGATAGGCTTGAAGAGCATGACTTGGTCTGGGGGAGATGGCGGCTACTGGAGGATTGATGGTGAGCCGCTACGAGTACGGTGATGTAGACCACTGGCGTTCTATTTCTTTTTCCTTCTTTCTCTCTTTTTTTCTCTCTTCTACTCTTTTTGTTCACAATGTTAATGGTCCTTGCTATGTTATGAATCAGGCATTCGAGCCGGACAGCAAACCTTGGGTGGCCTTTTGGTTGCTAGCACGGATGGCTGACCTGCAATGTCTTCCATCCGGCTGCGCACCCTCGGTCGGATTGCCTAATATTGCTGCACCCTCTAATGCTGTGTTACCTTGCACTGTCTATTTGAACTGGGCCCCACAGATTTTGGGAGCCGTATTGCTGTATGCCTGTACTATTGTTTTTGTCTTGCAACCACGAAAAATAAATAAATTGTTATTTGGAATAAATCATAAGTTTGAATTATAACTTGCCAAATGCACTTAGCGACAGTGGATTTTGACGCTGCCTGTCCCTTCTTAGGACCCTCTGGCAGAAGAAATAAGACATCAGTCTTACGAATCGGAGCAGTTTTTTTAAATACATTTTCACTGCTCTCACTACATCAAGACAATGTAGTGACCTTTCTTTCCTGGAACAAGATCTTGGGAAAAACCCTGGCAGGACAATATCTTCATTCAGATGAAAGCCTGAAACCACTTTTCGCAAAAACCTGGACGAGGGCGTAACACCACTCTGTCCTCATGAATAATCAAATATTACTCCTTACAAGAAAGAGCAGCCAATTCTGAAATCCTCCTTGCTGAGGATATAGCAAACGAAATTATCAGCTTCCTAGTCAGAAGGACTAAGGGAACATGCTGCAACAGTTCGAATGGCTGTTTTTGTAACACTGACAAAACTAAATTTAAGTCCCAAGGGCTTAAGAGTGATTTAACTGGCGGATTAATCCGCAGCACTCCTTGCATGAAACCCTGGACTAAAGAATGCATAGCAAGCAGTCTTTGAAATAAAAATTTATAAGGCTGAGACTTGGCCCTTAATAGTACTCATGGCCATCTTCCTCTCTATGCTTAAATGCAGAAAGGTAAGAATTCTGCCTATGATATATCTCCGAGGGTACCAACCCTTGGATTCACACCGGGAAACATACGCTTTCCAGGCTCTATATTATATTAGACATGTGCATTCGTTTTCGTCCGAATGCATTTTTCGTCCTAATTTCAGGTATTTTCATTTTGACAAACGATAACGAAAGCACAGAATAAGAAAAACGAAAGATCCGACATAAATAAATGCTTTATTTTCGTTTTCCTTGTTACAACAGTTCGATATAGAATAGGAGATTCGAAGTGACTCTGACAATAACAATCTGTGTCTATAGAACCTGTGGTCGAATGTGCCTAACCTTACCTCTATTAATCCAAGATTATATAGAGAAAATATTCGACAGAGAAAAAAGATTTGACAGAGAGAAAAGATTCTGCAAGTTACTGTTCTAAAAAGTGTTTGGGGACCTAAGTCCTGACCCAGGGAACATGTATCAATGCAAAAAAAAGTTTTAAAAACTGCAGTTTTTTCGGGAGCAGTGATTTTAATAATGATTAAAGTGAAACAATAAAAGTATAATATTCCTTTAAATTTCATAGCTGGGGGGTGTCTATAGTATGCCTGTGAAGGGGCGCATGTTTCTGGTGCTTAGAACTGTCCCTGCACAAAGTGTCATTTATGCAGGAAAAAAAGTCCTTTAAAATCACTCGCAGCTATTATGAATTGTCGGCTCCGTAATACAGAGAACACTCATTGAAAGTCATTGATAAAATAAATAAATAAATAAATTTTAAAAAAAGTGTGGGGGTCCTCCAAATTCAATTACCAGGCCCTTCAGGTCTGGTATGGATATTAAGAGGAACCCTGTGTCAAATAAAAAAAAAAATTGACGTGGGGTTCCCCCTAAAAATTCATACCAGACCCTTTATCCAAGCACGCAACCTGGCAGGCCGCAGGAAAAGAGGGGGGGACACGAGAGCACCCCCCCTCCCTCCTGAACACTACCAGGCCACATGCCCTCAACATTGGGAGGACCTTGTCCCTCAAAGCACCTTGTCCCCATGTTGATGTGGAGAAGGGCCTCATTCCCACAACCCTGGCCGGTGGATGTGGGGGTCTGCAGGCGGGGGGCTTATCAGAATCTGGAAGCCCCCTTTAACAAGGGGACCCCCAGATCCCGGCCCCCCCCCTGTTTGAAATGGTAAGGGGGTACAAAAGTACCCCTACCATTTCACAAAGAAAGTATAAAAAATAGTTAAATAAGACAAACACACTTTTGAAAAATTCCTTTATTAAAAATAAAAAAATAACAAAAAGATTCCAGCGGTGGTAATCCACTCTTGCTATCCAGCGACAAATGATATCTCTCCAGCGATGGTTGATCTGATCCAGCGCAGCGAATCCATCCATCTTCTGTCTCCACGGAGGAGACACTGTGGGGATCCCGGCAGCCTGACGTTTGTTATATGCGGAGGGCGGGGCCACCCGTCACCTGATCCCGCCCCCCTCTGACGCAAGGGGAAACCCGGGCTTCCCTGTGACGTATGGGTGACCCCGCCCCTTCTCATTTAACGGAAACCTGCCTGTGTTACATCAGAGGGGGCGGGGTCACCCATACGTCACAGGGAAGCCCAGGTTTCCCCTTGCGTCAGAGGGGGGCGGGGTCAGGTGGCGGGTGGCCCCGCCCTCCGCATATAACAAACGTCAGGCCGCCGGGATCCCTGCAGTGTCTCCTCTGTGGAGACAGAAGATGGATGGATTCGCTGCGCTGGATCAGATCAGCCATCGCTGGAGAGATATCATCTGTCGCTGGATAGCAAGAGTGGATTACCACCACTAGAATCTTTTTTTATTTTTAATAAAGGAATTTTTCAAAAGTGTGTTTGTCTTATTTAACAATTTTTTACACTTTCTTTGTGAGTTTTCTTTTCTTTTGTACCCCCTTACCATTTCAAACAGAGGGGGCTTCCAGATTCTGATAAGCCCCCCACCCGCAGACCCCCACAACCACCGGCCAGGGTTGTGGGGATGAGGCCCTTCTCCACATCAACATAGGGACAAGGGCCGCTCTCTCGCCCCCTCTTTTCCTGCAGCCTGCCAGGTTGCGTGCTCGGATAAAGGGCCTGGTATGGATTTTTAGGGGGACCCCCACGTCAATTTTTTTTAAATTTGACGGGGGGTTCCCCTTAATATCCATACCAGACCTGAAGGGTCTGGTATGGATATTTAGGGGGGACCCCACGTCAATTTTTTTTCTTTAATTTGACACAGGGTTCCCCTTAATATCCATACCAGACCTGAGGGGCCTGGTAATTGAATTTGGGGGACCCCCACGCTTTTTTTTTCTTTTTTTTATCAATGACTTTCAATGAGTGTTCTCTATATTATGGAGCCGACAATTCATAATAGCTGCGAGTGATTTTAAAGGACTTTTTTTCCTGCATAAATGACACTTTGTGCAGAGACAGTTCTAAGCACCAGAAACATGTGCCCCTTCACAGGCATACTATAGACACCCCCCAGCTACGAAATTTAAAGGATTTAAACTTTAAACTTTTATTGTTTCACTTTAATCATTATTAAAATCACTGCTCCCGAAAAAACAACCGTTTTTAAAACTTTTTTTTGCATTGATACATGTCCCCTGGGGCAGGACCCAGGTCCCCAAACACTTTTTAGGATAGTAACTTGCATATTAGCCTTTAACCACTTGCTTACTGGGCACTTAAACCCCCCTCATGCCCAGAACAATTTTCAGCTTTCAGCGCTGATGCACTTTGAATGACAATTGCGTGAGCATACAACACTGTACCCAAATTAAATTTTTATCATTTTTTTCCCACAAATAGAGCTTTCTTTTGGTGGTATTTAATTACTGCTGGGAGTTTTATTTTTTGCTAAACAAACAAAAAAAGATGCAAAAAAAAAAAATCATGTTTAATAGTTTGTTATAAAATTTTGCAAACAGGTTATTTTTCTCCTTCATTGAAGTGCGCTGATGAGGCCGCACTGATAGGCTGCACTGGTGGGCACTGATAGGCTGCATTGGTGGGCACTGATAGGCTGCACTGGTGGGCACTGATAGGCATAGTTAAGGTGGGACTAATAGGCACAGATAAGGCGGCACCGATGGGCACAGATAAGGCGGCACTGATGGGCAAAGATGGGCACAGATAAGATGGCACAGATGGGTGGCACAGATGGGTGGCACTAAGGGGCACTGATAGGTACCACTGATAGATGGGACTGATGGGCACTGATAGGTGGCACTGATAGGTGGCTCTGATAGGTGGCACTGCTGGGCACTGATGGGCGGCACTGCTGGGCACTGATGGGCACTGGTAGATGACACTGATGGGCACAGATATGTGGCACTGGGGTGCAGCACCTTTGTTGAGGTAGATTGTGGGCACTGTGGGCACTGCTGGGTGGCACTATGGGCACTGCTGGGTGGCACTGACAGGGGGGACACATTTTTTATTGATGTGGCACTGGCAGGGGGCAGGTGGGCACTGTCAGGGCTGGCCGTGATCGGGACTTATGTCCCGATCACGGCCGCCGGTGATCGGCTCTTTTTTTTTCTCCTCGCGCTGTCAGCGCGAGGAGGAATAATAGCCAATTACCGGCTCCGTTGTCTCACATGATCAGCTGTCATTGGCTGACAGCTGATCACGTGATAAAGGGGTCGGGATCGACCCCTTGCTCGGATCAGTGATCAGGCGAGTCTCATAGACTTGCCGATCACAGAGCGCGCCCCTCAGGGGGCACGCAGGCCGCTCGTGCACAGGACGACGTCAATAGTTGTAGTCCCGGCAAAGGAGATCTGCGCTGTAGCCGTCATTCGGCTATAGTGCGGGTCTCAAGTGGTTAAAATTAGCACTTTAGATTTTGAACGTGGAGTCCCATAGACTTTAATAGGGTTCTAAAGTTCACACGAAGTATGCTATATACTAGCTCCGTCTAATCTTCTTTATACATTCAACAGACACCATAAACCTTCAAAGACAGATTCGACCGTAATTCATGTGGATTTTCGGACGAATGCAATTTTTGAACGAAAAACGAAATAAATAAAAACGAATTTCGGGAGTAACTAAATAAATAAATTTTTCGTACAAAAACGAAATTCCGAAACAAAATATTTTACTCTGCACATGTTTCATAGTTTGAATAAAGACACCGGTCCATCAAGTTCAACCTGAGTGTCTACAATTGTCCCTATCCCTGTACATTGCACACTCACATCGGTCCCTAACCTTAAGGGGCCCACAATCCAAGGTCCCCATTCATATGCTATGGCCAATTTTTTTTTGACCGAAGCCAATTAACCTACCTGCATGTCTTTGGATTGTGGGAGGAAACCGGAGTACCTGGAGGAAACCCACGCAGGCACAGGGAGAACATGCAAACTCCAGGCAGGTAGTGTTGTGGTTGGGATTTGAACCAGTGACCCTTCTTACTGCTAGGTGAGAGTGCTAACCACTACACCACTGTGCTGCCCTTATAATGCCCTGTCTATAATATATAGCTCTAGAAGCTGGCTTCCTAGCATTAATCAAAGTAGAGATAACTGACCTGGAAAGCCAACGTTTATTCAGAATGTGGGTCTCAATAGCCAAGCCGTTAAATTTAGCATTTGTAAAGTAGGATGGAATATCGGCCCCTGAGATAGCAGGTCTGGCCTTAGTGGGAGGAGCCCTGGGCCCTCCACTGCCATCTTTACGATCTCTGCGTACCATGACCTTCTGGGCCATGCTGGTGCTACCGGTATTACCGATTTTCTTTCCAGCTTGATCCTGCAAAGAACTTGAGGTAGCAACTGAAATCGGGGAAAAGTGCATAGATCAGTAAAAACTGATCCCACTGGGTCACCAACGCATCTGTTCCGTATGCGAGTGGATCTTCTGTCCTGGATGCAAAGTTGTCTAGCTTTGTGTTAAATCTGGACGCTAGAAGGTTTACGTCCGGAGTCCCCCATCTTTGGCAAACAGCCTGAAACACTTTGGGGTGAAGAGACCATTCTCCTGGGAATAACTGCCGGTGACTTAGATAGTCCACCTGTCAATTCTCTACTCCCGGAATGAAAACTGCCGATAGGCATGGGACATTCTCTTCTGTCCAAGTTAGAATCTGGTTCACCTCTCTCTGAGCTGAGAGACTCTTGGTGACCCCTTGTGATTGATATATGCTACAGCCGTGGCATTGTCAGACTGGATCCTGGCAGGACAATTCTTTAACCTGGAGGTCCAGGTTTCTAGAGCCAGATACACTGCCGGAATTTCTAGGATGTCAATGGACAAGGCTCCTACTCGAAAAAGACAACTTCTCCTGCGCTCTGGTGTCCTGGTCTTCAAAGTGTGATACCAACAGTTTAAGATGGTAGTGTCAAAAAGGTCTTGCAGCCCTCCTTAGAATATTGGGTATTCAAATACGGGAAAAACAAAACAAAAAAGGAAGGCGCACTGACCTAGTGCATTACCATAAAAAAAGCTTTATTGAGAACAGAACAAATAGCAAGTACAAGTATTGATAAAAGGCATGATCAATACAAATGGATCCATCGCACCAAACATCGACACATCCAGATCTGATGTCAGGTAGATTGATTGATGAATACCCCAACGTAAACACTGACGCGTTTCAGGGGAGAACCCCTTTCTTCACAGCCAAAACAAGCAAATCTTTTTCTTGTTTTGGCTCTGAAGAAAGGGGTTCTCCCCTGAAACGGGTCAGCCGTTTACGTTGGGGTATTCATCAATCAATCTACCTGACATCAGATCTGGATGTGTCGATGTTTGGTGCGATGGATCCATTTGTATTGATCATGCCTTTTTATCAATAATCGTTTGTGAGTAGCCATTTTGCTATTTGTTCTGAATAAAGCTTTTTTTATGGTAATGCACTAGGTCAGTGCGCCTTCCTTTTTTGTTTTGCAAGGCTCCTACTCCCCAGGTTGAAAGGCTGGCATCTATCATTACTACCTTCCAGATAATTGTTCTGAAGAACTTTCCCTTCAGCAGGTTCCAAGATAGTAACCACCAACTGAGGCTTTGGGACACTAATGGGGACAGCCATATTGGCAAGTCCAAAGCTTGAATCGTTTTGTTCCAAGCAGACTACTGCTTTCAGTTTCAAATGGAATTGAGCATAGGGAACTGCTTCGATTTAAGCTACCATCTTCCCTAACAACCTCATGCAAAGGCGAATTGAAGGATTTATCTTCGACCTGATCATCCTCACCAGCTCCTGTATGGAGCTGATCCTTGCGGGAGGCAATAACACCCCTTTTCTGGGCTGTGTCTATGATCAGGTCCAGATACTCCAGCCTTGTTAGTGGCTTTAAGAGGATATCTTTAGGTTGAGAATCCAACCCAAACCTTCCAGGTAACTGCTTGTGATGGCTACACCTTGCTTCAAGCAAGCCACTGACTGGTCTATTAACAATAGATAGTCTAAGTAAGCCAAGACAGTTATGCCCTGTGCCCTTAACCTGACTAGAGGTGGGGCTAATACCTTAGTGAATACCCAAGGTGCTGTAGCAAGCCTGAAGGGCAAGGCTATTAACTGAAAATGCTTCTGTTTTACTTTGAACCGCAGAAACCTCTGGTGAGGAGGAAATATATGGACAAGCAGCTATGCATCTCTGATGTCGATGGACGCCAGAAGTTGTTCTCCTTGCAGGATAGAAACGACTGACTTGATTGACTCCATGCAAATGGAGCGGATTTTCAGGAACCAATTTAGATTACGTAGATCTAGACTTGGTCCGATATCCCCATTTGGCTTTGGCACCGTAATTAGGTTTGAGTAAAACCCCAAACCTTGCTCTTGTTTGGGAATCTGTCTGATCACCCCTTGAGCCAATAATCGGTCTAATGCTTGCAACAGGGATTGCCTTTTCCCTGGATCTTTGGGAACGATTGATCTCAGAAAACGAGATAGTGGAAACTCTCAAAGCTCTAGCTTGTATCCTAGAGACACTGTGTAGAGAGTCCATTTGTCCTGAATCTCCCTTTGCCAGTACATCAGAAGTCTTCCCCCCACCTTGGTGAGGGGAGATGCCTCTTCATAACGAGGTCTTGTATTCTGCTTTGCAGACTTGTAGCCCCAGGTCTTCCTTTATGCCTGGTCTGATGGCAGAGGCCAAACAGTTTAAATGAAGGACACTTATATTTTCTTTTGACTGGCAAAAGAGTACTATTTCCACTGGAAATTGTTTGAATGTATTTATCCAAACTATCGTCAAATAATCTTTTTCCCTTAAAGGGGAAACTAGTTAGAAGGTTCTTACAAGTCGTCTCAGCTGACCAACCCTTTAACCAAAGGGTCCTTCGCATATGTACAAGTACAAATGCAAGGCGTGATGCGTGGTGAATATAACCCTTCATAGCGTCTACAGCAAAGCATAATGCTTTAGGTAGCTCGGCCAGTTCCTGTGCTTATTGTGCAGGGAGCTCATCTGAGAGCATCTGTGAACTGGTCCTTTAAGGACTGACAGATGCCTATAGCTGCAATTGCAGGCTGAGCAACAGTACCTGCTAAGAAAACTATTTTTTTAACAGACCTTCCAACTTCTTATCTGTTGGATCTTTAAGCATAAGCGCATTGTTCACATTGGAAATCGCAGCGCCAACAGCTGGAACTTTCCATCTTTTAGTGAATCTTTCTCCCATAGGATAGAGCTTTGCGAATCTCTTTGGAAGGGAAAAAATGCTTATCCAGATGATCCCATTCGGTATAAATAAGCTTTTTTAGTAATGCGTGGACGGGAAACGCATGCAAAGGCTGTAAAGGCTTCAAAGAACCCAAGGAAGAGACTGGCCCTTCAGCTAACTCTGTTAGGGGTAGCATGCAAGTTGAGCGAACCATCTTTGCAAGCCTCTGTACTTCAGATTGTGAAGCAGGGATCCTTGGGAACTTCAAGTATTGTTTCCTCTGCAGAGAAATAATCGCATGTCTTTCCTCCCGATCATCTGAGGGCAATACCCCATCCTGTCCCCATAATTCTCTTGGACCCTCCACTGACTGTAAAGAGTCTAAGGTGGGAGAGGGGGATCTAGGACGCTTCCTATACACTGGATGGAGGATGCGATTATAGCCGCTAATCTTCCTTCTAAGCCTTGCAAGGCAGAGGAAAATGCATCTTCAGTCACATCTACAGGGCTGAAGTGTGTGAAGCAGTTGCACCACCGCTAGCTTCCAATGACTCACCCTGGCTTGCCATGTCTTATCTCTCTGAAGAGGAAGACAGTATGGAGGCATAACTGGGATTCCTTCCCAGCGCCTGGGGGGTGACACCTTATGTACCTTTACGGTAGGTCTGGAAGACATAGTGCAAAGCACAAGCAGAGGTACACACAAAATATTTGCTTGACAACAATTCTAGCAAAGACAATGTCACCAAAATAACAGTTCTTTTGCTGCTAAGTAACAATAGTTTTTCCTGTCTGTAAATGCCTGTTTACACCCTTACATGTCCAGCACTCTTGTGTCTCTTAGTGTGACAGACTGCCTCTCTTCAGTTAAAAAGTCTTTCTGAAATGAGAGTGTCTGTGATATAAAGCCTCAGGTGGAACCTGATTGGCATCCTCAGAGCTTCCCCTCAGCTGTGCGGCGAGTGCTGTGTGTGTGGACGTTACATCCATACACAGCGCCACGTGACCTTGCGGACATGCCCCTCTGCGCTCTCAGGCCTTGCTAGGGACCCAAATGGCCAACACAAAGTAAGGCCATATAGAAGTTTATACACATCTCTGTATTAGCAACTGCTGTATTTTTTACCAAATCCCACAAGATCTAATTAAGTAAGAACCCCCTCTGCTGCTGGGACCACACATGTTCTGAGACAGAGCTGCACTAAGACACATACATAGGTAGTGTAAGTTACTCCTTATAGAGGAGACATTTATAAGGCATTTAAGGTATATTGAAGGAAAAAGCAAAGCTTCTTCCCCTACCTTGTCCTCGCTGCAGGATACTGCTGATTTAACAGACAGATCCAACTTTCACTCATCACGGCGGGCAGCGTAGTTTAAACCTTCAAAAACTGGGGCCCTTTTAATAGGGGTCCCACTCCTTTGGGCCTTGTATAGCACCCCTCAGGACAACTTTAGGAAATGTAGCAAGACCAAAAAGAGTCCTGGTTCCTAGGGTCCAGCTCTCAGAGAGAAGCTTTACAGGCAAAAACCTTGTTCTTGAATCGAGGTCCAGGTACCATCCTATGGCTTCAATGGCGAAGATGGATCCAGTTGTGGAGGCCTTTTAAATCCAGCATGGATCCCTCCTGGAGCTCCACAGAGCACATCTTCACTCGTGACCAACACCTTAGACACTGGCGAAAAAACTGAGTGCTCCTGGAAGGAGGAGGGGTTATATAGGGGAGTCAACTTCCTGTATTGGTTATACCAGTGTAAACACCTGAAGGTAGGCCTATAACCCACCAAGTAATTGCTTGAGACTCTGTGTCTTATGATGTACGATAAAGAAAGTTTAATTGTTGGCCACACGATGCGAGGCAGTGGATTGCCTCACACTGCACTGTGCTGAAAAAAAGAACTGCATGCAAAATTATTAATCATCTGATCCCAAGGCTTTTTCTGGCAACGCAATGCTGAGATACACTGCCAGTGTGTTATTTGTATATAAACCACACTCACGATATGAGAGCTCTCATAACGGTTAGATAGAGTCTCTGCTCATCCATAGCTGCTTACATGGTTGATATTTACTACATCTTTCAGGATATTTCATGATGACATGCTTTGTTGATACACTATTCTGTGACAGTGTTTAACCTGTTGTGTTTCTCTGATTGTAAATGGAACCATGTGACATTTAAACGGGTTGACCAAGTTGTTATTATTTTAATTACATAGTCAGAATTTTGGGTTTGTGGTTATCTATCCTGTTTTCAGTACTGTGTGCTTCAAAAAACTTTTAGCAAATTTTGTATTTATCCCTTAATACCATTTCTTGTTATTTTGTTATGACAAAGGTATTGTTTAATCAGTAGGCCCATAGCGAAGATGTAAAAGTTTATTTTTTCCATAAAGGGTATACAGGTGCAAGAGCTGATCTAGTCCACAAATAAACATTTTTGTCCTTACCATCTTACCCTGTAGTCATCAACCTACAGTGTGTTGAAAGTTGCTAAAATTTGATTCAGGCTGATTGAAGGATGCACACAATGGTAGAGGACCGCAGAGAATATTTGCTTCTCCTTTTGCCCTTTTGCCCTTTTGCTCCTTTTGTCCTCTACCAAGATGGTGTTGCAGTCGTCTTTAGTATCAAAAGGACTTTCACAAATGCAGTACATTCAGTGGCTGGCTGGTGGCATTTCTTGGGCAAAGCTTTTGTATTCAAATTAGTGGATTTTGTAGCAGTATTCAATGAAAGGAACCCCCAAAAATCAGTGCATCACATCATGATCTACACTGATCAGTGATCACAAAAATTTGAAGTACCTAAAGGTGGCCAAGGGACTGAGACTACATCAAGCCAGATGGGTGCTTTTCTTTTTTAGATTTGTGTTCCATATCACATACAAACTCGGGTCCAAAAACCATCAAACCAGATGCCCTGTTTCGAATGTTCGACGTCCCCAAGCAACTGCCCTTCTCCGATACCATCTTATCATCCAGGAACTTTTTGTAAGTAGACCTTTTAACTGTTGTGGTCGGAAGACAAGATTTTTGTGCCTGAAGAGGTCCATTTGGCAGTACTTGAGCTGTGCCATGAACATCCACTAGCTGACCCCTTTCGGAATCTGTAAGACCACTGACTTAATACAATGCCTGTTCTGGTGGTCAGATCTGATCAAGGACTGCAAAGCTTACTTAAGCTCCTGTATCATCTGTACACATAAGAAAAGCAGTAGGAACAAAGGTAGGGGTTTGCTCCGATAACTGAAAGACAGTGGGGGGTGATTGCAATGGACTTTATCGTTGAACTCCCTCCATCTGAAGGGTATTCTGTGATCTTCATTGTGACTGATCATTTCTCCAAGATGGATACATTTCTGCCCATTAAAAGTTCCCCCTCCCACAATGGAGACAGCTCAGATCTTCAGAAAAGAAATCATAAGGCTTCATGGCATCTCTGCCAATATTGTCTCTGATCGTGGAGTCCAGTTGACTTTCAGATTCTGTGGGGCGCTCTGTGGGACTTTGAAGGTCGAACTCTCATTCTCTTCTGCCTACCATCCACAGACAAATGGGAAGACCGAGAGAACAAGCCAGACTCTGGAACAATGTATCCAATGTTCTACATCTTTTTCTCAAGAGAATTGGGTACCCTTATTACTCTTGGCCAAGTTTGTGTATAACAACTGTACACTCTCTGCAACCAAACAATCTCCATTCTACGCAAACTTTGGTTATCAGCCATCATTCCTGTCCAGTAAATTACCAGAATCTTTTATTCCAACTTTCCAAGATACTTTGAACTTCTTCCAGCAGAGCAACAAAATCTTGCAGGAGACAATAGCCAAAGCGCATGAAGAGAGTAAAAAGATTTTTGACAAGAAGCGGAGAGACAAGCTGATTCTGAAACCTGAGGAACAGGTTTGACAGTCTTCTGCAAATCTGAAACTAGCATGCCCCCCAAAAAAGTTGGGGCCACATTTCGTGGGGCCTTTTCCTGTTAAGAGGAAGATTACCAATGCATCCTACGAACTGTCATTGCATGACTCTTAAGATTCATCTGATATTTCATCTGTCTCTGCTAAAACTAGACATGTGCTTTCGTTTTCGTCCGAATGCATTTTTGTCCGAATTTTAGCTATTTTCATTTTCATTTTTACAAACGATAACGAAAGCACAGAATCCGAAAAACGAAACATCCGACATAAATAAATGCTTTATTTTTGTTTTCGTTGTTACAACAGTTTGATATAGAATAGGAGATTCGACGTGACTCTGACAATAACAATCTGTGTCTATAGAACCTGTGGTCGAATGTGCCTAACCTTACCTCTATTAGTCCAAGATTATATAGAAAAAAATATTCGACAGAGAAAAAAGATTTGACAGAGAGAAAAGATTCTGCAAGTTACTGTCCTAAAAAGTGTTTGGGGACCCAGGTCCTGCCCCGGGGGACATGTATCAATGCAAAAAAAAAGTTTTAAAAACTGCAGTTTTTCGGGAGCAGTGATTTTAATAATGATTAAAGTGAAACAATAAAAGTGTAATATTGCTTTAAATTTCATACGGAGGGGGTATGCCTGTGAAGGGGCGCATGTTTCTGGTGCTTAGAACTGTCCCTTCACAAAGTGTCATTTATGCAGGAAAAAAGGTCCTTTAAAATCACTCGCAGCTATTATGAATTGTCGGCTCCGTAATACAGAGAACAATCATTGAAAGTCATTGATAAAAAAATAATTGATAAAAAAGCGTGGGGGTCCCCCAAATTCAATTACCAGGCCCTTCAAGTCTGGTATGGATATTAAGGGGAACCCCGCATCAAATTGTTAAAAAAATTGACGTGGGGGTCCCCCTAAAAATCCATACCAGACCCTTTATCCGAGCACGCAACCTGGCAGGCCGCAGGAAAAGAGGGGGGGGACGAGAGAGCGCTCCCCCTCCCTCCTGAACCGTACCAGGCCACATGCCCTCAACATTGGGAGGATGCTTTGGGGGTCTGTGACCCCTCAAAGCACCTTGTCCCCATGTTGATGTGGAGAAGGGCCTCATCCCCACAACCCTGGCCGGTGGTTGTGGGGGTCTGCGGGTGGGGGGCTTATCAGAATCTGGAAGCCCCCTTTAACAAGGGAACCCCCAGATCCCGACCCCCACCTGTTTGAAATGGTAAGGGGGTACAAAAGTACCCCTACCATTTCACAAAGAAAGTGTAAAAAATACTTAAATAAGACAAACACACTTTTAATCCACTCTTGCTATCCAGCGACGGGCGATCATCTCTCCGGAGTCCAGCGATGGCTGATCTGAATCAGCGCAGCGAATCCATCCATCTTCTGTCTCCACGGAGGAGACACTGCGGGGATCCCGGCGGCCTGACGTTTGTTATATGCGGATGGCGGGGCCACCCACCACCAGACCTCGCCCCCTCTGACGCAAGGGGAAACCCGGGCTTCCCTGTGACGTATGGGTGACCCCGCCCCCCTCTGATGTAACACAGGCAGGTTTCCGTTACATCAGAGGGGGCGGGGTCACCCATACATCACGGGGAAGCCCAGGTTTCCCCTTGCGTCAGAGGGGGGTGGGGTCAGGTGACGGGTGTCCCCGTCCTCCGCATATAACAAACATCAGGCCGCTGGGATCCCGCAGTGTCCCCTCCGTGGAGATAGAAGATGGATGGATTCACTGCGCTGATTCAGATCAGCCATCGCTGGACCCCGGAGAGATCATCGTCCGTCGCTGGATAGCAAGAGTGGATTACCACCGATGGAATCTTTTTTTATTTTTTTTTATTTTTAATAAAGGAATTTTTCAAAAGTGTGCTTGCCTTATTTAACTATTTTTTACACTTCTTGTGAAATGGTAGGGGTACTTTTGTACCCCCTTACCATTTCAAACAGGGGGGGGCCGGGATCTGGGGGTCCCCTTGTTAAAGGGGGCTTCCAGATTCTGATAAGCCCCCCACCCACAGACCCCCACAATCACTGGCCAGGGTTGTGGGGATGAGGCCCTTCTCCGCATCAACATGGGGACAAGGTGCTTTGAGGGGTCACAGACCCCCAAAGTATCCTCCCAATGTTGAGGGCATGTGGCCTGGTATTGTTCAGGAGGGAGGGGGGGCCGCTCTCTGGTCCCCCCCTCTTTTCCTGCGGCCTGCCAGGTTGCGTGCTCGGATAAAGGGTCTGGTCTTTTTAGGGGGGACCCCCACGTAAATTTTTTTTAAATTTGGCACGGGGTTCCCCTTAATATCAGGTCTGGTATGGATATTTAGGGGGAACCCCACGTCAATTTCTTTTTTAAATTTGACACAGGGTTCCCCTTAATATCCATACCAGACCTAAAGGGCCTGGTAATTGAATTTGGGGGACCCCCACGCTTTTTTTTTATTTTTTATTTTTTATCAATGACTTTCAATGAGTGTTCTCTGTATTACGGAGCCGACAATTCATAATAGCTGAGAGTGATTTTAAAGGACTTTTTTTCCTGCATAAATGACACTTTGTGTAGGGACAGTTCTAAGCACCAGAAACATGCGCCCCTTCACAGGCATACTATAGACACCCCCCCCTCCCCGTACGAAATTTAAAGGAATATTACACTTTTATTGTTTCACTTTAATCATTATTAAAATCACTGCTCCCGAAAAAACTACCGTTTTTAAAACTTTTTTTGCATTGATACATGTCCCCTGGGGCAGGACCCGGGTCCCCAAACACTTTTTAGGACAGTAACTGGCATATTAGCCTTTAAAATTAGTACTTTCGGTTTTTAACGTTGGAGTCCCATAGACTTTAATAGGGTTCTAAAGTTCACACGAAGTATGCTATATACTAGCTCCGTCGAATCTTCTTTATACATTCGACAGACACCATAAGCCTTCAAAGACAGATTCGACCGTAATTCATGTGGATTTTCGGACGAATGCAATTTTTGAACGAAAAATGAAATAAATAAAAACGAATTTCGGGAGTAACTAAATAAATTAATTTTTCGGACGAAAACGAAATTCCGAAACAAAATATTTTACTCTGCACATGTCTAGCTAAAACCCATGATTCCTGATCCCTTTCCAGGTTGTAACATAGGTCCACCTGAACCAGTATTTATTAATGGGGAAGACGGATACGAGGTAGAATCCATCTTGGACTGGATAAGAAATCAGTCACAATTCCTGATCAAATGGAAGAGGTACGGGGCTGAAGAGAACTCCTGGGAACCCTAGACTAGCATACATACATACCAAGGACCTGATCCAAACCTTCTTTCATAGCCATCCTGAGAAAATACCCCCCCCCCTTTCTTGGTTGAACATTAGACGCCCTCTGTGTGTGATCTTTTTTGGCTTGGGCCCATCATTTCTGACCTCCCTGGCTTTTCCATCTTGGCTGATCTGGGACAGCGGAATACTTCTCCCCATTTCTTTTAATCGGATGCATTTTTCCTAACATCTCAAGAAACATGGTTAGATCTCATGTTGTTATTCTATTATATGTTCAATATGCAATGTTTATTCATATATTTTGTATGATAATTGCTTATTATGTTTGTTTTTGCTTTTTATTAATTTACAGCCAACCAATGAACCACTATCCCCTGCAGAAGAGTTTTAATCACTACAAACTTCAAAACGCATTGGGCATCGCCTGACCCAGTTCAAGTGGTTGTCTGTATACATACACACATATGTTTCTTGAATTTGTATTTTGTATAATAGATATATGCCTCCTATTGTGACTTGTCATAAGTCACCAATTCATTTTAAAAACTTTTCTAATAAAATATCAATATATTTTCATTACATTTATTTGTCAAGGAATTTCTGCCTTTAAAAGTCCCACAGAGGAACCTGCTTTATTTTGTATTCAATTTTCAGGGATGTGTGCAGCAATTTCCGGTTTCATAGATTGATGGTACGATCACAACTTACTCCATCCAGAGGCTGCCCATAGGGAGGGGTTAATGTCAGGAAAGGAACATTGACCTGAGAAACCCTACCCATTGGGCAGAATATAGTGTTATGGCAACACCACCACACCACTACCAAAAGACAATTTTTCTGACCCTGTTCAACGGGGGCATGTAATTACAGTTCTTGATATAATATTTCACAGCAGGGCCCGTTCCAGCGTCCACCAAGAGTAACTGTGAGGACTTACAGTGTTGTGGCACCAGCACCACCTCCACCACCAAAGGCCCAATTTTTTTACCACTGTTCAACAATGGCATGTAATTACAATTCTTGATATAATAGTTCACAGCAGGGCGTTCCAGCGCCCACCAAGAGTAACTGTGAGGGCTTACAGTGTTGTGGCAACACCAACACCTTAGGCCCAAATTTCTGCAGCGCATATAGGGCAGACCCCTACTTTCAAACATCCAACTTACAAATGACTCCTACTTGCAAACGGAAGGAGACAACAGGAAGTGAGATGAAATCTACACCTAGGAAGGGTAATTCTCTCCTGTAAAGCCCCATACACACTATCAGTTTTTCCTTCGGATTTACCAAAACCATATAATATGACGTCAAACCTTAGGAGTTTCAATTTTTATGCAATCAGGCAGGCCCTTGTACTACATGGTTTTGGCAAACCTGAAGGAAAAATTCAGCAAAAAAACTGATAGTGTGTACGGGGCTTAAGAGTTGATATGGGAAAAATGTGTCTCCTCTCCACTGATGCTTTATCACCAATCCTTGTTTCACTAAAAACCCCAAATTTTCAAAAAACATTTGTCTGTGGGACAGAAGGTGAGGTGAAATCTTCTGAAGAGATGCACAGACAGCAAAACAAATGTTACAGGAGTGATAACCCTTCCCTATGTTTTCCAAAAAGCTTAAAAATAGATTTTTTGACTGGAGCTACACTTTAAAAATGTACCAGTTCAAAATTACAAACAGATTCTACTTTAAAACAAACCTACAGTCCCTGTCTTGTTTGTACCGCCTGTATACTGCTGTTCAGACAATATAGGGCCTGGGGACCCCACGCCTTTCCTTTTTTTAATTTGGGTGCGGGGTTCCCCTTAATATCAGTACAAGACCCAAAGGGCCTGGTAATGGATTGGGGGGTACCCATGCCATTTGTCTCACTGATTTTCATCCATATATCCGGGATCAGACATTACATTAAAGCCCAAGCAGTTTTAAATGACTTTTATTCCTTTAAAAATTTAATTTTGGGCAGGAACTGTTCTAAGCACGGGAAACACGCGCCACTTTACAGGCATACTATAGACAATGTTAGAAACCCCCAGGTACGATATTTAAAGGAATATTTCACTTATATTTTTTCATTTTAAGCATCATTAAAATCGCTGAAAAAATTTACGTTTTTAAAACTTTTTTTTGCATTGATACATGTCCCAAACCCTTTTTAGGACAATAACTTGCATATTAGCCTTTAAAATTAGCAAATTTTCGGTCCATTTGCAGGTTCTGGTGTGAACCGAACCGGGGGGTGTTCTGCTCATCCCTACTATCAACTATATTTTCATTTTCTCCATCACCTCATCCCCCACAGCTATTACCCTTTGTTCCACTTGACCCTCCTTTCTGGATAGCAAGCTCTAAAGAGCAGGGCTCTCTGATTCCTCCTGTATTGATTTGTATTGTAACTGTACTGTCTTGCCCGCATGTTGTAAAACGATGCATTAACTGTTGGCGCTATATAAATCTTGAATATAAATAATAATAATAATATATTTATGCAAGAATAAGCAGTCAGCAATGTGGGTGAGTAACTGTGGCAGATGTCAGCAGTCCTGATGTGGTGAGGTATTAAGTGTCCCCATTTGTATAACAGGTGGTGTCATAGGGATATCCAATGGGCTGGGGTAGAATGGGATATGCTAAGCATTCTTCTCTTAAATGCTATACTTTTTTGCTCTGGTGCAGCGTTGATCTGAGCCTGGCCTGGGAGTCAAGGAAGAAAATCCTGTTAAATGTGTACAACAGGTGGTGTCATGGGGATATGTAGTGTGCTGACTGAGAGTGGGATATGCTAAGTATGCCTCTCTTAAATGCTATACTATTTTGTGTGGGAGAGAGAGCACACTGTCACAGGTCCCTGGAATTTCTGCATAGGAGGGTTTTCTTTGAACTTGTGGTGGACTCAATGTTGTCTACCCAATGTGTTACCACTGCAAAGCTCTGCCATTTAGCCCTTACTAAATGAGTGCATTCCCCTGTGAGGCATTCATGGAATGGATATGGATTAAGGGGGTTCAGCATATCCTGTGTTTTCTTTCGGAGTTGGGCAGCAAGTGGTGTGGCAAATGATTGGCTTGCAATGTGGGCACAATAATGTGGCCAGAAGTGTGCAGCTAAAGAGTCTTATAAGCACTGAATCAGTAGGAAAGGAACTTCTAGCTGGGAGGTAGAAAAGAACCACTAAATTTAAATAGGTGAATGTTATAATAACATTAATAAGTCATAGAGTAGAGTAAATACCATTTATCCCAATAGCTAATAACACAATGTCTTACATTCCCCTTGGTACATTAATGCCACCAAAATTGTACACCACACCATGAATTATAAAAAAAAAAAAAAAAAAAAAAAAAAGAATACCATACCAACTTTATTTGTCCATAACCAAGTTAGAAACATGGCACATCATCAGGGCTGGACTTGCCATTGGGCTTGACTGGGCTCAAGCCCATGGGCCCCTCCCAATAGGGGGCCCCGCCGAGATACATAGCCGAGTGTACTCGGCTCGGCTCCACTCACAGTCACGCCCAGTCCCGCTATGATGGACATAACACAGGGACTGGGTGTGACTGTGAGCCGAGGCGAGTACACTCGGCTACTCTCGGCTCCACTCGGGACTGCAAGAGGACCCGGGAGCCACCAAGAGGACCCGAGAGCCGCCGAGATACACAGGACTCTGTATCTCGGCGGTGCCATTTTTAAGCTTCAAGACTGCAATGACAAGGCTGCAAATGACACTGGCGCAAGGCTGCAAATGACAAGGCTACATTGACAAGGCTGCAAATGACACTGGGCAAGGCTGCAGATGGATGGGCAAGGCTGCAGATGGACACTGATAAGACTGTATTGATGGGAATTTAAATGTAAATTTTTTTCCTTAAACTTCTCTCATTACGATAAATACGGTAATGTATAGAACGTAGGGCCCGAAAGTGACTCAAGCCCAGGGAACCCCACCACCCTAAGTCCTGCCCTGCACATCATACATTATGCATTAGCTCTGGTATAAGATCAACCTGTAGGGGCCTCTAGAGCAGGATGTATTTATCGAGAAATTCTAATGTTGACGCAGTAAAATATAAGGGGGGTGTCACTAGGATTAATAGTCAGGTTGATGTTTTTACCAGAACTGATGCATATTGTATGATGTGCCATGTTTTTAACTTGGATATCACAAGGGATATCTGACGTCCTGTTTTTTAATCCCCCAAAATAAAGAAACCCCTGGTCAGGGGCCCTAAAATCCCTCTTGCTCTCTGAGTGTGTTCCGTTCACCCATACCTCCGTCACATTCACTTTTATATAATTAATGCTGTTGTATACAATTTTAGTAGGAAATAACAAAAAGCAGGGTGTTGAGGTTATTACTAAGCACAAAAACACCTTTATTAAAAGCAGCATACTTACATGTCAGAAATCACCAATCCAGTGGATAGTAACACAGCAGGTAGAGACACCAGAACCTGATCAGCTGAAGATGAAGAGGCCCTCTTTATCAAATGCCAGCTGGAGACGCAGCCAGTCCACACTACCTGCTGGAGCCTTGGAACTCTCCTGCTGCTGCATGCTTGGCAGCCATCCATTGCCTAGGTGTATCTTCAGCTGATCAGCTCTGGTGTCTCTACCTGCTGTGTTACTATCCATTGGTGTATTGGTGATTTCTGACATGTAAGTGTACTGCTTTTAAAAACGGTGTTTTTGTGCTTGGTATTAACCTCAGCTCCCTGCTTTTTTCTAATTTCTACTTAATTTAGGTGATCCTGCCGAGGTCTTACAGAAGCTGCAGAGGTGAACCATCCATCCATCTACGCTTAATTCATCCATCATCCATCTACTCTTCCTTTATCCATCATTCATCTTTCATCCACCTCTGTACAATTCATCCACTATTGCTATAAATTATGTTATATCACAGACTCTTATGCCACATACACACGGTCAGATTTTCTGACGGAAAATGTTCGATGGCAGCTTTTTGTCGGAAATTCCGACCGTGTGTAGGCTCCATTGGACATGGAATTTCCAACAACATTGTGTGACCATGTGTATGCAAGACAAGTTTTAGCCAACATCCGTCTGAGAAAATCCCATGGGTTTTGTTGTCAGAATGTGTGATTGTGTGTACGCAGCATTAGTGTGTTTATCCATGGACTAATTGTCAATACATTGGATAGAAGAGTGCTCGATGCTGTGTGCAACTTTTACACGTTTTTATGTTTTGGTATACAGTTTTGGCTGCATTAAGGTCCCAAAGGGAATGTAAGAATTTGTGTTATTAACGTGATAATGACATTAACCATTAGGCTGAACAGTAAAACAATACAGATTGGGAATAACACTAATGCCGCATACAAATAGTCGGAATTTCCAACAACAAATGTTCGATGAGAGCTTGTTGCTGGAAATTCCGACTGTGTGTAGGCTCCATCGGACATTGTTTGTCGGAATTTCCGAAACAAAAATTTGAGAGCTGGTTCTCAAATTTTCAGACAAAAAAATCCGTTGTCGTAAATTCCAAGCATGTGTACACAATTCCAACACACAAAATTACACCCATGCTCTGAATCAAGTACGAGATGGAAACACTCAGTCCGGTAAAACTAGCATTCGTAATGGAGATAGCACATTTTTTAATCTTTTAATGCAGCACTTTCTCGTCTTCTTTATAATGCTAGAATTATGAAGTTGTTTTGCTGCTGATATTCACACAGAGTTTTGACAAACTGATTTATTTATTATTTCTTGTGATCTCATGAATAATCTTTTTAATTTTTTCGCCAAATCTTCAGAATAATCATTTTTATTTTTGTTTATAGTGATCTCCTTTTTTTTTAACTCAAGATCTCCTTTTTTTTTCTAGTGATCTCCATAAACATTTTTTTTCGTATTGTGTGTCAAGTTACAACACCATTATTATCTTGTATTTTTAACCTCAAGTAGGTTGGTTGATATTGGTGTCCCTTGTTAATTTGACATTTTATTTTTGAAATGTACCTGCCTACTCACATACAAACTGTCCTTTTTTAATTATAACACATAGCCAATGATTTAAGAAAAAAAACTGACATTTATTAAGGGGTCATAACAAAATAAAGAGGAAGGCAACGCTGGATAAACTGGTGAAATTAGCGAAGCCTTTGTACCCCAGGGCACACATCAAATATTTGATATGCAAAATTGGGAGACTGAGGAATCCATTTAATAGGGAGCACAATCTGGTCCTGGACTCTAAGAGATCAGGAACAGCAGCAGGCGACATATATGTCCCCAGGCTGTGGTCTTACAACAGCTTGCATCTTTTGCCAGATCAGACCAAACTCAGGCCATCACTCTTTTGTCTTCCTTGCACACTTCCTTCCATGCTTGCTTCCAGGCTGTGGCTCTGTGTCAGGTCACCTTGAGGCCTGGTGAAAGATTCACACCATAGGGATCAGGAGTGCACCGCAAGGTTGTGGACCCTACGGCTGACTGCTGCGGATGGGAGTCAAGGTGATAAGGAAGGCAGGGCTGCCAGAACACCAAGACAGATCCCACCGGGGTTAGAGCGTAAGATTCCCTGGGGCACGGAGTCTAAGAGCCAGCAGGTGTTCACCAGTGCCTCTAGTGGTGAGGATGGACTGGGCTGCAACTGGCTCCAGGTCATGACCCCCAGGGTCCCCCAGCTCGCACCCACTGTAGGCAACAGGAGGATAGGGATAGTGAGGAATAAAGCCAAGGTCAGGGCCACAAGCAGACAGGAATAGTCAGGGACACACGCCAACAGGTCAGGATCACAGGCAAACAGGGATAGTCAAGGACACGCCAAAGTCGGTAACAGAACAACAGAAGAGCACACGGCAGGTAACAGGAAGCCAAACACACAAAGGTTGATCAGCAGGGTTGGCCTGCCGTGCACAGGTTAATATAGAGTTCTCTGATAGTGGCTAGGGTGGAGCCATGCCAGAGGATGGAATACAAAAGCAATCAGGTGAGGGTCGGCTGGTCTCTAGAGATGAACACATGGAAACAGGTAAGCAGACAAACTCTATTGCATAACCATGGCACTCGGTTTTGGAGTTGTGGCAGGAGGTGGAGGAAGATGGTCCAACTCACACAGGTGGGTTTTGCTTGTGAGTTCGCCCCTTGGTCCCTTATTTAGGACCATATATATCACTTCCTCACAAAAGAGGCATTGATCCACCTCCATTTCCTGCATTTTGTTGGCAGCCATGCAGGCATAGGCCTCAAGAAGACTGGGGGGGGGGGGTTCTGAGGGCTACAGAAGCCTGCCAAATTAACCCAAGTGTTGACTCCATGCTCCCCCCTTCCTGGGCCTTTTTTGTTGAAGGTGGAGGGGAAGGACCTGGGATTTGGTCAGGCTACTGCACCCAGCCATCTCCTGGCTGCCACTTTCCCTTGTCATCTCCTGGCTGCCACTTTCCACAGCCCCCTCCTGGCTGAGGCTTTCCTGTGGGACATCATTTTAGTTTATTGTTCATCAATCACACACAATTTTGAGAAATATGTTGAACAATGCTATACCTGACTCAAGCTGGGCTCTTCCACATCTTCTGCCTGGGTGGAACACCCATGTTGGATGTCCTCAGGCCACCAACTTTGCACTTCAAATAGTTGATGTCTGCCGTGGGGATCTGCGGCTTCACAAATTCCAGCAATTTATCCAGTGCTGCCTTCCTCTTTAGTCAATTTGTATAAAAAGGGCGTTTTGTCTGCCACAGACAGGGCAGCTCTCTGTACAAATAAATGCATATAGGGAGGAAATCATGATCATTGAATTGATCTATTTCTTCTGCAAGACACAACACAAGACAAACCCTAATGTCAGGCTAAACTTGCATAATCTTGTCCCAATATAGGCCTCAATCTATAAGCAGTATAGGCCAATGGTGCCCCAAGTTAAAATTGTACCTCCGTTACAAAGATCAATGTTTTCAGTTTAAGATGGCAAGTTTAAGGGTTCATGGGCACAGTAATCGTTCATAATAAACATCGTTCGTTCGCCCACTAATACAATGTTTTTGGCAGATGCAGATTAATTAATTTGGTCATGCCTATTTGTATTCAAAGAAGTTTAGTACATTGTTGTCTAGATGGGTTTGTAACTAGAATGAAATGCAAATGTGATTCAGTGTAAGGAGAGGACACTTAGCAGCTGATTATACATATGGACCCAGGAGCACTAGTGTGGAATACCAGAACAAACTTTTTTAGCCCTTGTACACACGGTCAGAGATTCCGACAACCAAATCCGTCGGATTTTGTCCATCGGATTTTGGCCGACGGATCTTGTCCGAAACTGTTGCATACACACGGTTGGACAAAGTTGTCGGAAAATCCGATCTTTCAGCTGGGTGGAAGGAAGAGTGGAAGGAAGGGTTGAGCGTGATGATCTGATTTCAGTCTGACAGAAATCGCAGTCTGTCGTAGTACCAGAACCTGGGGACATAAATGTCATCTGCTGCTGCTCCTGATCTCATGGAATCCTGGACCTTCTTGCGCTCCCTATTATATGTGCTCCTCAGTCCACCAACTTTGCACTTCAAATAGTTGATGTCTGCCGTGGGGATCTGCGGCTTCACAAATTCCAGCAATTTATCCAGTGCTGCCTTCCTCTTTAGTCAATTTGTATAAAAAGGGCGTTTTGTCTGCCACAGACAGGGCAGCTCTCTGTACAAATAAATGCATATAGGGAGGAAATCATGATCATTGAATTGATCCATTTTTTCAACAAGACACAACACAAGACAAACCCTAATGTCAGGCTAAACTTGCATAATCTTGTCCCAATATAGGCCTCAATCTATAAGCAGTATAGGCCAATGGTGCCCCAAGTTAAAATTGTACCTCCGTTACAAAGATCAATGCTTTCAGTTTAAGATGGCAAGTTTAAGGGTTCATGGGCACAGTAATCGTTCATAATAAACATCGTTCGTTCGCCCACTAATACAATGTTTTTGGCAGATGCAGGTTAACTAATTTGGTCATGCCTATTTGTATTCAAAGAAGTTTAGTACATTGTTGTCTAGATGGGTTTGTAACTAGAATGAAATGCAAATGTGATTCAGTGTAAGGAGAGGACACTTAGCAGCTGATTATACATATGGACGCAGGAGCACTAGTGTGGAATACCAGAACAAACTTTTTTAGCCCTTGTACACACGGTCAGAGATTCCGACAACCAAATCCGTCGGATTTTGTCCATCGGATTTTGGCCGACGGAACTTGTCCGAAACTGTTGCATACACACGGTTGGACAAAGTTGTCAGAAAATCCGATCTTTCAGAATGTGATGACGTAATTTCGTTACGATGGGACTACGTTCAGGCTAGTAGCCAATAGCTTTGATGTAGGAATTTGATCATGCGTGGCACTTTGTGCGATCGGAATTCTCTACACATGATCGGAGTATGTCCGATCGGAGCATTTTGTCGGAAAATATTTCCGGCAAGTTGGAAAATTTGGTGCGACGGAAACAGTCCGATGCGGACCACACATATCCGACAAAACGCTCCTATCGGACACATTCCGTCGGAATCTCCGACCGTGTGTACAAGGGCTTATGGTGTCCCACACAGGTGCTCCAGTGTATACTAGGGGTGTCTCCATTTGTGAAACTTTACCAAAACTGGTAAGTATTGCAGCTTTAAGAAAGGGAAAAAAATCAAAAGTCTTCAGCTTGGAATTCTGCCAAAACAGACAATTGTACGACACTTCCAAGCAATGTTTCATATTTCTATTTCTGCCCTCAAATATCTGTGTGCTAAGTATACCTATTTTTAATTCACATACGGAAGAAAAGACTCGGGACTTCAGAAGACAACAGGGACCCACAACCTCAGGGTGGGGAGAAAGGAGAGGTTTATGAATTGGGGCGAAATAATGACCACAACAGATGAGTGTCTGAGATCACAGCTTAAGGTAATAGATGTATGCCTGCATATTTATAATACATGGTGTGCTTTTTTATTTTAGGTGATGTGGATGTTGTGGAATAAGAAACTAATTTCACAAGTGCAAGTACACAGATCCTCATCGGGGAGCTCATGGTATGCAATCGGGATTTACAGAAGATAAAGGAAGACATCAATGATGTGGAAAAAAGACTCAAAAACATCACTGATGTTTTAGGCAGAATCTAAAACACACCAAAATTGTTGTAATTGTTTTTATTTTTCTAACTTTTCTAAAAGATGTGCTATCTGCCATCCTGGGATATCAATGTACGCGTTTTGTGGGTGAAACCCTTCCTTGCAACTCAAGTAGGTGAGAGGAAGGGGTTGCACCCCCGAAACACGTCCATTGATCCTGCATGATGGGAGCTAGCACTTGTTGACATTAGGCATGGGATCAGGAGGGAAATCCCCATTTTGACTCTCAATTTGTGTGCATCTTCAAAATTTGGTTTTCACAGGGGTGACATCACCCCATCTGATGAAGGCAATATCAACACAGTTTGGACATACTAATGTCTGATATTGCCTTCAATTTATCAAAGTTGAACTTTGTAAGTTCCTGAGTTGTGTATGGTTTTAAAAACAACATGCCTGTTTTCCACAAAAAATAATATTTCTACTGTCCAAAGAAATTTTTTATTCCAAAAATATGTTGGTTTCTTCAAAAACCCTTTTCTAAACGCACATGTGAATGTGCACAGAGTAAAAATGTTTCTACTCAACAATGTGTGGCTTCTTCTTTAATGCTCAATAGCAGTTTTTTGCTTAAGTTGGTGTTCATAGTGGCAATGGGGGTTATTTACTAAAGGTAAATCCACTTTGCACTACAAGTGTACTTTCAGTGCACTTGTAGTGCAAAAGTGGATTTTCCTTTAGTAAATAACACCCACAGTGCTTTATAATTTGCATCAATCAGGCCATTTTCATCATTCCAAAAAAAAAAAAATGTATGGTGCTGAAAATGATGAATATTTTTATCATTAATGCATTACATACATTAACAACAAAAACAAGGTGTGTGTGTAGCAGACCCACAACATAATAGTTAGCTGAAGAAGAGATTGTCACCTCTTGTATCAAAGAAATTACGTTTGCACTATTGAAGAAAATGGCCAAAAAAAAAGCCCATTGGATAGCCTAGGAGACAGCTAAAAGAAACACAAGCAGTAAATCAAAGGAAATATTTTTCAGTTTAAAATACAAATTTATTATAAAAATATATGTAATTAAATAAATGTAATGTGTAGTTAAAGGAGAAATCTTACCTTAATATAGTCCTTCTGCAGGACCTGAACAATGGCAGAACAGGTTTCTGGAATAATGATCCCCAGACCCTGGGGGGGGATGCCTGTCGAGAACTTGATGTCCTGCAGACTTCTGTCCGTTGCCAAGTAACGCAAGGTGGTGACTAGCCTTTGTTCCGGAGTGATGGCTTGCTGCATGCAGGTGTCCTGCTTCGTAATATAAGGGTACAGCAAAGCCAACAGATGGTGAAAAATTAGGTCCGTCATCCAGAGATAATTCCTGAAATCATCAAGATTATTCTCACAGATCTCCCACAACAAAGGCATATGAGAGAATTGGTCATGCTGGAGCAACCAATTCTTCGTCCATGAACTCCTCCTCACCCTGTTCTTGGACTGGGTTTGGGTCAAAGTAAGAAACCCAACAACAAGCACCCGCACAGCACGAACTCTACGAAGAGTATGTATCCGCAACATGGCTTCAAAAGGGTCGGCTGGTTGAACTAACAGAACGTACTGAAAATCAGAAAGGCCTGAGAAGAGCGAGCCAAAATTCACAAGCGGACAAGAACACACTGAAAATCAAATATGTAATATAAAAATACTCATTGAAAACCAGATACAAACTGACTACATGCACTGAAAACCAGATACAAACTCACAAGCACAAACTGAAGAGCAGTAACGATATGAAAAGCACAAGGCTGAAAAAGGCAAATCGTCTCTCACCAAACTTCTACTAACACAAGATAAACACGAGATTAGCAGTAGGAGCCCAAAGGGTGACGCACTGGCTATTGAACTTCCTCTTTCTAGTGCTGTCGTATGTGTTGTACGTCAGTGTGTCCTTGACGATTGGAATTTCCGACAACATTTGTGCAACTATGTGTATGCAAGACAAGTTTGAGCCAACATCCATCAGAAATAAATCCCAGGATTTTGTTGTCGGAATGTCCGATCGTGTGTACACGGCATAAGAGTGCAAGTCTCCTTACGCCTGTGGCCATGAACCACTTGGCATTGCACTGACACTGCGGTATGTCTTGTAAACTAAGGATATAGTATATACTATAGAGCCATGAAGACTTTGCAGACATCTGAAAAAGCAGTTAATATGGAACAAATCAATCCAAGCGTCATTAGTTGCAAATATCTTCCAAATTTCTGCCACTGATCATACAATTGTTGCCTCTTCCCCAAGAAGAAGAACTCTACTTAAGAAAAATTGGAGTGTCACTTTGTCACGTACCTAGTTGTTGAGCCCAGAATGCAGGGAGCGGCCCCTCGTATCCCCTGGCTAATGAACCCCTGGAGATGGTGACAAGAATTCAAAAGTTCAGAGGGCACAAGTGCCTGGCAGATGGAGACCCTCCGGATAGCAGCAGGATACCGACAGCGAGTAGGTAGAGCTGGTGGTACTTGGCTGGTGTAGACAGGCAGACGTGGGTAGACTGGCAGGCAGGTGGCCGTCAGGAAGTACAGGGAATCCAACGGGCAGGCAGGAACAGCAGGGTCGGGTGCAGGCCGGGTCAGCAGGAATCGATCAGCGTGGTACAAGAGGATGAGGCAGAGACGTGGTCAGACAAGCAGAAGTCGTAGGCAGGCAGCAACGGATCAAGGTCAAGAACTAGCCGGGTATCAGGAACCAAGGTAACGGGTACAGGTACAGAATAGCAGGATCACAGAACACGCTGTAGACTGGACAGCAAAGATGGAGTAGAGCAAGGGCCTTAAGAAGTCCTTAGGGCGCCAAAACGGTCGTACGACGGGTCAGCGTGCCCCCGCGAGTGGACGTGCGCCCGTTCGTGACCCCACGTGCACGAGTGCGCCCGTTCATGTTGACGCGCGTGCGTTTGTTCGCTTTAGCGCGCGTCAAGGGGAAACGACGGGTTCTCAACGACAGGCTTCTGCGGGTAAGTCTCCCGTGTGCGACCGGAACGCCAGAATGATCGTGACACACTTACACAGATTATTGAAATTACAATGGCAGAACATGACCTTGGGTGACTACCTTCAAATATATGTGGTAGGCATTGAAACTTTATGTCTGATTCCATACTGAATTTTTGTTAATTGAACTGAATATTGTCCAAACTATCTGCTTTATTTCATATTGCAGTTCAAAGAGCAATACAAGGTATGATGTTTCCTAAAGAATTATTTTCTAAATGTTTGCCATTGGCTTCTTCAATTCACAGTGTCTCTATCTTAACTACTTGCCATTTAGCAGAGACCCTATGGAATAAGATGGCAGTTGTTGCAACTTTTTATATCACATGGTATTAGCGCAGCAATTTTTCAAACATATTTTTTGGGGGAAAAAAACAGTTTGATGAATTAAAAAAAAACAAAAAGACTAAAGTTAGCCCAATTTTTTGTATAATGTGAAAGATGTTATGCCGAGTAAATATATACCTAACATGTCACGCTTTAAAATTGCACACACACATGGAATGGCGCCAAACTTCAATACTTAAAAATCTCCATAGGCATAGGGGCATGGTCTGGACATGAGTATAGTCACGCTTTCACAAAGCTCCTAGCCATCTGCCACCTACCCTGGCATTACCTGCTCACTTCCCGCAGAATGCACTCAGCCAAGAGGCAGAATAGCAAGCACAACAGGCAGAGGAACAGTCTGTCTGCAAACACACCTGCAGTGGGAGAAATACAGAGACTTTTTGGAACCACCCATGCCAACTCCCGGGGACCCAAGATGGCGGCGCCTCGTGGTGAGACCTTGGCTGCTAGAGACAACATAGTAGATCCGGCATCTCTGGAGGGATCCCAGAGCCCAATTCTCTACCCCAGCTCTCTAACAGCACCTTCCACAGACCCAGGGCACATGCCGCAACTCCCACTCACTTACAGAGCTGACGCGGAACTGAAGGCCATCCTGCAGTCTCTCCCAACAAAGGCAGACATTGAGGCCCTGGTGGAGAGAGTGGAGGCTGCACATAAAAAGGAGGTACGAGCGGTCAAACAGGATGTACAGTCGCTAAACACCAGACTGACCACAGGGGAATCCTCCTTAGCAAATTTGGAATGGAGGTTCACGGTACTTGAGTCCCAGCACAAGGACCAAGAGGAGTCGGCGACGGAGCTACAGCTACGTATAGAGGAGATGGAGGACCGGAGCTGGAGAAACAATTTCAGGCTCTGGGGCCTACCAGAGGCTACAGGCCCGGCAAACTTGCTTGCCACGGTCACCGACATATTTAAGAAGGTGGCAGGTGCTCAACTCCCAGAGTGGATTGAAGTTGACCACGTGCACAGAGCCCTAGGCCCACATTCACCTGACCTAACCAGGCCGCGAGATGTGATTTGTCACCTCCATCACTATACGCACAAAGAAGCCATAGCCTGAAAAGCCTGGGAGTTCAATGGGGCATCCGTGAAAATATTGGCCGATATCGCTAGGACAACACTCCACCACCGGGCTCTGCAGAGGCCCCTCCTAGACCTGGCCAGGAGATGTAATGCGACCTACCACTGGCGATTCCCGTTATCGGTAACCTTACACAAAGAGCAGCGTTTGTTCCTACTAAGGTCACCAGAAACGCTACCAGCCCTTTTTGCCTTCCTCGGAGTGGATCCGATATCTGTCCCCAACTAGCTGGGATACCTACCTTGCATCCAAGGCTGCCCGGGTGCACTGAGAGCTGCCATCCCACCGCCGCAGAGACCACCAAGATCTGGACGCCAATCATGCACTTCTTCCACCGAAGAGACCTGTGAGGCGTGAGTACTTTTGTCTGCCCCCAGCACACCACCGCACTTTTGAGGTCTCATAGCCCCCACACACACTTTGCCACTGTTACTGCTTGCCCCCCGTTTTTTGACGTTGGAAGACCAGTCTGGCCACCCTGAAGTCCGCGGATTAAGGGCGCATTAAATTTGGGACTTACCAGCAGCCTTCCCGGATTAAAGAGCCGCGGCACAGCCCCTGGCCCAGACCAGTCCCCGCTAGCGTACTGGTGACAGTCGGCCCTCCTGAACTACATCTCATCAGTCACTTCTCCTACCTGTGCACACGGTTGGTAGTTTTGGGGCCACTGGGAAGGAGAAGCTGGACCATACATATTGATCGTGAGTGTCTTCCCCCACCCTCCGACCTTCAGTGGCAGGTGGTAAGCGCAATACTCTCTTGCTCAATGACAATGCACAGATAGAGTGATTCTCATTACCCTGTTTCGGTTTACACACTAGAGACAGAGGACACCTTAAACCACTGGGACAGCATGAGACCTGTCTACTGTGTACCTAGATGTGATGCTTGATGGGGAGGAAGCAGCCAACTCAGGGAACCCAAATGTTGAGCGCTGTTGCTCCTATTAGTAGTATGGGTCCTTGAGCGGCCCTGCGGAACATTTATGGGGGGAGACTAAGTGGCGGAAGAGACTCAATGTGTTGCAAATTTACAGAAGACATTACTGTCAGCCCCGCTGCGGGGGAAACCCCCTCCTTTAGAGAATCCAGTTAGACCCCAATAACCTGGGAAGAGCAGCGGTTAAGTGAACCTCCATAGGGGATTATGTTGGCCAGTGGGAGGAGAGGAGGCCTCGGTTCAGAGGGGGCCCACGGTTATAGCAATAGGGCCCTTCCGAGGAAATGGGCCAGGGCTGTACCAGTGGATAATATAATATATTCAATATTAGAGCATCCTCATTTACTTTTATACTCCCTTACTGAGATCCTGCCAGGAGTCTAGGCTCCTCACTGGGTCCCATTATATATCTAGGTGTGGCACACTGGATGCCCCATATCCGCAAGCACTGGCTGTTGGTTGAAACGGGGCGGGGAGGTGACTTGCAGTGCAAAAGGGTGATTGAGACCACCTGATCTCGTGTTGTCGCCCCGATCTGTTATTTATGACCTCAGCATGATGATCTGAGCTCCCGGTTTGTGCTTGTGTGGGGGTAACAAAATATTTAAACACAATGTTAATGTAATTTCTCACTGGGGACCTACCTGTTTTATGTACCCCAGTTATGCAGTTTAAATTTTGTTTTGCCTACAAGGCTTATTTAAATGATGCCTAGGTGGGTTGGCAACCGGGTTCTTGGCTCCCGGGTCCTGTCCACCCACACTCCACTTAGGCCATTGTGTGCATCCAATGTTTTGGGTTGCATACAAATCAAGTTATTAACTTGACCAATTAGTTGTTATTGGTGGCGACAGACTGTCGGGGCTTACCTGACCTCTGTTCCCACATCTAACCCCACCTTCCCATAATTTTCCCCTCCCTCTCTCCCTCACCCTCTATCTTCTTTCCCCCCTATCTCCTACCTGGTCTAGTCTACTTACTTCTCTCCTCCTGCTCCTTTGTAATACATTGCGGACTCAAAATTTACCTCGCTTCCCATGGAGGCGCGAGACGTTTTGGAAGAGCCGATCACCTTAGAGGAGCTTCAGAAGGCGGTAGGCTCTTTAAAAGTAGGCAAAGCCCCGGGCACAGACGGATTCACCGCTC
Organism: Lithobates pipiens; assembly: GCF_037356315.1. NCBI lineage: Eukaryota > Metazoa > Chordata > Amphibia > Anura > Ranidae > Lithobates > Lithobates pipiens. The sequence goes on from NW_027507764.1 coordinate 526,468,322, forward strand.
AGTACTATAAGACCCTCCTCCCGATATCGGGCCCGCAAATGGTGACATTTTTTAATGCGTTAGGATCAGGTACTGACTTTCCCAGAGACACCTTGAGAGCCCATATCGCACTGATCCATAAAGAGGGGAAGGATCCTAGGCTATGCGAAGCTACAGGCCCATATCACTGTTAAACACAGACCTGAAGATCTTCTCGAAAATTATAGTGAATAGGCTAACACAACACCTCCAAGACTTAATACATCTAGATCAGGTCGGGTTCATACATAATTGGGAGGCAAGGGACAACACCATTAAGGTACTCAATCTCCTTCGAGTTGCGAACCTCACTAAGACCCCCAACGTATTTGTGAGTACCGACGCTGAGAAGGCATTTGACAGAGTTAATTGGAATTATATATTCTCTGTCCTCTGCCACCTTGGCCTGGGAGGCAAGATTCTGACATGGATAGGCAACATGTACTCCCTAAGCTCAGGTGAAGGGGAACGCGATGCTCTCGAATGCATTCCCCATGGGGAATGGAACAAGGCAGGGGTGCCCATTGTCCCCCCTCCTCTTCGCCTTCTCACTAGAGCCGTTTCTCTGCACCATCAGGTTGAACTTGGACATAGCAGGTCTTAAAGTAGGCAAGTCCCACCATAAAATATCAGCATACGTAGACCTACTATTTTCCCTGATATATCCAAGAATATCTTTACCAAACCTCCTCCGAGAATTGAAAGTATACGGAGCTATCTCCCACCTAAAGATACATTTCTTTTCCAGGCCCTGCCCATCCAGATACCACCCTCCTATTTTAAGCAGGTACAAGCCCTCTTCACCAATTTATTTGGGCACACTAAAAACCCAGACTACGTTGCTCGCAATTGACGCTTCCCAAACAGTACGGAGCATTAGCATTACCCGACATCCGACAATACTACTTAGCCTCCCACCTAGGATGTATACTTGACTGGAGATGAAACGAGACTTCAAAACTTTGGATACGGGTTGAACAGTCCCAAACCCACATACCACTAAAAGGGCATTATGGTGCTATGAGGACTTACCTCCTGGACTGAAATCACATCCACTAATGGGTATTAGTCTAAAGCACAGCCACATGGTCACTAACCACATTCTCCTTACATCCAAAAACTCCCCATTGCTCCCAATACTAGGCAACCCAAACTTCGAGCCAGGCCTACACCCCATGGAATACTCTTCTCTTAGAGAATTAGGCTATGACCACGCTGCCAAATTTGTTATCGATGGGAAATGGCCATCCATCCAGGGGCTTACTGACCCAGCAGGAACCTTCTAACTCCCTTTCTGGAAGGAGATGTGACTACATCACTTCCTCCATTCGCTCCCTAGACCTCAGGACTTCACACGTCAGTTTTCGACGTTTGAGGACCTATGCTCAGGTGCAGGCCCCTTAACCCATATTTTATCCCAAGGATATACTCTACTCAACACTCCGAAGAACAACCACAATTACCCTGCCTCGCCAAATGGGAGAGGGGCCTGAAATGCAAGTTTTCAGCAGTGCAAATACAACGTATCATATCCTTTGCCCTTAAATCGTCTCGCTGCACCAAAATCCAAGAGACAAATTTCAAAATCACGCGCTGGTAACCCAGTATAACTGCTGAAATGGGAGGATGTCCAATTTACGCCCTCCTGGTGGGAAGTTGTTAATAAATAGACAAAGTATCTCCAAGATTACAAGGTCTTTGAAAGATAACCCTGTTTGCTGGCTATGCATTACTTGAAATGGATGGATGATCCTAGCATCACAAATGAAAATCCATAAGTGTTGTAACTGGTATTCAGTCCTTATTAGTGGCAAAGGCCTGTAGGGTCAATGCATTAGCAGGATACTGATAAATCTCTCTGCAACTGGATAACAGAGTTATATTTTTGCTATATATACACCAAACAGACAGAAAAAAAGCATTGTTAGATTCAGCTGTGTTTGAAGTTGGACATCAACTCAGCTAGCTCTGTCTATGGCTCAAAAAATTCTAAATATTTCACAAAGATAATACACCAGGATAAGGATCCTTTTTTTTTTTTTTAAAGTGACAAATGTCAGCCAATATGGTTAAAATTTACAGTCGCATGGCTAGAAACAAAGATTCTTATATTACTTAATTACATAAAGCTTTGTGAAATGAGCTGAATATCAGTTAACCATCTGTACATACCTAGTTATCACTATATCAAAACAGAAACACTTAACGTGGTTGTATACCCACACATGAAAAAAAAAATGAAAAAAAAATGAAAAACATGTAAGGCAAAAGCATAATGAGCTAGTATGCACCGCATACTAGCTCATTATGAAATACTCACCTTAGAACGAGGTCCCCATATCACATCCCAGATCACGCTGAGGGAGCTGACATTTTGCCCTCCGCATTTCTTCTGGGCTCGCGGCTCCAGCACTGAGTGGCCAGAGCCGCTATGACGTCACTCCCACGCATGTGCACGGGAGTATTCTTTTTGCCAAGGTCCGGCAGGTTCTGCCGGCCTTCACAGCGCATGCGCCACTGACATCAGTGGCTGCATGCAAAGTGAATATCTCCTAAACTGTACAGGGTTAGAAGAAATTCATTTACCCACAGGTAAACCTCATTATAGGCTTACCTGTAGGTAAAAAAAAAAAGGGTATACAACCGCTTTAAATTTCCCACATTCCAGTACTTGATAAGGTGACCAAGTTAGTCAACTTCAATTTAATTATACAATATACTAACTACAAAATGTAATATGTCAAAATGTACACTCTGTACTGTGCTTAATAACGCACCTTAAGGAACACCAAAGGAAAAACTTGTATAATCGATCAAAAGAGGAATGCCTTGCCGTATGTAAAAATTGGTGTCCTTGATTTAAAATGGATAGCTAGGTATGAGTTTCTATGTGTGTGATCATGCAGTAGGTTAACTAATCATGCAATATTTCAGGTTGCATTGAATCACCTATTTTCTTATATCTCATGGGAATGCCAGGTGTGACATCTCTGTGCATAAGTTCCCAAGGTATTATGCCTACTGATACCAATTAAAAGGGTTTTTGGGCTTCTTCTTTCATTTGTATTTTATATTATGCAGAATTCAATACAAATAGTGGGATGTCAGGATGGGTGGGGGCAATCTCCAACATGACTGGGAACAAAGCCAGAAATTATGGCAGGGGGATCTCACTGCTGTTATCCCTAAGAGCTATTAAATGGAAGGACTCAGCAGACCAGACTGCAGTTATAACTTATAACTGAAATGTTAATTTTGGGTGGACTGATTCTAACTTCTGTTGGTTAACGTCAAATCAATAATTATGTAACTTTTAACACTTAAAACATATACAGGATTGTTCAATAGATGCAAAGAGCAATTAAGGATATGTACCAAGCATGAACTCAAAACAACCAATCAGAAATTTCTCAGCTATGCTGTCATTTACAGGAGTTTACAATTTATTCTTTATCATTATTTTTAAAAAAGGCAGTTAAATCTAATATCTAAATATAGCATAAACCATAAAAACACAAAAAAGTACTTACCATACAAAGTAGGTTATAATTAGGAGCTGCACTGCTCTGTTGATGATTCCAATAGTCCAGCTTTTAACCACCACTGACTTAGTTGTTTCATAGGTAAAGAAGTCAGTGATATAACCCATAGCTCTTCTACACAAAGCTTTCCACCAACACAAATTCTGCAAGACTGCTATCGCCAGCTGTGTCCTTTTCTCTTGGAAACCAGTTTTTGTTTAAAAGCTTTTAGAATGAGCCTTAATCACAGACACGTCTTAGAACGTTTGGAGCTTGAACACTTTTCACAAAAGCAGAAGAGAATTCTCCAAGCTATTAGTCATACATTATTCAAGCATTCAACTCTCAAAGCCCTTTTTTCTGCAGTGCTTTAGTGATCTATCTAATCTTGCAGATTTTAAGAATGAAATAAAATAGGTCTTCAGTGCCTTTATTTTATTTTTTCCATATAGATGTGGTTTATAGTTCCAATTTTTATTTTTTTTTATGTCCAAGCTGTTCCTAGGTCGTTTGGAACATCCTGTCCCTTCAATTGCCTATTCCTGTCTTTATGAATGTGTCTGAGTTTTCCTGCTTGGATCTGTAAGTGAAGATGCTTCCACACTTCTCTGACGGATGTAACCAGAGTTTGGGTTGAAATCCTCAGCGGAGCATTAAATTGTTTCAATTTGCCAAACTCAATTACTACAGATGAAGTCAGAAGGAATGTAATAACATCAAGGAATAAAAAGACCTACTTCGTGCTACCAAGAGGCTGTGGGGAAAAATAACACACTTAACAATGAGGTGAGAGGAAGATCTACAAGAAAGTAATGAGTAAGAGATCCTCACTAATGCTTAGAGTCAATTATGATGGGCAGTAGAGATTTGTGGTAAAATCTATGGCTCTTTAATGGAATAAAAAAAAAAAAAAGGTTATGCTCAGGAATGTGGTGTTTACAACAGAAAGAATATCCCCAATGACATAAAAGAATGGTCCTCCATTTGCAAATCTTTTCTTTACTAAGATAAACGTGTTCATTATAGGGATTTTAGTGGAAAATATAGGGGAACATAATCTGCATATTAAATTATTAGGAACATTGCAAATGTTCATTAGAGACCACACATGATTTTTTTTTTTAAAGTAACAATAAACCTAGGGCAAAAAAGGACTTATTTAGCAAAGTCTCTAAGGCTGCATTCACACCTGAGCGTTTCATTTTCACCGCGATTTTGACGCGTTTTTGGCAGGATTTTGTACGGGTCAAATGGTCACCAATGTAAAAAGAAGAAAACCGCCTGTAATCTGCTTAAAAAGAAGCTCCAGAACTTGTTTGAGCTTCAGTCATTTTTGGAGTGGAGATGTGAACCATTTCCATAAAGAATAATAGATTTTTCCCCGTCCAGCGTTTTATAGCTTGAGGCTTCAAGCTACAAAACGCTCAAGTGTGAATGGGGCCTAATAGTAGACCTGTTCTTGTTTCTCATAGTATCCAATAAAAATAAATATTCCTCTCAGAAAGGCTGATAAGGGGGCGGGCCTGAGAGGAGACACACTTTTCTTTGCTCCCATGGATGATCCTATCTCTGATCCTCTCCCTGGCTCCCACTGCAATTACATCTGACTGAGAGTGTTCTTTTTAGGAAAGGTTCCACCTGCTAATGGCACTGTCTTCTGGCAGTCTGGAACTGTCAGAGGAGCTTTCCCCTGCTGGTGGTACTATGTGATCTTTGGGCCGCAGTACTGGCGTCCACCAGCGGGTGGTTCCTGGCAGTGTGGAGTCGACATCATCATCTCCTGCAATCAGGCGTCACCTAAGCCTGATTGCAGGAGATGTGTATAAATACCCAGCAAAAACACACACACCCTGCCTTGGTATCTTACTTGCACCCTGACCTGAGCATGAAAGCTCTGTAGCTGTATCTGAACTGGATCCTGATCCTGTCTATATACCTGAACCCCGTACCCTGCACCTGAACCTTGTCCCTCCTTTGATCCTGTTACCCTTGCCCTGCAGCCTTATCCATCAATCCTCTTCTTGTCCTGTTTGTTCCCTGTCCCCATCTGCTGACCTCCCATTGAAGACCCTGGCCTGGCTACACATTTTTGTATATATATCTGTCTGATTATTATTATTATTATTATTATTTTTTGCGGGTCTCTGTTTGAATTGGGTTGGTTGTGCACTGTATTGGAGGTGGTTGTGTTTATGTTTCACGTATCTTAATAAATCATAATATTTTCACTTACATACGTCTGGGTTCCTCTGTTTCTGTCCACACAGTTCTGGTCAAACATGACACGTGACAGAATACTAAGGCCATCCCTGACCAGAAGTGGCTGCACAGAGGAACCTTGGTTCTGTTGGTTTTGCTGAGATGAATCCTGATGTGATTACTTATTATGCACTGCTGGCATCAGAGAGTGGCGAATATCTCTGCCAGACACTGAAAATGTGGATCAGTGACCAGCTGCTAGAAATCATTTGTTTGGCTCACTCCCTGGTTGATCAGGGTTGTATGTTGTTTGGGGATGTGCAGCCTTTAATCCAAAATGTGTGCTGAGCTAGCCCTGTCCTGTGTTCAAAAGGGCCATGATGATTTTTCTCCCCCTTTCAGTGTTAATCAGGTGGAGTCTCTGATGTGGCTGTTAGAGGATGATTCTGCAGACTTTTTGAGTGCTATTCAGCTTGTCCTCAACAAATGCTTATAAAATGTATTAACTCAGTACAGACCCTTTTAGACAGACAGCATGTGAGCTGTTCTTTGTCCAACCAGTCATTCAAGCATAGTCTGATATATTACAATCAACCTCAGCCCATCCACAACAAACCTATTCTGCTACCAGACACCTGCCTGCCCAAATTACTTCTCCCACATCACCCGTAGCAACCTCAGTTTCAGCCCAGTACACTCTGCTTCCCACCAAATGCCAATAACCTGTTTCTACTCCCTGCATCTATCCTGCTTTAATCCACCTGCCTCTTCTCTGCTGCCCACAACAACGCCACAAAAACTTCCCCTAGCCACTGTTCCCTCTTCCCTGCCATATTCCAACCCTCCTCTCCAGTCTGCTTCCCCCCTTACCTACAGTCCTGCAGCTATCTACAGAACTTCAGTAACTAAGCCGAAGAAGAAATGGAAGTTCTTTCCAACTCACACAATCCTGCCAGTAAGCCAACCTACCTCCTCACCAGCCAATTTTCTCCGGCCTGCTTCGGCACTGACCGACCTGCTCCAGTCTACCTCCAATGATACTGAACCTAACCCTGACAACCTTCCACCTGCTGTACAGCCTGAAGTCCCAGTGCCTGTGTCCCAGCCTTAAGTCCCGGTGCCTGTGTCCCAGCCTGAAGTTCCAGTATTGCAGCCTGAAGTTCCAGTATCGCAGCCTGAAGTTCCGGTGCCAGTATCCCAGCCTGAAGTTTTGGTGCCGGTGTTCCGGCGCGAAGTTCCGTGCCAGTGTCCCAGCATGAAGTTCCAGTGCCAGTGTCTCTGTTTGAAGTTCCGGTGCCCGTTTCCCTGTCTGACGTTCCGGTGCCCATTTCCCTGTCTGAAGTTCTGGTGCCCGTATCCCAGCCTGCTGGGTGGGTGCCCTTATCCCAGCCTGCTGGGCGGTTGCCTGTTACCCGGTCTGTGGAGATGGTGCCCGTTGTTAAGACTATGGGGCCGGGGCCCAGTTGCTCGGCCTGTGGGGCCGGTGCCCATTACCCAGTCTGTGGAGTCGATGCCTGCTACCCAGTCTGCTGAACCGGTGCCCGTCACCCAGCTTGTTAAGCCAGTACCCATCATCCGACTTGCTGAGCCAGTGCCTGTCACCCAGCTTGCTGAGCCGGTGCTCGTTACCCAGCTTGTAGGGCCGGTGCCCACCTTACTAAAGAGCATTGGCCTGTTCATATGGTGCTCACTGCTTGCTTCCCCTACCAGATGACCGAGAGCCTGCTGCCCAGCCAGATTACCTGGAGCCTGCTGCCCAGCCAGATTACCTGGAGCCTGCTGCCCAGCTAGATGACCCGGAGCATGCTGCCCAGCTAGATGACCCGGAGCATGCTGCCCTGCCAGATGACCCGGAGCATGCTGCCCTGCCAGATGACCCGGAGCATGCTGCCAGCCAGATGACCCGGAGCATGCTGCCCTGCCAGATGACCCGGAGCATGCTGCCCTATCAGATGACCCGGAGCATGCTGCCCTGCCAGATAACCCGGAGCATGCTGCCCTGCCAGATGACCCGGAGCATGCTGCCCTGCCAGATGACCCGGAGCATGCTGCCCTGCCAGATGACCCGGAGCATGCTGCCCTGCCAGATGACCCAGAGCATGCTGCCCAGCCAGATGACCCGGAGCATGCTGCCAGCCAGATGACCTGGAGCCTGCTGCCTGCCAGATGACACAGAGCATGCTGCCCTGCCAGATGACCTGGAGCATGCTGCCCTATCAGATGACCCGGAGCCTGCTGCCCTGCTAGATGATCTGGAGCCTGCTACCCAGCCTGATGTGCCTCTGTCTGCTGCCCAGCCTGATGTGCCTCTGTCTGATGCCCAGCCTGATGTGCCTCTGTCTGATGCCCAGCCTGATGAGCCTCTGTCTGATGCCCAGCCTGATGAGCCTCTGTCTGATGCCCAGCCTGATGTGTCTCTGTCTGCTGCCCAGCCTGATGTGTCTGCTGCCCAGCCTGATGTGCCTCTGTCCGCTGCTCAGCCTGACGTGCCTCTGTCCGCTGCCCCGCTTGATGTGCCCGTGCCTGCTGCCCAGCTTGATGTGCCTGCTGCCCAGCTCGAAGCGCTCACTGCCCAACTTGAGGTTCCTGTGCCTGCTACCCAGTTTTATGTGCCTGTGCCCACTACCGAGCTTGTTATATCTATGCCAGTTGCCCAGCTTGAGGCGTCCTTTGCTCAGCCTGATGTGCCTGTGCCCGCTGCCCAGCTTGATGTGCCCATTGCCCAGCTTGATGTGTCACTGCTCACTGCCCAGCCTGAAGTGCCTCTGCCTGTTTTAAAGCCGTGGACCTTCCACATGCCCAGCTTGATGTGACTTGGCCCACTGCCCGACTTGATGCTTTGAACTTTCTTCATGCCCAGCTTGGTGTGACTATGCCTGTTGCCTGGTTTAAACTCATGGACCTTCCACATGCCCAGCTTAATGTGACTTTGCCCGCTGCCTGGCTTGATGCCTTGGATTTTCTTCTCGCTCAGTTAAATATGCCTCTGCCCACTGCCCAGCTTGATGCCATGGACTTTTCCAAGCAGTGGCTAGTTGGAGCGTCCAGAGACCACTTCTTTGAGGGGGGTACTGTCAGGAAAGGTTCCACCCACTAATGGCACTGTCTGACATTTAGTGTGTAGTACTGATGTCCACCAGCAGGTGTCTCCTGGCAGCCTGGAACTGTCAGGGGAGCTTTCTCCGCCTGGTGGTACTATGTGATCTTTGGGCCGCAGAACTGGCGTCCAGCAGTGGGTGGTTCCTGGCAGTGTGGAGCCGACATCCTCTCCTGCGATGAGGCGTCACCTGAGCCCGATTGCAGGAGATGTGTATAAATACCCGGCAAGCGCACACACACACATACCTTGCCTTGGTGTCTTCCATGCACCCTGACCTGAACCTGAGAGTTCTGTACCTGTATCTGAACCTGATCCTGTCTGTATACCTGAACCCTGCACCTGAACCTTGTCCTTCCTGTGATCCTGTTACCCTTACCCTTGTCCTGCAGCCTTATCCATCCATCCTCTCCTTGTCCTGTTTGTTCCCTGTCCCCATGTGCTGACCTCCCATTGATGACCCGATAATTCCAGTATTCCCCATTTGTATATATCTCCATCTATCTATATATCTGTCTCATTATTAGTATTATTTGTTGGTCTCTGTATTTGGTTGGTTGTGCACTCTATTGTATTGCTTGCGTTTATATGTTTCACGTATTGTAATAAATCATAATATTTTCACTTACATATGTCTGGGTTCCTCTGTTGATGTCCAAACAGTTGTGATCACACCTGATACGCGACAGTCCTGTGTGGTACTGAAAACCCACTGTACCTGTCAGCCAGATGACCGTGTCCTTGCTGAGCTTCTATGACTCGATCTAAGGAGGAGGAGGAACGACCAGGGATTCATAGCAAACCGCTGCTGCTCTGCCACAGTGACCATCCAGGGCAGCAGAGAAGTCCGGTGACAAGGAGGCTGGGAGTTCAAAAGCCAGGGATGCTAAGACCCCAGGTAAGGAGGGCACCACGACATGCTCTACTATGCACAAAAGCTGCTACTTCCTAATGCTCAGCCATCTGGCTCAGAGGAGCCTATAGCAGACATGTTAGAGGAGTAGGAGAGCCTGCCTCGTGGGGCGAAAGCCATCTTGGCAGAGAAAGATGATCAGTCACAGGATGATCTACATGCAAACCCCTCAGAACATGAACAGCCCAAGCTTTGGGAGATCCTGGAAGAACTTAATAAGTGTACTATCTCTGTTGATAAGCTAAATTCCCATTTGGGTTGCCTGTCAGAAGATGTAGCTTTGATAAGGCAGGATCTCCAGAAGTTTAGAGAACACACAACAGCTACCGGAGGACATATTAACGACTTAGAAAATAAACTCCTGGCGCTGATGCAGAACTCTCAAACGACTAAACACCTGGCGGGGTGAACAACATGTGGGCGAGGACTTGGAAAACCGTCCATATAGTGGGTCTCCCAGAAAAAAAAAAACGAGGGTAGATATGTTTGGCAAAGACACATTCACGCCACATTTCTCTGTGGAACGGGCCCACCACACTCCTACCAGACCCTTACCATCGGGTAGCCCTCCCAGACCCATGCTGGCACAACTGCTAAATGATCGTGACTGTGAAGCAGTGCTACGCCTGGCATGTGAAAATCACAATATCCATTACAATGGGGTCAGATTCTGCTTTTATCCTGACTTTTTGGCTGAGGTCCAAATGAGCAGGGGGAAATTTACTGAGGTCAGGAAACGACTGCAATGCCTCCAAGCCATCTATGTCATGCTACACCCGGCGAGGCTTCGTATCACCTCTGGCGGGCAGGCACATTTCTTCGACTCCGCTGCTGCGGCCTCAGACTGGATTGATATACATGAAATGGATCTCCGCCTTCATCCTAATGCAGCAGATGCTGATTGGTTGAAGAAGTTCCAGCAGGTGAGTTAATGCATTTGTCTACTGTTCCCACTGGGCACCCTACGTCTTCCTCTTTGACAACCAGTTAGCCCCTGACAACCAGGAGCAGGGGAGATGCAGTTTACCATTTTTCTTCACTTCATGCAAGCTATATGAGGGCAGAGAGTTTCTGTTGATTATTATCCCCAAAAGATCTGAATACAAAGAGCTGCTCGGTTAGTATTTCCCTCTCTAAAAGATGTTTGGCTGTGGATATGCCTGTTGCAATCTGCATTGCCTCACTGTTAAGCCACCGTCTGGGATATGTAAAGAGATATCAGAACCCTAGGCAGTTTCTGCAGGCTCAGTGGCACAAAGTGCTCAAGTTCAGTTCTCTCATGTTGACACTCCAGGATGACTTTTCCCAAGTTGGATGCCTTGCCTCACATCTTCCCAGTTTGTATTGCAAAGTTCCCTTATGGGCGAGGAGGTTTGGAACCCCCTCTTTGGCTCTGTCAGAGTTGATCTCCATTGGCTTTTTCTATTCAACATTGCCTAGTTGTCAAATTTGATCTGGCTGGATTATACCTACCCATACATGGCAGGATTGATTATAGTCTTGTGGAATATATGGGGTCCTCATGATCCCCAGAAGAGATCTATGATTACTATCAGTCTACATAGGTACCACCCGAATATTTGCAGTCTCCAAGGACTCACCTTACTAAAGACACTTTGTCCTGTATACAGTATGGATATGTGAAGATGTAGCGCTTATGGTGAAAAAACAGTAATGATAAAAAACTGTGCAGAGATCCTATCCCCCCCCCCCCCCCAGTACTTCATACCATCCCACTTGACGGAAGTAGCCCAGAGGGGCCCCGAGATGGCCATGTAAGGTCCCGGCTCCAGCACACAAGAGGGGGATCTCAGTTGCTTGTCCCCAGTATGGGGAAATCTAATAAAAGGGCCTCAACACCCCGCTCTCAAAGGGACCCGGGTTCCCATTCATCAGGTAACATCCCGCCAGGCAGCGCAACATGATGCACCACTGGCGTCTTAAGCCGCATCCCCGGTTTCACATAGCGGCTCCACAGAATCGCTGATGGACGGGGACATCAATAGGCTCAGTACCTCACACCTTATCCTCCTGGACATCCAAAGAGATCTCCAGAAGGTAGCCTTAGACATCAAACATACTTTGACTGAAGCGATATCCGATCTAAAAGCCGATATCCATGAAATGAACAACTGACTCACTGATTTGGAAGAGAACTCCCGGGTGCAGGCAACAGCGATCAGGCAAGTACAAAAAAACTTATAACATACACTTGCCACACATGTTTGAGCTGCACAGACAAGTAGAGGATCTGGACAATAGGAGGCGCAGGCATAACGTGCGGGTAAGGGGGGTCCCGGAGGGAATAGACCAGGCTACACTGCCACAAGCAGTTTGCTCTATTTTTAACAATCTACTTGACCGCCCTGCAGACTCCCCTATTGAGATGGAATGGTTGCTCCGTGCGCTAAGACCCCCGCCCTGTGACTCGGAAACACCCAGAGACATTGTCTGCTGCATAGTCAACTTCCCCCTCAAGGGGGAAATCCTCAGGAAGGCAAGAGACAGAGGACGCATACTATTTAACGGTGCTGAGATAGAACTCTTCCAAGATCCATCGAGATTACATTACAAAACAGATGCAGTCTGCACCCCCTGCTGGAAGCTCTCCGCGCACACAATATCCAGTACCAATGGAAATTCTCTTTCTGTCTCTCTGCCTCGAGTAGAGGCTGCACTGCACTCCTTCGGACCCCAGAGGACTTACCCTCCTTCTGTGAGAAACTAGACCTACCTCCAGTTGACCTGACTGAATGGTACTCTTTCTACTTCCCTACGGAGCCATGTAAACCAGTCTCCCACAATGCATCACCCAAGGCGCAAAGACAATGGTCCAGACGTTGCAGGCTTGACCCCACGTCACCAGGAGAAAGATTCTCCCGCAGAGATCCATCACTCTGCAGCCCAGGTCCAGCAGACACCCCACATCAGAACCATCCACTGGCATAAGACATCATAGTTACAGGATGCTCTGTGCTCACACAGTCCCCCCTAACTTTTTCTTGATTATTTGATTCTGACTCCCTCCCCCCCCCCCCCCAATTTCAGCTGACTTCAATGCAACAGTCTTCCAGGGACCTGGTCCACTTTTGAACACTTCGCATATCAAGCTCATCACCAACGGGACATCAGGTACTATTCTTCTTTTGTTCTGCCCCCCCCCCCTTTTTGTTTTTTGTTTTTTTACCACCTATTCCCATGTACGTCTGGAACTGCCCCAAAAGAAACTAACTCTCAGTCCATTATCTTTTTAATTTTTATTTTTTTTCCCGTACACTGGCACTTGGTTTTGCACAACCTACTGGACCATTGGGGAGGAGGGAGCATCGGATCCTACCTACCGCTAACCCCCTCCAGTTAATTTTGTATTTTTCCAGAAAGAATTTTCTCGTGATTTTGTTTTTTTTCTCTCCTCTTTCAGTATATGTGTTATAATTAGGATGTGTATACATAGAGAGCCGGCAGGTGGAGGAGGACGGGACCCGTCGGGGGGCGACATTTAGCTTAATTCAAACCTTACACCGTTTACTGATGATAAACATAGTCGCCCTCCTGGTGTGGACAACGGTCTCCTCCATGTAGCTCACATATTTAGAGTAATACTTATAGCAGAGGCTACGCTCTATAGGATGGTATACCTCTTATCCCTCCAGCAGAGGACTATCGTCTTCTCCTCAATCGCCAATGGAAACTGGGGTTCCCTGCTAACCATTTAGAGACAAGACATACCTATGCCCCACGCACTGACCACCAACTACCCTCCTGATACCCACCATTACTTGACTTATCTCTCTCCCCGTAGACCAGACCTGGGTGTAGGCCACGGTTATCCCTATAGCGATACCAGCTACACGCATAAATACATCTAGCCAAGGGAACGCAGAGGGATTCCTATACACTGCAAACTGGATCCAATCATAGGCGGATACCTGTACTTGCACAGCTATACACATTCTAGCGTAGTCCTGGGCTTTTAATGAAGAGGCTCTCCTAGTTCATAACTAATATAGTGTGACAAGACAGGGATGGTCCCCCTCCCTAGGAATTGAATACATCACCACCCCCAGTTCACATTACCTATCAGCCCCTCTAGATAATAGGATCAACCGTGCAAACCAGGTCCCTTTAAATCTTTAAATATTTGAACCAATCTTTGAATCGTTGAATTACTAAGTTACTGTGTTATTGTATTAATGCTCCGTAAGATAGTGATTATAATGATGTTCAACTGTCTGAAGTCTGTGTGTCGTAGAATAACTTCAGCAGCTATTTCTCTGTTTATGGTTCTGCTGCTGCCCCAGGGGTCTACCTGAGGCTAATACTGTATTTCATTGTTGCCTACTGTTCAGTAGCTTAGACCATTTATGTGTGGGTTTTTTTCTTTCTCTCTGCCCTTCCTAGAGAATTGATCCTTTTCACCTTACCCCCTTCTACTATAGCTTTATTAAATGTTTCACCCTCCCCAGTGCTGGAGCACTCGTTCACCCTCAGGTTCACATCCGCCCCACAGCTGCCCCAACGAGCCTTGGCTGACACTCAGTCCAGACATTTCAGGTGGTTTGGTCCCTCCATCTCCACCTCTGGTAGCTGTACACATAGTCTTTGTGTGTACCCTGCAAGATTAGGACCCATATGAACCGTTAGCAACCAAACACCCCCCTCCTCCCTCTCACCTCCCCCTCCCAAACACTCGGTCCATACCCTGTTTCCTTCCTTTTTTCCTCCCACTTCTGCTCTATACCTCCTTTCAAAGTGGGAATAGCCCCCTCGCCGACTACCTGGGGCCCTCCACATGCGCACTGCCAAAGTACCTGGCCCAGGATTAGGGACATCAGTTGGTGATACCTCGACAACTTTTGGTCATAGATTTCTCACCCCTAGTTGGGAACACATCCATCTCTGACAATGCAACAACTACTAACCCTGAAATGCCTATTACTAAATGTTAAAGGCTTAAACCTTCCAGAGAAGAGATCACAGGTACAGGTACAGCCTTGACGAAACATAGAGCCCACTTTCTGCTCCTGCAAGAAACCCACTTCCGTACTAATGCTATCCCCAAGCTAGCGAACCACATTTATAATCGGTCGCTACATTCCACCAACCCAGAAGCTAAAACGAAAGGGGCCTCGATACTTATTGCCAAGCATGTCGATTTTAAGCTTAAAGAGTCCAAAATAGATCCGGAGGGGAGATATCTTTTTATCAAGGGTATGTACGCGTCTAAACCAATTACACTGGCCAACATTTATTGTCCCAATGAACATCAGCTATCTTTTCTCAAGATCGTATGTGACTTACTATCTTCCTTCCAAGAAGGCATAGGGATTTTGGGGGGAGACTTCAACATTCCGATGAATCCTCTCCTAGACACCTCTACAGGGACATCTTCACTTCCATACTGGGCATTACGCCAAATCAAATTACAACTTCAAACCCTGACCTTACACGACACCTGGCGTACCCTATTCCCAACAGTCAAGGACTATACTTTTTTCTCCTCACCACACCAAAAGTATTCTAGATTAGATTACCTCTTCCTGGCCCAACATGACCTGACATACAGTGGTGTGAAAAAGTGTTTGCCCCCTTCCTCATTTCCTGTTCCTTTGCATGTTTGTCACACTTAAGTGTTTCGGAACATCAAACCAATTTAAACAATAGTCAAGGACAACACAAGTAAACACAAAATGCAATTTGTAAATGAAGGTGTTTATTATTAAAGGTGAAAAAAAATCCAAACCATCATGGCCCTGTGTGAAAAAGTGATTGCCCCCTAAACCTAATAACTGGTTGGGCCACCCTTAGCAGCAACAACTGCAACCAAGCGTTTGTGATAACGTGCAATGAGGCTTTTACAGCGTCCTGGAGGAATTTTGGCCCACTCATCTTTGCAGAATTGTCCTAATTCAGTTACATTAGAGGGTTTTCGAGCATGAACGGCCTTTTTAAGGTCATACCACAACATCTCAATAGGATTCAGGTCAGGACTTTGGCTAGGCCACTCCAAAGTCTTCATTTTGTTTTTCTTCAGCCATTCGGTGGTGGACTTGCTGGTGTGTTTAGGATCATTGTCCTGCTGCAGAACCCAAGTTCGTTTCAGCTTGAGTACACGAACAGATGGTCGGACATTCTCCTTCAGGATCTCTTGGTAGACAGCAGAATTCATAGTTCCTTTTATCATGGCAAGTCTTCCAGGTCCTGAAGCAGCAAAACAGCCCCAGACCATCACACTACCACCACCATATTTTACTGTTGGTATAATGTTCTTTTTATGAAATGCAGTGTTCCTTCTACGCCAGATATACTTGGACACACACCTTCCAAAGAGTTCCACTTTTGTCTCATCGGTCCACAGAATGTTGTCCCAAAAGTCTTGGGGATCATCAAGATGTGTTGTGGAGAAATTGAGACGAGCTTTGATGTTCTTTTTGCTCAGCAGTGGTTTTCTCCTTGGAACTCTGTCATGCAGGCCATTTTTGCCCAGTCTTTTCCTGATGGTGGAGGCATGAACGCTGACCTTAACTGAGGCAAGTGAGGCCTGCAGTTCCTTGGACGTTGTTGTGGGGTCTTTTGTGACCTCTTGGATGAGTCGTCGCTGCGCTCTTGGGGTAATTTTGGGCGGCCGGCCACTCCTGGGAAGGTTCACCACTGTTCCATGTCTTCGCCATTTGTGGATAATGGCTCTCACTGTGGTTCGCTGGATTCCCAAAGCTTTGGAAATGGCTTTATAACCCTTTCCAGACTGATAGATCTCAATTACTTTCTTTCTCAATTGTTCCTGAATTTCTTTGGGTCTCGGCATGATGTGTAGCTTTTAAGGATCTTCTGGTGGACCTTACTGTGTCAAGCAGCTCCTATTTAAGTGATGCCTTGATTGTGAATAGGTGTGGCAATAATCAGGCCTGGGTGTGGCTAGAGAAATTGAACTCAGGTGTGGACAACCACAGTTATAGTATGTTTTAACAAGGGGGGCAATCACTTTTTCACACAGGGCCATGATGGTTTTTTTTTTTTTCACCTTTAATAATAAACACCTTCATTTACAAATTGCATTTTGTGTTTACTTGTGTTGTCCTTGACTATTGTTTAAATTGGTTTGATGTTCCGAAACACTTAAGTGTGACAAACATGCAAAGGAACAGGAAATGAGGAAGGGGGCAAACACTTTTTCACACCACTGTACCTCTCCCAAGCATCCATCGAACCAATGTTTTTGTCTGACCACCATCCCATCACAATGACTCTCACTTTCACGGAATCGAATCCCAAATCCAAAATGTGGAGACTGAATCCCTCCCTTCTAAAGGATCCGGCTTTACTGACACAGATTACACTTTCGGAGGACCACAAGTGTGTCATTAGAGGGAAACTAATCTCTCTGGCGACTGCCACTAAAAAGAAACACCAAGAACAAATTAAAACCCTTATTGAAGTAATTCACAGACTCAAAAGGATACATAAACAGGCAACTTCCCTAGCAACACTCCAGGAACTCACGCTAGCTCTTTCCACGCTTTTAGACGAACTAGGGAAAACGCATCAGAAGAAGATACATTCTGGGCCAAAAGGTATTTTATGTGCACGGTAACAAAATCGGGAGACTCCTTGCACGTACGATACAGGCGGCCAAATCCCAGATGACAATCCATCAGATACGAGACAGCAAGGGTAACCTACTCTCCAGAAACATGGACATTGCCAAACAATTTGAAATGTTCTACTCTTTACAATCTGACACGAGACGACACAGGAGCACCCAGGATAGGCGACCGCAATGACAAAATAAAGACTTCCTGTCCCAATACTGCCCTAAACCAATTACACCTCAGCAAGCAAAAGACATGGAGAGCCCCCTCTCTTCAGAGGAACTCCTCTTGGCAATCAAACAAATGAAACTGGGTAAGAGCCCCAGACCCGATGGCCTCCCGCTTATCTATTACAAAACCTTCCCAGAAGAACTGACGCCATCCCTACTACAGACTTTCAACGCTCTAGCGAACCCCAATGATTCGCCGGGCCGACTGCTGGAAGCGCACATAACAGTTATCCCCAAAACCGGCAAGGATTCAACACAAGTATCCAACTATAGGCCCATATCTCTGCTCAATGTTGATATCAAACTGTACGCAAAGAATATCGCCAACAGACTGCTTCCTCTTATTCCTGATCTCATACTATCTGATCAATTGCGCTTCGTCCCTGGTAGGGAAACCAGGGATAACACTATTCGCACATTGAACCTACATCACTGGCTTACTTCAACACTATCCCATGGATTCTGTCTCTCGATGCTGAGAAGACGTTCAACAGGGTCGCTTGGGACTAAATGCAGGCGGTGCGGAAGGGAGTGGGACTCCGTCCACGCATGTGCTCACATATTAACGCCTTGTATACGAACCCTTCGGCCAAAGTAAAAGTCAATGGCCTCCTGTCAGACGCCTTCCCAATCAGTAATGGGAAACGTCAGGGTTGCCCCCTATCACCCCTAATCTTCGTTCTTTCTCTTGGACCCCTACTAAACAGATTAAGAGCCAATCCTGACATAAAGGGATGTTTTATAGGTGATAGAGAGTTTAAAGTAGCAGCCTTCGCTGAAGATATCTTATTATCACTTCAATCCCCACGTATTTCCCTACCTAACCTTCTCAATGATATGAAACATTTCGGGGATTTATCAAACTTGAAAATCAATTACTCCAAATCTTACGCCCTTAATGTCTCACTCCCACCACAAGAGGCTATGCACTGTCAGGAGTCCTTCCCTTTTAGATGGCAAAAAGATAACATAACTTATCTAGGTATCCAAATTACGTGGAAAATACCAGATTTATATGTCCAAAATTTTCTACCCACGCTCGCCAAAATTCAGACAGAACTTAAAGACTGGGCCAACCTGAATGTCTCGTGGTTCGGTAGGGCGGCCTTAATAAAGATGATTGTCCTCCCCCGACTCTTATACTTGATGCAGACAATCCCGATCCACCTCCCTCCTTCATTCTTTGCTTCTTATAAAGACTTGCACCGGCTTTATTTGGAAGAACTTGGCCCCACTTAT
The DNA here is from genome assembly GCF_037356315.1 of Lithobates pipiens. Classification (NCBI taxonomy): domain Eukaryota; kingdom Metazoa; phylum Chordata; class Amphibia; order Anura; family Ranidae; genus Lithobates; species Lithobates pipiens. The sequence goes on from NW_027507764.1 coordinate 526,487,128, forward strand.
TAAATACTCCCGCTTGAATCAGGCTAAAACAAAGGGAGGAATTGGTGTTCTTGACCTCCCCAAATACCACTTTTGCCGCGTACACACGAGCGGACTTTTCAACATCCAAAGTCCGAAGGACCGAGTCCGTCAGACTATCCGATCATGTGTGGGCTGCAACGGACTTTTGATTCACCAAAGTCTGACGGACTTTAGAATATGGAACATGCTTCAAATTTTCCCGAAGGAACTCCGCCGGACCCGGTCCCCTTCGAAAACTCCGCTCGTGTGTATGCTACTCCGACGGACTAAAACCGACGCTAGGGCAGCTATTGGCTACTGGCTATGAACTTCCTTATTCGAGTCGGGTCGTACGTCATCACGTTCGAATCCGTCGGAGTTTAGTGTGATTGTGTGTGGCCAAGTCCGTTCAGCCGAAAAGTCTGTCAGAACTCCGTCGGAATTCCAGCAGAACTCCGACGGAACTCCTTTGGAAGTCTGTCGGACTTAAGTCCTCTCGTGTGTACGGGGCATTAGCCTGCCACCTAACCAGGGTGGTAGACTGGCAGATTCACAAATCCGGAAAGGCGTGGATTTCGCTGGAGGATCACTTTGCAAAGGCAGGTTGCACTCCCTTCCCTAGCTCTCCCCAAGCCTTTGGAACCAGACTGTTAAAACACATCCCCTTATCTTCCCCTCGCTAGTGGCTTTTAACCAAGCCTTACACCTCGCCAAGGTGTCCTCGCGTCCAGGTCCTCTGACCCCTCTATGCAAAAACCCAGATTTTCACCCGGGGGAATCCTCCTCATTCTTTTTTAAACCAAAACCAAGTTTATTGAGCATAGAAATAAGAATGTCATCATACATATGCATAAACACTAGTGCAACAAGCACCAATATATACATAGAATAATAAAATATACATCCTATGTCTGACATACAAAAGCGAAACATCCTAACTGCCGCACATACTAACATCCTATGCAGGTGTGTTCAGGAACAAATACCCCAAGAGGCCAGGGCATCGAGAGTGGCTGAGGGGGAGGTCGGACTCTGCTACGGTGTGGTAACTGCACTTCAGCTTGAGCAGCTATTTGTGCTCCCCATCCACCTATCCCACACCTTACAAAATTTCTCTGGGCACCCTCGGTTGGCATAGATTGCTTTTTTAAATGGTAAAACGCTGTTCACAGCCCTCTTCCACTGCTGGATCGTAGGGGAAGTAGGCCTAAGCCACAACAAGGCTATCTGCATCCGAGCAGTGAAGAGGACCTCTTGTAAAAACGTCCTAAAGTGTTTGTCCTCCTCAGGAAGAGGAAGAAGACCAAGGATACACTGCCACGGGCATAATGTGAGGGGGGAGCCCATATGGTCATGCAGGAACTTGACTATTTGCTCCCAGAAACCCTGGACAGGCGGACAGGCCCAGATGAGGTGGTAGAAAGAACTGTTGGCGTCGCCACATCGGGGGCAAGTGGGATTAGAGTCTAGCTTGAATTTAGACAGGCGGCCAGGGATAAGATATGTGCGATGGAGCATGTAGAGGTGCGTGAGCCTATCTGACAGTTTAGGAGATACCACCCTAGATACATTTAGAATATCACTCCACTGGTCATCCTCCATACTCCCAACATCAGCCTCCCAGCACGCCTTCAGCCGGTAAGCTCTAGCCGTGGCCTGGGGGGTAATGAGAAGCTGGTAAAAACAAGAGATCAATTTCCTCGAGTCGTCTCCAAACACCAGGTCCGCCAAAGCTGTGGATTCCAGTGGTGGAGAGGAGCGCCCAAATTGGGTCTGAGCTGCGTGACGGACCTGCAAGTAGTGGAACAGCATATGATTTGGAAGGTCATACTCCTCCTTGAGCAGCTGAAAAGTTTTCATGCCCTGAGCCCCGTACAGCTGGGACAAATATACTATTCCTCTACATATCCACAGCTTGTAATCCGGCACCTTCAGCAGCTCGGGTAGAGAGGGGTTCTCCCACAGAGGCGTGTGGGCATGCAGGATGGGGGCTGCAGTCAATTTTTGCGCCCCACTCCAAATTCTACTATGGTGTATGGTGGCCTAGAGGCGATTCAGTTCGCATTGTGCGCTATATAAGTATTTCATTCATTCATTCATTCATCTCCGAGCGCGAAAGCCCCCGATGACTACAAAATAGGATCTGAAAGGGGTGCGCAACCACGTCCGTGACTGCCGTACATACCAGAGTAGAGTATCGGAGCCTATCATAGGTGTTAATATAGTAAAGGTGGGACAGTTGGGAAGTCATGTAATAAGCTGCCAGGTCCGGTAGTGCCGCCCCACCCAAGTGGACAGGACATTTGAGAGTCTGCCAAGCCAACTTATGCCTGGAAGACCCCCAAATAAAGGAGTTTAAGATAGATTCCATGTCACGGAAGATATGGGCTGGGATAGATACCGGAGCGTGCCAGAAGATATAAAGCAATTTGGGAAGAAGAATCATCTTCACAAGCCCCAACCGTCCCATGACCCCAAGAGGCAGTCTAGACCAAACCTGAGTCTTACATTTTAGAATGGGGAAGAGTGGCTGTATAATTCAAAACGGATGTAATCCGCAATGGAGCGGGAGCACTGTATTCCCAAGTATTTGATCCGGTCCGTCCGCACAAGGGGAAGCGCCGCTTGCAACAACGTGGGAGCAGTCACATCTATGGGAAGGATTTGGGACCAATTTGTAGGCCCGAAAAGTTGCCGAATCTCTGGATCAACTCCAAAGCCGCTGTCAATGAGGGGCCAGCATCCTCCAGGTACAACAGCATGTCGTCAGCGTAGAGGCTGAGAACCTCTGACACCCGCCCCCTACAGAGACCCCGAATGTCAGGGTGAGCTCTGATAGCGATAGCCAGAGGCTCCACAGCCAGCGCATACAACATAGGCGAGATAGGGCAACCCTGGCGCATGCCGCGTGATAGTGGAAAGGAGTCGGATATCTGGCCATTTACCAATATACGAGCAGTGGGGGCCTGATAAAGAAGCTGAATCCAACGTACAAATTTAGGGCCGAATCCGAACCTGTGGAGGCACTCCCACAAATACTCCCACTCCACTGAATCAAACGCCTTAGCGGCGTCCAGGCTAACCACTACCCTGGCACCAGAGTTATCATGGAGAGCCTGTAAATTCATGAAGAGCCTCCGCAGGTTAAACGCTGTGTTTTTCGTGGGCATAAAGCCAGTCTGATCTGTGTGGATAAGATGGAGAATTACTTTATTAAGTCTAAGGGCTAAAATTTGGGCTAATATTTTAACATCCAATTGCAATAGGGAGATCGGTCTGTACGATTCGGGGCAAAGGGGGTCTTTATCAGGTTTCGGGATGAGAATAATCAGGGCCTCACTCATGGTACGGGGGAGGGATCCGGTTGCAAACACATGGGAATAGAGCATCTGGAGTTTAGGCATCAACACCTCCTGGAACTGGGAATAAAACTCCCGAGGGAGGCCATCGGAGCCCGGAGCCTTAGCCGGCGCCAAGCACGCCATGGCCTCCGCAATGCATTCCTCGGGGATGGGGGCATCAAGGAGCTCAGCCTGAGAGTCCGTGAGAACAGGGAAATCTATCCCATCCAACAGGGCACCCAACTGCTCCGGAGAGCCGCCAGCTCCCGAAGCATAGAGATCCATGTAAAAGTGATGGAACTCACACGCCACCTCCACTGGATCAGACAATAGTTCCCCCGCGGCTGAGGTCAACTGAACAACCACAGGAGGGCTATGGTCCATTCGGGCCAGGTAGGCCAGTATCTTCCCTGCCCTCTCTCCATATTCATAGGTTTTTTGTTTACTATAGAATATGGTCCTGTCAGATTTTTCATAGTGTAGGTGATCCGTAAGCCTGGAATGTAGACGCAGCCTGGCAGAGTTCGAAGGCGTGGGATCCGCCACAAACTCCCTTTCCAGCTCCCCCAGCGTCTCCTCAGCCTGCTTTATAACCAGACACGAGGAGGACCTGTGACGGTTAATACGAGTAGATAAAATTGCGCGGGCGTGCAATTTAAAGGCCTCCCAAACTGAGCCAAACGAGACCGATCCCACATTGGTTTGGAAATAGTAGGCCCACTCCCGCTGAACAGCGTCCAGATCCGGAAGGACCGTCAACCAAAATGGGCTCAGCCTCCACAGGCGAGCAGTGGGGACAGTTGGTAGTCCAATACGGACCCAATAGGGCAAGTGGTCTGATAGGGCCCTGACTCCAAAACCCACTTCCCGTAAATACGGGAGCAGGGCAGGGGAGAGCAGGACCATATCTATACGGGACATGGCGTTGTGTGCCGGTGTAAAACAGGAATACGCCTTTTTAGTAGGATGTTTATACCTCCAGGTGTCCGTCAGCGCAAGCTCAGAGAGGAATTTGCCAAATCTAGTGAGTGAGGGGCGGGGAGGATGCCCAGCAGATTGAGTGACCCTATCAAGGACGGGATCAATCACTGCATTAAAATCACCCACCCATATAGCAGGTAACGCAGGGTGCTGCAACATATATTGGACCCCCTCCCGAAGTGCCCCAAAATGGAAAGGGGGGGGTATATAAAAAGCAAGCAGGAGGAACTCCAGCCCCCCCACCGTGACATGTAAAAAGAAGTATCTCCCTTGCCTATCCGATCGCAGGCTGTGTAGATGAAACTGAGTACCCCTAGCCACCAGAACAGCCACCCCCCTAGAATTACTCGTGTAGGGAGCATGGTACATCCACCCCACCCACGGTCTTTTAAGGGACAGTTGTAGCTGGCCCGTCATGTGAGTTTCAACCAAAGCAACAATATCTGCACGCATCTGCTTAACACACGACAGGACAGCCACACGTTTCTGTCTGGTCCCCAGACCCCTCACATTCCAGGTGGCCAATTTAAGGGTTTCCATCGCCATCCAGGTGTTTCACACAGAACCGGTACCCCAACTGTGGGTCACCCCAAGTCGAGGCCCAGAAATTCGCCTGAACAGAGGGAGCCAACCACACCACCCCCCTCCCGAGGTCTCTCCCACACCAAATAAAACAATACAGAAAGCACAGAACACTTGAGCAGCAGTCAGACACATTGATATGGAAAAGAACAGACATATAATAACTAAACAGTGCAAAAATAACGTTATCTACTCTGGACCGGCAAAACAACCCGAGCTCCACGCCACCCTCCTTCTCCTCGTGGGCCGAGGCCGGCCAGGGAAACTCATCTTAAACAGTCAGTGGCGCCCGCATCCGGCCACTACAACTTTTATGGAAGGCACAGGATGACAAGTAGAAATGAAGGCCGGGTGCGTCCGCCACCGTCAAAGGGGACGAACAAGAGTTAACTGTGCTGCACAGCCAGGTGGAGGCGTACAACATCCAACACCAACAAAGGACGGGGTGCAAGAATCCGGCTGCCATAAACGTCTATGGAAAGTAGGGACCGATCCAAGATATGAAAATATAAAAATCAAAAAGAATATAAAAAAAGTAAGAAAAAACCCCATAAGCAGAGGGAAGAGGTAAGTACCGTGGTGCACATAACAACGAATGGACAGTCAACACCAGGAACCAGTGCTTCCATATAGTTCCAACCCCGGGGGGCAACAGTCATGGGTAACTCACATGTTAGGCAGCAGACGTCTCCCTCAACATCCTAAGGGCAGAGGGCAGCATACGAGCTAAAACACCCTAGGAGCAGCGGTTCACACTTGGACATCTGCAGGGGCCTGTTCCAACCAAGAGAGCACCGCACTGGGATCCTCAAAGAAATGCGCCTTACCATCTCAGATGATCCGTAGCTTAGCAGGGAACAGCATCGCATAAACCAAGTGTCGGGCACGAAGCCGGCGCTTCACCTCAGAAAACTGTGCCCTCCTCCGCTGAATCTCAGCGGAGAAGTCCGGAAACACTGCGATACGCTGGTTCTCATAGGGGATATTACCCTTCTCCTGGGTGAGGCGCAAGACCGCATCCCGGTCGCGGTAGTTCAGCATCTTCGCAATGAAGGTACGGGGAGGGGCTCCAGCCGGCGGGGGTTTAGAGGCCAAACGGTGTGCTCGCTCCACTGCAAAGGTGGTGGAGAAGGCCTCTCTTCCGAATGTGGCTATGAGCAGGCGCTCCAAGAACGCGGGGGGGGGTCTGAGCCCTCGGCCCTCTCAGGCAGTCCCACAAACCGGAGGTTACACCAGCGCAGCCTATTCTCGATGTCATCTTGTTTGCTCAGTACGACCTGTAGCTGGTGCTGCAGCCGTTCGGTGGTGACTTGGAGGGGAGGGATGTCATCCTCCACCTGCCCGATTCTGCGTTCTGTTTCGCCGACTCGTTCCCGCAATTTGTGTAGATCCTGACGGATAAGGGAAATGTCCACCTTAACCTCCTCTATTCTGGAGGTAAGAGTAGTGCGGCACAGCGTAACAGCCTCCAGGATACGAGCAGTGTCATCCGATGCCGGAGTATCTTCGCTCGGACCCGATGCGGCGCCATCTTCCTCCACGAGGTCCGGGCCGTCCGCCCGGAATTTCCCGAGTTTCGCAATCGGGCTCTGGGCCCTCTTGGTCGGCGACATGCCCCCGGGGTGCACACTGAAGGGAGGCAGTAGGAATTGCCCTCAGGGGGGTCAAAATCAGTCCACTAGGATAAAAGCAGGATATTAGGCAGCCGGAGCTCTCACTAGATGCGTCCTACGCCATGCAGCTTCAGGCCACACCCCGAATCCTCCTCATTCTTAAAAAGGGAATGGCCACATGAGGAGGTATTAGCTCACAACGGTCGACCGCGCTCTTATGAAAACTTAGTCGCTTTCTCCCCAACCCAAAGCTTCCCTTTCTGGTCTTATAGGCAATTGAGACATTTCCTAGCCTCAGAAACCCCATCCACTACATGGTATAGACAACTTTCCTGATTTGAACGCCTATGTACCAGCAACACCTCTCTGAGACACCTAATCCTTAGCATATATGTAATATTACAAGACGACTCTGACCAGACACAGTCAATACCCACACTTAGCTCCTGGGAAAAAGACTTACAGATCAACCTCACAAAAGAACAGTGGGAAGACATATTTACCTACACTCACAAAGGTTTGATGAATGTAGCAATACAAGAAAATGGATACAAAATCATAAACAAATGATACAGAACCCCTGCTAGGCTACACCAATTCTCCCCCACGATCCCCAATACTTGCTGGAGATGCAAGTCAGCGGTAGGCTCTATGATCCATATCTGGTGGGAGTTCCCCTTAATACAACCTTTCTGGCAAGAAGTTCCCTCCATTATCTCGCAGGTCACCACTTACACCTTAAACTATAACCCTGCACAATACCTCCTCCATCATACAACTCTCCCTAGACAGACCAGTTAGCCATGCATATGGTCAACGCAGCCAGACTGTGTATTCCTACACACTGGCGATCTACTGACGTCCCCTCCATTCGGGAATGGCTGACTAGAATCGCTAAGATAGAGGAGATGGAAGAGCTGATTTATACCACACAAGAACGCCTACAGGAATTTTCGACCATCTGGGCATGCTGGAAACACTTTCAAACCACAGACAAATACAAGGCATCTCCCCCCCCCCCAATCAGGGAGGCATATCTCACGAAACAAAGGGGACGGTGTCGGCGGGGGGGGGGGGGGGGGGGCGCTGGGCATGGTGCCCACCTCCCTTCCCCTTTCCCCCTTCTACTTCCTCTATCCTTTCCTCCCCCAACCCCTCCTTTCCTCACCCCTTCCCACCTATCCAACTAAACAATGATCCCTCCCGAGGACACTCAACCGACCTTTAATCACATAGAGTTGCTCCTAAGAAGCCGTCTACATTCCCACGCTATCATTAGAGCCAGGAGCAACACCTTTTTCGGAACCCAAGTTAGACCTGATGATGATGGTATCAAGGGTTGGGCACTCATATTTAGCACTACCTGGCACGACTTGAGTGCACCCCCTTTAATAAATCATTATATCGGTTATACGTTTGTTGCTATGCTATGATTAGCTTTGTATAGCAATGTCCTATTAACCACGACCAATGTAACCTTGTTCTTGCCACACATATGCCGCGATACGAAAGAGTCGTGGCAGCACTGTTTGTACTTGATTTTTACCTGTCTCACATGTCTGTATAATGTGAATTGTTTAATAAAATAATTTATGGGGAAAAAAAAACTGTGCAATACTCAAATATATAACATTCTGAGTCCCAACTGTGTATGAATAAGAGAACAAAAAATAAGTCCCAGGTGGGTCAATCCAAACAGAAGGCAAGATTCACCCCCGGCCGAATAATTATTCTCATAGGGAAACAGGTAAATGAGTTGAATGTGTATAGCATCCAAAAGAAATGTGACATCCAAAGAAAGATAAGATTGGTTACTCTTACCAGAACCAGTGGACCTGGATGTCAGCAACAACAGGTCAACCAGGCGTAGATATCCAGATCCACAGGAACAATTTCAAGGGGTCCAGGGAGGTCCAGATCTACAATCCAAGAGGTCCAGGGGGGTCCAGAGATCTCTCAAAGGGGTCTCAATGGTAATAACGACAACCACTAAGCCATTGGTGACTGGTTGGAAAGGCCAAACAAACTCACATCCCAGAAGGTATGCAAAGAAGAGACGGGGGCTTCCAATGGTGCAGGTCAAAAAGGTTGTTTTTTTATTTATAAAAACCAGCATACAGAGTAAAATGTGATCAAGTAAAAGCAATATGGGGAGCAGTGAAACCAAGCCCTGAATAAAAAACTGACCTTTTTTGACCTGGACCTTGACCATAGGAAGCCCCCTTCTTTTCTTTGCATACCTTCTGGGATGTGAGTTTGTTTGGCCTTTCCAACCGGTCACCAATGGCTCAGTGGTTGTCGCTACCATTGAGACCCCATCAAGAGATCTCTGTACCCCCCCTGGACCTTTTGGATTGTTCCTGTGGATTGGTGGATCTGGACCTCCCTGGACCCCTTGGATCGTTCCTGTGGATCCGTGGATCTGGATATCTATACCTGATTGACCTGGTGTTGCTGACATCCAGGTCCACTGGTTCTGGTAAGAGGAAATGAAAAAAGTGGATTGTGGGACTTTAAATGAGGCATGGATATGTGTTTGAAATGGTCTAGGATACCTAAAATTTTATTAATTGTCACTGTCCCTGCGGGGAAAATCTGTATACCCATAGAAAGTTGCTAATCAATCCAATAAATTAAATACAAATACTAAATAGTAGGTATATATAATGTATCATAATATATAATACATGGGTCATGCAACAAAAAGCATAATTAATTGTAGTAATAATCATGTTGACATATTTAATGTATATAATGGATAGACATAATTGGTACAAGCAATCACAATTAAAAAATTGACAGCGGCCAACGGGAGAAGCGAACAGCCACATCACAATGCCAGAGTATGAGATACTATGCACATATGGGCCGCAGATCAGAATCTAAAAGAGTAAATAAATGAAATGAATATAGTAATGTAAAATAAAATAAAAGTTGGATGATAAAAGCTGACCATAAATGAATGATGACATTTTAAGTGTATAAAAAAAATTGTGTTGTTAAAATGTGTGTGAAGTGAGGGGGGTTGCAAAAAAATAACACTAACCACCTAGGCTTAAACACCTATCAAAAAGTGACTAGGTGATGAAAAACATATTACAAATAAGTGGGTGTATATATGATGAAATGAAATAAATGGTAAGATCTGCGGCCCATATGTGCATACCTCATACTCTGGCATTGTGATGTTCGCTTCTCCCGTTGGTCGCTGTTTCCCACTGCCCCTTCTCCATTCCTCCATGTTCCTTGGAGAGCTATGGCTTAGGGTGAAGGGGATGTGTCCCCGCCTCAACCCCGGGGGAGATGGCTCATTCAGTGCCACCATCCTATTCCCTTTTTGGGTCTGTTGGGTTATTCATCTGAACGTGGCCAAAGGTAATGCATCCACTTTTAACACCTGCTCTCTTTTTGAAAGCAATGATTTTTCAGCGCAACGCACAAAAAAACATTTTTTTACTCTGTACTTACACTAGAAGCCTGTGCATGCAGCTCTGCTTTATGGACAAATAACATACACACATGCGCCCGTGTGTGTATATTCATACCCATATATACCGCTCACACCAGAGAGATATATAAGCACATCAACCTGCCTAGATACTCCCGTAACAATACCACATATACACATATATATCTCCCTCCCCTAATTTTATACATATATTTTTCTACATATATATATATTTTTTTATATATATATATATATATTTTTTTATATATATATATATATATATATATATATATATATATATCATTTTTACTTCTATCCTTTCATTTTTTATTTATATTTTCTTTTATATACTTTTTATTTTTTCAATTTTCCACATTTCTCATTTTCTATTTTTCTACCTTTATACTTCATCTTTGCATTTTTTGTATTTTTAATTTTTATATTTTTACTGTGTTTTTTTCTTATTTTTCATTTTTTATATTTTTTATTTTTATTTTTATTTTCATTTTCTATTTCTATTTTTATTTTTTATTTTTTATTTATATTTTATATATTTTTTATTTTTTATTATTATTATCATTATATTTTTTAATTTTCAAAAAATATTTTCCCCTATTCCATTTTTCACTGACATCTTTTTTTATGACCTCTTGCTATTCCTATAATGGACATGCTTCAATCAGTAGAGCATTCCAAATATGTTTTTCTAGATGAATTACTCTCACAATTCCCAAAAGATTTTTTCAAGGTACATTTTGATACAGGAGAGAATGTATATATGAAATTATGCACACTATTTAGAAAAATTGAGGATTCAATCATAACACTCAATCACCAAAAATGGGACAAGTTTTTTCTTGAAAACTACCTTTCCTCTAAAATTACCCCGAGGGGCCTCAGAATAAAAACTAGATGTGCTTTCCTCTCACCTGACCTCCAAACCGAATGGGAACATATCTCTGAATTTTGTTCCCAAAAATGGATAAATATTATTTTGAAACAGCGGGATCTCAAAAGCACGTCTCTTTTAGATAAGCTAAAAAATCAGATACTAAACCTCACAAAGGAGACACCAAACCTTCCCAGCACATGGCTAGATCTACTTAAGAAAAAAACAAAATTAGATGAAGATAAACTAATAAAAGTAAAACTCCAAAAAATGAGACGAGATGTAGATGACTATAACAATAAAAGGGTCTTCCAATGGAAAACCAGTAACTCTACTCCAGTGCCTCTAATGCAGATTCAATTTCCATCGTCCTTTCGGCCCTTTAAAACCCACCACCCCCCCACACATCCCTCCCAACATCCATACTCAAAACGCACCAACCAACCAACCCAACACATATCGTCCTATAATCCAGAACCCATAAGGGAGAACAGCCCTCACACTTTACAACCAAAACCTAAACGTTATAGAAAACCAAAAAGAGACATAGAAACCTTACAAAATAAAAAATATACCACTACTTCTACTGACAGTGTAACCAATAACAAACCTACAAACACCCCAACCAAAACAGAAATAAAAATAAAAATAATACAAATAGAGGTGAAAACACCCCTCCAGGACACACAAAAAAGAGTAATCAGGTTACCTCTAATACAACAACCCCGGATAGTCCTGCAAAACAGTCTCTCCAAAGCACACATGACACTAACATTACAACGGTTCAACAAAAAACCTATTCACAAACAGTCCAAAATCGCCCTCTCGAGTTTCCCACACAGACAGACGACCAGTCTTTTTTAGTCCTAACCCCTCAACCTGCACAAAAAAGAAAACTAGAAGAGGCAGAAGAGGGGGGAGAAGAAACAAACCCCAAAGAAAAGTTTGCCAAACTATAAAAATCTACAACCTTTCCTCACATACCCTGGTCCCAGATGAAATCTCCCTACTTAATAAAGGACTCAACTTCGCACACACTAGCCATCCCAACCCCTTCACTCTATTTGTGGATCTAAACAAATTTATACGCAATCTCACAGTGAAACGTTTTTTCAATATCAAATCCAACAAGGAAAATCCCAACAATACCACAGTACCCAGCATGAATAATACCTCTCCTTTATGTACAAAAAATATATACCAAGATGATCCTTGCCTAGCCATTTTGGAAGAACTATACAATATGAATGAAGACTCCGCCACCACCTTTAGTCTCTCAGACACTTCTTGCACATACTACCAGCCAGATTCCCCCCCAGTAAAACATACTCCTTTTAGGCCCAAATCCATCTTTAACCCCAGCCAGGCAAAAGGCCCATACATACAAAGCTTCTACCAGGTTTTCTATGCAGATATTAAACGTCTTTGTAAACTAAGCCCCCCCCCCCTCTCCCCTACAGCACCACAGAAACAACCTCACTCCACAAGAAACTCTGGCCCTTCAGAGTCTAACAAAAAATTCCTCCATTGTCATCAAAACAGCGGACAAAGGAGGTGGTATAGTAATTCAGAATTCTGATGACTATATAAATGAGGCCAACAGATTACTCTCTAATAATAACACATACAAACCCTTAAAAAGTGACCCGCTCCCCCTCTTCTCTATAGAAGCTGAAGCACTCATAAAATGAGCCCTTGGAGATAATATTATTACAAAAGCAGAAGCTTCCTTTCTATCCAAAACATATTACAACACTCCATATTTCTATCACCTTCCGAAAATACATAAAAATTCAGAAAATCCCCCGGGGAGACCAATTGTTGCCGCAATGGAAAGCATAACCAGCCCCTTTTCTATTTACATTGACCATTTTCTGCAACCACTGGCACAAAATCTCCAAACCTACATACGAGATGGCACACACCTACTAGAGATTCTAAAAACTTACTCCTGGGAGCCCACCTACCAGTGGGTGTCCTTGGATGTCAATTCCCTCTATACTTCAATTCCCCATGCTGTTGGCCTTCGGGCAGTAAAACACTTCTTAGCCTTAGACCCATCCCTAAAAACTGCACAAGCAGATTTCATCTTAGATTCCACAAAGTTCTGCCTCACCCACAATTACTTCTCTTTCAACAAAAAATTCTACTTGCAAACCCAAGGGACAGCTATGGGCGCCAATTTTGCACCTAGCTATGCAAACCTGACAATGGGCTTTTGGGAAACTTTATACATCTGGAACAACAATCCATACACAGAACATATTATATACATAGGTCGCTACATAGATGATATTATCATCATATGGAACAACACCGGACCACCCATAGACGACTTTGTTTCACATTGTAACGCCAATGATCTAGGCCTATCTTTCACTTTTGAATCCAGTCCAGACAGCTTACCCTTTCTAGATCTTGAACTTTGCCATACCAACAAAACCATCTTCGCAAGAAACCACATTAAACCCACTGCAGGAAATTCATATTTACACTTCCAAAGCTGCCACCACCCAAGGTGGATCACCAATATCCCTAAAAGTCAATTTAATCGTTTAAAACGAAACTGCACCCATAACTCAGATTACATCGAGCAAGGTACCCTGTTTAAAAGAAAATTTGAAGACAAAGGCTATCCCCCCACTCTAGTAGATGAAGCCTTTACCAAATTCCTGGACACGCAGCTAGTAACACACCCGGTTACATCCCAACCACATGAAACCATGCCGGACAAACTGACGGTCCATTCCCAAACCCATAGCACCAGATTCATTACCCAATATCACTCCCAACACAAAAAAATGGAAAAGATCTTCAAAAACCATTGGAGTATCCTTCTAGAAGACCCTCTACTAAAAACCTCTATAACAGATACCCCCAAGATTACATATCGTAGAGCACGCAATGTAAAAAGTTTTATCGCCCCGAGCAAATTGAAAACCGATAACAAGCCAAAGCCACTCAGGACATTCCTCACCCTGAAGGGCATGTACCAGTGCAAGAAACTAAAATGCCTTACCTGCAAATTCGTCCATCACCGCCAAAAATCCTTTACCACTAAGGGCAATACATACGAACTGAAAGAATTTTACAACTGCTCCTCTGAGTTTGTAATTTATGCGATCCGCTGCCCTTGCAACCTACTTTATATAGGGCGTACCATTCGCACCCTAAGAAAAAGGTTCGGCGAACATCGCCGATCAGTAGAAGGGGATTCCAATCTCACTATCCCACGACACTTCAAAGAACATCATCAAGGGTCCACAGAGGGCATGCAAGTTTGGGCCCTTGAACAGATACCTGGATCCTTCCCCCTCGCAGAGCGTTTCAAACGCCTCTGCGAGAGAGAAACTTTTTGGATATATACGTTAGACACCCTCACGCCTGGAGGCCTTAACGAGGACATAGAAATTAACTCAGTTGTCTAATCTGCATCCATCACACTTTCCTAATGAGACTTATAATCCCCCCCTCTCCCCCCCCCCCCGCCTTCCCTACCATAAATCAGAATTAACGTGCCTTTTCAGATCCCACTGCATGGTATATGTGTGTGTATATATGTGTACATAATAGTGTGTGTACGTGATTTGAAATGCACACACATGTACAATCGTTATGAATACTTCCCACCTTTTATTGTATATATTCTTTTTATATCTATATATATATATATATATATATATATATATATATATATATATATATATATATATATATATATATATATGTATATATATATATATATATATATATATATATATATATATATATATATATATATATATATATATATATGTTTTATTTGAACATCATTGTTTTATTTGCACATCATTTTCAATTGTATCCTATATTACCAAATTTTATAATATCAAATCCTATCAATATACATGTCTCTTACCATCTTACGTTCTAATACCCACCAAAGAAATATACCTATAGCACTTCATCTAATAAAAAATTCTTTTGCCCCATCCCCCGTTTTTTTTTTTTTTCTCACCATTTTCATTCTTTTTATTTCTCTGTATTTTTGTATTTGTATATATATTTTGATTTTCATTTTTATATATATTTTTTTATATATATTTTTTTATATATTTTTCATAATTTTACTTTTATTTTTATTTTTTATTTTTACTACATAATTTTTTCTATATATTTTTTTTTTTATTTGCATTATCATTATTTTTTATCCATATTTTTATCGTTATTTTTAGTATTATCTTTCAATTCCACTGGTATATATTTTTTTATTATTCTTTTTATTATCATTTTTATTTTTATTTTTATTTTTATTTCTATTTCTCAATTTCTAACAATTTTTTTATATTAATTCTTTTACAATCTATTTCACTCTTTTTACAAAATTCTTTTTACAAACATTTTTGGTTTTTCTAAAACAATTTAATAAATAAAAAATAAAAAATCCCAACTTTTATCGTTTTTTTCCCACATTTTTAATTTGTATCTTTACACACACAAATTAAACTGTTCCTTTATGGACACACACACAATAACAATCTACAACAAGCCTGCAGCACATAGCCTATTAACACCATGCCTTGGTCGGAACAGTTCCGCCCCACAAGGTGGAACCTGAACTCGAACGACCAATTAGAACTGCCCTTCTCCCTATTTAAACCACTTCCAATATGGTGACCCAGATGCCTGATGAAGGAGCACGCATGCTCTGAACGCGTGCAACGTAAACCATAACGAACGTCATCGCAGTGCGCCCCAACGTACCAACGAACGGACCTCCCTGACGCTGCTACGGGCCGTGCGACGCTGGGAACCACCGGCGCCACCGGACGAGAAACACAGCCGAATGAGAAACCGCTTCTCCTCGGGAGCCCTGCGATGTCCCCCAGAGACCTTTCTAAATACATGATGTGCCTGAAACTCTCTGGTAGAGTGTGAGTGTATAACTTTACTAATTAAATGTTTGTGATCCAAATATACTGCACTTAGATTGGCGCTGTTTTTTCTTCTCTTTATATGATTTTTCATTTGAGACTGTGACCGACCTATTTACTTATTTATTTCATCTCTTTAGCGATTTTTGATGCATCCCACTCCTGATGATTGGCTGAAATCGCCATGAAACGCATAGAGTCCATACTCAGGGATGCCAAGTCAAGTTTGCTACAATCATGAATTTCTTTCATTCATTTATAGTTATATTTATTAGGATAACCATGTTCACCTGCTCTGTATATCCATTCAATTTTTTAATTGTGATTGCTTGTACCAATTATGTCTATCCATTATATACATTAAATATGTCAACATGATTATTACTACAATTAATTATGCTTCTTGTTGCATGACCCATGTATTATATATTATGATACATTATATATACCTACTATTTAGTATTTGTATTTAATTTATTGGATTGATTAGCAACTTTCTATGGGTATACAGATTTTCCCCGCAGGGACAGTGACAATTAATTAAATTTTAGGTATCCTAAACCATTTCAAACACATATCCATGCCTCATTTAAAGTCCCACAATCCACTTTTTTTCATTTCCTTTTATTAATACAGGGATGGAGGCATGCTTATGTTGCATTGAAGTCCAAACAGGTCGCATGCTTTTTATGGTTCTGGTAAGAGTAACCAATCTTTTCTTTCTTTGGATGGCACATTTCTTTTGCATTTTCAACTCATTTACCTGTTTCCCTATGAGAACAACAATTCGGCCGAGGCGAATCTCGCCTTCCATTTGGATTGACCTACCTGGGACTTATTTTTTGTTCTCTTATTCACACACAGTTGGGACTCAGAAAGTTATTTGAATATTGCACATTTTTATCATTACTGTTTTTCACCATTAGCACTACATCTCCACTAGGGATGAGCTTCGAGTTTCTACGTTACATCAGAGGGGGGCGGGTCACCCATACGTCACTGGGGAACCCCATGGCTTCCCTCAACAGCGTCAGAGGGGGCGGGGTCAGGTGACGGGTGGTCCTGCCCTCCTAATATAAGAAACGCCAGCGCTGGGATCCCTGCAGTGTCTCCGCAGTGGAGACAGAAGACGGATGCGTGTATGGACAGCGCTGGACTGAAAATCACCCGTCGCTGGATCAGATCAGCCATCGCTGGACCCCGGAGAGATGATCATCCGTCGCTGGATAGCAAGAGTGGATTAGCACCACTGGAATCTTTTTTTTATTTTTTTTATTTTTAATAAAGGAGTTTTTCAAAAGTGTGTTTGTCTTATTTAACCATTTTTACACTTTCTTTGTGAAATGGTAGAGGTACTTTTGTACCCCCTTACCATTTCAAACAGGGGGGGCTGGGATCTGGGGGACCCCTTGTTAAAGGGGGCTTCCAGATTCTGATAAGCCCCCCACCTGCAGACCCCCACAACCAACAGCCAGGGTGACATGGTGCTTTGAGGGGTCACAGATCCTCACAGCATCCTCCCAATGTTGAGGGCATGTGGCCTGGTACGGTTTAGGAGGGGGGGCACTCTCTCGTCCCCCCTCTTTTCCTGCGGCCTGCCAGGTTGCGTGTTCGGATAAAGTGTCTGGTATGGATTTTTAGGGGGACCCCACGTCAATTTTTTTTTATTTGATGCGGGGTTCCCCTTAATATCCATACCAGACCTGAAGGGTCTGGTATGGATATTTAGGGGGACCCCCACGTCAGTTTTTTTTTAAATTTGACACAGGGTTCCCATTCATGAAGGGCCTGGTAATTGAATTTAGGGGAACCCCCACGCTTTTTTTTTTTTTTTATCAATGAATGAATTGTCGGCTAATACAGAGAACACTCATTGAGTACTCATGCGCCCCTTCACAGGCATACTATAGACACACCCCCCCCCCCCCCCAGGTACGAAATTTAAAGGAATATTACACTTTTATTGTTTCACTTTAATCATTATTAGAATCACTGCTCCTGAAAAAACGGCCGGTTTTAAAACTTTTTTTGGCATTGATCCATGTCCCCTGGGGCAGGACCAAGGTCCCCAAACACTTTTTAGGACAGTAACTTGCATATTAGCCTTTAAAATTAGCACTTTAGATTGCGAACGTTCGAGTTCCATAGACTTTAATAGGGTTCTAAAGTTCACATGAAGTTTAGGTCTGTTCGCAGGTTCTGGTGCGAACCGAACAGGGGGGTGTTCGGCTCATCCTTAATCTCCACATCCTAACCTTACCTTACCTATCTCAGCATTATCTTTTTATTGCGCAATAATTATCAGCACTTTATACTGTATACAGTATGCATGGGCAGGATGGTCCTATCATTCCACCCCCTCCTCCTACTCCAGAGGGTTTATTGTATTGATACATTGTTCCCTTGTGTTTCACAAAAAAACTAAAAAAGTTCTTGTGGATGGGGAGGGTAGATATGTATTGTTGCACTGTAAATGTGCAGTAAATAATTTACAGTGCAAAAATGCATATCTATGTATAAATGTGTCGTTGCAGTGATGTACGTTCCACCCTCATTCTTGAAGGCTGTATTGCATTTGCAAGCCTTATTGGCGTACTTGTTAAATAAGCCTGGAATACCTCTCCTAGTGCTGGGAGACTTTAATTGTTATCTTCCTCCTCTTTTGGATAAGCACCCCTTTCCTACTGGGGGTTCCCCTGACAGATTTGGTAAAAGTAAAATCTTAAGTCTAGATGGATCTAGATAGATAATGAGGAATGGGAGGAGCTATGGGAATGTTCCTTTCTGCAGCTGTTTTCAGCTAGGGATAGACTTGTACAATTTAAAATTCTACACAGAATTGATCCCACTCCTGCACGACTACACAGAATATATCCCTCCATCTCTGCAGTGTGCTGGCAGTGCTTCGCAGACTCTGTGGATTTCATCCATATTTTCTGACTTTGTCCCTATGTTTTTTGGGGGGATGTCATAGCATTCATCTACTCAGTGACCACTATACAGATACCTCAGACAGTATAGGTCTGTCTGCTGGGTCTGATGGAGCCCCTAGCTCACTGCAAACCATAAAGAACCCTCATTGGCCTGCTGCTATTTTATGTGGGGAAGCTTATTGTGCTCCAGTGGAAATCTTCATCTGATCCCAATTTAACACAGTGGAAACAATAAATTAACTCTCAGCTACCCTTGTACAAAGCCATATATCTCTCAAGGGGGTGCCTTCAGGTTAGATAGCTCGACCCTCTATGTCAGGGGTGTCCAAACTTTTTTCAAAGAGGGCCAGATTCGATGAAGTGAACATGTGTGAGGGCCGACCATTTTGCCTGACATTCTTTGAACCATTAAAATTCGGTCATTCGAGCACTCATACCTGGCCCAACAAAAATTCTTGTGCCTTTGTCGCGCTCGTTTGCCCGACACACAGACGCATGCTCTGTTCTTTAGGGGTACCGTTAAGTCTTAATGGTACCCCACACATTGGAAACATGGGGTGCTTTTGGTGCAGCGCAATAAAAAAAAAAAAAAAAGCTCTGGGACTTCTTTCCCTGCATTTTTGTGGGTATGGAAGCCCATTGAAATGCATGGGCTGCCCTACACACAGCATGCAGCCATGCAGATGTGAGCCAAGGGCTTATTGGAGGGGCAGTAAAACTACATGGTTGAGCTGTTTTTACCACCCCCAACTTCTCCCCCTTTAGCTGCAGAGGGAGCAGCTGGGGGTGTACACATGCTGTGGCTGCAGCTGGAGGTATGCTCAGGGTGAATGGGCCTGCACTGCAACTACCCCGCAAATGTGTGGACTGCACAGTTGCGGTATAGTGATGCTACATTTACGGGCTTAAAACAGGTGGTGAGGAGGCAACATAATGCCTCTTTACCACCTTTCAAATGCCTCTAAAAAGCGATCTGTATATGGATTGCTTTTCAGAGGAGCAGCAATCCTGGCTGCTATCACACACACAAGCACCACAAAAGCAGTTCTGATGGTACAAGAATGGGGGGGGGGTCTGGATTAAAAGTAACACACATGCATACACAGACATACACACATACAGACACATGCATATACTTACATACATACAGACACATGCACACACACACATACAGACACATGCACACACGTACATACATACATACATACATACAGGCACATACATACATACAGACATACACGCACATACATACATACAGACATACATACACACACACACACACACACACACACATACATGCACACAGATACATACAGACACACATACAGACACACATACATGCACACAGATACATACAGACACACATACAGACACACATACATGCACACACATACAGACAGACATACACGCACATACATACAGACACACATGCACATACGCATACATACAGACATACATGGACACACACACACATGCAATCATACATGCACAGACACACACACACACATGCACACACACACACACACACACAGACACACATGCACATACAGACACACATACACACACACACATACATACAGACAGACATGCACACACACACACATATAGACACACATGCACACACATACATACAGACATGCACACACATGCACAGACACACATACATACAGACACACATACATACAGATACACATGCACACACACACATACATACATACATACAGACACACATGCACACACATGCATACAAACATGCACACACATACATACATACAGACATGCACACACACACATACAGACAGACATGCACACACACACATACAGACAGACATGCACACACACACATACAGACAGACATGCACACACACATACAGACACACATGCACACATACAGACAC
Source organism: Lithobates pipiens (assembly GCF_037356315.1). Taxonomy (NCBI): domain Eukaryota; kingdom Metazoa; phylum Chordata; class Amphibia; order Anura; family Ranidae; genus Lithobates; species Lithobates pipiens. The sequence goes on from NW_027507764.1 coordinate 526,507,726, forward strand.
ACATGCACACACACATACAGACACACATGCACACATACAGACACACATGCACATACATACAGACACACATGCACATACATACAGACACACATGCACATACAGACACACATACACACACACACACAGACACACATGCACATACAGACACACATACACACACACACACATACATACAGACAGACATGCACACACACACACATATAGACACACATGCACACACATACATACAGACATGCACACACATGCACAGACACACATACATACAGACACACATACATACAGATACACATGCACACACACACATACATACATACATACAGACACACATGCACACACATGCATACAAACATGCACACACATACATACATACAGACATGCACACACACACATACAGACAGACATGCACACACACACATACAGACAGACATGCACACACACACATACAGACAGACATGCACACACACATACAGACACACATGCACACATACAGACACACATGCACATACATACAGACACACATGCACATACATACAGACAGACATGCACACATATACATACAGACACACATGCACACATACAGACACACATGTACACACATACATACATACAGACACACATACATGCACACACATACAGACAGACATACACGCACATACATACAGACACACATGCACATACGCATACATACAGACATACATGGACACACACACACATGCAATCATACATGCACAGACACACACACACATGCACACACACACACACACACAGACACACATGCACATACAGACACACATACACACACACACATACATACAGACAGACATGCACACACACACACATATAGACACACATGCACACACATACATACAGACATGCACACACATGCACAGACACACATACATACAGACACACATACATACAGATACACATGCGCACACACACACATACATACATACATACAGACACACATGCACACACATGCATACAAACATGCACACACATACATACATACAGACATGCACACACACACATACAGACAGACATGCACACACACACATACAGACAGACATGCACACACACACATACAGACAGACATGCACACACACATACAGACACACATGCACATACATACAGACACACATGCACATACATACAGACAGACATGCACACATATACATACAGACACACATGCACACATACAGACACACATGTACACACATACATACAGACACACATGTACACACATACACATAAATGAAGCCTTTTTAAAACGAATCTAGCTTGTAGTACAGTACCTTTCCATTCCATTTCCTCATTCAGCCGGGTACTGCACTGTAGGGGGAAGCAGAGAGCACAGCACACTCCTCTGCACTTTACTTTCACTTTTGAAGCCGACGGAGCTTCACACAGTGCCGGGGATCGGCTCATTTGACAGCCCTGATCCCGCAGCACACCAGGCGGGCCGTTCAAAACCGGACTGCGGGCCGCGATTGGCCCGCGGGCCGGACTTTGGACATGCCTGCTCTATGTCTTAAACTAACGTAAGGGCAGGCACTATGGCCCATACTGTATTTGAAATCTATTGAGTGGAAATTTTCATACTCTACCTAGTACTTTGGACTCTGAGTAAGCAAATCTCAACATTTTTGTAAGAATCCTTAAGTGGCTAATGGAGTGTACTACCGATTTAGTGCCAGTTAGGGAATTAGAGCCTAGGCTTGGTACATATACATAAAAGAAAAAGAACATACTGTACATTCATTCGTTTTGTATCTAAAATTTTCTTTTTTCAAAATGAAAAGAAGAATTTAAAAAAATGAATATAAATTTTGGCAAAAGGTACTGGCTCTACGCCTTAATAAAGTTATTTCCATGATTATACACCCGGATCAATCCGGTTTTGTCCCCCAAATGCTACGGCGGTTAACCTTTGCAGGTTGTTTCTCAACATGCAGGCTAGGGCTGATAACTTGGGGAATAGGACCCTGCTGTCTTTGAATGCGGCCAAGGCCTTTGACAGTGTAAAGTGGCCATTCCTCGGGGCTGTCCTCTCTAAATTTGGCTTCGGTCCCGTCTTTAAGTCTAGGTGTGTGCAACCAGGTGATTTTACCTGCCTGCTGTCACATACCCCCCCCTTGTTTCAACCTTGGAGTTGAAACACAGGCAGTCAGGCACGCATGTATCCGACAAAGCATCCGTATTCCCCATTTTAACACCAGGGAGATGCTTAACTGTAAAGCTTAATTCCTGTAGGGCGAGGAACCACCTATTTACCCTTCTATTGGTCTCCTTGTTTTGAGCCATCCACTTAAAAGGAGCGTAATCAGTCACTAGGTCAAAGTGCCTACCTAGCAGATAGTAAAGAAGGGAATCTAGAGCCCACTTCACCGCTAAACATTCCTTCTCAATCATGGCGTAACTTATCTCATGGGACTTCAACTTCCTGCTGAGGTAAATGACTGGGTGCTCTTCCCCGTTCCAGACCTGGGACAACACTGATCTTAACCCAACGTCTGATGCATCAATTTGTACAACAAAGTCTTTAGAGAAGTCTGGTGACTACAACACTGGCTGGCTACATAAGGCTGTTTTTAACCACTTAAGGACCGCTGTATTGCCATTCTACGTCATCAGAATGGCACAGGCAGGCACAAGCACGTAGATGTACGTGCCTGCCTTCCAGCGGGTGGGGGGTCCGATCGGACCTCCTCCCACTGGCTACGGCGGTCCGTTTCCCTCCGGGAGCGATCCGTGATGAGGGGATGGCCGTTGGTTTCTGGCCACCCCCTCTCGATCGCTCCTGGGCCAATGACGAACTTCCTCCCACTATGTATTGTTTACACAGGAAGGAGGAAGTGATGTCATTCTCCTCGGGGCGGTCTTTTTGACCGGACTACGAGGAGAAGACACAAAGTAAGTGCACCAAAACACTACACTGACACATAGGTACACGTAGGTACACAAACCCCCCCGATCCCCCCCCATCGCCCCCCGATCCCCCCCGCCCCCCCTCCCCCCCCAGTCACAGTGTCACTGATTGCATTGATCATTTCTTTACTGATCAATGCATTCAATGTCAGTTGTAAAAGTAAAAACTGTCAGGGCAGTTAGTGTTAGGTCCAGGGTAGCCCCCTATCACCCCCCAATAAAGATTTAACCCCCTGATTGCCCCTAGAGTTAACCCTTTCACCCCCTTTTGCTAGTGTCACTAAGCGATAATTTTTCTGATCACTGCATCAGTGTCGCTAGTGTCGCTAGGTAGCTAGTTATTTTTTTAGGTTCACCGCCAGGTTTTTATATCGCTAGTTACCCCGATATACTACCCAATAATGGTTTTAACATCCTGATTGCCCCTAGTTAACCCTTTCACCCCCTTTTGCCAGTGTCACTAAGCGATCATTCTTCTGATCGCTGCATCAGTGTCGCTACTGTCGCTAGGTAGCTAGTTATTTTTTTAGGTTCACCGCCAGGTTTTTATAGCGCTAGGTACCCCGATATACTACCCAATAATGGTTTTAACATCCTGATTGCCCCTAGTTAATCCTTTCACCCCCTTTTGCCACTGTCACTAAGCGATCATTTTTCTGATCGCTGCATTAGTGACGCTACTGTCGCTAGGTAGCTAGTTATTTTTTTAGGTTCACCGCCAGGTTTTTATAGCGCTAGGTACCCCGATATACTACCCAATAATGGTTTTAACATCCTGATTGCCCCTAGTTAACCCTTTCACCCCCTTTTGCCAGTGTCACTAAGCGATCATTTTTCTGATCGCTGCATCAGTGTCGCTACTGTCGCTAGGTAGCTAGTTATTTTTTTAGGTTCACCGCCAGGTTTTTATAGCGCTAGGTACCCCGGTATACTACCCAATAATGGTTTTAACATCCTGATTGCCCCTAGTTAACCCTTTCACCCCCTTTTGCCAGTGTCACTAAGCGATCATTTTTCTGATCGCTGCATCAGTGTCGCTACTGTCGCTAGGTAGCTAGTTATTTTTTTAGGTTCACCGCCAGGTTTTTATAGCGCTAGGTACCCCGATATACTACCCAATAATGGTTTTAACCCCCCTAGTTAACCCTTTCACCAGCGATCACAGTATAAGTGTCACTGGTGACGCTGGTTAGCCAGTTAGTTATTTAGGTTCCCCGTCAGGTTTTTATATAGCGCCAGGGACCCCCATATACTACCTAATAACAATTTGAACCCCCTGATTGCCCCTAGTTAACCCTTTCACCACTGATCACCGTATAAGTGTTACGGGTGACTCTGGTTAGTTTGCTTTTTATAGCATCAGGGCACCCACCATTTATTACCCAATAAAGGTTTAACCCCCTGATCACCCGGCGGGTGATATCAATTAGGTTTTAGGGTCAGGGTCTGCGTCGCCCCAGGCAGTGCTAGGTTAGTGCCAGTACCGCTAACACCCACGCGCAAAGCATACACCTCCCGTAGTGGTATAGAATCTGAACAGATCAATATCTGATCTGATCAGATCTATACTAGCATCCCCAGCAGTTTAGGGTTCCAAAAAAACGCATTGTTAGCGGGATCAGCCCAGATACCTGCTAGCACCTGCGTTTTGCCCCTCTGCCCAGCCCACCCAAGTGCAGTATCGATCGATCACTGTCACTTACAAAACACTAAACACATAACTGCAGCGATCGCAGAGTCAGGCCTGATCCCTGCGATCGCTAACAGTTTTTTTGGTAGCATTTTATATTTAAATCCGGAAGGCAGTGCTTGGTTTTCGGGGTCCCGTACGTGGCTAGGCTCCCAAAAAGTCCCCCACATGTGGTATCCCCGTACTTGGGAGAAGCAGCAGAATTTATTTTGGGGTGTAATTTGACTTCTGCCCATAGCATGTGTGAGCAATATATAATTTAGTGACAACTTTGTGCAAAAAAAAAAAGTTTGTAATATTCCCGCAACTTTTGGCAAAATATAAAATATTCCATGGACTCAGTATGCCTCTCAGTAAATAGCTTGGGGTGTCTACTTTCCAAAATGGGGTCATTTTGGGGGGTTTTGTGCTATTTTGGCATTTTATGGCCTTCGAAACTGTGATAGGTAGTGAGGAGTTAAATCAAAAATTTGCACCCTTAGAAATCCTGAAGGTGGTGATTGGTTTTCGGGGTGCCGTGCGCGACTAGACTCCCAAAAAGTCCCACACATGTGGTATCCCCATACTCGGGAGAAGTAGCGGAATATATTTTGGGGTGCAATTCCACATATAACCATGGCATGTGTGAGCAATATATCATTTAGTGACAACTTTTTGTAAAAAAAAAAAATGTTTTTATTTTTTGTCATTATTCAATCCCTTGGGACAAAAAAAAAATATTCAATGGTCTCAACATGGCCCTCAGCAAATAGCTTGGGGTGTCTACTTTCCAAAATGGGGTCATTTGGGGGGGTTTTGTGCAATCTTGGCATTTTATGGCCTTCAAAACTGTGATAGGTAGTGATAGGTAGTGAGGAGTAAAATAAAAAATGTATGCCCTTAGAAATCCTGAAGGCGGTGCTTGGATTTCGGGGTCCCGTACGCGGCTAGGCTCCCAAAAAGTCCCACACATGTGGTATCCCCGTACTCAGGAGAAGCAGCAGAATGTATTTTGGGGTGTCATTTCACATATGCCCATAGCATGTGTGAGCAATATATCATTTAGTGACAACTTTGTGCAAAAAAAAATTTTTTTTTTTTGTCATCATTCAATCCCTTAGGACAAAAAAAATAAATATTCAATGGGCTCAACATACCCATCAGCAATTTCCTTGGGGTGTCTACTTTCCAAAATGGGGTCATTTGTACTGCCCTGCCATTTTAGCACCTCAAGAAATGAGATAGGCAGTCATAAATTAAAAGCTGTGTAAATTCCAGAAAATGTACTCTAGTTTGTAGACGCTATAACTTTTGCGCAAACCAAAAAATATACGCTTATTGACATTTTTTTTACTAAAGACATGTGGCTGAATAAATTTTGCCCTCAATGTATGACTAAAATTTTGTTTAATCAATTTTTCTTATAACAAAAAGAAGAAAATATCTTTTTTTTTCAAAATTTTCGCTCTTTTTCTATTTATATCGCAAAAAAAAAATCGCAGAGGCAATCAAATACCATCAAAAGAAAGCTCTATTTGTGGGAAGAAAAGGACGCAAATTTCGTTTGGGTGCAATATTGCATGACCGCGCAATTACCAGTTAAAGCAGCACAGTGCGAAATTGGAAAAAGACCTCTGGTCCTTAAGGTGTTTATTGGTCCGGAGCTGAAGTGGTTAAAGACTGTAATGCTGCTTCAGCCTCTGGGCACCATTTAACCATGACAGACTCTTTCCCTTTTGTCAGGTTGGTTAGGGGCTAAGCCTGGGATCCAAAATGGGGAATGAATCTCTGATAATAGCCAGCGATTCCCAGAAAGGCTCGTACCTGTTTCTTGCTGTTGGGACGTGGCCAACTCTGTATGGCCTCGACTTTATTGACTTGGGTTTTTATCAACCCCCTCCCAATAGTGTACCCAAGATATTTGGCCTCCTCCTGTCCAATGGTACACTTCTTTGGATTGGCCGTAAACCCAACTTCTCAGATAGAGTCTAAGACTGCTTGCACTTTTGGCAGATGTGAGAACCAACCTGTGCTATGGATAATCACATCATCCAGGTAAGCTGCAGCATACTTTTGGTGGGGCCTCAGAATCTTGTCCATTTTCCGCTAGAATCTTGCCGGTGCATTCTTTAACCCAAAAACAGCATTCTCTTATATTGGAATGCCCCATCTGGGGTTACAAACACAGTTTTCCCCTTGACCGACCCAGCCAGGGGAATTTGCCAATACCCTTTGGTCAGATCGAGAGTTGTCACGTATCAGGCTGTTCCCAGCCGGTCGATCAACTCATCTATACGCGGCATGGGGTAGGTGTCAAATTTTGTAACTTTATTCAATTGTCGAAAATCATTACAAAACCACCAGCTCCCATCAGGTTTGGGCACTAGTACGATAGGACTGGACCAGTCACTCTGGGACTCCTCTATCATAACCAAGCCCAGCATCCTTTGAACCTCCCCACATATGGCCTCCCATCGGAGTTCTGGTATTCTATAAAGGTTTTAGTTTTACCTTTTCTCCTGGCGGGGTGATAATGTCATGCTCTACACCAGATGCTTGTCCCAGCAGCTCAGAAAAAATCTCTTTGGTGCAAAGTACAAACTCTTTAACCTCCTGTTGTTGGGGTTTCGATAAGGTGACTGCGATTTCAACCTCAGGAACTAAGCAATCAGACTGGGCAGGTGACAAAGTCCCTGCGACTTGGGATTCCCTATCCCTCCAGGCTTTCAGCAGATTGATGTGATATACCTGTTCCAGCTTTTGCCTTGCTGGGTGTCTGACCCTGTAGTTCTTTTTCAATAAGTAGGTTCATCCGCTTTCTCCCGGATGATGTGGGTCTCAAAACGCAGACGGTAGATGCTCTGTGATGCTCCACTGTGTCGTGCTGTACTCACTTAGATCAGATAGGCTGTACTCACTCCTTCATCACCCTGGTGAAGGAGCAAGCATGCTCCGAAGCACCTCCAACATGATCCCCGCTCCCGGAAAAGAGTACAGTACGACATCTCACAAAGAATGGGTACAATGTATGGGTGAAACTCTTATGCCCTGTACACACGTTCGGACTTTCCGATGGAAAATTTGCAATCGGATCGTGTTGTCGGAAAATACGATCATGTGTGGGCTCCATCTGACTTTTTCTGTCTGATTTTCTGACACACAAAGTTTGAGAGCAGGATCTAAAATTTTCCGACAACAAAATCCAATCGTTTAAATTTCGATCGTGTGTAGACAATTCACGACGGATAAAGTGCACGCATGCTCAGAATAAATTACCAGACTAAATCTATTGGCTACTGGCTATGATCGGATTTTCCAACAACTTTGTGCGACCGTGTGTATGCAAGACAAGTTTGAGCCAACATCCGTCTGAAAAAATCAGATGGATTTTGTTGTTGGAATGTCCGACTGCGTGTATGGGGCATTAGACTGGAAACATACAGTATATCTATCAGCACAGGGGATGTCCTTGTAAATTTGAAAATCTTTGGGGATCCTGGTTGGATACCCCAGGCCTCCATTAGAATTGGTAATGGATAGGTTACTCAATGGTTGAGTTGTGTCCCCCTTGATAGGATGATTCACTTGTGTATGTAATGGTAGTAATAGCACTCTGTAGGTACCCACTCTGCTGCTGTATACTCATGATGCCACTCTACTGTTCTTTGCAAAAATGTTGAACTAGGAATGTACCACTGTTTTTTTTACACAATGTATCTGCTGCTGTACTGGGAAGTGTGTGAAACTTGGGAGGCTGTCTTTGACGTGCTGTGCACGTTTGTCTGTTAATTTGTATGTATACTTTTCTTTTCAATAAAACTATTTCTGATAAAAAAAAAAAAAAAAAGAAGTGTTGATAAGGCTGTTCATGTTGATTGATATTTCAAAAGAAAGCTGATAAGAAAGAAATACATAGGCTGCCAGAATTGACCTCCTTCTGAAAATGATTGTCTGGCTATCGTATTGATGTGGCTTCATCATGGATGATCGCACAATGCTTGACTATAGGATTCATCAACCTCGGTCCTTACCATTAAATTAAAGACACCGACTGAGTGACATGGGTTTATATGGCCACAGCAGCCAAATTTTATTAACCAAAGAATAAAATAACATCACTTAAAACATATAAAACATACCCGTAACAACAAGAGGTCTTTGGGAGTCTTTTAATGCACAATTTATAACTGTAATGTTCTATGTCCTCAGCTGTGCCCCAACCGGCTTCGAGGACTCTCTAACATCACCCATACTTCCATATTACCTTCCCCCAGGGGACCCAGCTCCTGGGAGAACTACCAAGTGTAAGCTCTTGGACCCCACTAATCCTGTAATGTAACCATGTAATTCCTCACTGACCCCCCACCCCCCCCCCCCCCAAGACCCCTTCTTCTTTGTTTTTTGTTTTTTTGTTTTTTGTTTTTTTTATATATTATCATTTTAGATAAAACAAGATACATCAACAATACAAAATTACTCAACCCTACTGGCACCCCTACACCTCACCCCACTTATTCAGTGCTCTAACTCCTATTCCCAGGGCGGGAGAGTGGGAAGCTGTCTCATCCTCCTAATCCTCGGAATGCTGTGTCTACCTCCCTGCCCACCTGACTCCCTCCTCTGGACCCTGCCCCTACTAACTTAAACCACCAATCAGGTATGGGTTACCTTTTTTTCCCCCAACAGTGACCTAGCTGCCCCGATAAATGACCCTGTTCCTCCCCCCAGTCATGCAGCCCCTCCATCCATACTCACCTATGGGTCTCACTTGACTATAGGATTCGTCAACCTCGGTCCTTATCATTAAATTAAAGACACAGACTGTGCGACGTGGGTTTTATTTGGCCACAGCAGCCAAATTTTATTAATCGAAGAATAAAATAACATCACTTAAAATATGTAAAACATACCCGTAACAACAAGAGGTTTTTGGGTGTCTTTTAATGCACAATGTATAACTGTAATGTCCTCAGCTGTGCCCCAACCGGCTCGAGGACTCTCTAACATCACCCATACTTCCATATTACCTCCCCCCAGGGGACCCAGCTCCTGGGAGAACTACCCCTAACCAAGTGTAAGCTCCATACCTTAGATGGGCCCCACTAATCCTGTAACCATGTATTTCCTCACTGACCCCCCAAAGACCCCTTAAACTGCCACATGAGCTTGATTGAAACCTCATTCAAGTGAATCCCTCCACACCCGTAGGGCCCTCACTACCCCTTTCTGGAGGCCCAGAGACCAAATGTCAATGCCCACAGCATTCAGATGAACACCATTGTCTCACCAATAGCAAACAGACTGATCCTCCAACTCTCGGTGCCGAACCACTTTCCTCCCGAGCTGAGCCACAAACCTCCCAACTTCCCTATTCAACTTAATTCTTTTTTTGCGCAAAATGTCAAATTTTACATCCCTCACCAGATCCCTGGCGGTCCGGATGTCCGGGGCCTGTCAACTTTGGAATAGTAATGAAATTCGGGAAGAACCTGGCCCCACATCATGCCCCTAACTCCCAACCATTTGAGAACAGCTTCACTCTGTGAAATGCCAAGTTGCCTCCCTTCGGGCCGAACATCCGCCCGCACAGCCCCCAGAAAACATGTGAATCCCCCAAGATCCAGACCAGGAGGAAAATCTGAAAAATAAATAAAAGAACATGGAACCGACAGCACCCAATAAAACACATCAAAGCAGATGAGGGTGAACATAAATCTTGAAACGATCCGACTCCCACCTTCCTACATGTCTCACCACCCAGGCTCCCAAACCCCATCTGTCCACCTCTGTAGCCACCCCCCCCCCCCCCCACACACACACACACACACACAAAAAGAGTGAGTATTAAACTGGGAAACTTCTCTACCCGCCTTAGCCAAACAACGGTGGAAAACCGTCAAAAGATGAAAACGCGACAAGGACGAACCATGCTCGTGCAGCAAAAAGGAACCCAGACCTGACCTCCTCATCCTAAGGTACCATTGGACTGAAGAATGTGCAATGCCCCAAAAAAAGCCAAGCAGAAGCCACAGTGAACAACCTCACCTCATAAGCAGAGGTACAAACACTGGGCAACCTCTCCACCAGATCCTGAAGCAACTCAAACAAGACCGGGCGTTTAGTATCCGGCAGCACCCGCCTGCGCCTGAACACCTTCATAGCCTGCCTCACACTAAAATCCTTCGTCGCTTTGCCGTGCATCCGAAAGAAAAATGCTAAAGCCGACAAATTCTTGTTCATTTTTGAAACCGACATTCCCTCAGTGAATTCTGTCCCAATGAAATATAACAGCAATGACAATTGATCTAGTGTGGAAACGCACCCCCCAACTGAACTTACCAAAGTGGACCACTCACCATAAATGGACGAGTACGCAGCCCAAGTATTCACGCTCACCGGGCGACGCAACAACTCCTCCGCTACTCCAATGCCAGACTCCACTGCCGGTCGGGACAAGGAACCCCCTGTTGCTTCAACTCCGGGGCCAACTTCCGGAACCTCTCCCACTGGAAACAAGACAAGGAATCAGGAATGGAACTCAAAACACCCAGGACAGGAACAGTTTGTACAAAGCAATTCACGCTTAAACACCGCAAGACCAGATGATGCAGAAAGCGCACCACTGGTGGCGAAGAAGCGGACAGACTGGACAATACCCTCCACCACCCCCATGTTGCCACAATGAAAACAAACACTCCGATTCTGAAATTTGGAGCCCCAAATTTCAACGGTCACCAGAATTGGGAAGAGTTCCAGTAAAACTAAATTACGTAAGAACCCAGCTTCACATTGTCTAAAATGTAATAAACACAAGCCATTGTAATTAAATGGAAATTTTGAAATTGTTATTCCTGGCACTATATAGCAATGGCTCCATAAAATCCATGGTTTATTTATTTTGCACTGTTAAAAGCTAACAATCTGAAACCAATCATTATGTGTACTGGATAAACTGCTAAATTTGGGCTGTGTCAGCATTCTTAGATAAAGAGTTTGCCATGGCATGAAAAAATGATATTATGGAGTTCTTAGGAAGTAATGACTTGGCAAACACCTTCTATTTTAGGATGAAAACATCATGCTTTAGGCTACTTTCACACTGGGCATTGGGGCTTCATTTTTGCAGAGTTTTTCATCCACTAGCGGGACGCTTCTAACCCCCGCTAGTGGCCGAAAATGGGTTAAAACTGCCTGCAAAGCGGCGCTTTGCCTAGAGTTGCCACCTCTTCCCTTTAAACCCAAACACATATTAGACAGGTTCTGAGGGTGATTAAGGTGGTAATTAATCTCACTTGGTGCCTTACCTGCATTAAGTTATCCTCAGAACCTGTAATTCATATGTGTTTGGGTTTAAAGGGATAAGGTGGCAACCCTAGTTTTGCCGGCGGTTCGGCGCCGCTGTCAATTGACTTTAATGGGCAGGGGCGCATTAGGAGCGGTGTATAGTGACAGGACACTGATCACAGCTTCCTGTGATTGGGAGTGGCGATCAGTGCCCTGTCACACGTAGCCCATCCCCCCACAGTTAGAAACACTCCCTAGGACACACTTAACCCCTGCAGTGCCACATAGTGGTTAACTCCTTCACTGCCAGTCACATTTACACAATAATCAGTGCATTTTTAATCGCACTGATCACTGTATAAATGTGAATGGTCTGCAAATAGCGGCAAAAGTGTACGATCTGTACGACATAATGTCGCAGTCACAATAAAAATCACAGATCGCCGCCATTACTAGTAAAAAAAAAATAACAATAAAAATGCCATAAAACTATCCCCTATTTGTAGACGCTATAACTTTTGCGCAAACCAATCAATAAATGCTTATTTATTTATTTTTTTTGCCAAAAATATGTAGAAGAATACGTATCGGCCTAAACTAGCTAACCAGCGTTTTGGAATCCATACAACCATGAAACGATGAGCCAGTGCCGCATTAGTTGGAACTATAAGCGATTGTTGACCCCTTAGATATATGTCTATTTGGGTCAATTCCATCTGGTAAGCCTGCGCTTCTTAAGGTGGTGGGAGTTGCACTGTGGTGGAATTTTCACGGCTACATTTGATTTGGATCCCGGTCTTTATCATATTTTGTTGGGACTCATGTTTGCACATTTATTTATGGACTTTATTTAATCACCACCTGTGTTTATATACTTCATTTTTATATTTATATCCCCATGTTTGGGGTTATGTTTCACAAAAAGTTCATAGTCATATGAATACACTGTATAGGTTTTTCTATATGTTTTCTCAGTATATATGTTGTTTATTTTTTCACATTTATTATCCTCTGTTTGCACTTTATAGTCTGATTATTACGGCAACATATATTTAGCGCTTACACTTTATATCTGACATTTCTGTGGCTAAAAAATCCTAGTTTTAGCGTGTTGGCAGCTCTTTCCTATACTTTTGGGTACTGCGCAGTGTTATTGTGTGTATAAAGCTACTTTTGTTTTTCGTGGATCAACATTGCTGCAGTCCTTGTAGGGACACTAAACATTTCCCTTGTTACAATGGACATATTTGATTATCGAGCCTCACACAAAGTAAATATCGATGGGGTATTTGTCTCTGATAACAGTAATACTGAGATTGGAGGACTTTTTATGAGGTTGAAAAATATTATGTCCACAGAACTTCGTTTACAGTGGGACCTGATGTTTTTGCAGCAAAACATTGCTGAGCAGATGGTTCCCAGAAGTCTGAGATGGGATGTCAGTCCCCAACAGGGAGAATTTGACCCTGAATCTTGGTTTAAGTATTTTAATGAGGCCGGGATTAATTTCCTTTCCTTTTTGATTACAAAGAAAAATGTCTGTCTTGCGTCTATAGGCAAAGAAATCAAGGAGATTAAGGAGAAATTAAATATATATAAAAGTTCACCAGAATACAACACTCTTTCTTCCAATTTGCTCAACCATTTGGAAAAAGAAGACCGTGAACAGAAAAATAAAAAACAAAAGAAATACTCTCGAGACACTAATGACTATAAAACTAACAATGTTTTTGGGTGGCAGAAATTATTTTCAATACCACCCTCTAACCAGATTACTCCCCCATGGATACAGGGGCTATCCCTGATCAGCACCCTTCTACATCCCAGAATAATATTGCACCATCTAGATCTTATAGCGAAGTAGTTCAAAGATGGTCTGACAAGGGAGCACAACAAAGAATACAGCATTATAGTCCACATACTCCAAATAACCCAGGGAGAGGTAGGGGAGGTTACAGAGGGAAAAGAGGAGGGTGAGGTTATTCTAGGGGCCATTCGCATCAAACTAGTACTTCAGCCCATAGGGATTATACCAACTCTCCCTATTACCCCCACCCCAGAGAGCCAAGTTCTTCTAATTATCAGAACCGGGTATTTCAACACCAAGAAGATATACCATTCACACAGAATAGGTTTGCACCATTAAGAGATATGAGAGGCCCCGACATCACCTATAACAGACATGCCCCTTCTCCTTACCCATACAATCAACCTATCATTAGTTATGAGCAACAGGGTTTTTACGAGGACCCATACACTCTAAAACGGGGGCAAGAACTAAGAGAGGGTGTAGAAGTGGAAGGAGACTACAAAGGCGGAAAGCGAAGAAGGCTTTGATAGGCCAAGGTGTTTTTAATCTGAGTACCAAATCTTTTACACAAGACAAAATGTCCATATTAGATAAGGGCCTTAAATTTGCACCTCCCAACAAGTTAAATAAATGTAATACCTTCATAGATGTGCAAAAGTACATACGCGAAATCAACATCCAAAGATATTTAATATCCAATCCATATCGAACAGGTTACAGTGCTAGCCTAGTACATCAGGTACCATTCACTCGGGATTATCAAATCCTTCCCTTTCTTCTCCTCCAGTACCAACTGCTCCTGCGGTAAAAATCTTTAAAGATTTGGTACTCAAAGATTTGGCAAGCCTGCCGGTGAAGAAAAAATACCCCTCCTCTCTGCCAAAAATAGCTTTGCGGTCACTATGTGACCAAAAACAAGTCATCATACGTCCGGCAGACAAGGGAGGTGGCATTGTTATTCTCAACAGAGATAAATATGTGGAGGAAATGGTTAATATCCTGAGCGAACCTGGTACATATCGTAAATTGCCTAACAATCCCACCAATGTATATAAGAAACAATTGAATGATCTTATAGATAAAGTTTATGAACAAAAAATTTTGAATAAAAAAGAAAGAACATTTTTAGTTCCCTTATCCCCACGAATACCCACCATTTATTATTTGCCCAAAATTCACAAGAATTTAGTTAACCCCCCCGGAAGGCCGATTGTTAGCGGCATCAATTCAGTGACATCCCGGATAGGCCGATACGTCGACTTTTATCTCCAACCTCTAGTCAGAAAGATGCCACCCTATCTCAAAGATACAGGTGACACCATCAGGAGACTAGAAGGGCTACAAGTTCATGGGCAGTGCATTATTGCCACTGCCGATGTTGCATCTTTATATACATGCATACCACAAGAGAAGGGCATTGAAGCAGTGCGCCACTTTTTAGATAGGGAGCAGTCCCTTGTCTCCAGTCAACGTGATTATATTATTGAGCTGTTGGAGTTTGCAACAAGTCACAGTTATTTTTGGTTCAATGGCCAATATTTCTTACAACAAAGGGGTGTGGCCATGGGGGCCAAGTTCGCCCCCAGTTTGGCCAACCTCTTTATGGCTAAATGGGAGGAGGATGTCATCTATGCTCAACGGAGCCCATCATTGCTTTTGTAGGTCCGGTACATAGACAACATCCTCCTCCTATGGGGTGGTACCCCTGAAACACTCTCGGAATTCTTTTCTGGCTTGAATTCCAATGATAGGGGCATCTCATTGACCTATCAGATGAGTACCGAGAAGATACAATTCTTAGATTTAGAGATAGGGATTGTGTCAGGTGGATTTTGTTTCAAGACACATTTTAAGTCCACAGATCGCAATAGTTATATTTCTATGGACAGCTGTCATCATAAAACCTGGCTTTCCTCTGTCCCACGCAGTCAATTCATTAGACTCCATCGGAACTGTACTGACATAAATCATTTTTTTAATCAGGCTAATCTTTTAAAACAGCAGTTTATTGACAAGGGGTATCAAGCATCAATCCTTGATAAACAATTGCAGGAAGTTTCTCATATCAGTAGAGAAACTTTATTACAGGAAAAAAACCCTCGGACTAATGGGGACGAATTTAAATGGTCCTTGTTTACTACATTTAATATCCAACACAGACAAATAAAAACCATCTTTAGTAAACATTGGGAAATCCTTAAGAACGATTTCATCTTAGGCCCTAAACTCCCCGAAAGAGTTAGAGTCCTCTTTAGAGGGGCTCCATCATTGCAGAGCAAAATAGCACCCAATATTATCAATCCTCCAGTTCGGCCCACCTTCTTTCATAATCTTGTAGGGTTTTTTCCCTGCAGGAAATGCATTGTATGTCAACACAACGCATTGACGAAACGGAAGGTTGTTGATTTTATATCAACAGTGACCGAGAGGAGGTATTCCATCAAATCTTTCTGTACATGCAAAACGAGATACATAGTCTATTTAATAACTTGCCCATGTGGGAAACAGTATGTCGGTCGTACTACCAGAACGTTCTCCATCAGGGTAGGTGAACATATTTCCCTGATTAAGAGTAAAGAATCGAAGCATACAGTTCCAAGACATTACAAGGAATTTCACAATAGCGATACAGAAGGTACACAATTCATTGTGATTGATAGGTATACTCCACCTTGGAGAGGGGGGGCCCTTACGAGAGGGGTCTCGAGGTTGGAGACTTATTGGATTTACGAACTCCAATCCCACTCCCCATTCGGTATGAATGTGGAGTGGGATATTAATGCTTTCATTGATGACTCATAAAGTATAATTCTTGTGAATGTTTTTTTTTTTTTTTTGTGTGGGTTTCACTCTTGTGTGTCACTTCAGTGGACATTGCATTGGTTATATATGTTTTGTCTTGATGATGATAATTTACAATTTCCTTAAGACAAATTGAGTGCAGGATATTTTTTATACTCGCCCTGGCCGCGCACCCACTAAATATTTTGTTATGCACATCTGAGTGGGAATAGCTAATTAGGCAAAAATATTTTCTCCTCTTTGTTTGTTTAGTATTGAAGGGAGAATTCCAGATATTATATATCCACTACTGATAGTCATGTGAAAGATTTGAAGATGCTTGTGTATTTTTGATTCTTTTTTATATTTTTATACATTACAATTTTGTTTGGCGGCTCTTTAGTTCCAGTTTTGAAGATATTAGGGTCGATGCTATTATGTTTGTTGGCATCTACGCCTTGTTTTCACTGTACCGGAAGTGACGTTTGTTTACTTCCGGTCCCGATTATGTAATTTCCATCCTCTCCATACCGTAAGTGACGTGGTCTACTTCCGGTCTTGGAGTTATCACTATACAGGCCACCGGAAATGACGTCTATTTACTTCCGGTTTTGGCCCCACCAGAAATGATGCAGTGGTGTCATTTCTTTTAGCAGTCTGGAACGCATATTAGACTATATTGGCATTGCTATAGGTCTTATGCTCCATCCTGTCCACCACACTTCAGGCTGTCTTATGATAATTCATGTAGATGGTAATTTTAAATATCTGGCTCTGCTACATGAGTGTATCAGGTGGAACGCAATTTACTTTATTAGATAGAGGCGTGGAACGCACGCCCAGCTGCCATTTTCCTCTATACCGGAAGCGGACACCTGTGACACACAATTGCATTGTGGTATGTAACTTATATAAGGCAGTGTAACAGTGGTAGTAGTCCACCCCAGATGATGACTCATAGGTCGAAACGTGTCGGGAAGACTCTACCACTGCCTATTTTTCCTGATATGCTCATTGTTAACCACTGGAATGTGAGTTTGATTCTTTATTTTTATTAAAAATTCTTTTAAACGTTATTACACCATTTTGGCTCTATCCTTCCATTTCATGTCGGGTTTGATGCCAGAGTTGTCTCTCTAAAAACCGTTACTACACACAGTCGACTATATTGAAAGAACCACTTGTTTTGGAATCCATACAACCATGAAACGATGAGCCAGTGCCGCATTAGTTTGGAACTATAAGCGATTGTTGACCCCTTAGATATATATCTATTCGGGTCGATTCCATCTGGTAAGCCTGCGCTTCTTAAGGTGGTGGGAGTTGCACTGTGGTGGAATTTTCACGGCTACATTTGATTTGGATCCCGGTCTTTATCATATTTTGTTGGGACTCATGTTTGCACATTTATTTATGGACTTTATTTAATCACCACCTGTGTTTATATACTTCATTTTTATATTTATATCCCCACGTTTGAGGTTATGTTTCACAAAAAGTTCATAGTCATATGAATACACTGTATAGGTTTTTCTATATCTTTTCTCAGTATATATGTTGTTTATTTTTTCACATTTATTATCCTCTGTTTGCACATTATAGTCTGATTATTACGGCAACATATATTTAGCGCTTACACTTTATATCTGACGCGTATCAATGACAATACCCAAAAACTGTATGACCGTAGCTGGACCCTCCATTTTCTCCAGCGCTAATGGAATCCCAAACCACGTCGCAATAGATTCCAAAGTGTGTAACAATACCGAACAAACAGAGGAATCTGGGGGGCCAATGCAAAGGAAATCAAGATAATGCAGCACAGATCTCAGCTGTGTCGCCTCCCGAACCACCCATTCCACGATTCTACCTCAAAATATGCACATGAAATAGAGCAGCCCATCGGGAGACAGCAGTCAAGAAAAAACTACCCTTCCCAACAACAATCCAGCAAATGCTGGCTCTCCGGGTGTACCGGCAGAAGGCGGATTCAATATCCGTCTTTGCCAACAACGAACCCTGGCCATAACGCTGCACCCAACTGACTGCAGCATCAAAGGAGGTATAAGACACCGAAGACAACACTGGATTAATAGCATTATTCACCGAAGCTCCTCTCGGATATGACAAATAAAGTATCAACCAAAGTTTGTTGGGTTCCTTTTTGGGTACCACCCCTAATGGGGACACATGTAAAGTTACACCTCTTTCGCCAACTTGTCAAAGACAACCTGGGGAAATTGCCTAGTTGATTTCAGATTTTTTGGCTGAGTGGACGGGGCGACTGGCCCGAACACGGAATCCAAAAACGATGTGCAAAACCCTCAGCCAAAAAACTTGCTGCCCCCCTCCGTGGATACCTATCTAGATACAGCGCCATTGCGAGAAGGCTTACTGGCGTCCTCCCTTTTTGAAGCAGACCCGCCGGGCTGAGTCTTTCCTTTTTTAAAACATTTGGCATAGCTGTGCGAGCCCCCACAACCAGAGCATTCATGACGGAAACGACAGGCTGTGCCAAAACAGCATGACCCCTCGTTGAACTGCCAACAAATGGCTCTCTTAGAAGTGGCCGACTGTCCTGTTGCCCCTGAACCGCCAGCAAGGCCTTGCCCTGGTGGAACTGCTCGTCATAGCGCAGCCAAGCAATCCCTCTGTAAACTCTATACGCTTTTCCGATGGCGTCCAGTTAACAAAAAAGCGGAGAGCAATTCTCTGGTTCTTTTTTGCCAATTACGCTGGCTAAGATGGCAAATGCCTGAAGCCAATTAGCGAACATGTGTGGGATAAGTCGCCAACATCGCTTCTCCTCCTCCTCTTCCTCCTAGCTTTCATTTTTCTATATTCAATTTTTCCAACGCTACAAGGGAGAATATTTCAACATATTCCCCCTTCCATATCTTATCCTTGCTTCTGATGGACCCCCAGCGGACCCTCAAAGCAGACATAGATCTCGCACTTTGCCACATCCGTCAACCTCACCCTATCTTCCGTGGACTCCTTTGCTTTAGTAGTTTCTACCCCCTCCATTTGCGACGTGGCCGTCAGCCTGTCTACAGAAGACCCACCTGCCCCAGAAATGGGCCCCACAGAGGGGGGCAGGGACGGGATCACTAAAACCACGCTAGACGCCGCGTTAGCCCATGCTCCCATGGGCCTTGAGATGGGGAAGAAGACCCGGCTGGGTCAAAACGTGCCAATAACTCCCAAAAACTGTAAAAAATGCTGACAAAATGGGCGAGGTGATTCCCCCGACCACCACTCCCCGAACCCCGGAATGAACCCCTTGAGAGACCTCCACACTACCTGCCTCCCCGGCTATTAGACTGCGACTTACCGGGCTGCAGCTATGTCACCACACCACTAGTCAATCATCCAGATCCCAGCTGATTCCGTATCGCAGGGCATCTCCCAGCCGACTAATCGACCTCCTCTGCGCTGGTGACCTCACCGGACACCGCTGATGTTTCTTGCAACGCTGGCGTCCCCTGCCTTTCACGCTCCGGTGACCCTTGCGTAGGGCTCCTAGCAGCTTCATCGTCCCTCTCCACCACTTCCCCCACAGATGACGAGCTGCAGGGCACAGAATGACCCCCAGCTGTGGCAGGGACGCGCTGTCTCTTTAAGGGGCGGATCCTACAGCCCAAGTATTTAGCTGGCTTCCAGGGTGAGGGATGGACGTGGCTCCCAAACAAAATTGGCATCCTTTTTTCCCCACAAATAGAGCTTTCTTTTGGTGGTATTTGATCACGTCTGCGGTTTTAATTTTTTGCGCTATAAATAAAAATAAAGCAATAATTTTAAAAAAAATAAAAAACGCAATATTTTTTACATTTTGCTATAATAAATATCCCCCAAAAATATATATTAAAAAAACATTTTTTTCCTCAGTTTAGGCCGATACATATTTTTGGTAAAAAAAATAAATAAATAAGTATTTATTGATTGGTTTGCGCAAAAATTATAGCGTCTACAAATGGGGGATAGTTTTATGGCATTTTTATTGTTATTTTTTTTTTTACTAGTGGCGGTGATCTGTGATTTTTATCGTGACTGCGACATTATGGCGTACAGATCGTACACTTTAGCCGCTATTTGCAGACCATTCACATTTATACAGTGATCAGTGCGATTAAAAATGTACTGATTATTGTGTAAATGTGACTGGCAGTGAAGGGGTTAACCACTATGTGGCACTGCAGGGGTTAAGTGTGTCCTAGGGAGTGTTTCTAACTGTGGGGGGATGGGCTACGTGTGACAGGGCACTGATCGCCACTCCCAATCACAGGAAGCTGTGATCAGTGTCCTGTCACTATACACCGCTCCTAATGCGCCCCTGCCCATTAAATTCAATTGACAGTGGCGCCGAACCGCCGGCAAAACTAGGGTTGCCACCTTATCCCTTTAAATTCAAACACATATGAATTACATAGGTTCTGAGGATAATTTAACCACCTCAATACAGTTACAACCCCTTCCTGACCAGACCAATTTTCAGCTTTCAGCGCTCTCACAGTTTGAATGACAATTACTCAGTCATCCAACACTGTATCCATATGAAACTTGCGTCCTTTTTTCCACACAAATAGAGCTTTCATTAGTGGTATTTAATCACTAGTGGGTTTTTTATTTTTTGTGCTATAAATAAAATAAAACGTAAATTTTGTGAAAAAAATGCCTTTTTCTTTGTTTCTGTCATACATTTTTGCTAATTAGTAATTTTTCTTCATAAATTTTGGCCAAAATTTATACTGCTACATATCTTTGGTAAAAATAACCCACATTAGTATATATTATTTGGTCTTTGTGAAAGTTATAGAGTCTACAAACTATGGTGCCAATCACTGAAAATTGATCACTTCTGATCAGGCCTTCAGTACATCAGGTGAGTCTCATTTTTTGAGACACTAACAAGTCAGGAAAGTACAAATACCCTCCAAATGACCCCTTTTTACAAAGTAGACATTCCAAGGTATTAAGTAAGTAGCATGGTGAGTTTTTTTAAGTTGTCATTTTTTCCCACAATTCTTTTCAAAATGAAGATTTTTTTTAATTATTTTTTTATTTTACAAAATTGTCATATTATCAGGTTATTTCTCACACACAGCATATGCATACAACAAATTACACCCCAAAATACATTCTGCTACTCTTCCCGAGTACGGCGATACCACATGTGTGAGACTTTTACACAGCCTGGCCACATACAGAGCACCAATATTGATGTAGTACCTTCAGACGTTCTACGAGCAAAAATGACGCATCTCATTTCTCAACCACCCATTACACTTTTGAAGGCCCTGGAGTACCAGGACAATGGAATTTCCCATAAAATGACCCCATTTTGGAAAGCTAACACCCCAACGTATAATCTATGAGGCAAAATGAGTCTTTTGAATGGTTAATTTTTTTCCAGAAGTTTTTGGAATATGTGGAAAAAAATTAAAACGCATTTTTATAACACAAAATTGTCAATTTATAAGATATTTCTAACACATAGCATGTATATAGCAAAAATTAAACCCCAAAATACATTCTGCTACTCCTCCCGAGTATGGCGATGCCACATGTGTAGGACATTTACACAGCCTGGTCACATAGAGAGGCCGAACATTGAAGTAGTACGTTCAGGCGTTCTAGGAGCATAAATGACACATCTCATTTCATTCCTAGCCATCACAATTTTGAAGGTCCTGGAGCACCAGGACAGTGAAGTTACCCACAAAATGACCCCATTTTGGAAAGCAAACACCCCAACGTATATTCTATGAGACATGGGCTGCAAATAGGTACTCAGGTACTCTGATGGTCTGGAGACAGGTACTCTGGTACTCTGATGGCCTGGTGACAGGTATTCGTGTACTCTGATGGCCTGGTGACAGGTACTCGGGTACTCTGATGGCCTAGTGACAGGTACTCGGGTACTCTGATGGCCTGGTGACAGGTACTCTGATGGTTTGGTGACTGGTATTTGGGTACTCTGAAGGGCGATGACAGGTACTCATATGGACTGTGACAGGTACTCGGGTACTCAGATGAACTGTGACAGGTACTCGGGTTCTCAGATGGACTGTGACAGGTACTCTGGTACACAGGCGGACTGTGACATGTACTCGGGTACTCAGATGGACTGGAACAGGTACTCAGGTACTCAGATGGGCTGTGACAGGTACTCGGGTACTCAGATGGGCTGTGACAGGTACTCGGGTACTCGGATGAACCGTGACAGGTACTCGGGTACTCGGATGAACCATGACAGGTACTCGGGTACTCTGATGGACTGTGACAGATACTCGGGTACTCTGATGGACCGTGACAGATACTCGGGTACCCTGATGGACTGTGACAGGTACTCGGTACTCTAATGGACTGTGACAGGTACTCGGGTACCCTGATGGACTGTGACAGGTACTCGGGTACCCTTATGGACCGTGACAGGTACTCGGGTACCCTGATGGGCCGTGACAGGTACTCGGGTACCCTGATGGGCCGTGACAGGTACTCGGGTACCCTGATGGGCCGTGACAGGTACTCGGGTACCCTGATGGGCCGTGACAGGTACTCGGGTACGCTGATGTGCCGTGACAGGTACTCGGGTACTCTGATGTGCTGTGACAGGTACTCGGGTACTCTGATGTGCCGTGACAGGTACTCGGGTACTCTGATGTGCCGTGACAAGTACTCGGGTACTCTGCTGGGCTGTGACAGGTACTCGGGTACTCAGATGAACTGTGACAGGTACTCAGGTACTCTGATGGGCTGGGACAGGTACTCGGGTACTCAGATGGGCTGGGACAGGTACTCGGGTACTCTGATGGGCTGGGACAGGTACTCAAATACTCTGATGGACTGTGACAGGTACTCTGATGGACTGTAATTGTCAGGTACTATGAGGGGTGGTGACAGGTCCTCTTTATTGGGGGGGGGGGGGGGGGGCAGGCAGGCAATCAGTGTGATTGGTGTACACTAGGCGGTAACAAGATGTTACTGCAATCTCCTCCTCACACACGATCGGTGTGTGAGGGGGAGAACAACCCGGTAACGGTTTGTTTACATTTTAGTGATCGGCTGTGAAAGGATCACAGCCGATCACGTGGGTAAACAGCCGGCCAATGGCTGTTTACCAGCATCGGTGACGAGCAGTGTTCCCGGGGGAACACGCCGCCACCGACGTATACGCGTAGCACGCTCACGATCGCGCGCATTCGCCATGCACAGTCGGGGTGTAACCATCTGTGATCGGCCGTGACTTCATCACGGCCGATCACGTGGTAAACAGCCATAACCAATGGCTGTTCACCCCCTTCGGTGGCGAGCGGTGTCTCCGTGACACTCCGCCACTGAAGAAACAGGGATGCGTGCCGCCTGGCCGTCATTTGACGGCCGGCGGTCAGCATCTAGTTAATGCAGGTAAGGCACCAAGTGAGATTAATTACGACCTTAATCACCCACAGAACTTGTCTAATATGTGTTCGGGTTTAAAGGGAAGAGGTGGCAACTCTAGGCAAAGCGCCGCTTTGGAGGCGGTTTTAACCCATTTTCGGCCACTAGCGGGGATTAGAAGCGTCCTGCTAGTGGCTGAAAAACTTTGCAAAAATGAAGCCCCAATGCCCAGTGTGAAAGTAGCCTAAAGCATTATGTTTTCATCCTAAAATAGAAGGTGTTTGCCAAGTTATTACTTCCTAAGAACTCCATAATATCATTTTGTCATGCCATGGCAAACTCTTTATCTAAGAATGCTGACACAGCCCAAATTTAGAAGTTTATCCAATACACATAATGATTGGTTTCAGATTGTTAGCTTTTAACAGTGCAAAATAAAGAAACCATAGATTTTATGGAGCCATTGCTATATAGTGCCAGGAATAACAATTTCAAAATTTCCATTTAATTACAATGGCTTGTGTTTATTACATTGTAGACAACAAATATTTATGTCACGTTCGCTAGGGTGTTGTTTGCCTCTATCACACTTAGCTCCCTTCTCCACTCCACTAAGCCAACTCTTGGAGTTCCAAATTGCTTCAATTAACACAAAATGTTTCCTGCCCAGAGAGGAAACCCTAGTGCTATCATTAATACATCAATACTTTTCTTTCTGTCTAATCCTCTAACAGTTATTAACACATCAGCATTTTTTTCCCATCAGATGAGAAGACACACATCCCTTTACTGCAAACACTCTTAACCAGCAGCTGGTGGTTACAGTTTTTACAAGGTATTAGAAACCAAAAACAACCAAGTCTATTTAGAAGCATGGCACCAGAAAAAAGAGCAATTGCTCCATCAAATCTGCCTAGATTTTAAGGTTTTTTTTTTGTAGTAAGGATCAATGTTTGTCCCACGCATGTTTGAATCCACTTACAGTGGAACCTTGGACTACGAGCATAATCCGTTCCAGGAGAATGCTTGTAATCCAAAGCACTCGCATATCAAAGCGGGTTTCCCCATAGAAGTCAATGGAAACAAAGATAATTTGTTCCACATTGACTTCTATTGTATGCAGTACAGCATGTGGCCAGAGGTGGGGGATGGGGGTGGGGCGCCGGAGAGACTTGAAAATACTTGGAGACCGCTCTGAGCCCATTTGATGCACTCGAAAATTCTCGCAGAGGCTCAGAAACACTCTGGAACAGAGTATTTCTGAGTGAATCCCAGCAGCTCCGAACAGCTCTGAGTGTCACCGATGCCCCTGCATCTCTGGCCAAATGGGCCACTGCACACCACAGAGGCTTGAATCCTGCTCGTTTTGCGAGATAACGCTCACAAACCAGGATTTTTTTTTTAATAATAGCTCGTATTGCGAAACACTCGTTAACCACTTGCAATCCGAGGTACTGTACTGTTGTCTGACTCAATATCTCTGCTAGAAGTCTGTTCCAAGCATCAATTACAATTTGGTGCAATCATACTCTATAAAATTAGTTTTGAAATGTGTTAATTTGAGGTCATGTCCACATCTTCTTGATTTTGGCTTCATATTAAAAATACTGCCCTCCAGAACCTTGTTCACCTCCTTGATGCATTTAAAGGTTTCAATCATGTCTCCCCTTTCTGTCTTCTCCCAGTGCCACTGGCCAGAAGAAGACAGCGATTATTGCTGCTAGCAATAATCACAAGTAAAACATGGCAGGCTGGTTGTACACAATTTGATTGATCGATAAACTTAGTACATTCAGCCGGCCCATACACTGTTTGAATCTTAGCTGGTTCCTGCTGAAAAGGCCAAGGTTTGAACCGTCTATGGCTATCATTAGGCTGCATTAACAAGCATTACCACAGTACATGTTAACGCAAATATATAGATGTTGTGCAGTTTGCTGCCATGTGTTACAGCTATTCTGCCTGTTATTTCAATAAAGGAAGACCGCTAGTTGATGTTATTCTGAGTAATGATAATCCAGGTATCTGCACCCACTTCTGGGACAAGACCCCTGCAGACCGCCGCAGATGCCCCCCCCCCCCCCCCCCGTTGTGTTCTGGGAAACACACAGTTCCCAGGACACAGTGGGAACCAGCAGAGACGCGCAGCGCGACTCGCGCATGCACAGTAGGGAACCAGGCAGGGCCGGATTAACATAGGGGCTTTTGGAGCTGCAGCTCCAGGCCCCCATCATATTATAGGCCCAAACACATCAATCAGTCAATCACCACGGCCCGGCCGTCGGCCGCCAGCCGCTATATACCTTCACATTGCCAGGCAACTGCATTATTTATAGGCCCACATATGTTATAATGTGTCAGACAGTCAGGTAAAATGTAATTGTGGCGCCGGGCCGTCGGCGATATAAGCGAACAGACAGTGTGTGCGGCCGGTACCATTGCGCCGCCGAGGCTGAGCGCTCTCGGCTGCTTGCATCCTGTAGGCGGAGCTTGACGTCCCGGTGGGCGTGACGTCATCCGGAGGCCTTCCCCGGCGTCCCGAGAGGCTGCCACTTGACTGGGAAAGGAGTGGAGTTCTGTGTGCGGGCGGTACTGCGAGAGTGCGACCCAGGAGAAGACGTCTGCATTAAGGATTCTGCACAGCACAGCTAAGTTCATGAGTGCTGGGCTGGCCCGCTGGGGAAGTCAATAGCAGACTCAAGCAGGTTCTATTTGTGAAAAATTTAAAAGAATGGGATGTGGCGCTAAAACCCAGTGTGTGTGCAACTTTGTGCATATAGGTGTATGCGCATCAAATATACCAGTGCTATGAAGCGTGTGTGTAAAGTGATAGTGCTAGGGTAATCCGTCTATATATTCTACTTATATTGCAATTTCATAGAAAATCCTAAAAAAAAAAAAAACATACTAAAAACTCCTAAAAAACAAAGAGGAATACAAAGGATACAGACAACAAAATAATTCACATGTGCAAATAGATTAATAGATTAATCTCGGCAAACGTGCAGAATTCGTGCAAAATAATAAAGTCCCAAGAAATATCCTTTGATGCAAGAACTTTTCCAAAATCGCTTTCAAAAATCGCTGGAAAGTCGCATTGCTGCAATACTTCGAAAGATGAAAGTAAAGTAAAGTGACTAGTGCAAAAAAGTCAATGTAGAGAGAAAACATTCATCCCCGGTGCGCCACTCAGTATTGTGGAAATGTGATTGCTCTCACCAGATCCAATCCCCCTAAGGGGTTAAACGAGCCTTCACAATGTAAGCCACTGTGCTGCTATTTGAACGCTGCTGCTGGTGCGCTGGGAGAATGTTCACTCTTCAATTCATATGTGTTCCGTGGTTATGTACATGGGGGGGGGAGAGAAGCATATCCATGGTGCAAGTACGTTTTTAAAACTTTTATTTAATGTTAAAAAGAAAGGTACTCACGCTTTGTTCAGAGTAATTTGCGTGTATAACAACAATCAAACCAAGTAAACTCCGCCGGCCGCTGCTGCTGCTGGCTATGGCAAAGATGCACGTACGTGACGTCTTCTGGAGCGGCCATGTTGGTGCACCTTAATGCTTAAATAGGGTGCAGTGCTCCACTGCGCTTGCGTGGGTCAAACCGCGCCATTTTAGGTATGGGAATTCCCTATCTTACGGTCTGTCTATATCTCCTCCGTGTATGTATTACGCCTCAGGGATAAATAGCTATTTTATTATATGTAGTAGCGTATCTCTTACAATTAGTGATAATATATACATGTTTGGAGCACTGCAGCCTACTTTTTATGACTGGGCAAACTTATTATTAAAGTGGAGGGCCACCCTGAAAAGCAAAAAATGTTAAAAATGACAAAAAAATCTAAAAAAAATAAAATGAAAAAAAAATTTTTTTTTTACTTACCAGAAATGCCTGTTGCTAGGCACTTTATCCTAATCTTCCTCTTCCTCCTCCGCGGAGATCTTCTGTCTTCTGTCTTCGTCGCGGCGTCTTCTGGGTAATGGGTCGCGCTGTGTTCTGGGAACTGTGTGTTCCAGAATACAGCGCGTCCCATTCAGAAAGCGCTGCGGGACTCGCGCATGCGCAGTAGCTGCGGGACTCGCGCATGCGCAGTAGGAAACGGGCAGTGAAGCCGTAAGGCTCCGCTGCCTGTTTCCCTTACAGGGAATGGCGGCGCCGGGACCCGAGAGCCGAGGGACGGCTCGGCCTCGGGCGGCCGACATCGCGGGCGCCCTGGACAGGTAAGTGATTTTATTAAGTCAGCAGCTGCAGTGTTTGCAGCTGCTGACTTTTTTTTTTTTTTTATTTAACTGGCCCTCCTCTTTAACCAGATATAAAAACTACATATGATAAAGTATAGGTAAAAATGAATTAATACAATCCCAAACTGTTAGAAGAAAGAGAATCAGCTTACAAATAGAAATACAATTAGCTTTACAAGTGAAATAGAAATAGAAATAAAATTTAAATTAAATGCATGAATTGCTGAGAGGGCTCTAATTAAGCTATTTAAATATAAGATTAGAAATCCTTATTTTACTAAAATAACATTAAATTAAAAATGTATCTAGAAGAGAAAATGTTCCTCTTATGATCAGAGGATTATAGGGCCAGAAGGGGGACTGTTTATCCGATAAGGCTAGTATCCTCGGTTATAGTTGTTCTACAGAGTGTTAATATATGGATTTTGTGTATGTTAAAGAACATTTTATATTACATTTTATATTATATTAGATACCTAATTCTTGCCCTAATATCCATATGACCTAAGATACCCCAGAGCCTGAAGGGCAGATAAGGAGTATACAATAATTGTTATTCTTTACTTCCGTATTGATGCTGTTGGATGTATAACATTCGATCTACCCGAATGTACAACATTCGGTCCGAACTTCTGGAAGAATGTATCAGTATTGCCTCTATCATGATTTTTGATAGGTACATAACATTTAATTCAGGCGTTGCGATTATAAATACGCAACATTCGATCCAAAAGTCGTGTTACATAGGCAAATAAGAAGCCTGAACTGGTGACATCATTACAGTTGTTTTGCAGAATGTTGGTATATGGTTTTTGTATGTGTTAAAAAACATTTTATATTAAGTGCATAATTTAAATGCATAATTTACATCCCAATTTCCATATGACCTAGGGTGCCCTATTAAGTGCATGATTTACACCCCAATTGCCATATGACCTAGGATGCCCCAGGGCCTGAGGGCGGAAAAAAGGAGAAAGGAGAAAGGCGTATCCCTTATTATTTGTTTTCTCTTATCTATTCGTGCTATTGAATGCATAACATTCGATCCCACCGAATGTGCAACAATCGACCCTAACTTCTAAAAATATCAATATTGTTTTTATGATGGTTTTTATTAGACATCTGATTCGGACGTTGCAATTATGAATACACAACATTCGATCCAAAAGATGTGTTACATAGGTAAATAAGAGGCCCCTGTAAGGGGGGATATTATTATTAGAAATTAGTCAAAAAGCAATTGAGGTCCAAATCCACATTCATTCCCTTTGGTTGAAGGGTGTCTAGGTTAAAAATCCATTTGGTCTCGTTCTTGGATATTTTAATTGTTTTGTCTTCTCCTCTCCAATGGCCTCTTATTTTGTCAATTCCATAGAACACCATCTGCCCTGGGTCACGATTATGGAAGTCTCTGAAATGTTTGGAAACACTATGTTTGTGAAACCCCTTTTTGATGTTCGTAATGTGTTCCCCTATCCTAATTCAAAGTCCCCTTGTTGTTATTAGAGGTGGATTTAAAGGTGGTTCTCTTTTTATTCGTCTTTTTACTGACTCTACAGGGGAGGCATTTTCCGCATTTGTAAAATCCTTTTAAATTTCCCGTGATTTTTATTTGTTTCGGTGGGTCCACTGTGTTTTTGACCAGTTTATTCCGAAGCGTGGGTGCCCTTCTATAGATGAACCAAGGTTTTTTTGGTAAAATGGCATCAAGTGAACTATCTGCTTTTAGTATGGGCCAATGTTTTCTAATGATGTGTTCTACACCTTTGTACTGTCTGTTGTACCCAGCAAGAAAGGCAATTTGCAAGTTGTTGTGTTTCACTTCTCGTTTTTTGTCTTCTAGTAGTTTGTTTCTTCCCATTTGTTTCACTTTGTTCTTCAATTTGCGTAGGCCCTGTTCTTCATACCCTTTCTTTTTAAATCTTTCGATGACTATTTCTGCCTGTTGGTCAAAGTCTGCACTTTTACTGCAATTTCTATGCAATCGCATAAGCTGACCCTTGGGTATATTCCCTAACCACCTCGGGTGGTGGCAGCTGTTTATAGGTATGTAGCCATTGCGGTCAGTGGGTTTGAAATAGGTGCGTGTGCCTAAACTGTTTTCTTGTTTGTAAATCTGTAGGTCAAGGTAATTCACACTATAATCATTGTAATTGCCTGTGAATTTTATACTGTATATGTTGTTATTAATTTCATTGAAGAAAATGGAAAATGTACTTAATATTCCCAATACTTACAAGAAACTAAAGAAAAATCCAAAAGCGGAATACGAAAAGAAACTCAAGAAATATGTGGAAAAAGGAAGGAACCTGGGTATTTTGAATAATTGCTTTTTGACTAATTTCTAATAATAATAACAATAAAATGTAACACGTCTTTTGGATCGAATGTTGTGTATTCATAATTGCAACGTCCGAATCAGATGTCTAATAAAAACCATCATAAAAACAATATTGATATTTTTAGAAGTTAGGGTCGATTGTTGCACATTCGGTGGGATCGAATGTTATGCTTTCAATAGCACGAATAGATAAGAGAAAATAAATAATAAGGGATACGCCTTTCTCCTTTCTCCTTTTTTCCGCCCTCAGGCCCTAGGGCATCCTAGGTCATATGGCAATTGGGGTGTAAATCATGCACTTAATAGGGCACCCCAGGTCATATGGAAATTGGGATGTAAATTATGCATTTAAATTATACACTTAATATAAAATGTTTTTTAACACATACAAAAACCATATACCAACATTCTGCAAAACAACTGTAATGATGTCACCAGTTCAGGCTTCTTATTTGCACCTATTTCAAACCCACTGACTGCAATGGCTACATACCTACAAACAGCTGCCACCACCCGAGGTGGTTAGGGAATATACCCAAGGGTCAGCTTATGCGATTGCATAGAAATTGCAGTAAAAGTGTAGACTTTGACCAACAGGCAGAAATAGTCATCGAAAGATTTAAAAAGAAAGAGTATGAAGAAAAGGGCCTACGCAAATTGAAGAACGAAGTGAAACAAAATGGAAAGAAACAAACTACTAGAAGACAAAAAACGAGAAGTGAAACACAACAACTTGCAAATTGCCTTTCTTACTGGGTACAACAGACAGTACAAAGGTGTAGAACACATCATTAGAAAACATTGGCCCATACTAAAAGCAGATAGTTCACTTGATGCCATTTTACCAAAAAAACCTGGGTTCATCTATAGAAGGGCACCCATGCTTCGGAATAAACTGGTCAAAAACACAGTGGACCCACCGAAACAAATAAAAATCGTGGGAAATTTAAAAGGATTTTACAAATGCGGAAAATGCCTCCCCTGTAGAGTCAGTAAAAAGACGGATAAAAAGAGAACCACCTTTAAATCCACCTCTAATGAGAAAAAATACAAAATAAATGAGCTTATTACCTGCAGTAGCTCTTATGTCACCTATGTCATTGAGTGCCCCTGCCTTAAGCAATACGTAGGGAGAACAACAAGGGGACTTCGAATTAGGATAGGGGAACACATTACGAACATCAAAAAGGGGTTTCACAAACATAGTGTTTCCAAACATTTCAGAGACTTCCATAATCGTGACCCAGGGCAGATGGTGTTCTATGGAATTGACAAAATAAGAGGCCATTGGAGAGGAGAAGACAAAACAATTAAAATATCCAAGAACGAGACCAAATGGATTTTTAACCTAGACACCCTTCAACCAAAGGGAATGAATGTGGATTTGGACCTCAATTGCTTTTTGACTAATTTCTAATAATAATATCCCCCCTTACAGGGGCCTCTTATTTACCTATGTAACACGTCTTTTGGATCGAATGTTGTGTATTCATAATTGCAACGTCCGAATCAGATGTCTAATAAAAACCATCATAAAAACAATATTGATATTTTTAGAAGTTAGAGTCGATTGTTGCACATTCGGTGGGATCGAATGTTATGCATTCAATAGCACGAATAGATAAGAGAAAACAAATAATAAGGGATACGCCTTTCTCCTTTCTCCTTTTTTCCGCCCTCAGGCCCTGGGGCATCCTAGGTCATATGGCAATTGGGGTGTAAATCATGCACTTAATAGGGCACCCTAGGTCATATGGAAATTGGGATGTAAATTATGCATTTAAATTATGCACTTAATATAAAATGTTTTTTAACACATACAAAAACCATATACCAACATTCTGCAAAACAACTGTAATGATGTCACCAGTTCAGGCTTCTTATTTGCCTATGTAACACGACTTTTGGATCGAATGTTGCGTATTTATAATCGCAACGCCTAAATTAAATGTTATGTACCTATCAAAAATCATGATAGAGGCAATACTGATACATTCTTCCAGAAGTTCGGACCGAATGTTGTACATTCGGGTAGATCGAATGTTATACATCCAACAGCATCAATACGGAAGTAAAGAATAACAATTATTGTATACTCCTTATCTGCCCTTCAGGCTCTGGGGTATCTTAGGTCATATGGATATTAGGGCAAGAATTAGGTATCTAATATAATATAAAATGTAATATAAAATGTTCTTTAACATACACAAAATCCATATATTAACACTCTGTAGAACAACTATAACCGAGGATACTAGCCTTATCGGATAAACATTCCCCCTTCTGGCCCTATAATCCTCTGATCATAAGAGGAACATTTTCTCTTCTAGATACATTTTTAATTTAATGTTATTTTAGTAAAATAAGGATTTCTAATCTTATATTTAAATAGCTTAATTAGAGCCCTCTTACTTGAGCAAATAAGGTATTCAAATATGGGCTATGGTGGTTCAACAATTCATGTATTTTACTTTTAATTTTATTTCTATTTCTATTTCACTTGTAAAGCTAATTGTATTTCTATTTGTAAGCTGATTCTCTTTCTTCTAACAGTTTGGGATTGTATTAATTAATTTTTACCTATACTTTATCATATGTAGTTTTTATATCTGGTTAATAATAAGTTTGCCCAGTCATAAAAAGTAGGCTGCAGTGCTCCAAACATGTATATATTATCACTAATTGTAAGAGATACGCCACTACATATAATAAAATAGCTATTTATCCCCGAGGCGTAATACATACATGGAGGAGATATAGACAGACCGTAAGATAGGGAATTCCCATACCTAAAATGGCGCGGTTTGACCCGCGCAAGCGCAGTGGAGCACTGCACCCTATTTAACCACTTGGGATCCGCGCTATTGCAAAATGACGGCAATAGCGCGGACCCACATTTTCGGGACTACGTCTATTGACGTAGTCCCGGTTACGAGCGGCCTGCGCGCCCCCTGAGGGGCGCGCGCGGCGCGCTCTGTGATCGGCGAGTCCGTGAGACTCGCCTGATCACCGATCCGTGTAAGGGGTCGATCCCGACCCCTTATCACGTGATCAGCTGTCAGCCAATGACAGCTGATCATGTGATAAAACGGAGCCGGTAATCGGCTAGTATTCCTCCTCGCGCTGACAGCGCGAGGAGAAAAAAAAAAAGCCGATCGCCGGCGGCCGTGTTCGGGACATCAGTCCCGATCACGGCCAGCAATTTAAAAGGACACCTGCCCCCTGCCAGTGCCCACCTGCCACCCGCAGTGCCATCCTGAAATAAAGTAAGTGCCCCCTGTCAGTGCCACCCAGCAGTGCCCATAGTGCCCACAGTGCCACCCAGCAGTGCCCACAGTGCCACCCAGCAGTGCCCACAGTGCCACCCACAGTGCCACCCAGCAGTGCCACCCACAGTGCCACCCAAAATCTGCCTCAGGTGCTGCACCCCAGTGCCGCCCATCAGTGCCCAGCAGTGCCGCCCATCAGTGCCCAGCAGTGCCGCCCATCAGTGCCCAGCAGTGCCACCTATCAGAGCCACCTATCAGTGCCACCTATCAGTGCCCATCAGTCCCATCTATCTGTGGTACCTATCAGTGCCCATCCGTGCCACCCATCCGTGCCACTTATCCGTGCCACCCATCCGTGCCATCTTATCTGTGCCCATCTTTGCCCATCAGTGCCGCCTTATCTGTGCCCATCGGTGCCGCCTTATCTGTGCCTATTAGTGCCGCCTTAACTATGCCTATCAGTGCCCACCAGTGCAGCCTATCAGTGCCCACCAATGCAGCCCATCAGTGCCCACCAATGCAGCCCATCAGTGCCCACCAATGCAGCCTATCAGTGCCGCCTAATCAGCGCACTTCAATGAAGGAGAAAAATGACCCGTTTGCAAAATTTTATAACAAACTATTAAAACATGATTTATTTTTTTTTTTTTTTTGCATCTTTTTTTGTTTGTTTAGCAAAAAATAAAACTCCGAGCTGTAACTAAATACCACCAAAAGAAAGCTCTATTTGTGGGAAAAAAATGATAAAAAATTCATTTGGGTACAGTGTTGTATGGCCGCGCAATTGTCACTCAAAGTGCATCAGCGCTGAAAGCTGAAAATTGGTCTGGGACTGAGGGGGGTTTAAGTGCCCAGTAAGCAAGTGGTTAAGCATTAAGGTGCACCAACATGGCCGCTCCAGAAGACGTCACTCTGAGGAAACGCGTATGGCAAAAGCGATTTTGGAATAGTTCTTGCATCAAAGGATATTTCTTGGGACTTTATTATTTTGCACGAATTATGCACGTTTGCCGAGAATAATCTATTTGCACATGTGAATTATTTTGTTGTCTGTATCCTTTGTATTCCTCTTTGTTTTTTAGGAGTTTTTAGTATGTTTTTTTAGGATTTTCTATGAAATTGCAATATAAGTAGAATATATAGACGGATTACCGTAGCACTATCACTTTACACACACGCTTCATAGCACTGGTATATTTGATGCGCACACACCTATATGCACAAAGTTGCACACACACTGGGTTTTTGCGCCACAGCCCACTCTTTTTAATTTTTATCTACCACCTCCCCCCCCCTCATCTAAGGGTGGGAGGATCTAGGCATAGGCAGCTCTAACCCTTTACTAGTTTCCTTATCCACAGTTTATTTATTCACTCATTTTTTGTCCCAGATTTATTTATTTTTTGGTCACAGATTAAGAAAACAGTCCATAGCGCAACTTTATTCATCTATATTAGGTTCTATTTGTGAAATTGTACCGGCTGAAGTCATGTGGTTAACTTCCTTTTTTTTTGTGTGTGGGGGGGGGGGCTATATAAGTGCAACTCATGACATCAGTGACTGTGTAGGCAGCCCATCAGTGCCCATTTAGTGCATGTCGTCAGTGCCACCTATCAGTGCCAGACTGCCAGTGTCAGTGCCCTCTGTCAGCGCCAGTGCCACCTATCAGTGCCCTCTATCAGTGCCAGTGCCCTCTATCAGTGCCACCTATCAGTGCCAGTGCCCTCTATCAGTGCCACCTATCAGCACCAGTGCCCTCTATCAGTGCCACCTATCAGTGCCAGTGCCCTCTATCAGTGCCACCTATCAGTGCCAGTGCTCTCTATTAGTGCCAGTGCCATCTATCAGTGCCAGTGCTCTCTATCAGTGCCAGTGCCCTCTATCAGTGCCACCTATCAGTGCCAGTGCTCTCTATCAGTGCCAGTGCTCTCTATCAGTGCCACCTATCAGTGCCAGTGCCCTCTATCAGTGCCACCTATCAGTGCAGCTCATCAGTGCCATCCAATCAATGCCAATGCCACCTATCAGTGCCACCTATCAGTGCTGCCCATCAATGCAGCTCATCAGTGCCATCCAATCAATTCTAGTGCCACCTATCAGTGTAGCTCATCAGTGCCACCTATTGCCCATTAGTGCTGCTCATCAATGCCAGTGCCACCTATCAGTGCTGCCTAACAGTGCAGCTCATCAGCGCCACCTTGTCAGTGCCCATAAGTCCTGCCTGTCAGTGCCGCCTATCAGAGCCCATCAGTGCTGCCCATCAGTGACCATTAGTGCATTTAATTAGTGCCCATCAGTGCTGCCCATCAGTGACCATTAGTGCAGTTCATCAGTGCCACCTATCATTGACCATCAGTGCTGCCTATAAGAGAAGCTCACCAGTGCCACCTATCATTGACCATCAGTGCTGCCTATCACTGCAGATCATCAGTGCCACCCATCAGTGCTGCCTATAAGTGCCCATCAGTGCCGCATAATAGTGCTGCCTCACCAGTGCCACCTTATCAGTGCCCATAAGTGCTGTCTGTCAGTGCCGCCTATCAGAGCCCTATCAGTGCTGCCCATCAGTGTCCATTAGTGCCCATCAGTGCTGCCCATCAGTGTCCATTAATGCAGTTCATCAGTGCCACCTATCATTGACCATCAGTACTGCCTATCAGTGCAGATCATCAGTGCCACCTATCACTGACCATCAGTGCAGATCATCAGTGCCACCTATCATGACCATCAGTGCTGCCTATCAGTGCAGATCATCAATGCCACCTATCAGTGTCAGTGCTGCATAATAGTGCTGCCTCACCAGTGCCACCTTATCAGTGCCCCTAAGTGCTGTCTGTCAGTGCCGCCTAT
Organism: Lithobates pipiens; assembly: GCF_037356315.1. Lineage (NCBI taxonomy): Eukaryota > Metazoa > Chordata > Amphibia > Anura > Ranidae > Lithobates > Lithobates pipiens. The sequence goes on from NW_027507764.1 coordinate 526,544,288, forward strand.
CAGAGCCCATCAGTGCTGCTCATCAGTGCCCATTAGTGCAGCTCATCAGTGCCAGTTTTCATTGCCCATCAGTGCTACCTATCAGTGCAGCTCATCATAGCCCATGAGTTCTGCATATCAGTGCTGATCATCAGTGCCACATATCAGTGCAGCCTCATCACCGCCGCCTATCAGTGTAGCATCAGCACTGCACATGAGAAGTTGATTTGTGTAAAAAAAATGACAAAAATCAAAACACATTCTCTTCAGTGGGTGCAGTCTTAATCAATGTGACTCAAAGCGCGGGGACAGTAATTCCAGCAATTTTATGGGATTTTGGTGCAATTTGAGTGCCGTACACTGCAATGTTAAATCATAAAAGTTGCAACAAAGTCACATGACTTTGGGTCGCAGCATCCAAAGTCATGTGAACCGAACTCTGACATCTTGTGGTCCCTCCACAGTGGGCAGACTGCTGGGGCCCAGTCGCAAGAGAAACCTTTATGGCCCTGGTAGTTCCGCCATTGCCGCAGGTGGTCCCTTGTTGGTGTCTTTTTATTCTTGATACATTGTATCTCTGGTCTGTGTCATTTTTCGGGTGAACATCTTTGGCCATTTTATGGGTAGGTTTTTGGACTTTTTTGCATGTCGGTGCATTTCCAAATACATATGTGACCCTCCGCATGTATTTGTGTTTAATGGTCAGCAACTGCAGTGGTGAGCGTTCATTTTCAGCATTAAAACGTGTAAAAAATGAACTAAGATCTTCCATGGGTCAGGAGCGTTTAAATGCGCTTTCTCTGTTGTGACTTAAAAATGGGTTGATGAACGAGCTTAATCTTGAATCTACAATTGAGGAATTTACAAGTAAAAATGCAAGAAAAGTAAATGTGTAGTTTTATTTATAATCTGCCAATTAGATTCATATAGGTTAAATGCAGTTTACAGTTCAGTGAATAACCTGCTGGTGTGTTTATAGTGGTTGCGATTTATTTCAAGAGTTACTCTCTGCATCATCATCATAACAGCAGGCTGTAATGATTATGATGCTTACATATTTGTATGAGCCAAACATCATACACGTATATTTAAATTGTTTATATGGTTTACGTTTATTTAAAAAATGGTTGTTGTGACTGTTCTATTTATAATGTTTTTTTCCTGACGCATCATGGCAGCACACACACTGGGTTGTGACTCCGCCTCCACAACCTGATAGGATTGGTTAGCTATAAGATTTGAAGAGGAGTCCACCGCTGCATTCTCCTTTTTTTCCTCACCTGAATGGGACATCACGTATTCGATCGGTTAGCAATGGAGCCCCTTACCGCACCACCCCAGCTAGGTTCGGCCTCTCCTACCTGGAAGCCCCTGACTAGGGTTGAGCCGAACACCCCCCCGGTTCGGTTCGCACCAGAACTTTCGAACGGACCCCAAATTCGAATGAACTTTAGAACCCCATTGACGTCTATGGGACTCGAACGTTCGAAATTAAAAGTGCTAATTTTAACGGCTAATATGCAAGATACTGTCCTAAAAAGGGTTTGGGGACCTGGCTCTTGCCCCAGGGGACATGGGTCAATGCCTAAAATGTTTTTAAAAATGGCAGTTTTGGCGGGAGCACTGATTTTAATGATGATTAAAGTGAAAAAAAAAGTGAAATATTCCTTTAAATATGGTGCCTGGGGGGTGTCTGTAGTATGCCTGTGAAGTGCCATGTGTTTCCCGTGTTTAGAACAGTCCCTGCACAAAATGACATTAAACAGAAATAACATCATTGAAAACTGCTTGCGGTTTTAATGTTATATCTGGTTCCTGCAATATGGTTGAAAACCATTAAGAAAAATGGCATGGGTAGCCCTCCCTGCCCATTACCAGCCCCTTTGGGTCTTGTACGCATATCAAGGGGAACCCTGTACCCATATTAAAAAAAGGAAATGCGTGTGGCCCCCAGGCCCTATATACTCAGAACAGCAGTATACAGGCGGTGCAAACAAGACAGGGACTGTGTAGGTTTGTTGTGTTAAGTTGAATCTGTTTGTAATTTTCAACTGGTACATTTTTAAAGTGTAGCTCCAGTCAAAAAAACGATTTTTAATCTTTTTGGAAAACATAGGGAAGGGTTATCACCCCTGTATAATTTGTTTTGTCGTCCATCTTTTTTCATCTCACTTGCTGTTGTCTCCTTCCGTTTGCAAGTAGGAGATGTTTGTAAGTTGGATGTTTGAAAGTAGGGGCCTGCCCTATATGCTCTGCAGAAATGGCGGAACAAGGTGTTGGTTTTGCCACAACATTGTAAGCCCTCAAAGTGACTCTTGGTGGGCGCTGGAGCGCCCTGCTGTGAACGATTATATCAAGAATTGTAATTACATGCCATTGTTGAACAGTGGTAGAAAAATTGACCTTTGGTGGTTGTGGTGCTGGTGCCACAACACTATAAGTCCTCACAGTTACTCTGGGTGGGCACAGGAACGGGCCCTCCTGTGAAATATTATATCAAGAATTGTAATTACATGTCCCTGTTAAACAGGGGCAGAAAAATTGGGCCTTAGGCACTGGTGCTGGTGCCACCACACTGCAACCTCTCCCATATACTCTTGTTTTATTGCAGGAATTAGCCCTTCTGCAAAGCAATGCATCAAAAATTGTACTTAAACGCCCCTGTTAAACAGGGGCAGAAAAATTGGGCCTTAGGCACTGGTGCTGGTGCCACCACACTGCAACCTCTCCCATATACTCTAGTTTTATTGCAGGAATTAGCCCTGCTGCAAAGCATTGCATCAAAAATTGTACTTAAACGCCCATGTTAAACAGGGGCAGAAAAATTGGGCCTTAGGCACTGGTGCTGGTGCCACGACACTGCAACCTCTCCCATATACTCTAGTTTTATTGCAGGAATTAGCCCTGCTGCAAAGCATTGCATCAAAAATTGTACTTAAACGCCCCTGTTAAACAGGGGCAGAAAAATTGGGCCTTAGGCACTGGTGCTGGTGCCACGACACTGCAACCTCTCCCATATACTCTAGTTTTATTGCAGGAATTAGCCCTGCTGCAAAGCATTGCATCAAAAATTGTACTTAAACGCCCCTGTTAAACAGGGGCAGAAAAATTGGGCTAATGGCATCACCCAGAACCAGAAATGTTCTTCCAACATATCAGCGGAGGAGGAAGAGGATAGACAATTAACATAACAGGATAGTCACTCAGCATCAGCATAGGCAGTCTTGAAGGGATGTGATATTTAAAAAAAATTATTCGGTTACATCAGCTTCAGGTGCTTGGTAGCTGTGGGTGATCCAAGACTGATTCATCTTGATGAAGGTCAGTCGATCAACTGATTCGGTGGACAGGCGCATCCTGTGATCGGTAACAAAGCCACCAGCAGCACTGAAGGTGCGTTCCGAAAGAACGCTGGATGCAGGACAGGCCAGTAGCTCAATTGTATACTGTGCAAGCTCTGGCCAGTGATCCATCCTCAAGACTCAGTAAGCCAGAGGATTTTCGGTGGGAAAGGTGTCCAAGTCTGACCTTGCCCCTAGGTATTCCTGCACCATGTAAATCAGACGCTGGCGATGGTTGCTGGAACCGATCATACCTTGGGGCTGCGGACTAAAAAATTGTCTGAAAGCATCAGTCAGACGGCCACCTTCTCCACCGCTCCTTCTGACCGATGCCTCAGCAACACGTTGTCCAGGACCAGGAGTTTGTAACCTCCCAGTCTCTGGGAACGCGTTGCACAGACCTTTCTGCGAGGCCTCCCGGAGATGTCTCATCCTCTGCTCCCTCTGCGATGGCAAGATAAGGTCGGCAACCTTACCCTTGTACCGTGGATCAAGGAGAGTGGCCAGCCAGTAATGGTCCCTCTCCTTGATCCGAAAAATACGAGGATCCTTCCGCAGGCTTTGCAGGATCAGGGAGGCCATGCAGCGTAGGTTAGCTGAGGCATTCGGTCCGAAGTCCTCTGGGTCACTAAGGGCAACATGATCCGCAGCTACCTCCTCCCAGCCACGTACAAGTCCAGGTGTTTCTTGGGACTGTAAATCCTCCCTACAAGACTGCTGCTGCTGCTGAGTGCCAGCCTCCACCTCCATGCTGACACAATCATCCTCCTCCTCCTCTTCCTCCTTCTCATCCATGTCAGGGAAATAGGCGCCATCTCACGAGGTACATTCGTGTTAACGCGCGTCAGCGCCTACGGAAGCGTAAGGTAGTTTCAAGACGAACGGCCGACGCTACGTCTAACCAGGCGGGCATACGCGGTGATGATACGAACGCACAACGTACTCGACGTAGCCGTATGATCGCCTCGACGCGCTCACGACGTGACCTGGGCACCTAGCCTATTTAAACGTTCGCCTGACAGTGCTGCATTGCTGGATTATCGTCAGCTCCCCTGTGTACCTGTACCCGTGATTTCTGCTATCCGATCTCCTGTGTACCGACCCGGCTTGCTCGACCTGCTCCTGTTGTTCTCCTGGCTCTTACTCCTGGCTTGTACCCGACGTTCCTTGTCTGCTCCCTGCACCCGATCCCGGCTTGGCTTGACTACTCTTCTGGACTTCTTCTGCTCCGCTCTTGGACTTCCTAGCACGGTTGCCCCCAGAGACTTGTTTACCCGGCTCTTGTCCTCTGCTGCTGCTACCTGGCAACCTGTGCTACTGTGGGCACTGCATCCCTGTGTCATCTTCAGGGTTGTGCTGCACTCGGCCGCAAGGGGAGCCCTCTCAGCATCTCGGCCTCACTCCTGATCGTGACAGTATAATCCAGCCATGTCAGAGGCCGACAGAGGTGACTCCCCAATGGAGGCCTTTTTACAAGAAGTTAAGGCCCTTACTCCAGCTATTCAGGAGCTCCAAGAAAGATATCTCTGGCTGAAGGAACACCTGCAGCACTCTCTTGAACCGCCCTCCTCCTCTGGTCAAGTTCCTGCTTTTACAACTTCAACCTCTACAGAACCACGAGTCCCAGCCCCAGAGCGCTTTTATGGGGACCGAAGGAAATTCAGATCCTTCAAGAACTCATGTTTTACTTACTTCTCCCTGCAACCTCAGACCTTTTCTTCAGAAGCGACCAAGGTGGGGTTCACCATTTCACTGTTGAGGGACGATCCCCAGACGTGGGCCCATGGCCTGCTGGAACAATGCAGCCCTTCTGTGAATACCTTGGATCAGTTCTTCAAGGCTATGGCACGCCTGTATGATGACCCTTTTCGGACAGCAACAGCTGAAGCAACCTTGTACGCCCCTCGCCAGGGTGAGCGGCCTGCAGAGGACTATACAGTGGAATTCCGTACCTGGAGCTCTGATTCCGGCTGGAATGAAGCAGCACTAAGATATCAATATCGGGTGGGATTGTCTGAAGCCCTCAAAGACGAGTTAGCCAGATTAGAGGTTCCCTCTACCCTTGAGGATCTTATCCTACTCCCTATCCAGCTCGACAGGCGTCTACGGGAGCACCAGTCTGAACGCGCTCGGATTTCTTGTTCTATCCAGGCTCCACCTTCAGCTCGCCCAGCAGTAACCTCGGTTCTGAAGGGCATTCCCCATCCTGCTTTAACCTCCGAAGAGAGACTTCATCGCCGACAGGCACACCTTTGTTTCTATTGCGGGGAATCAGGACATTTCATTAACAACTGCCCCACAAGACCAAGTAAACCAGTCCTCTGCACTCCATTTCACCTTCAGGTAGCGAAGTCGGCTTCCGCCCCATATCACCCTTCCGGTCACGTTGATGGTGGCAGGTAAAGGAGTTCTTCTACAGGCAATAATTGACTCCGGAGCCTGTAGCTGCTTCCTGGACTTAACCCTGGCTAAGAGTCTGGCTCTCCCACTTAACCTCAAGAAACGGAGATTGACTGTCCATCTGGCCGATGGCTCCTTACCTAGTTCTGGCCATGTCACCAGGGAAACAATACCCATCCTGGCGATCACCGATTCAGGTCATCGGGAATTCCTTAAATTCGATGTTCTGAGTTCTCCGATGTTCCCCGTTATCCTAGGGATTCCTTGGCTACAGGCTCACAACCCCCGGATCGATTGGCTCAAGAAGGTGGTATCCTTCACATCTGCCTATTGCCAACAGCATTGCCTGGATTCCGTATCCCATGACTTGCCCAGTTGTCTGACCGTTCAACCTGTACCCAGTCCAGTTCCTCACATACCAGCAGTTTACCAGGAATTTAGAGATGTGTTCGACAAGAAGAAAGCCGATACCCTACCTCCACACCGCCCCTATGACTGCCCCATCGAGTTATTACCCGGGGCTCCCATTCCCTTTGGCCGGATATTTCCCCTTTCTGAGACTGAACTTGAGGCCCTGAGACAATACATAGATGAGAACCTGGCCAAAGGATTCATTCGTCCCTCTTCATCCCCTGCCGGTGCAGGCATCTTTTTTGTGGAAAAAAAGGACAAGACTTTAAGACCTTGTGTGCACTACAGGGAATTCAATAATATTACCCTTAAAAACCGCTACCCACTTCCGCTCATCCCCGAACTCTTCCAAAGATTCCACACCTCACGTATCTTCACCAAACTCGATCTACGTGGGGCTTACAACCTTGTCCGTATCCGGGAGGGGGACGAGTGGAAGACCGCTTTCAGAATGAGATTCTGGCATTTCGAGTATTTAGTCATGCCCTTTGGACTATGTAATGCCCCGGCAACCTTTCAGCATTTCATTAATGATATCTTCCGGGAGCATTTAGACCACTTTGTTGTCGCTTATCTTGACGACATTCTTATTTTTTCAACTTCTCTGGAACTTCACAGGGTACATGTTAAGAAGGTACTATGTATTCTTAGAACACATGGGTTATATGTCAAAGCCGAGAAGTGTGATTTCGAAAAGGAATCCATTCATTTCTTGGGACTCATCATTACCACAGGTGGAATTGCCATGGACCCGCAGAAAGTGAAGTCTATCCTGGATTGGCCCGCTCCTTCTGACAAAAAGAGTGTTAAGAGATTCATCGGGTTTGCAAACTTTTACCGAAGATTCATAAGGAGCTTCTCCACCATTGTAGCCCCCATCACTCAGACCACTCGCCAACACACCAAGTTCCACTGGTCCCCAGCAGCTCAGTCCGCCTTTGACCAGCTCAAGACCCGCTTTACCACTGCGCCAATCCTGCAGCATCCAGATCCCGCCTTGCCCTACGTGCTGGAAGTTGACGCCTCGGAGGTGGCCACAGGGGCGATTTTATCTCAACGTCAAGGTTCTAAGGCATTACTGCATCCCGTAGCCTTTTTCTCTCGAAAAATGAGTTCCCCAAAGAGGAACTACGATGTGGGGGATCGGGAACTTCTAGCGATTAAAACTGCTCTTGAAGAATGGAGGTATCTCCTGGAAGGTGCCGCTCACCCCATTCAAATTTTTACTGACCATAAGAACTTAGAGTACCTCCGCACAGCCAAACGTCTGAGACCCCGACAGGCCCGATGGGCTTTGTTCTTTTCAAGGTTTAATTTCCACATAACCTATCGCCCAGGATCTAAGAACAGTAAAGCGGATGCTTTATCCTGGATGTTTCCTGATACCCCGGAAGGAGTCCCACCCAGTACAATTTTGTCCCCCCAAAATTTCTTACTGATTCACCGGGATCTAAGGTCTTCAATCGAGCAGGCCACTAGTCAGTATACGGAAACTGAAGTTTCTTCCCTGAGAAGCCAAGGAGGGCTTCTATGGCATTGGGACAAGATTTTTGTTCCCCGGCAAGCCAGGTTACTGGTATTAAAGACTTTCCATGACCACCAACTAGCAGGCCACTTTGGAGTCCGGAAGACGATTGACCTTGTACAGAGGTCCTTATGGTGGCCTACTTTAAGGGCAGACTGTAAAGAATACGTTGACTCCTGTACCATCTGCCAACGTAACAAGGGATCTAACGCCAGACCCTGGGGTCTGTTAAGGCCACTGCCAGTCCCGGAGAAACCATGGAAAGAAATTTCCATGGATTTTATTGTAGAATTACCTCCCTCTGAAGGGTTTACGACTATCTTGGTGGTAGTAGACCGCCTGTCCAAGATGGCGCATTTTTTGCCGTTAAAAGGGACTCCCTCTGCCCTTGATACGGCAAAAACTTTTATAAAAGAAATTGTCCGATTACACGGGGTACCTGACAGCATCGTATCGGACAGAGGGGTACAATTCACCTCCAAGTTTTGGAAAGAACTTTGTAAATTACTCTCAATTGGAATATGTTTGTCCTCTGCCTATCACCCACAGAGCAACGGTCAAACTGAAAGAACCAACCAGACATTGGAACAGTACCTGCGATGCTTCTGTTCCTTTTCCCAGGATGATTGGGTTTCCTTGTTACCTTGTGCAGAATTTGCCTCTAACAACTCAGTGCACACCTCTACCAACCAATCACCTTTCTGGGCAAACTACGGATTCCACCCCTCATTTCTGCCTAATACCATTCCTGAATCCTCTGTCCCGGCAGTTCAAGACAGAGTAAACCTCATTCACACAAACTACCAAATACTTCAAGATACCATGAAGAAGGCTCAGGAGGAGTACAAAAGACAGTACGATAAAAGGAAGAGAGTTAACCCTACCTTCAAGACAGGGGATAAGGTGTGGCTTTCAGCAGCAAATCTTAAACTGCCATATCCATCCCGGAAATTGGGACCTAAATTCCTGGGTCCTTTTGAGATTAAACGGGAGATTAATCCCGTAGCATTTGAACTTGTTTTGCCTGAATCTTTTAAAATCCATCCTGTATTTCATGTTTCCCTTCTTAAACGTGTTACCTTTAGTCCCTTTTCAGGAAGAGAAGAAGTGCCCCCGCCTCCAGTTCAGGTTGGTGAAGAAACTGAATATGAAGTTGAGTCTATCCTTGACTGTCGTCGGAGAGGTAGGACTATCCAGTTTTTAATCAAACGGAAGGGGTATTCTGCTGAAGAGAACTCTTGGGAACCTGCAAGTTATGTACATGCTCCTAGGCTTATACACAGGTTCCACAGCCGTTATCCTGAAAAATGGGCTCGTTTGGAGGCTGCCCCTTGGGGGGAGGCACTGTCAGGGAAATAGGCGCAATCTCACGAGGTACGTTCATGTTAACGCGCGTCAGCGCCTCTGGAAGCGTAAGGTAGTTTCAAGACGAACGGCCGACGCTACGTCTAACCAGACGGGCATACGTGGTGATGATACGAACGCACAACGTACTCGATGTAGCCGTATGATCGCCTCGACGCACTCACGACGTGACCTGGGCACCTCGCCCATTTAAATGTTCACCTGACAGTGCTGCATCGCTGGATTATCGTCAGCTCCCCTGTGTACCTGTACCCGTGATTTCTGCTATCCGATTTCCTGTGTACCGACCCGGCTTGCTCGACCTGCTCCTGTTGTTCTCCTGGCTCTTACTCCTGGCTTGTACCCGACGTTCCTTGTCTGCTCCCTGCACCCGATCCCGGCTTGGCTTGACTACTCTTCTGGACTTCTGCTGCTCCGCTCTTGGACTTCCTAGCACGGTTGCCCCCAGAGACTTGTTTACCCGGCTCTTGTCCTCTGCTGCTGCTACCTGGCAACCTGTGCTACTGTGAGCACTGCATCCCTGTGTCATCTTCAGGGTTGTGCTGCACTCGGCCGCAAGGGGAGCCCTCTCAGCATCTCGGCCTCACTCCTGATCGTGACAATCCTCTTCCTGTGTGATGGGTGGCACAGCAGGAACACTGTCTGGATAAAGGGGGCCTTGAGAGGCAAGGAAGTCCTCCTCTTCCTGCCTCTGTTCTGCCTCAAATGACCTGTCCAATATTCCACGCAGCGTATGCTCCAAGAGGTGGACAAGAGGTACAGTGTCACTGATGCATGCACTGTCACTGCTCACCATCCTTGTGGCCTCCTCAAACGGTGACAGGACAGTGCATGCATCCCTGATCATGCCCCACTGGCGTGGTGAGAAAAAACCGAGCTCCCCTGACCTTGTCCTGGTGCTGTAGTCGCACAGGTACTCATTGATGGCCCTCTGCTGCGTGTGCAGCCGCTGCAGCATGGCCAACGTTGAGTTCCACCTGGTGGGCATGTCACATATAAGGCGGTTCTTGGGCAGGTTCAACTCCTTTTGGAGCTCAGCCAGCCGAGCACAAGGCATTAAATGATCGGCAGAAATGCACACAGTCTTTCCTGGCCTGCTTCAGTACATCCTGTAAGCCGGGGTACCTGCCCAAGAACCGCTGCACCACCAGGTTAAGGACGTGAGCTACACAGGGCACATGGGTCAGTTGTCCCTGTCGGAGGGCGGAGAGGAGGTTGGTGCCATTGTCACAAACCACCATTCCTGGCTTAAGCTGGCGTGGCGTCAACCACCTCTCGGCCTGCCCCTGCAGAGCTGACAAAACATCCGCCCCAGTGTGGCTCCTGTCCCCCAAACAAACCAGCGCAAGCACGGCATGGCATCGTTTTGCCTGCGTACTTGCGTAGCCCCTGGAACGCCTACGGAGCACCGCTGGTTCTGAGGACAGAGCACTGGAAGAGGCCATGGAGGAAGAAGAAGAGGAGGGGGTGGAGGAGAGACGTGTGTCACAACCAATAGTAGCATTTTGGAGGCGTGGTGGCGGAACAACCTCCAACACTACTGCACCTTGTCCTGCATCCTTCCCAGCTGCCAGAAGAGTGACCCAATGGGCCGTGAAAGACAGGTAACGTCCCTGTCCATGCCTGCTGGACCATGAGTCAGCGGTAATATGCACCTTACCGCTGACCGCCCTGTCCAGCGAGGCAAGGACATTGCCTTCCACATGCCGGTAGAGAGCCGGAATTGCCTTCCGTGAGAAAAAGTGGCGTTTGGGGACCTGCCACTGAGGAACCGCACATTGTACAAACTCAAGGGGGCAGAGTCTACCAACTGAAAAGGCAGCAGTTGAAGTGCTAGCAATTTAGCCAAGCTAGCATTCAACCGCTGGGCATGTGGATGGCTGGGAGTGAACTTCTTTCGCCGGTCCAGCAGCTGGGGCAGGGACATTTGCCTGCTATAATTGGACGTGGGTGTACCGCTAGCAAAGTTCCCGGAAGCACTTGGCTGTGACACACCTAATTCTACACCTTCATTCCTCTCAGAGCAGGTTTCAGAGAGGACTGAAGGTCTAGTGGGGTTGGAGATGCTAGCTGATGAGGAGCAAGGAGAGGTCCGCTTTGTTCTTTGGTGTGGGTCTTTGAGGTATGCTTGCCAACGAGCTGCATGGCAGGTCAACATATGTCTGGTCAAGCATGTGGTGCCCAAGCAGCTGATATTTTGGCCACGCGAGATACGCTTGAGACATATTTTGCAAATAGCAGCGGTGCGATCTGATGCACTCGTCTCAAAAAAGGCCCACACCAAAGAACTTTTAGAATAACGCGCCGAGGAAGCGCTCTGTGCAGGTGGAGCTCTGCGGTGTGATTCAGTCGGTGTGCTGCCCCTAAGCTGGCCCCCGGAGGGCATCCTGCCTCGTTGGACATGTGCCTCTTCTTCCTCCTCCTCCTCCTCCTCTCTCCTACCAGGCACCCACGTGGAGTCAGTGCCCTCATCATCCCCTCCCTCTTCATCGCTGTAGCAAACCTGGCAGTATGCTGCAGCTTGTGGAACATGACTGCCAGATTGCTGTCCTTCTTGAGCATCCCCTCTCTCTGCGCTCACGCTACTGCCTTCCTCTAGCTGAGTGTCATCATCAGAGCCCACAAAACACTGGGCATCCTCCTGGAGCATGTACCCAACACGGTGCTCAATGAGTTCAGGAGACTCCTCAGGAGGTAGTGGTGGGTCTAGGGAAGGAGTCACTGATGATGACATTGAGAGGAGGGAAGACGATGCATTGGCAGCTGCTTTGCTAGTACCCTGAGACTGGGTGAGAGAGGATGAGGAGGATGAAGAGGGCTTGGTCATCCACTCTACCAAGTCGTTGGCATGTTGCGGTTCAACATGTCCAGCTGCCGAAAAGAAGGACAAGCGTGTCCCATGGCCACGTGCTGATGACAATGCACCGCGTCCACGACCAGCACTGTTGTCTCTAGACACAGAGCCTGCTTGCCCTCTTTTATCGGCTCACGCCTGTCTGCCTCTCCTTGCTGGCCTTCCAGACATGGTAATGGCCTGAAGGGAGTTGGGTAAAACAGCAGTGTAATGGAGTCACACAACACCCACTAAGCCCTGCAGATGGCTCTATTAGAGAACAGCAATAAACGGTAGATACAGGTGTATATTGTGCTGGAGTCACACAACACCCACTAACTCCTGCAGATGCCTTTATTATAGAACACCAGAGATAAAGGGGTATACTGTAATTGAGTCACACAACACCCACTAAGCCCTGCAGATGGCTCTATTAGAGAACAGCAATAAAGGGTAGATACAGGTGTATATTGTGCTGGAGGCACAAAAAACCCACTAACTCCTGCAGATGCCTTTTTTATAGAACACCAGAGATGAAGGGGTATATACAGATGTATACTGTGCTGTGCTGGAGGCAAACACAACTTCCAATAACTCCTGCAGATGGCAAGTGGGCTCAAATAGAGAAGAGCTATGTAGGTGGATATAGCGTTGTGTACTGGGTACAGAGCACGCAGACAGCACGCACAAGCTCCTAACACTACTGACTGCAAGCTCTATTATAAAAGATAGATCACTAGCTATATAGGTGAGGTGAATATAGCGGTGTATACTGCGGTCAGGGCACACAGACAACAACCACTACACAACAGCAAGATCGAAAATCGGCCGAAAACGATCGGTGTGTACTGTGTTGAAGGTACACAGAACACCCACTAACTGCTTCAGACGCCAACACACTACACTAGGCCGCCGCGCTGGCGGCCTTATATAGTGTGAGGCGTGTACTACACAGCCTGAGCTATGATTGGCCACAGGCATCCTGCCTGTGGCCAATCATGGCTCTCCTCGCTGCTGGCGCTGTGATTGGCCAAGCATGCGGGGTCACAGTGCATGCTTGGCCAATCATGAGCCAGCAATGCACTGTGATGACGTGTGCCGTGAGCGCCACACGAATTTAGCGCGAACGGCCCATAACGTTCGGAATTCGCCGAACGGGCGAACAGCCGATGTTCGAGTCGAACGTATGTTCGACTTGAACACGAAGCTCATCCCTACCCCTGATTGTATGGTCTCTAAATGAGCTATAACGCAGGGGGGCCCACTCTGGTGGTCTCAGGGGCAAAAAAACAAAATTCAACAAAAAAAAAACCTTAAAGAGGTTTTCATGTTTTGCAGCGGTCTCCCTCTACCTATTTTGGTTCCAGCCACTACTCTCCTATTTACTTCCCCAGGCATACCTCTATCTTCTGTTTCATTTTCGTTTTTCTTTTTTTTCTCTTTTCTCTTTTCCTTTCCTTCTTTTTCTTCCTCTGTGCATGCTGAGCCCTGTAGTTCCACAGCGGTATGCCCTTTCCATCATGGCGGCCGCTTTTGGACGCTCGGCGCTCAGGAAGTGACATTTCCCCTGCCTTCTGCATTTGCCAGCATCCAAGATGGTGCAGGGCGACGAGGCCGGCCAGTGCGCATGCGCGGCGATGACGTCACTCCTCCGGCGATGGCGGTCTATTTAAAAACTGCCTTTTTCATTTTTAAATGCTGCTTGTGTTTTCTACACCACCCTTCATCCTGGTTTCTGCACACAGCCTGCTGCCTTGCAAGACAAGTCCTCATTGGTCTCTGGTAAGGTTTTATCATCTTTATGTTCCTTTACCGTTTATTCTATGTCAGCACCTTCTGCCTATGCTCTGCATTAGCTCTTACATTGAAAACCTCTGGTCACAGGTGTACTCTATTCTTCCCTATGGAGACCGCTGCCATAGTAGACCATCCAAGAACTACAAGGTAAGGGGACGTATTGGATTGGTAAGTAGTGAAGAGGAGAAAAGAGAGCACTGCCATTAATACCTTTCATTTTGGTAGCTCTGGCAGGTCTTCGGGGTCATCCCATTCTAAACGGAAGGAACGTTCTCCCTCAAGACACTCTCACTCTCGGCGTAGTCGGTCAAGGTCTTCCCATCACCGCTACGGTTAATACCTGCTGGGTCTGTGGAGCGCAAGCATTACCTAATAAGCTTGTTTGCCAAATCTGTCTGGAGGAAGCAACTCGAGACAAAGAAGCTGACACAAGAGAAGCTTCCAATATAATAAGAGACTCGGTTAAAGAAACGATTTTGCAGGTGACAGCATATGATCCAATCAGGTCATCTAACTCAGCTTCAACTTCACACACTCCTCAGGATCCAGACGACTCCCCAGAGGAAGAGGAACCCCTGACCCCTACAGTTTTCGACTTTGCATTGATAAACCCATTTGCAAAATCAGTTAATGATCAGGCGATCGGTTGGGAAGAAGAGAAAGACGCCCCACCTAAGTCACGAAAATATTTCCCTAACCTAAAAAAAGACCCGGAGGTCTTTCCCTTTATTGAAGAGCTAGAAGAGCTCATAAAAGATGAATGGCAAAAACCAGAAAAAAAAATCCGGTTTGAATAACAGATTAGCAAAGCTCTCTCAGGTGCACTGTGCAGGGCTCAGTCAGTCGGCTCCAGCTTGGTGCTCTGGTTTTATCCTATAGTCTCCTGTCCACAGTCCACACAAGTCTGACTTCTCCCGTGACCCCCATCCCGGCGGTGCTCCCACTCTTGACTCCTCTTCAGACTCCCTCAGAGACTGCAGACATGCTACAGGAGATGGTCAGAGACTGCAGACTTGATGCAAGAGTTCAATGCAGCCTCACCAGTGCCCATCAAATGCAGCCTCACTGTGCCCACCAATGCAGCCTCACTGTGCCCACCAATGCAGCCTCATTGTGTCCATCAAATTCAGTCTCACTGTGTCCATCAAATGCAGCTTTACTGTGCAGTGAATGCACCCTCACTGTGCCCATCATTGCAGCCCCTCTTGTGCCCCATGTCCCAGTCTGCAGTCCCTGTCTGTGGGAAGGTGTGTTGTTGATGCTTGGTACGGTACCTTGCATGCCAGCAGGATATCCATGACGGCCAGCAGCAGGCAGGGTCTGTTCTCGTTTTGGATGGGGACGGTTCTCCTTCCAGAGGATCTGTCTACTGTGAGATGGAGTGGTCCCTGGCCACCTGCACCTTCAGCCATCCTCATTTTCTGGCCCCAGTCAGCCTGCCCTCTGGTTCTGCGGAAGTGGAGAGCACTGGGTGGGAGTTGGAGAGAAGGGGGAGCAAAGAGTACTGGCAGGGTTGGAGAACACATGGGTGGGGGCAAAGAGCGAGGGGGAGTGGAGATCACAAGGGTGGGGAGCGGAGAGCGCTGGGGGGGGAACTTGAGAGCACTGGGGGGGGCCAATAAGAACAGAGGTAGAGAACACGATAGGCTGGGAGCACTGGGGTGGCTAAGAGTGTGGGGTGGTGAAGAGCACTGGGGGGGCAGAAAAACAGGGGTGGAGAGCATGGGGGCTGGAGAGTACTGGGGGGTACAAAGAGCAGGGGGGAGTGGAAAGCAATGGGGGGAGCTTGAGAGCACCAGTGGGGGCCAGAAAGAACAGGAGTGGAAAGCACGGGGGACTGGAGAGCACAATGGGGGGGTGGAGAGCACATGGGTGGGGACAAAATGCAGGAGGAGTGGAGAGTACAGGGGTGGGGAGTGGAGAGTGCTGGGGGGAGCCAAAAAGAACAGGAGAGCACGGAGGGTAGAGAGCACTGGGGGGGCAGAAAAACAGGGGTGGAGAGCATGGGGGCTGGAGAGTACTGGGGGGTACAAAGAGCAGGGGGGAGTGGAAAGCAATGGGGGGAGCTTGAGAGCACCAGTGGGGGCCAGAAAGAACAGGAGTGGAAAGCACGGGGGACTGGAGAGCACAATGGGGGGGTGGAGAGCACATGGGTGGGGACAAAATGCAGGAGGAGTGGAGAGTACAGGGGTGGGGAGTGGAGAGTGCTGGGGGGAGCCAAAAAGAACAGGAGAGCACGGAGGGTAGAGAGCACTGGGGGGGCTGGGGAGCACCAGCGGGGCAGAAAGAACAGGGGTGGGGAGAATGGGGGGGCTGGAGAGCACTGGGGTGGGGGCTGGAGAGTGATGGGGAGAGCTGAAGAGCACTGGGGGGGATAAAGAACAGGGGGGGAGAGCACTGGGGGGGAGAACAGGGGGAGAGCACTGGGGGGAGAGGAGAGCACTGGGGGGAGGAGAGCACTGGGGAGAGGAGAGCACTGGGGGGGGAGAGCACTGGGGGGAGGAGAGCACTGGGGGGAGAAAGAACAGTGGGGGAGAGCACTGGGAGGAGTGGAGGGCACTGGGGGGAGAACAGGGGGGAGAGCACTGGAGGGAGTGGAGAGCACTGGGGGGGGAGAACAGGGGGGAGAGCACTGGGGGGAGAATAGGGGGAGAGCACGGAGGGGAGAGGACTGGGGGGAGTGGAGATCACTGTGGTGGGGAGAACAGGGGGGGGGGGCACTGGGCGGAGTGGAGAGCACTGGGGGGAACAGGGGGGAGAGCACTGGGGGGGGAACAGGGGGGGAGAGCACTGGGGGGGACAGGGGGGAGAGCACTGGGCAGAGTGGAGAGCACTGGGGGGGAAGAACAGGGGGAGAGCACTGGGGGGAGAGGAGAGCACTGGGGGGGGAGAGCACTCTGGAGAGGAGAGCACTGAGGGGGGGGGAGCAGAGCACTGGGGGGAGAAAGAACAGTGGGGGAGAGCACTGGGGGGAGTGGAGGGCACTGGGGGGGAGAACAGGGGGGAGAGCACTGGAGGGGGTGGAGAGCACTGGGGGGGAAAAACAGGGGGGAGAGCACTGGGGGGAGAACAGGAGGGAAAGCACTGGGGAGGAGAACGGGGGGAGAGCACTGGGGAGGAGAACGGGGGGAGAGCACGGAGGGGAGAGGACTGGGGGGAGTGGAGATCACTGTGGTGGGGAGAACAGGGGGGAGCACTGGGCGGAGTGGAGAGCACTGGGGGGGAACAGGGGGGAGAGCACTGGGGGGGAACAGGGGGGGAGCAAAGGGGGGGGCAGGGGGGGAGAGCATTGGGATGGTGGCTAGAGAAGGATGGGGACAGCTGGAGAGCAGGGGGGCAGCAAGAACAGAGGAGGAGAAAACTGTGGGGGGGGGGGCAGGAGAGTGTGGTGGAGGAGAGCACTGGGGGGTGACAAGGGGGAGAGCACTGGGGGGAGTGGAGAGCACTTGGGGGGAGTGGAGAGCACTGGGGGGTGAACGGGGGGAGTGGAGAGCACTGGGATCATGCTAACTGATGTTACCTGTGGTTTCTTGCTGTTCTTGTTGCCTAGGCATGCACAGACACAGCACAGCAGGTAGCAGAATATACAGTAACTGGGCGGCTCACAGAATGCCAGTGTCAGGCCAGCATATCACTCGGCTCGTCGGCAGCTTGAGTGGGCGGATCCCCAACAACATGATGTGAGTGAGAGTGACACATCTACACTACACAGGCAGCCAATCAATGAAGAGGAGGAGTGGAAAGGCTGCCCTGCAGAGCGGTATACACTGGACAGTGAAAACAGCAGGGAGCAGCCAGCAGAGAAACAGTGACAGATGTAGGAAAAAAGTCTGTGGCAGCCGCGATTGCAGCGCGGCCGCGGCGGACATTAAACACAACACACAGCCAGGTGACACAGCCAAGTAGCCAACAACACCTAATGATTCCAGGGGGGGGGGGTGGCAACTGCCCCACCTTGCCCGTATTTGCGGACGCCCATGAGCAGAGGGGTCATAGAGTCCAGTAGAGGGCAGGCATCACCAGAGTGAGAGAAGTCAAGGTCAGTGCACAGCAAAAAAGTTACTGTGTGCTCCGACTGTGTTTCTGGCCAGCATGCTAGAAAATCTTTACATTCCAAGCCAAGTATCAGTATGCTTGCAGATAGTGGAAAAAGCTCTGGCACACAGACTGCGGGTGATCAGCAGTCAGGTGTTTTGACTGGCAGTATGTCATCGGGCCAAGGAAGTTCTGTGCCCTTGTCGCAGGAGGCTATGGAGCAAGATAGTCCATCTGAGCCTGTGAAGGGAGCAGGTATGCTAAAGTTAATCACAGAAATTGAATCACCTTTGCATGGTCCCAAGTTTGCCGTGCCTGGATCATCTGAGGATGAAGAAGAGGATAATGATGTCCCCCCAAAACCTTTGAAACAACAGGTGGCAGAAAAAGCTGTTTTTGTTCATATTTTGCCTATACAATATAACGGAGGTGTATTACCTATGGATGGTGCAGTAGAAGGCAGTGTTGAGCAAGCTCGTCTCCTGGCTCCCACCTACAGAAAGCCAGTGAAGGGTGTGAAGACTCTGCTGTGAAGAGTGCTGAAAAGGACATCTCCACTGTTGGTAGCCCTTTAGTTACTGGTAATGAAGTAAGAATTCCCAAGGGTAATGTAAATGATATTTCTGTCAGAAGTCTCTGCTCCATCTGCTCCTGATGACAAAGTTGTTTCTACCTTATCTAAAGAGGGGTCTGTAACTAAAAGTGATGTGCGGGATGTTGCAAGGAGTGTGGTTATTTCCTATGCTGCAGCGCCGGCTACACCTGTCCCAAGGGTGAGTAGGGCCAGTTTTTCTGAGGTCACTAGGACTGATGTGAGAGAAGGTCAGGCCAATCTGACACCATCTGATAGCTCCTTTTATGGTCCAATTGAGGTGGACTGGAGAAGGGCCACCCCCCCCCCAAATAGGAGAAATATGGTGGGTCGTATTCTGGGGATGGGTTTTAAAGCAGAAAAGATTTTTGCCCTTATCAGCCCAGTTGGGTCATATGAGTATGACCTCTCATTTGTCAAGGCGGAAGGATTAGATGTCTTTTGGGAGAGGGAGAGCAGAAGTGCAAGGAGTCCCCAAGATGGGCAGGTTTTTCACCCAAATGCCTCATACACACGATCAAACAATCCGGTGGAAAAGTCCGGCGGACTCTGTGTGTACGCTCCGGCGGACTTTTTTACCCAAAAGTCCGACGGACTAAGAAAGTAGTTTTGCACTCCAATCTGTCCACCGGACTCGCATTTCGGCGGAAAATCCGGCTGTGTGTGTGCCAGTCCGCCGTACTTTTGAAATTAACAGACTTTTCCTGCCCGGAGAAAAGTCCGCTAATTTTGAGCGCGTCTCCAGGTAGCCGGGGCCAGCGAAGGAGGCGTCGCTGGCCCCGTCACCTGGTATGGACTTAAAGGGGAATCCCTACGCCGAAAAATTGGCATGGGGTCCCCCCTAGATCCATATCAGACCCTTATCTGAGCACGCTACCCGGCCGGCCAGGAAAGGGGGTAGGGACGAGCGAGCGCCCCCCCCCCTGAGCCGTACCAGGCCGCGTGCCCTCAACATGGGTGGTGCTCCCCCACCCCAAATCACCTTGTCCCCATGTTGATGAGGACAAGGGCCTCTTCCCGACAACTCTGGAGATTTTGACTCAAAAATTGTCCGGCGGACAATCCGGCGTGTGTGTGCTAGTCCGCCGGACTTTTGAAATGAGTGGACTTTCCCGCACACGGAGAAAAGTCCGTTCATTTTGAACGCAGCTCCAGGTATCCGGGACTAGCGCAGGAGGTCAATGCCACCGCCTTATCGACTGAAAGGGGAAGCCCTACGCCGTAAAAAACGGCGTGGGGGTCCCCCCCAGGTCCATATCAGACCCTTATCCGAGCACGCAGCCCGGCCGATCAGGAAAGGGGGTGGGGATGATCGAGCGCCCTCACTCCTGAGCCGCACCAGGCTGCATGCCCTCAACATGGGGGGTGCTTTGGGGAAGGGGGGCTCTGTGGCCCCCCCACCCCAAAGCACCTTGTCCCCATGTTGATGAGAACAAGGGCCTCTTTCCGACAACCCTGGCCGTTGGTTGTCGGGGTCTGTGGGCGGGGGCTTATCGGAATCTGGGAGCCCCCCAGATACCGGCCCCGCACTATGTGAATGAGTATGGGGTACAATGTACCCCTACCCATTTACCTGGTGAAAAAAAAAACACCACACAGAACCGAAGAGGGGGAAAAGACCCCCGAAGTCGGAAGAAGAGGTGGTGGCGACAGAAGACCGGGCCACCGCTAGTAAAAGAGCTAAAGGAAGAAAGCAGAGGCCCGGCAAGAAGAACCGAAGAGGAGGACAAGACCCCCGAAGTCGGAAGAAGACCCCCGGGTGGCGACGAAGAAGAAAGCCGGGCTCCTCCGCTAGTAAAAGAGCTAGCAGAAGATAGTGGAGGAGTCCGACGAGAAGACCCCCCAAGACGGAAGAAGACACCGGAGCTGTGCAATAAATTATTTTAAACCCTTGTGTGTTTTATTTTTCACCAGGTGAATGGGTAGGGGTACATTGTACCCCATACTCATTCACATAGGGTGGGGGGCCAATATCTGGGGGCCCCCGGATTCCGATAAGCCCCCCACCCTTAGACCCCGACAACCAATGGCCAGGGTTGTCGGGAAGAGGCCCTTGTCCTCATCAACATGGGGACAAGGTGCATGTTGAGGGCACACACCCTGGTACGGCTCAGGAGGGGGCGCTCGCTCGTCCCCACCCCCTTTCCTGACAGGCCGGGTTGCGTGCTCGGATCAGGGTCTTATATGGACCTTGGGGGGGACCCCATGCCGTTTTTTCAGCATAGGGCTTCCCCTTTAAGTCCATACCAGGTGACGGGGCCAGCGATGTGTCAATCTTGCCGCCAAAGGCGGTGACATTGATCGCCCTCGCTAGTCCCGGCTACCTGGAGCTGCGTTTAAAATGAACAGACTTCCCTCCATGTGTGGGCAAGTCCGTTCATTTTCAAAAGTACGGCGGACTCCCGCCAAAAGTCCGGTTGTGTGTGGGCAGGTCTGCTCGTTCGGAAAGTCCGGCGGACCAGGCTCCGCTTCAAAGTCCGGCTGTTTATCCACCGGGCTAAGTCCGCCGGACCGTCTGATCGTGTGTACGCGGCATAATATGCACAATTAGATTAACAGATACCACCTTAATACCCTTTTGAGGTGTAGAATAGACTTGTATGGAATGCCTATATCCCTAATCTATATTATTGCATATTAACAGCAACAAATCCCCTTTGATATGTGGAGTAATTCTTGTTTGACCACTTCCCCTTTGATATGTGTAATTAGATTAACAGATAAAATTTTCAGCTGAAATCTGGCCTGGTCAATCTTGTACTGTATGTGTACATATATATGTATAATAATATAAAATCCCACATAAATCTACAATAGGATTATTACTTTTTATGCAAGGCAACCAAAGCTGTGTCATCACTGTGGTGTTCAAAATGTAAATAGGTCATACAGATTGGCTGAGGCTGCCAAAGGGGCAGATTCGTGCAGATCCGAGGTGGCAGCTTCATCAGGGCCTTCCCTAAGGCAGCATAAGACCTCTAGTGGAGGTTCTAAGGTATAGAAGTTGCCACTGGTGATGATGTCTTTCAAGGTAATGTTTCAGGGAAGACGCCATCTGTGATGAAACGGCGTAGGGAGGAAAGGCGTGCTGACGTCACCACATACCATGCTAGTCCCGGAAGCTACGGGCAGCGATCAAGAGCCGACCGGCTCGAAACATCTGAGACGCTTTTATAACTTACTACATTCTGTAAGTGTATTACTTTGTTATTTTAATAGATATACACTATGGAGGCTTCTCTGTTTTTTACATGGAGAATGAGAAATTGCTTTATTCATTGAAGCCAATCTGAACGGAACAGCAGGGATCATTCTGCCATTCTTAGCCCTTGTACACACGGTCGGAGATTCGGTCAGAATGTTTCCTATCGGACCGTTTTGTCAGATATTCCGACTGTGTGTGGTCTGCATCGGACTGTTTCTGTCGGAATATCCGATGGACCAAGTTTTCCAACTTGCCGGTAAAATTTTCCGACAAAATGTTCCGATCGGACATACTCCGATCATGTGTAGCCTACTCCGACGGACAAGGTGCCACGCATGCTCACAATCAAATTTGGACACGGAAGCGCTCGCTCAGGTAAAACGACTGCTCGTAATTGATATAGCACATTCGTCACGCTGCAATGTTAAAAATTCTTTCATGAAGCGCATTCTCTTGTTCTTTACAATGCTGCAAGAATTAACTTCTTTTGATGCTCATAGTCACACACACTTCTCCCGAACGTATTTCGTCAGTCTTTTTTACTCAATATACAATATTTTAAATCGTCACAGCTACACATTTAGTTTTTTTTTTTTTTTTGGGGGGGGGGAATTTTGTGGTTGGTTTTTTTCATCAACATCTCCTTTTTTAACAGTTTGCTCATCTTTGCATTTTTTGGGGTGTGTTTTGTGTTTCAACTTGGTTTCAACTTACCACAACACCATTATTATCTTTTTTGTATTTTCTTTTTCTTTTTTAATCTACAGGAGGTTGTTTAGTGTTGGTGCACCTTGTTATTCATTTCACTTTGTATTTTTGAAATGTACCTGCCTACTCACAAATAAACTGTCCTTTTTGAAGTCAAACACATACACAAGTATTTCTTCAAACAAAAAGAAACCTTTATTTCGGTGTCAAACAACTAAAAAGAGGAAGGCAGCGCTGGAGAAACTTGTCAATTTGACGAAGCCTTTGGCCCCCAGGGCAGACATGAACTAATTAGAAAAAGAAAAATTGGTGGCCTGAGGAGTACATATCTCAGGGAGAGAAGTCTGGTCCAGAAGTCCTAGAGATCATGAAGATCAGATGCCATCTATGTCCCCAGGATGTGGTTCTTCAAGAGGCTGCATCTTCTGTCAGACCCGACTGAACCCATGCCATCACTCTCTTGTCTTCCTTAGGCACTTCCCGCCAGGCATCCTTCGAGGCTGTGGCTGGGCTCCTGTAGTTGTGGCAGGAGGAGGAGGAGGGCGATGGTCGACCTCCTGGCTGCCACTTGCTACAGCCTCCCCCCGGCTGAGGTCTTCCTGTGTATGAAAATAGGACAAAGTTTTAGTTTTTTGCTCATCAATCACACCATTTTGAGCTCATGACTGTTGTAAATTGAATGTTACCAAATAGAAAAGACTATCATTCTAACCCCAGCATTTTTCATTCTTGTACCAATCATTTTTGCTCACTGCTGTCTATTGAGATGTAAACCACTTTGTTAAATCACAACTTACTGATCAATAATAACATCTAGTTAACATCATTAAATGTACGACAAGAAATATGTTCAACAATGCAATACCTGTCTCAAGCTGGGCCCCTCCACATGTTGTTGCCTGGAAGGCCCAGGTTGGACATTGGAAGCCTCAGCTGGGGGTGGGGAAGCCTTGAAGGAAGACGGGGGCGTGGGTTCCCCCTGGTCTACCAGAAAATGCAGCCTCTCGAAGTAAACCATCCTGGGGTAATGAATGGCATCTGGATCTCCTGATCTCAGGGACTCCAGATGCTTCTTTCTCTCCCTGAGATATGTAATCTTCATGGCACCAATTTTAACACTGTACACTTCAAGGAATAGCCCCATAAAATTGGCGTTTTTGAAGGGATCCATCTTGTCTGCAAGACACAACACAAGACAAACCCTAAAATACTAATAATGCCATGATAAACCCTCCTAATCTTGTCCCAACATAGGCCTAGATAGAAGCAGTCTAGTCTAGTGATGTACCAAGTTCAAAATGTTACCTTCATTTGCACGATCGTCACGTCAGCTCCTCACTCTGTTCACAGATCGTACGTACGACACACGCGTGTTGCGTTTTATATACAGTGCGCATGCGTGAAACTCCGCCCGCCCATGACGTTCTTTCTAGACTATTCCCCGCCCCTTTGCTTTTGGCGCAGTGGGGAGAGCACATGGCGGAGACAACGCAGGTGCGCAATCAGAGTTCCACTAACGAGGAGGAGGGTGAGGAAAGCCCGGAGCCTGAAACGTCCCGATCCAGGAAGAGAAGATTTAAGGCCTCAAATATGTCTTTTGTAGAGATGTTGGAGATGGTGGACATATTGAACAGGACCGACTATGATGGGAAGTATGGACCTTACCCAAACCCAAATTTTAGAAAGGCCAAGATCATGACTAAAGTTGTGAAGAGTCTTCAGAAGAATTTTGGGGTACGCCGATCCATGGCTCAACTGAGAAAACGCGGGTCAGACCTGAAACTGAGGGAGCACAATCAGTACAGAAGGATCAAGCGTGTTCTTGAAAAAAAGTAAGTAGTTGTCGTGGGTTCATATGATTATTCTTGCTTGCATACTGCTCCATGTGCTCTGATTTCATGTTGTGCAGTTTAAAATGGCCACTTTCAAGTTCATGGTTTCATTAGTTCGTAAGAAACATCGTTCTGCAGGTAAGTATTCCAGCTTTAGAAAGTGTCCACAATAATGTTCTCACCTTTGAACTCGGCCAAAAAACACAATTGTACAACACTTCCAAGCATTGTTTCATATTCCTATTTCTGCCCTCTGTGTGCTAAGTATTCCTTTTTTACATTCTCATAGGGGAGAGAAGACTCGGGAAGTCTGAGGACACCAGGGACCCCACCCCTCACAAAGAAGGCAAAATTCCAACACCAGAAGCAGAGGAGCAGGAGGAGGCTGAAGGAGAGATCGTTGAAGTTGGACAAATTGTCACCACAACAGGTGAGTGTCGGAGACCACAGCTTCCGGTAAGCTCATCAATGTATGTCGGCATATTTATAATACATGGTGAGTTTTTTTGCTTTTTTTGTAGGTGATGTGGAAGAAGAATCACATTTTACCAGTGAAAGTGCCCAGATCCTGATTGGGGAGATAGTGGGGTGCAATCGGGATTTAGAAAATATACAGCAAAACATCAATGATGTTACAAATAAAATGAAGAACATCATTGATGTTTTGGGGAGAGTGTGAAACACCCCAAACTAGCTAGGATTTAATTTTTTTGTTTTTAAACAAAAACTTTTGTCTTTCACAAAAAGCCAAATTTGGAAGAGGCACAGAGTGTGTCAACATGCGCTATCTCCCATCATGGGGGATCAATGTACGTGTTTTGTGGAAAGTGAAGTTGAAGGGGTTGCAGCCCCAAAACATGTACATTGATCCCCCATGATGGGAGATAGCACATGTTGACACACTGTGTGCATATTGCAATTTTGGATTTTCCAGGGGTGACACCCCATGTGATGAAGGCAATATCAGCCCAATTTGTACATACTCATGTCTGATATTGTCTTCACTTTTCAAGTTAACGACTTGCCGCCCGCCCTATTACAAATAGACGGCGGCAAAGTGGTTTCATAATCCTAACCGGACGTCATATGACGTGATCAGGATTATGAGCCGCTGCGCGCCCCCGGGGGCGGGCATCGCGGCGATCGTTGTTGCGGGGTGTCAGTCTGACACCCGGCAACTACGATCTCGGTAAAGAGTCTCCGACGGAGACTCTTTACCACGTGATCAGCCGTGTCCAATCACGGCTGATCACAGTGTAAATGGGAAGAGCCGGTGATCGGCTTTTCCTCACTCGCGTCTGTCAGACGCGAGTAGAGGAGAGCCGATCGGCTGCTCCTCTGACAGGGGGGTCTGTGCTGATCGATTATCAGCACAACCCCCCCGAGGATGCCCACACTGGACCACCAGGGACGCCACCAGACCACCAGGGATGCCCAGCAGAGGTAATCCTCCCTAGACCACCAGGGATGCCAGTCAGGCACAATGGATGCCAATCAGTGCCCATAATGGATGGCAATCAGTGCCCACAATGGGCATCACTGATTGGCATGCATTATTGTTTGGCACTGATTGGCATCCATTAGTACAGTATAACACCTGTGTTGCTAATGAGTGCCCACCTGTGGCGCTAATGAGTGCCCACCTGTGTGGCTAATGAGTGCCCACCTGTGCCAACTATCAGTGCCCACCTGTGCCGCCTATCAGTGCCCACCCATGCCCATCTGTGCCGCCTACCAATGCCCATCTGTGCCGCCTACCCATGCCCATCTGTGCCGCCCATCCATGCCAATACGTGCCAGCTATCAGTGCCAATTTGTGCCACCTATCAGTGTCCATCCGTGTCGCCCATCCGTGTCGCCCATCCGTGTCGCCTATCAGTGTCGCCTATCAGTGTCGCCTATCAGTGCCGCCTATCAGTGTCCATCAATGCCACCTCATCAGTGCCACTTCATTGGTGCCCATCAGTGCCGCCTTATCAGTGCCCATCAGTGTAGCCCCATCAGTGCCCATCCGTGAAGGAGAAAACGTACTTATTTACAAAGTTTTGAAACTGAAACAAAAAAAAAACATTTTTTTTTTCAAAATTTTCGGTATTTTTTTATTTGTAGCACAAAAAATAAAAACCGCAGAGGTGATCAAATACCACCAAAAGAAAGCTCTATTTTTGGGAAAAAAATGATAAAAATTTCATTTGGGTACAGTGTAGCATGACCGCGCAATTGTCATTCAAAGTGCGACAGCGCTGAAAGCTCAAAATTGGTCTGGGCAGGAAGGTGTTTAAGTGCCCAGTATTGAAGTGGTTAAACTTTGTAAGTTCCTGTGTTCTGTATGTTACGCTTTGATACATGCCTGTTTACACAAAAACACCAAGTTACCCAAAAATGACCTTAAATAAGTTATAGGGTTACTTTCCAATATCTCGGGATCAGTGCTTTCGCTGCATTCAGCAGAAATGGAGTTAATGCTGTTCTATATTTTTCCCTAGGGCCCTCGGTCGCATGAAACAAGCATTTCCAGGGATCCAATTCTATTTCCGTCCCCTCAATCTCTTTAATTAGGCCCACCACTTTTTCCCAATATAACTGAATTGAACTACACTGCCACCATATATGGGCGTGAGTTCCCTCCTTCCCACATTCTCTCCAACATAGGGGTGATAGATTCATTTGATGTATTTTAGATGGAACATAATACCACCTAACCATTCATTTATAATTCATTTCTTGTATCCTTGTATCCATTGAAGTGGAGTGGGTGTAATCTATGACTTTCCTTTTCAGTTTTTCTGAAATTGATTGATTCAGTTCACCTTCCCATCTCCCCAGAGGGGACATCACCTCCATCAGAGTTATTAGGGTCCTATATATTTTAGAAATCCCCTGTCTACCCATTCCCCCTTGGTCAATCAGTTTTTCCCAGGGATTTAAGTTGTCGCCTGAACGGATAGGTTTAGGGAGGGACTCTATGAAATGTTGGAGTTGTCTAGATCTCCATCCATCCCATGGTGTTCTGCCATATTTCTCTCGTAGCTCCGCTAGTGAGTATAAGCTATTTACTTTTATCATGTCCCTTAATCTCAATCGGTCCCCATGGGTCCATTTCAAGAACATTTTATTTTCTTTCCCTGGGGGAAAATAATTATTTCCTGACAGGGGCATTAGGGGGCTATTGTTCTGTCCTACTGTACCTTTAAATACCCCGTCCATTGTATTGTCCATATGTTTCCATTGTAATCAGGATATTCCTCTAGGGAGACCTCTAAACTTCATTGGAATCCAGATGGTCTGACTCAGGGCAACTTTACTCATATTATCTTCCAATAGTACCCATTTTTTATATGGGGTGTTATAGACCCAATCCAAAACTCTCCTCACTACCGCTGCTAAATGGTATTTTTGAAAGTCTGGAAGGGATACCCCTCCCTTATCCTTAGGTCTATTCGTTGTCTTATAGGAAAAGCGACTTCCTCTTTTATTCCATATGAATTTCTGAATCAGGGATTTAATAATTTTAAAAAAGGCCCCTGGGACATTAATCGGGAGACTCTGGAAAATATATAAAGCTTTTGGAAGGATCATCATTTTAATTACACTTATTCTACCGAACCATGACAGTCTATGTGCGGGGTATCCTTTAAGGTCTTGTTTAATTCTATTTAAGAGAGGGAGATAGTTATCTTGGTATAAATCTGCAACTGATGTTGACAAATATACTCCCAAATTCTTCAGGCCCCTCTTTCTCTCCTTTCCACACAAAGGGGAAGAGAGCTCTCAGCCCTTGTACACACGGTCGGAGAATCTGTCGGAATGAGTTTTATCGGACCACGTCGTCAGATAATCCGACTGTGTGTGGTATGCATCGGACTGATTCCGTCCGATCCAAATTTCCAACATGTTGGAAAGATTTCCCGACCAACTGGGCCGGACGGACCTAATCCGATCATGTGTAGAGCATTTTCATCGGACCAAGTGCCATGCATGCTCACATTCAAATTCCGACACGGAAGTGCTCGTTCAGGTAAAACTACTGCTCGTAAGCGATATAGCACATTCGTCACGCTGCAATGTTAAAAAATCAGTCATCAAGTGCATTCTCTTGATCTTTAACAATGCTGCAAGAACGAACTTCTTTTGATGCTCATAGTCACACACACTTCTCCCGAACGGATTTCATTACTCTTTTTTAACCATTTCAGCAATACAATTTTAGTTTAAGTCACATCTACACAATGTTTGTTATTTTTTTTTTTTTTATGTTTTTTTTTGGGGGGGGGGGGGATTCCCTAAAAAACTCCTTTAAACACACTGGTCATTTCTCCTTTTTTGAACTTTTTATTTTTGTGTGTAAACTTATAACAACAACATTATTGTATTTTTTTGATTGTATTTTTGAATCTACAGGAGGTTGTTTAGTGTTGGTACCCCTTGTTATTTGTTTTTACTTTGTATTTTGGAAATGTACCTGCCTGCTCACAAATAAACTCTACTTTTTGAAGGACAACACATTACACAAGTATTTAATCAAACAAAAATAAAATTAATTTATTTTTCTTGAAAAGAAAACTAGGAACACAGCACTGGAGAAACTTCTTAACTTTGGTGCAGCCTTTGGCCCCCAGGGCAGACATGACAAAATGAGATATAAAAAAATTGATGGCCTGAGGAATAGATATCTCAGGGAGAGAAGTCCACTCCTGAAGTCCTCGAGAGCAGGAAATTCAGATGCCCAGGATGGTGATCTTGAAGAGGCTGCATCTTCTGGCACACCAGACTCATCCCAGGCCATCACTCTCTGGTCTTCCTTTGGGACTTCCCACCAGGCATCCTTCCAGGCTGTGGCTGGGCTCCTCTAGCTGGGGCAGGAGGAGGGCGTTGTTGGACCTCCTGGCTGCCACTTGCCACAGCCTCCCCCCGCCTGAGGTCTTCCTGTGTATGAAAAGGGGACATAGTTTTAGTTTTTTGATCATCAATCACAACATTTTGTGCTCCTGGCTTTTGCTATTTGACTGTTACCAAATAGAACAGACTATCATTCTGACACCAGCATTTTTCTTTCCCGTCCCAATCATTTTTGGTCACTACTGTCTATTGAGATGTAAACCACTTGGAGAAATCTGAACTTACTGATTAATAAGAACATCTAATCTAGTTAACATCATTAAATGTAACACAAAAAATATGTTCAACAATGCAATACCTGTCTCAAGCTGGGCCCCACCACATGGTGCTGCCTGGATGGCCCAGGTTGGTCATTAGAAGCCTCAGCTGGGGGTGAAGGATGCCTTGGAGGAAGCATGGAGAGTGGTGGCCTGAGTGGTGGCCTGGGTACCCCCTGGTCTAACAGAAAATGCAGCCTGTCAAAGTGCACCATCCTGGGGTAGTAAACAGCATCTGGATCTCCTGCTCTCAAGGACTCCAGGTGCTTCTTCCTCTCCCTGAAATATGTAAGCTTCATGGTCACAATTTTGCGATTCAGATATGCCATGTCTGCCGTGGGGACCCTGATCTGCACCAAAGCAAGCAGTTTCTCCAGTGCTGCGTTCCTCTTGGATCTGTCATAATAAAATTTGTTGTGGAACTGCACAGGCAGGGCATCTCCTTGTATAGCTCGAGGAAGAGCCCCATAAAGTTGGGATTGGTGAATGGGTCATTTTTCTCTGCAAGACACAACACAAGACAAACCCTCAAATACTAATAATGCAATTAAAATCCCTCCTAATCTTGTCCCAACAGCGGCCTAGATACAAGCAGTCTAGTCTAGTGAAGCACACATTTAAAAATGTTACCTTCATTTCCACATTCGCCGCGTCCGTGCCTCACACTCTCCTCCCAGATCGTACGGACAATACACATGTGTGGCGTTTTATATACAGTGCGCATGCGTGAAACTCCGCCCACCCCTGACGTTCTTTCCAGACTATTCCCTGCCCCTTCGCTTCCTGCGCAGTGGGGAGAGCACATGACGGAGAGAACGCAGGTGCGTAATAATAGTTCCACTAACGAGGAGGAGGGTGAGGAAAGTCTGGAGCCAGAAACGTCCCGATCCAGGAAGACAAGATTTAAGGCCTCAAATATGTCTTTTGGAGAGATGTTGGAGATGGTCGACATATTGAACAGGACCGACTATGATGGGAAGTATGGACCTTACCCAAACCCAAATATCAGAAAGGCCAAGATCATGAATAAAGTTGTGAAGAGTCTTCTGAAGAATTTTGGGGTACGCCGATCCAAGGATCAACTGAGAAAACACTGGTCAGACCTGAAACTGAGGGAGCACGAGCAGTACGTAAGGATCAAGCGTGTTCTTAAAAAAAGTAAGTAGTTGTCGTGTGTTCATATCATTATTCTTTCTTGCATACATGCTCCATGTGCTTGGATTTCATGTTGTGCATTTTTAAATGGCCACTTTCAAGGTCATGGTTTCGTTCGTTCGTCTGAAACATCGTTCTGCAGGGAAGTATTCCAGCTTAACAAAGTGGCAGTAATAATGTTCTTACCTTGTAACTCGGCCCAAAAAAACAATTGGACAACACTTCCAAGCAATGTTTCATATTCCTATTTATGCCCTCTGTGTGCTAATTAACCTTTGTTTACATTCTCATAGGGGAGAGAAGTCTCGGCAAGTATGAGGACACCAGGGACCATGCGGACACCAGGGACCACACCCCTCCCAAAGAAGGGCAACTTCCAAAAGAAGAAACAGAGGAGCAGGAGCAGAAGCAGGAGGAGGAGGAAGAAGGAGAGATTGTGGAGGTTGGCCAAATTGTCACCACAACAGGTGAGTGTCAGAGAACACATATTTGGATTACATGGTGTGTTTGTTTGTTTTTTTTCTAGGTCATGTGGAGGAAGATTCCCGTTTTACCAGTGAAAGTGCCCAGATCTTGATCGGGGAGATAATGGTGTGCAATAGGGATTTGGAAATTGTACAACAAAACATCAATGATGTTAAAAAAAAAATGAAGAACATCATTGATGTTTTGGGGAGAGTGTGAAAACGAAAAAACTAGATAGGGTTTTATTTTTGTTTTAGAAAAAAAAAGGTGTGTAAACATGCACTATCTCCCATCATGGGGGATCAATGTACATGTTTTGTGTAAAGTGTCTGAGATGAAGGGGTTGCAGCCCCAAAGCATGTACATTGATCCCCCATGATGGGAGATAGCACATGTTGACAAACTGTGTGCATCTTCCAAATTTGTAGTTTTCAGGGGTCACACCCCATGTGATGAAGGCAATATCAGCCCAGTTTGTACATACTCAGGTCTGATATTGTGTTCACTTTTCCAAGTTAAACTTTGTAAGTTCCTGTGTTCTGTATTTTACGCTTTGATACATGCCTGTTTACACAAAAAAAACAACTCAAAAATAAATATTATTAAACTGGAACATGAATCAAAGGACAGGAGAGGGAATAGGGATTTTAACGGTGCACCGTTAAAATCCCTATTCCCTCTCCTGTCCTTTGATTCATGTTTCAATTCTCAGGGATGTGGTGCCATATTTACTAGGTGTTGTGTGATGTTGAACCACTAAAACTGTTCCATTATTAAACTGGGTTTTGGATACCCAAAATATCTTGGTTGTGTTGTAAAAACCTTTACTAAACGCACATATGAATGTGCTTGTATTAAAAAGTTTCATTCTCAACAATGTGTGGCTTCCTTTTTCATTGGGATTACAATGTATTTGTAGTCAAATTTGAGTTTGTGCTGAGGAGTGTGATTTACTAAAGGCAACTCCACTTTGCACTCCAAGTGCAGTTTCAGGTGTACTTTTGCAGTGCACTTG
Source organism: Lithobates pipiens (assembly GCF_037356315.1). Lineage (NCBI taxonomy): Eukaryota > Metazoa > Chordata > Amphibia > Anura > Ranidae > Lithobates > Lithobates pipiens. Next base: position 526,576,102 of record NW_027507764.1, read on the forward strand.
TAGTGCATAGTGGATGTGCCTTTAGTAAAAAGCACCCACAGTGAGGTGTAAATTTGGACAATCATGCCATTTTCCTGCCAGGGTGCTGAAAATGAGCATGATTTAGATCAGTCATGCACTACACATTAGTTAACAAAAATAAGGTGTGTGTGTAGCAGACCAACAACATATTAAGATTATCTGAAGAAGAGACTGTCCCCCTCATCTCACTCTGAACTTGGGTTTGCACTGTTGGTGAAAAAGGCACAACTTGACAAAAAATGGCAAAGTGGGAGGCCACAGTCTGCCATTCCTGTTGCGTTGAAGGACACTGTGTAGTGACACAAGAAAACAAACTAGTAATTTGACAAATCAACATTGCATGCAGATTAGACACCCACATTTTTGAAGACAATTAGTATAACATTTTTTAAAATGAGTATTTAAAGCCTAAAGTATAAGGTCCCTTTATGAGAGTCCTAACCCCCCCATCCCCCCCATCTGATGGGCCCTTGTTAAAAAATGAGGGGGGATGTTTAGGAGAGGTAACGCTCTCCACTTGATTGAGAGCTGAATGCCTAAATAATGTGTGATACTTTGTGAAGCCCCTCCTTAGTTACACTATTGGCAGTCCACCGGACAGGTAAGAAGTGTCATAATAACAAAATGGAAGGACATTTTGACATTCTGCTATTACATAGCAATAAAATGAATATGTTGAAAAAATAAAACTAGCATTTGAAAGTATTGAGGCAGGCCCTTACACTACATGCTTTGGTGAATTTGTCCATAAATGTGATCATGAAAAAGGTATTTAGAGTGTGTATTGGGTTGGGTCAAGTCATGAGATAGAAGATTGCTATCAGCTGAGCTAGCAGTTGGGGAGAGGGGGGTTACTAATGAGTTTGGCACAACTCCAAAAAACAATAAAAAGGTCACTTTGCATGAATTGAAGCACACACATCACATTTGTAGAGATTTTAGGGGGTGTTTAGGGAAAAGCAATACTATGGAGCTGCCAAAAGACATTGTCAAGTGACTAGACTCTAGTTTTAGGGGCCAAGAAGAGCATGGTGGGGAAGTTAGTGAGGCAAATCCGCATGAGGACAAAGGGGCAGAGCATATGAATTAGAGCATATTGCAATGATGGTAATTAGGGAATGAGGAAAGAAATGCAAGACATTAGCAATCATGAAATACATAGAATGTGATGTTTACGGTTAAAATTTAGCATAATATAGTCCTTCAGCAGGAGCTGAATGATGGCAGAACAGGTCTCTGGAATAATGATCCCCAGAGCCTGGGGGGAGATGCCTGTGGAGAACATGAGGTCCTGAAGGTTCGTCTACGTCCTCATCGTACAGTTTGTGCTGTGCAGGGATTCTTACTTTGACTTTGACACAAGCCCTTTGGCTTGTGTCAAAGTAAGAACCCCTGCACAGCACAAGCTGTACGATGAGGACGTAGACGAAACATGTTTGGAAAACGGTCGGGTGGTCAGAACGGACACCAGAAAGCAACGCTAAACAGCAAGGCCTGAAAGGACGACCTGAATAGCAGAAGCAAGCAGACACTAAAAAATGCCTTTCAAAGCTTACTATACCAAGATAGAGTTCACAATGAGAAGCAAATACTTAATGACTGCACGCACTGATTATCAGATACGCAAAGACAAGCAGAAACTGAAGAGCAGTAGCGATCTGAATCACTAATCTGAAAAGCGTGAATCGTCTTTCACCAAACTTCTACTAAAACACGAGATCAGCAGAAGGAGCACAAAGGGTGCCGGACGTGGTGCTGAACTTCCTTTTTCTAGTCCCACCATACACGGCTTACGTCACCGCGTTCTTGGCAACCACAAAATCAGACAACTTGGCCCGACCGTGTGTATGCAACAGTTTCGGGCACAATCCGTCTGACTCAATCCGACGGGCAAAATCCGACGGATTTGGTTGCCGAAATCTCCGACCGTGTGTACGTGGGCTAAGTTCTATTCTCTCCTTTGGGGAGGTATAGACATTTTGGTATCTCAGTTTTCTACCTATTTATCTTAAAATTCGATACACTTCCATATTCCTCTAGCTCCTGCAAGATCCTAGGGAGGGACTGTTTAGGGTTCATTATATAAAGCATAATATCCTCTGCAAATGCAGATATCTTATGCTCATTCCCTGAGATCTTTATTCCCTCAATTTCATAATTCGCTCTTATGGATGCCAAAAGAGGTTCCAGAGAGAATACAAAAAGTAAGGGAGAAAGTGGGCATCCCTGACGTGTCCCCTTATAAAGCCCAAAGGTATTTGATAAAGTCCCATTCACCTGAATCTGAGCTGTGGGGTTAGAGTATAAGGCCTCTATCCACCTTAACATTCTTGGGCCAAATTTATGTAATGTCTGCAGCATATATTCCCATTCTAACCTATCAAAGGCCTTTTCAGCATCTACCGATAGGAAAAGGGAAGACTGTTTCCTCTTCCTGGCTTCTTGCATTAAGAGGGTTGTCCTCAATATATTATCCCTCGCCTCCCTCCCAGGTACAAAGCCTGCCTGATCTCCTTCTATGCAGTCTGGCATATACTGTTTCAATCTCTCAGCTTGGATCCTTGCATACATTTTTACATCCTCAGAGCACAATTTTGGGACTTTAAATGAAGCGAGCATCAAAGAGGTGCCCGCCTCCATCCCTATCAAAATACATCCTCGTTAATCAGAGAGATAGGTCTAAAGCTGGAGCATAATGTTGGGTCTTTCCCTTCCTTTGCTAATATAGTTATAAAGGCCCCCAAAGCTTCCTTACATATCTCCCTTCCTTCCCCATTTGAATTCATATACTGATGGAAATAAGGTGTCAAAGGTCCCATAAGCTTTTTAAAGTATAGTGACGTATACCCATCGGGCCCTGGACTCTTCCCATTCTTACTATTCTTAATTGCGCTCTCTATTTCCTCCATAGAGATATCCCTATCAAGTATACCAGCATCCTCCTCTGCTATCCTCGGTAGCTCTACCTTCCGGAGATATTGTTAAATTTTTCCCCTTCTATTTTGTTTATCCTTGAGATCCTGACTGTCATTTACCTTATATAATAGCTGATAGTATTCTGAGAAGATGTTACTAATGTCTCTTGTTTAGTATTTCATTACTCCTTTCTTCTAGGTTTAATTACCCCTGCCAGGATTCTCCCCGGTTTATTACCAAATTCATATTGCCTTTTGGCAGATTTTAAAAAGGCCTGCCTGGATTCCTGCTCTAGTAGATCTCTCAATGCTTCCCGTTTTCCTATCAGTTCAGCCATTATTTTATGGTCATTTAACCCTTTATGTAACTGTTCCAACTCCTGGATTTCCTGTAGGATTAGTGATTTTCGTACTGACCTTATTTTCCTTCTCTTGGCTGCTTCTGCTATCAATCTCCTTCTCATATACACCTTATGAGTCTCCCACAAAACAGTCGGTGTAATATTCTCTACATTATTTTCTTTAAAAAATAGATTCAAATCCCTTTCCAGAGCTTCATATATTTTATGATCATGTAAAAGGGATTCATCTAGCCTCCATACTCTTTGCCTGACCGGTATGTCCTCCAAATCCAAAACAGCCATAACGGGAGCGTGATCTGAGAGGGTTATTGATTTCACTTCTACTTCCCTTAGCCCCTCCAGGAGCTGATGATCTAAAAAGATATAGTCAATTCTTGAGTAAGAATGATGCACCTGGGAACAGTAGGTAAAGTCCTTTCCCCCGGATGTGCAATTCTCCACACCTCCACTAGTTGCTGCTGATGTAATTTTTGTTTAATTAACCTAAGATATTTGCCTTCTGAGCATAGGGATGGGGGTTGGGCATCCAGGGAAGGGTCGAATACAAAGTTAAGGTCCCCTGCCATAATCAACCTTCCATCTTTAAAACATTCTAATTTATTCAATACTTTCCCAAAAAAGGGACAAGGGTGATAATTAGGGCAGTAGATACTAGCCAACGTATACATTTTATTAAAAATAAAACCTTTGATAAATAGGTACCTCCCTTCAGAGTCCGATTCCATAGCTTTTAAAATAAAGGGGGTAGCTCTATCAAACCCAATGGCAATTCCTCTTGCCCTCCTACTAGAGGAATATCCATGAAACCAAGTTGGATAATTTTTAGACTTCAAACCACTGTTATGTGACCATTTAAAATGAGTTTCCTGTAGGAAAACAATATTTGATGACCATTTTTTCAATTCCTACAAAATCTGATATCTCTTGTTGGGACTGTTTAGCCCTCTAACATTATATGTAACAATCTTCAAAGGGGCCATTTTTCATGGAGATTGGTTTTAACTTTCCCCAGACATTCCATCATGAAATCAAAAACAAAAAAAGACATACATTTTTTACCCAGATCGATCCAGTTGGTACACCATACATAAATCAATGTGAAAAAACATATTCTTCCCCGTCCATATTCTCCTCCCTCCCTCTATACCCCCCCAGATAGGGTAGCTGATATTCCTTGGTTTTTGGCTATCAAACATGCAGGGAAGCCCCATCTATAAGTGATCTTCTTCTCTTGTAATTGATTTATTAGAGGTTTCAGGGCCATTCTACGGCTCAGTGTCTCTCGTGAAAGATCAGAAAAGATAAGCAACGTAGCTCCATCATATTTAATGGTTTCAGAGCTTCTTGCATCTTGCTGAATTTGTTGTTTTGTTTCATACTGGGCAAATCTCACTATTACATCTCTCTCCGTCACAGGTCTTGGCTTCTCTTTTGTTTGTATTCTATGTATTCTATCAAAAGCTATATGAGATGTTACTTCTTTTTTCATTATTTTATTGAACACTTCTCAAAGCACATTCTCTAACTCAGTACTTCTCACGGATCCTGGTAGACCGCAAATTCTTAGGTTATTTCGTCTGTTTCTATTTTCCTGGTCCTCCAATTTATATCTGATATTTCTCATTTCTATCCAATCCAGATCCGCCCTTTTCTGTAATTTCCAAAATAGATTTTTTATGTTCTTCTAATTGTATTTCTGATTCTTCTACCCTTTTTAACACATTTTGAATATCTGCACGAGTTGCCTTTAATTCGCCCTTAATCATCCCTTCCAGATGTGACAACATTTCTGCCATGTCCTGTTTAGTGGGGAGTAATTGGGGGTTAATTCCTTCTTTTTCTGGTTCCCACATCTTTCCTGGCTCTTTTTGTTGATATTTGATATTCAGGTTTTTTACTTGTCTGTCCTTCCCGGGCAGGTGATGTTCCTTCTCCCCTTTCCCCTTCCTATTCCCCCCTCTGATCTACTCTACCCTGGGCCATATAAGTTTTTATAGAGTTCCCTTTCCCACTTTCTGTTAGACCTGCTTTAGCTCCCCTCCTTACCATTATACTTTCTTACCCCTTCTTACCCCTTCCCCTTTAATTTGACTTTCAAATTTACGCTAATGATCGTCAATGTTGTTTTACTCTATTCACCTACCTAGTCTTCCCCAGACTATGATTCCTTCTGAGAAGACTATGATTCCTTCTGAAAAACAGGCACCTTTTCCTTATCTATTCCCTTCTTCTTTTCCCCTTCTCCCTCCTCTCCCCACAATATACCTATGTGCAAATCTGTCTATCAGTTACAGTACAATCTTAATGTTATACAGTTTTCCAGAACTATAAATTATATATATTGTGTGTCCCAACACTTATACATCATTCCCCCCCAAAAAAAGGAGGGGGAGGAAGGTGTGCTGAGAAGTGCACAGGATATAAAAACAGTGCAAGGTGAGAAAAAAAAGGGGGGGGGTGGACGCAAATAATGCAGGAAGTGCAAAAAATGCTAAAAGTGCAAAAATTGCAAAAGTGCAAAAAGTGGCAAGAGTGCAAAAATAAAAAAAATGCAAAAATGCAAAAAAATGCAAAACGTGCAAAAATGCAAAAAAGTGCCAAAAGTGCAGAAAAGTGCAAAGATGCAAAAAAGTGCACAAGATGCTAAGATTGCAAAATATTACAAAAAAATAAATAAAAGAAAGAAAAAAGGGGGGAAGGGGAAAGACAAAAGGTAGAGGGGGTGAGGCACACCCAACAGCAAAAAAAGGGGAAAAAATGGGGTAAAAATGGGGGGGGCACTTTTTAGGGATATTATTTCTTGCTTTATTTGCTGTCTTTTTCGTCTACCACATTTTTAAACCAAGTCATGCATCCTTTTTATTTACCTCCAAAAAAAAAAAAAGGTGGGGGGGAAGGGGGGGACAGGAGACAGCACGGGGAGGGAAAAAGCCAAGCAAGCACTTGTATCGGGTATACAAATGTCTATCCTAATTTTAGTCTCTTAACCACTTCAGCTCCGGACCAATAAACACCTTAAGGACCAGAGGTCTTTTTCCAATTTCGCACTGCGCTGCTTTAACTGGTAATTGCGCGGTCATGCAATATTGCACCCAAACGAAATTTGCGTCCTTTTCTTCCCACAAATAGAGCTTTCTTTTGATGGTATTTGATTGCCTCTGCGATTTTTTTTTTTGCGATATAAATGGAAAAAGAGCGAAAATTTTGAAAAAAAAAGATATTTTCTTCTTTTTGTTATAAGAAAAATCAAATAAACTAAATTTTAGTCATACATTGAGGGCAAAATTTATTCAGCCACATGTCTTTAGTAAAAAAAATGTCAATAAGCGTATATTTTTTGGTTTGCGCAAAAGTTATAGCGTCTACAAACTAGAGTACATTTTCTGGAATTTACACAGCTTTTAATTTATGACTGCCTATCTCATTTCTTGAGGTGCTAAAATGGCAGGGCAGTACAAACCCCCCCCCCCAAATGACCCCATTTTGGAAAGTAGACACCGCCAGGAAATTGCTAATGGGTATGTTGAGCCCATTGAATATTTTTTTTTTTTGTCCTAAGGGATTGAATAATGACAAAAAAAAAAAAAATTTTTACAAAAAGTTGTCACTAAATGATATATTGCTCACACATGCCATGGTTATATGTGGAATTGCACCCCAAAATATATTCCGCTACTTCTCCCGAGTATGGGGATACCACATGTGTGGGACTTTTTGGGAGTCTAGTCGCGCACGGCACCCCGAAAACCAATCACCACCTTCAGGATTTCTAAGGGTGCAAATTTTTGATTTAACTCCTCACTACCTATCACAGTTTCGAAGGCCATAAAATGCCAAAATAGCACAAAACCCCCCAAAATGACCCCATTTTGGAAAGAAGACACCCCAAGCTATTTACTGAGAGGCATGTTGAGTCCATGGAATATTTTATATTTTGCCACAAGTTGCGGGAATATTACAAACTTTTTTTTTTTTCACAAAGTTGTCACTAAATGATATATTGCTCACACATGCTATGGGCATATGTGAAATGACACCCCAAAATACATTCTGCTGCTTCTCCTGAGTACGGGGATACCACATGTGGGGGACTTTTTTGGAGCCTAGCCACGTGCGGGACCCCGAAAACCAAGCACTGCCTTCCGGATTTAAATATAAAATGGTACCAAAAAAACTGTTAGCGATCGCAGGGATCAGGCCTGACTCTGCGATCGCTGCAGTTATGTGTTTAGTGTTTTGTAAGTGACAGTGAACGATCGATACTGCACTTGGGTGGGCTGGGCAGAGGGGCAAAACGCAGGTGCTAGCAGGTATCTGGGCTGATCCCGCTAACAATGCGTTTTTTTGGAACCCTGAACTGCTGGGGACGCTAGTATAGATCTGATCAGATCAGATATTGATCTGTTCAGATTCTATACCACTACGGGAGGTGTATGCTTTGCGCGTGGGTGTTAGCGGTACTGGCACTAACCTAGCGCTGCCTGGGGCGACGCAGACCCTGACCCTAAAACCTAATTGATATCACCTGCCGGGTGATCAGGGGGTTAAACCTTTATTGGGTAATAAATGGTGGGTGCCCTGATGCTATAAAAAGCAAACTAACCAGAGTCACCCGTAACACTTATACGGTGATCAGTGGTGAAAGGGTTAACTAGGGGCAATCAGGGGGTTCAAATTTTTATTAGGTAGTATATGGGGGTCCCTGGCTCTATATAAAAACCTGACGGGGAACCTAAATAACTAGCTGGCTAACCAGCGTCACCAGTGACACTTATACTGTGATCGCTGGTGAAAGGGTTAACTAGGGGCAATCAGGGGGTTAAAACCATTATTGGGTAGTATATCGGGGTACCTAGCGCTATAAAAACCTGGCGGTGAACCTAAAAAAATAACTAGCTACCTAGCGACAGTAGCGACACTGATGCAGCGATCAGAAAAATGATCGCTTAGTGACACTGGCAAAAGGGGGTGAAAGGGTTAACTAGGGGCAATCAGGATGTTAAAACCATTATTGGGTAGTATATCGGGGTACCTAGCGATATAAAAACCTGGCGGTGAACCTAAAAAAATAACTAGCTACCTAGCGACAGTAGCGACACTGATGCAGCGATCAGAAAAATGATCGCTTAGTGACACTGGCAAAAGGGGGTGAAAGGGTTAACTAGGGGCAATCAGGATGTTAAAACCATTATTGGGTAGTATATCGGGGTACCTAGCACTATAAAAACCTGGCGGTGAACCTAAAAAAATAACTAGCTACCTAGCGACAGTAGCGACACTGATGCAGCAATCAGAAAAATGATCGCTTAGTGTCACTGGCAAAAGGGGGTGAAAGGGTTAACTAGGGGCAATCAGGATGTTAAAACCATTATTGGGTAGTATATCGGGGTACCTAGCGCTATAAAAACCTGGCGGTGAACCTAAAAAAATAACTAGCTACCTAGCGACAGTAGCGACACTGATGCAGCGATCAGAAAAATGATCGCTTAGTGACACTGGCAAAAGGGGGTGAAAGGGTTAACTAGGGGCAATCAGGATGTTAAAACCATTATTGGGTAGTATATCGGGGTACCTAGCGATATAAAAACCTGGCGGTGAACCTAAAAAAATAACTAGCTACCTAGCGACAGTAGCGACACTAATGCAGCGATCAGAAAAATGATCGCTTAGTGACAGTGGCAAAAGGGGGTGAAAGGGTTAACTAGGGGCAATCAGGATGTTAAAACCATTATTGGGTAGTATATCGGGGTACCTAGTGCTATAAAAACCTGGCGGTGAACCTAAAAAAATAACTAGCTACCTAGCGACAGTAGCGACACTAATGCAGCGATCAGAAAAATGATCGCTTAGTGACAGTGGCAAAAGGGGGTGAAAGGGTTAACTAGGGGCAATCAGGATGTTAAAACTATTATTGGGTAGTATATCGGGGTACCTAGCGATATAAAAACCTGGCGGTGAACCTAAAAAAATAACTAGCTACCTAGCGACACTAGCGACACTGATGCAGCGATCAGAAAAATTATCGCTTAGTGACACTGGCAAAAGGGGGTGAAAGGGTTAACTCTAGGGGCAATCAGGGGGTTAAATCTTTATTGGGGGGTGATAGGGGGCTACCCTGGACCTAATACTAACTGCCCTGACAGTTTTTACTTTTACAACTGACACTGAATGCATTGATCAGTAAAGAAATGATCAATGCAATCAGTGACACTGTGACTGGGGGGGGGGACGGGGGGGGATCGGGGGGGGGGGGGTTTGTGTACCTATGTGTCAGTGTAGTGTTTTGGTGCACTTACTTTTAGTCTTCTCCTCGTAGTCCGGTCAAAAAGACCGCCCGAGGAGAATGACATCACTTCCTCCTTCCTGTGTAAACAATACACAGTGGGAGGAAGTTCGTCATTGGCCAGGAGCGATCGAGAGGGGGTGGCCAGAAACCAACGGCCATCCCCTCATCACGGATCCCTCATCACGGAAACGGACCGCCGTAACCAGCGGGAGGGGGTCCGATCGGACCCCCCACCCGCTGGAAGGCAGGCACGTAGATCTACGTGATTGTGCCTGCCTGTGCCATTGTGTTGACATATAATGGCAATACGGCGGTTCTTAAGTGGTTAATCACTACAGAGAGGGAGATAGTGTCCAACAGATTTCAACTTCAGCTGTGTCAAAAAAAAAAAAAAACAGGGATTCAGGTACATATATCTTAATGTCCAAAAAAGAAAAAATCCAATGATTCCACCTGGACCTCTCTCTCACTGTTTATAATTGATTTATGAACATTTGCCTCAATTAATTATTATTTGTTATTTATAATTCATATAAATTCATATAAATTCCACAATTCACGCTCCACCAAAACTCTATCTTGCTGTCTATAATGTCATACAGTCATACAGTATGCTGAAAAAGAGAGACGTTTTATATAGAGCAGTCCGCTCTCACTTCAGCCGTCTTCTCCAATCCAGTGCATCTCTCCCTTAACCTTAGCCTTGGTACAAACGCCAGACAGCAAGTCTTTCATCCAATTTGATATTTAAAGGGGCTGATAAAAGAGCTTGGGTTGGTTTTAGCAGTTATTACAGAAAAGAGGTATTTCAGATGGAGCGATTTTACTGTATCCGACCTCTCATGGTGGTCAGCGGGATAAGCGGGGATAAGCAATCTGAGTTCCACAGCTTATGCAGCTGTATGACTATAGCCGCTCTCTCTCTCCCCCTTACCCGCTTAGAACCATCTCACCATCGGCAGCGCCAGCGTCCTCTCTCTCTGGATGTTCGGATCAAATGCTCTCCACTCTCTCTCTCATGGGGGAGGTTTCAGCAGACAGTCACCTCAGCGATCAGCTAACCACATCCCAGACCTGGGGCTCCCGAATCAATCCTCCTTCCGCCGGCCTCACTCTCTTCCCTCTCCTCCACTCCTCTGTTCGTCCGTGTCTGACCAACTCCTTCAGCGTGAGGAATGAATACCTGTATCGGTATCTGGCTTCTCTGGCTCCACTCAATGATCTAACGGCAGGGTACTTGGGCTCCAGGATATCATTGCTTCAATAGCAATAGCAGTAGCTACCGCATGCTTTCAGCTCGCCTCTGGGGGGGTGTGCCTCCAGCCACGACATTCAGCTGGTGTGTGTCGCCATCTTCTGTAGCTCCACCTCCCTTGAATGTGCTTTGATTAAAAAGTGAAATTATCAACAATGTGTAGCTTCCTTTTTCAATGCGCAAAAGCAGTATTTGGAGTAAAATTGTTGTTTTCGGTGACAGTGGGTGTTATTTACTAAAGGCAACTCCACTTTGCACTCCAAGTGCAGTTTCAGGTACACTTTTGCAGTGCACTTGTAGTGCATAGTGGATGTGCCTTTAGTAAATAACACCCACAGTGATGTGTTAATTTTCACAATCATGCCATTTTCCTGAGCCCACATATTTCATACATGGTGCTGAAAATGAGCAAGATTTTGGTCAGTAATGCACTACATACATTAGTTAACAAAAACAAGGTGTGTGTGTAGCAGACCCACAACATAATAAGATTATCTGAAGAAGAGACTGTCCCCTCATCACGCTCAGAACTTGGGTTTGCACTGTTGTAGAAAAAAGGCACAACAACAAAAAAAAAAAATTTACCTAGGAGACACCTAAAACCAAAAAAGCTGTCATGGATCTGCCACCTAGGGGTTAAAATAGTGCAGACTAATTTCAGTGATTGGTAACAGGCTGCCTTATTTAAACACCTCAGCAGCACTGTGTCTTTGCTGTCTGGTCTGCAGCTCATACCTGTTCCAGTGACGTCCTGTTCCTGTGATCCAATCTGTTTCCTGTGTTTGACTCGGCTTGTTTGACTACAATTTGATCTCTTATATCCTGACCTTGGCCTGCATTGTAACCACGCTCTGCTCTACACTGCTTGATATCCTGTTGCCGAACTTTGCCTGTATCCTGACCATTCTCTGCCTGTCGTCTATATCTACATCTGATCTCCTGTTACCAAACCCAGCTTGTCTGACTACGTATTCATTGTCTCCCCAGCTTACCAGCCTGCTTCCTGTTTCCTGCTGCACCAGCTGAACTGACAAGACCAAAGACGAACCAGGCACCCATACACCGCCAGGCTCTTGTGACCACTGTTGCAACATCGGTGGACCTTGAACCCGGGGTTGTACGAGACAGCCTTCCCACTGCACATCAGGCTCATCCAGCAGGTACGTAACAGTACCAGACAGCCATGTCTGAGCCTGCAAGTGGGAAGTCGGCCATGGATGACATCTGTCAGCATCTTGCAGCCCTTACCCAAGCAGTCAAATTCCCCAAAGCACCCCCCATGTTGAGGGCACGCGGCCTGGTACGGCTCAGGAGGTGGGGCGCTCGCTCGCCCCCCTTTCCTGGCCGGCCGGGTAGCGTGCTCGGACAAGGGTCTGTTGTGGACTTGGGGGGGACCCCCACGCTGATTTTTTTCCGGCGTTGGGGTTCCCCTTTAAGTCCATACCAGGCGGCGGGGCCAGCGATGTCTCCTTCGCGGGCCCCGCCTACCTGGAGACCCGCTCGAAATGAGCGGACTTTTCTCCGGGCGGGAAAAGTCCGCTCATTTCAAAAGTACGGCGGACTGGCATACACACGGCCGGATTGTCCGCCGAAATGCGAGTACGACGGACAGAATTTCGAAAAATCCGAAATTCTTAGTACGCCGGACTGCACGCTGAAAAAGTCCGCTGAAGCCCACACACGAGCGGACTGTCCGCTGAAATGTGTTTCGACGGGCTAAGTACGCCATACAGTCCGCTCGTGTGTACGCGGCATAAGCCTCAATGTCATCTCTTCTCCACTATTCCCTGTTATTCTGGGCCTACCCTGGCTGCAGGCGCATAATCCACGAGTTGACTGGGCCACAGGGAGAATTGACTTCCACTCAGCCTATTGCCAGGAACACTGCCTTCCAAGAGCCTCAGATTCTTCTACAACACTACTTTGTGTGGACTCTGAGTCTGAGGTGTGGCAAGTCGTACCTGAACCATACCATGAGTTCCTGGATGTCTCTCTCTTCCCCTGCATCGGCCATACGACTGCCCAATTGAACTGTTTCCAGGGTCTGAAATCCCTTTTGGTAGAATCTTACCCCTCGCTGAACGAGAACAGGAGGCACTAAAAGAATATATCCAAGAAAACTTGAAAAAGGGGTTCATCCGACCCTCTAACTCCCCAGTAGGAGCAGGAATATTTTTCATTGAGAAAAAGGACCAATCCCTACGACCTTCTGTGGACTATCGGGAGCTCAACAAAATTACAGTTAAAAACCGGTATCCTCTCCCTCTAGTACCCAAACTATTTCAGAGATTAGGGTCGGCAACCATTTTCACCAAACTAGATCTACGGGGGGCCTACAATTTAGTCCGCATCCGTCAAGGGGATGAGTGGAAGACAGCTTTTCGCACCCAATTCGATCACTATGAATACCTGGTGATGCCCTTTGGACTATGCAATGCCCCGGCTACCTTCCAACACTTTGTCAATGACATTTTCCGAGACTTCCTGGATATATTTTTGATTGTTTACTTAGATGACATCTTGATTTTTTCCATTTCCCTAGACTCCCACCGAGATCATGTCAAAAGGGTGCTGAGCCGGCTCCGCCAACACGGACTCTATGCTAAAGGTGAAAAATGCGAGTTTGAACGAAGCAGCATCCAATTCCTGGGACTGGAAATCTCACCTGAAGGCATTAAGATGGACTCTGAAAAAGTCTCTGCTATCTTAGACTGGCCTGCACCTACCGACAAGAAGGGGGTGCAGCGCTTCGTAGGATTTGCCAACTTTTACAGGAGGTTCATTAGGGGCTTCTCCACTATCATAACCCCTATCACACAGCTGACTAAACAGAACCTCCGCTTCCATTGGACACCCGAGGCACAAGCCGCATTTGATACCTTGAAGGGACTGTTTACTTCAGCACCTGTTCTTGGTCACCCAGACCCGTCTCTGCTTTATACACTAGAAGTAGACGCATCTGAAGTTGCTATTGGAGCAGTCATCTCCCAACGCCAAGGCCCTAAGGATCTGATGCATCCAGTAGCCTTTTTCTCCCGCAGGCTGTCTCCAGCATAGAGAAACTATGACATTGGGGACCGAGAATTGCTGGCCATAAAGGCGGCTTTAGAAGAATGGAGGTACCTCCTGGAGGGAGCAGCGCATCCCATATTGATCTATACTGACCACAAAAATCTTGAGTACCTGAGGACTGCTAAATGCCTTAATCCACGTCAAGCACGTTGGGCCCTGTTCTTTTTCCGATTTGTTTTCCACATTACCTACCGGCCGGGCTCGAAGAATGTCAAACCAGATGCACTGTCTCGTATGTTTGATGACCCCCAAGGAACCACCAGTGGCAGACCAACTTGTCTGAAAATAACTTCTTACTTTTACAGGGCAACTTTCTCAACCGAATGAAGCAGGCTTCGACAGATGTTCCTAGCCCTCCAGGGGTCACGCTGACACTCCAGGAAGGATTTCTGTTTAACGGAAGCAAGGTATTTGTGCCTGAATGTCTACGTATAACCATTTTGGGTCTGTGTCATGATCATCCCCTAGCAGGTCATTTTCGGGGTGCACAAGACACTTGATCTCCTGAAACGTACGTTCTGGTGGCCAGACCTGGAAGAAACCTGTAAGAGATACGTAAATTCCTGTGCAATCTGCAACCGGAGCAAGGGTACAAAGAACCGAGCCTGGGGTCTACTTTGGCCACTGCCAGTCCCTGACAGACCATGGAGAATGATAGCCATGGATTTTATTGTGGAACTTCCCCCATCGGAAAGATGCACAGCCATCTTCGTGGTAGTGGACCGATTGTCCAAAATGGCCCATTTCTTGCCTCTGAAGAGTACTCCCTCTGCCATGGAGATGGCTAAAGTATTTATCAGAGAGATTGTTAGGCTTCATGGCGTCCCTATTAACATTGTCTCTGACCGGGGGGGGGGGTCAGTTCACTTCCCGATTCTGGAAAACTCTGTGTGAAGCCCTTAAAATTGAAAGATCTTTGTCCTCCGCCTACCATCCCCAGACCAATGGACAGACAGAGAGGACCAATCAGACGTTGGAGCAGTATATCCGATGCTTCACCACTTTTATCCAGGATGACTGGGTATCGCTGCTAACACTGGCGGAGTTCGCCTACAATAATGCCACTCACTCAGCCACAGGTCAGTCACCCTTCTTTGCAAATTATGGTTTTCACCCATCCTTCTTGCCCGACTTTATTCCAGAGACCACAGTTCCTGCTGTCCAAGACACAGTGGATTTCCTCAACTGCAACAATAAGTTACTTCAAGAAGTGGTTACCAAGGCACAAGCAACAAGCAAGAGGGCTTTTGACAAGAAAAGGGGTGAACTGATTCTCCACCCGGGAGACCAGGTATGGCTGTCTACTATGAATCTCAGGTTGGCATGTCCCTCGAAACTGGCACCTACATTTGTGGGACCATTCCCAGTCAAGAAGAAACTCAATGAGGTTGCTTATGAATTATCTTTACCTGATTCACTTAAGATACATCCTGTCTTCCATGTTTCTCTCTTGAAACCCGCAGTCCCTGACTCTTTCCCAGATAGAGTATCCAGGCCACCAGAACCTGTGACCATCAATGGCGATGAGGAGTACGAGGTAGAGGCCACCATAGACTGTAGGAAAAGAAGGAATCGGGTACAGTACCTAGTTAAGTGGAAAGGCTATGGCCCAGAGGATAACTCTTGGGAGGCTGAAGAGGATGTGCACGCCAGAGACTTGGTTAATGCCTTTTTTCGCAGTCATCCACAGAAGAGAGACCTGTTGAGCACCCGGAGGTTGCCTGTAAGAGGGGGGCAATGTCATGGATCTGCCACCTAGGGGTTAAAATAGTGCAGACTAATTTCAGTGATTGGTAACAGGCTGCCTTTTTTAAACACCTCAGCAGCACTGTGTCTTTGCTGTCTGGTCTGCAGCTCATACCTGTTCCAGTGACTTCCTGTGATCCAATCTGTTTCCTGTGTTTGACCCGGCTTGTTTGACTACGATTTGATCTTTGCTATCCTGACCTTGGCCTGCATTGTAACCATGCTCTGCTCTACACTGCTTGATATCCTGTTGCCGAACTTTGCATGTATCCTGACCATTCTCTGCCTGTCGTCTATATCGACATCTGATCACCTGTTACCAAACCCGGCTTGTCTGACTATGTATTCAGTGTCCCCCCAGCTTACCAGCCTGCTTCCTGTTTCCTGCTGCACCAGCTGAACTGACAAGAACAAAGACGAACCAGGCACCCATACACGTCAGGCTCATCCGGCAGGTACGTAACAGAAGCAGTAAATGAAAACAAAGATTATTGGAGTTTCAAAAGAAAATGTATTAAAAAAATGCAGCTCAGACATTGTCTGGCATATCAATGGCCCCCCCTACCCACAAAGCACTCCATGTATTGGGTTCGGACCTCACGGACGCTTTGGGGGGGCAAGCCAGGATGAGCAGCTTCAAGGCCCATGAGGTTCTCATTTTCAAGCAAGTCTGCATCTTGGACAACTGAGACCGCATAGTTTGCTGAATGTCTTTTTAAGAAATTGTGCAGAACACAGCAGGCAAGCACTATGTGATTTATTTTATATTCCGCCATGTGGATAGGCGTTAAAAAAAGGCGGAACCGGCTGGCCAGTATTCCAAAAGTGTTCTCCACCACTCTTCTGGCTCTGGCCAGCCGGAAATTAAAAATCCTCTGGTCCGGGGTGAGGGTCCTCATCGGGAAAGGCCGCATCAGATGGTTTGCCAGGGCAAAGGCCTCATCCGCGACGAAGACGAACGGGAGTCCTTCCTGATTCTCTTCTGGGGGTGGCAAGCTCAGACTGCCACTCTTGAGATGCCAGTAGAACTCTGTCCGTGCGAACACTCCACCATCCGACATCCGGACATTTTGCCCCACGTCCACATACAAGAAGTCATAGGTCGCAGACACCACCGCCAACATCACGATACTATTAAACCCCTTGTAGTTAAAATAGTACGACCCCGAGTTGGGTGGTGTGACGATGCGGACGTGTTTCCCATCAATTGCACCTCCACAATTGGGAAAGTCCCAACGACTGGCAAAGTGGGAGGCCACAGTCTGCCATTCCTGTGGCGTTGAAGGAAACTGTGGAGTGAAACAAGACCAAAAATTTGTAATTTTGCAAATCAACATTGCAAGCAGATTATTATTATTCAGAGTAAGGCAGTAAGGTAGAGTAAGGCACTGAGCAGACCTGTCTGTGGTGGCAGTGTGTGTTGCAGGTGCTTATTCTAAACTTATAATTGGTATTGCTTAAATTACGAGTCCCCCCGGCTCTGTCTTTTAAACGGGGGTGGTGGCAGTTAAAGGGTTAATTGCGTAATTAGCCCAGTGACAATCGCTCTCAGGCTGCCTGCACCTAGATTGTGGTCCCTCAAGCTGGAAAATCTTTGTACTGGGTGCAGCTGAGTGTGGCATTGTTACGTAAGTGATAACGGGGTGTGAGGTTGGCCAGTCCTTTGTCGCCAGTTAGCGAGGAGGGCAGGAATCTGACACCCGCGTTCGTCACATATTGGTTAGACACCAACATTTTTGGCCACGATCAGTTTAACATTTTGGGAACTGAGTATTTAAAGCCTCAAGTATAAGGTCCCCTTATCAGAGTCATCACCCCCCCATCCCCCCCATCTGATGGGCCCTTGCTAAAAATGAGGGGGGGGGGGTTTGGACAGGTAACCCTCTCCACTTGATTGAGAGCTGAATGCCTAAATAATGTGTGATACTTTGGGCAGACCCTCTTTACTTACACTATTGGCAGCCCACCGGACAGGAAAGAAGTGTCATAATACCAAAAATAAAACAAGATGGAAGCACATTTTGACATTCTGCTATTACATATCAAGATAATAATAGGGTAAAAAAAAAGTGATAGCATTTGAAAGTATTGAGGCAGGCCCTTGCACTACATGCTTTGGTGAACTCGTCCATAAATGTGACCATCAAAAAGGTAGGTAGAGTGGGTATTGGGTTTGGTAAAGTCAGCAGATAGCAATCCTCTATCAGCTGACCTAGCAGTTGGGGGGAGGGGGGTTCCTAATGAGTTTGGCATAACCCAGAAAAAAAAAAAAGTCTGCATGAATTGAAGCACACACATAACATTTGTATACATTTTAGAGGGTGTTTAGGGGAAAGCAATACTATGGAGCTGCCAAAAGACATTGGTAAGTGACTAGACTATAGTTTTATGGGCCAAGGAGAGCATGGTGGGGAAGTTAGTGAGGCAAATATGCATGAGGACAAAGGGGCAGAGCATATGAATTAGAGCATATTGCAATGATGGTAATTAGGGAGGGAATGAGGAAAGAAATGCAATACATTAGCAAGCATTAAATACATAGAATGTGATGTTAAAGGATAAAACTTCATATAGTCCTTCTGCAGGACCTGAATGATGGCAGAACGGGTCTCTGGAATAATGATCCCCAGAGCCTGGGGGGAGATGCCTGTGGAGAACTTGAGGTCCTGAAGGCTTCTCCCTGTCGTCAAGTAGCGCAACGTGGCGATGAGCCTCTGCTCCGGAGTGATGGCTTGCCGCATGCAGGTATCCTGCCTGGTGATATAAGGGGACAGCAAAGCCAGCAGACGGTGAAAAACGGGGTCCGTCATCCGGAGATAATTCCTGAAATCATCAGGATTATTCTCCCGGAGCAATAGCATGTGTGAGAACTCACCAAACTTCTACTAACACGCGATACACACGAGATCAGCAGAAGGAGCCCAAAGGGTGCCGGACGTGGTGCTGAACTTCCTTTTTCTAGTGCCGCCCTACGCGGCTTACGTCACCGCGTTCTTGGCAACCGGAAATTCTGACAACTTGGTCCGACCGTGTGTAGGCAACATCACTTCCGGACCTCTTCTGGAATAACTCAGACGGATTTGGTTTTCGGAATCTCCGACCGTGTGTACAAGGGCTTATACAGAGACCCGGGGCTGGGGAAAGAGCCACAGGCTTTTGAGATCTTCTTAACAAGAGATCTATTGATCTGGTAAGCGGCAGCATTTTCGGTGGTGGAAGACCTTTTCTGTCATGCCCTGTCACTATTTTTTTGGGTTCTACAGTGTTATGTCACTAGTGAATAGAGTGCTAATGACCCTTTATTTGAATATTATACTCATTATCTGGTGGAATATTGAACATAGTTATTTTGGAAACTATTGGACTTTTGGACAATAATATTCACCTCTTGTATATCATTTATTCTTATCACAGGATCACAGGTTTTTGCATTATTTTGGCACTATTATCAATATTAGTTTTGTTTATGATTGAGTCACTTGCATATATTTTTTTACATCCTTTTTTTCCCACAAATAGAGATTTCTTTTGGTGGTATTTGATCACCCCTGCGGTTTTTATTTTTTGCGCTATAAACAAAAATAGAGCGACAGTTTTGAAAAAAACGCATTATTTTTTACTTTTTGTTATAATAAATATCCCCCAAAATATAGAAAAAAAACTTTTTTCCCTCAGTTTAGGCCGATACGTATTCTTCTACATATTTTTGGTAAAAAAAATCACAATAAGCGAATATTGATTGGTTTGCGCAAAAGTTATAGCGTTTACAAAATAGGGATAGTTTTATGGCATTTTTATTAATAATTTTTTGTATTTTTTTTTTTTTTTTTTTTACTAGTAATGGTGGCGATCAGCGATTTTTTTTATTGTGACTGTGACATTATGGCGGACACATTGGACATTTTTGACACATTTTTGGGACCATTCACATTTATACAGCAATCACTGCTATATAAATGCAGTGATTCCTGTGTAAATGACACTGGCAGTGAAGGGGTTAACCAGGGGGTGGCAGTGTAGGGGTTAAGTGTTCCTAGGGGTGCGTTACTAACTGTGGGGGGGCTGGGCTTTCATTTAGTGAACACTGATCTCTGCTCCAATCACATGGAGCAGATATCAGCGTCACTAGTTGCCAGGCAGAATGGGGAAATGCTATTTACACGTGGGTCTCACGGGGGTCCCGACCGGAGGGCGGCATTGAGGATTGGATGTACCTGTACGCCAATATGCCTGCCCGTACCATTCTGCCGACGTACATCGGCGTGCGCTGGTCGGGAACCGGCTAATCTTTCCTCATAGCTGCGCTCCTCCATGCCTCTTATCAGTTTGGTTGCCCTTCTCTGCACTTTCTCCAGTTCCCCAATATCTTTTTGAGAACTGGTGCCCAAAACTGAACTGCATATTCCAGATGAGGTCTTACTAATGATTTGAACAGGGGCAAAATGATATCTTTCTCTCTGGAGTGCATACCTCTCTGAATACAAGAAAGGACTTTGCTCGCTTTGGAAACTGCAGCTTGGCATTGCATACTGTTATTGAGCTTATGATCTACCAAAATTCCCAGATCCTTCTCCACTATGGATCCCCCCCAGTTGTACTCCCCCTAGTATGTATGATGCATGCATATTCTTATCCCATATCCCAAGTGCATAACTTTACATTTATCAACATTAAACCTCATCTGCCACATAGTCGCCCAATTAGACAGAGCATTGAGGTTGGCTTGTAAATTGGAGACATCCTGTAAAGACGTTATTCCACTGCATAGCTTGGTGTCATCTGCAAAGACAGAAATGTTACTTTTGATCCCAGACCCAATATCATTTATAAAGAAATTAAAAAGTAAGGGTCCCAGCACTGAACCTTGGGGTACACCACTGATAACCTTAGACCATTCAGAGTAAGAATCATTAACCACTACTCTCTGAATTCTGTCTTTTAGCCAGTTTTCTATCCATTTATATGACTAACAGCAGGACATGATTGATGCAAGCTGATTGGTTTGTTAATGTGTCCAAGTTGTGTTGATGTGTCCGATTTGGTTGGGCACCTGTTAATAAACTGTACCATAATCACTATAAATTGTGTTGTTAAATCATTCACTAGATTTTAACAGATATGGCAGATAACATCATACGGGGTTCAACTCTGAGTGTAGCATGCTGCGGTTATGGTGTCTGGAATAAAGATGTGCACACGTAGCAACAGGTGCTCCTAAAAACGGGTTAAGCCTGCAATGCAAACTTGATTGATTGTAGTATATAAAAGGGTAAGTCGTGTTGTGTAGCCACGCCCTCAGATGATGTCCTAGATGACGAAACGCATCAGAGCGTGGCTATACGACTATCCTGGAACTAGATCTGTTGAGAAGTGAAGCCACAGTTTGAATAATCACTCCGTCAAGCCGATGTCAAACACAGCAATCTTGTTCAGAAGATTTAATAGTGTGTACAGTGCTCTAGCTTGCAGTTTCAGATTAGTGTACTTGCTACAGAGGGGTGATATGTTTTAATAAACTTTATCAACGGGATTACGCTATAGAGTGTTTTATTTTTTCCCCTCTCCATATGAATGAGTCTGCTTGATCAGGGCTCCAATCCACCTGCTAGCAACTCACTGCCAGTGCATGTCTCTGAGGAGAAGCCGGTGAACATGAGGAGAAGTCGGTATACACAAGTCTAACACTGCCAGATTGTGATATGATGATTAATCCACTGTGGTCTGGTAAGAAGTGAATCTATGGGGGGATTCGTTTCTTTAATCCTTTATGAATATCGGAGACTGTAGTGGGTGCATTGTATTGGGACAGTGTGTGAATTAACCACAGAGCTAACACAGAGATTTTGCTACATTGTCTACACTTTTGAGGATGAGACATATGCTTGAATGAGACTTTCTGATCCAGCATAACAAAACAGATTTTTATGAACTTACCGTGGATGATCATTGCTGGGACTTGCAGCGCTGTCTTTCATGCATTTCTGTTTGTGTGTATATCCAATTGTTTTCTATGCTGACCTCAAGATCCAAAAAGTTACTTTTCTTATTACATTCCCAGGTTAATTTGATATTTTTATTGTTGTTATTCAGATAAAGAACTGTTTTATAATCTCTTCATCTCCTTCCCACAGAATAATCACATCATCAATGAACTGCTTACAAAATTTCAACTAGTTGGTCCATTCTGGTAGACCAAAGCTTCCTCCCACTGGGACATAAATATATTTGCCAAACTGAGTGCAAATTTTGCATAAATTTTTGTAGAAATTCTAGTCATTTTAGAAATAATTATGCTCAAAACAGTAGTCAAGGCAGCCCAAAAAGTATTTCCATTGATTATTACTTTTCCTTTCAACTTACTATATTCTTTCAGTGCCCATTTAGTGGTTCCTTTGGCCTCTTGATGCTTGATTATAGTATACACTGATGCCACATCAGCTGTGGCCAAAATTGCCCAATTCTCTCCAGTTCAATCCTTTCCAGCAGGTGTATCATATGTTTATTATCCCAGAGGTAGGATTTGTTTTTGTACAGTACGTTGCAGGTACCAATCCACATATTCTCCCTTTCTAGCCTCCACTGAATCTATACCATTTACTATGGGTAGGCCAGGAGGATTCTCTTTGTCTTTATGTATGTAGCGGGGTCTCTTTAAGGACTATAAAACTACTGTTCCCAGAACCCCGCTGGTTCCCAGGATGTTTGGAGTTATGCCCCAGAGACTCATGGGGGAGGATATATAAGGAGGGGGAGAGGCCTAGTTCTTTCTCTTTGGACACCCCCCCCTCTCCTAGCAAGAGGAGGTCTGTGCTGAACTGCTGGAGGGACAAGGCCTGAAGCCTGGGCCTTGTGCTATTTTCCAAAGAGCTCTCTGCCAGCCTAGTTGCACCTGAGAGACATTTTCTCTTGCTGCAGTACACCAGAAGGATTGAAGACTCGGAGGTCGGTGGATTCCTGTTCCTAGACGAAAAGGCAGAGAAACCGGACTTGGACTTGTCCGGGTGGTGAGAGCTGTTTAAAGACAGATGCTTTATCTTTATTATTCGTTTGGATTACAAAGTTGTTCTTCAAGTGCACCACCGAAAGATTGCTAGCGAATATTGTTTTACTGGACTTCCATCTAGATCAGTCAGGCCTGACTGCATAGGTAGATAGTGCTGGGTGTTAGTTTACCCATGCGGGGAAGTAGCTGAAAAAGGGCAGCGTTAGAGTTGCATAGCAATACTTTATTATGCTGATTACTCTGTTTATCTTTATTACTGGTTACTGCAGGGACCTGCTTATGTGTTACAAACCAAATGTTCAATTCATGTTATTCCTTTTATAAAACAACAAGTAAAGTCAGTTATATACTTTCAAAGATTGTCTATGAGCTTGAGTTACCCACCCACGCACACACATATTTAGAGTATAAGTGATTTAATGTGTATTGCTAGATACTAACTGTGCCAGAGTGGGTAGAGCAGATTGCCGGGGGGTTGGCGGAGCTGTGCTCAGGACCCAAACCAAACTTGCAGCCCTCTTAAGTGAGGGTATCGCTATATGTATTTTAGGCAGGATATTATTGGTACTCTAAAAGAATCTGGTACTATATATCCTTAGCATTCAGTATTTGTTTTTGTGTACCCTTCTTCACCACTTATAATTCTTTTCTATATAGCGTCATAGACGTGCAAGATTACTTAGGTTTGCGTCCTTTGACCACTATTCCATTCCTCTAGTTGTACAGGTTTTAAAATATCCTTCCTTTTTTCAATAATTATGAAAACCATTCCTTATAGCTATAGGATGCCTCATTGTCTTCACTTTCAGATTATCCAAATCTTCTACAACTATTCAACACATCCATATGCTTATTGTCACTCACCAGGTGGGTTAAAAAGAGACTTATTCTTCAATGAGCTATGTTGGAAATGAATCCTCACATTACTTTTTATTCCATCTTTCTCTAGGGGATTCATCATATATTTCTTTACATTAAGTTTCCTGATATACTTCTGCATTGGAACATAAGTTTCAAGTTTACAGAGATTTTTTTTTTTTGGAAGCATATTTAATCTCTTCATCTCTTTATCTAGTACCTTCAATTCATCATCCATTCGTTTGACCCCACTCAGGTTGAATATACCCTCCCCTAGTACTCTCTTTTTCTTTTGCTGTTTGACCCCGCTCTACTTCCTGTCTTCTTTCTACACTTCTCAATCTTACTCTTGTCTTCTGGGGGAATGTCCGTATCTTCATCTGTCTGAAAATGGTCTAGGGGACACCCTAGTACTCTTTTTCTTTTGTGGTTTGGCCCCTGCTCTATATACCCTCTTCTTTCGATACTACTCCTTTTCAATATTTCTCATCTTCTGGGTACTGTTTGTATGTTCATCTGTCAAAAAAATGTCTAGAGGACCGTTCATTTCTTTACTCTTCCCTGAGAGGCTCGCATCTATTATATAGAGGTACTGGGCTATGCTCCTTATATCTCTTCCGATACACAGGTCTCCATGGGTGTCCACAAATATGGGCAAGGTGGGGCAGTTGCCCCCCCTGGAATCATTAGGTGTTGTTGGCTACTTGGCTGTGTCACCAAGCTGTGTGTTGTGTTTAATGTCCGCCGCGGCCGTGCTGCAATCGCGGCCGCCCCAGACTTTTTTCCTACATCTGTCACTGTTTCTCTGCTGGCTGCTCCCTGCTGTTTTCACTGTCCAGTGTACACCGCTCCGCAGGGCAGCCTTTCCACTCCTCCTCTTCATTGATTGGCTGCCTGTCTAGTGTAGGTGTGTCACTCTCACTCACATCGTGTTGTTGTGGATCCGCCCACTCAAGCTGCCGACGAGCCGAGTGATATGCTGGCCTGACACTGGCATTCTGTGAGCCGCCCAGTTACTGTATATTCTGCTACCTGCTGTGCTGTGCCTGTGCATGCCTAGGCAACAAGAACAGCAAGAAACCACAGGTAACATCAGTTAGCATGATCCCAGTGCTCTCCACTCCCCCTGTTCACCCCCCAGTGCTCTCCACTCCCCCTGTTCACCCCCCAGTGCTTCCCCCCTGTTCTTCCCCCAGTGCTCTCCACTCCCCCCAAGTGCTCTCCCCCTTGTCCCCCCCTGTGCTCTCCTCCACCACACTCTCCTGCCCCCACCCACAGTTTTCTCCTCCTCTGTTCTTGCTGCCCCCCCTGCTCTCCAGCTCTCCCCATCCTTCTCTAGCCACCATCCCAGTGCTCTCCCCCCCGTTCCCCCCCCCTAGTGCTCTCCACTCCACCCAGTGCTCTCCCCCCCTGTTCCCCCCCCAGTGCTCTCCCTCCCTGTTCCCCCCAGTGCTCTCCACTCTGCCCAGTGCCCCCCCCCTGTTCGCCCCACCACAGTGATCTCCACTCCCCCAGTCCTCTCCCCTCTGTGCTCTCCCCCCGTTCTCCTCCCCAGTGCTCTCCCCCTGTTCTTTCCCCCCCAGTGCTCTCCTCTGCCCAGTGCTCTCCCCCCTAGTGCTCTCCTCTCCCCCCAGTGCTCCCCCCCTGTTCCCCCCAGTGCTCTCCACTCTGCCCAGTGCCCCCCCCTGTTCTCCCCACCACAGTGATCTCCACTCCCCCCAGTCCTCTCCTCCCCAGTGCTCTCCCCCGTTCTCCTCCCCAGTGCTCTCCCCCGTTCTCCTCCCCAGTGCTCTCCCCCCTGTTCTCCCCCCAGTGCTCTCCCCCCTGTCCCCCCCCCCAGTGCTCTCCACTCCCTCCAGTGCTCTCCCCCCAGTGCCCTCCACTCCCCCCAGTGCTCTCCCCCACTGTTCTTTCTTCCACCAGTGCTCTCCTCCCCTCCAGTGCTCTCCTCTCCCCATTGCTCCCCCCCCCAGTGCTCTCCACTCCCCCAGTGCTCTCCCCCTGTTCTTTCTCCCCCCCCCAGTGCCCTTCAGCTCTCCCCATCATTCTCTAGCCCCCACCCCATTGCTCTCCAGCCCCCCATTCTCCCCACCCCTGTTCTTTCTGCCCCCCTGGTGCTCTCCAGCCACCCCAGTGCTCTCTACCCTCCGTGCTCTCCACCCCTGTTCTTTTTGGCTCCCCCCAGCACTCTCCACTCCCCACCCCTGTACTCTCCACTCCCCCTGCATTTTGCCCCCACCCATGTGCTCTCCACCCCCCATAGTGCTCTCCAGTCCCCTGTGCTTTCCACCCCTGTTCTTTCTGGCCCCCACTGGTGCTCTCAAGCTCCCCCCCATTGCTCTCCACTCCCCCCTCTCTTTGTACCCCCCAGTACTCTCCAGCCCCCATGCTCTCCACCCCTGTTTTTCTGCCCCCCCGTGCTCTTCACCACCCCACACTCTTAGCAACCCCAGTGCTCTCAGCCTACCGTGTTCTCTACCCCTGTTCTTATTGCCCCCCCCCCCCAGTGCTCTCAAGTTCCCCCCCAGCGCTCTCCGCTCCCCACCCCTGTGATCTCCACTCCCCCTCGCTCTTTGCTCCCACCCATGTGTTCTCCAACCCTGCCAGTACTCTTTGCTCCCCCTTTTCTCCAACTCCCACCCAGTGCTCTCCACTTCCCCAGGACCAGAGGGCAGGCTGACTGGGGCCAGAATATGAGGACGGCTGAAGGTGCAGGTGGCCAAGGACCACTCCATCTCACAGCAGACAGATCCTCTGGAAGGAGCACCGTCCCCATCCAAAACGAGAACAGACCCTGCCTGCTGCTGGCCGTCATGGATATCCTGCTGGCATGCAAGGTACCGTACCAAGCATCAACAACCCACCTTCCCACAGACAGGGACTGCAGACTGGGACATGGGGCACAAGAGGGGCTGCAAGGATGGACACAGTGAGGGTGCATTCACGGCACAGTAAAGCTGCCTTTGATGGACACAGTGAGGCTGAATTTGATGGACACAATGAGGCTGCATTGGTGGGCACAGTGAGGCTGCATTGGTGGGCACAGTGAGGCTGCATTGGTGGGCACAGTGAGGCTGCATTTGATGGGCACTGGTGAGGCTGCATTGAACTCTTGCATCAAGTCTGCAGTCTCTGACCATCTCCTGTCTGCAGTCTCTGAGGGAGTCTGGAGAGGAGTCAAGAGTGGGGGCACCGCCAGGATGGGGGTCATGGGAGAAGTCAGACTTGTGTGGACTGTGGACAGGAGACTATAGGATCAAACCAGAGCCACCAAGCTGGAGCCGACTGACTGAGACCTGCACAGTGCACCTGAGAGGAGGTCAGTGAAAGCACCGCCAGGCCAGTTGGGGGGGGTCACTGATGTAAGGGGGGAGTGAATACGATAATGTAAGGGGCACTGATATAAAGGGTTTCCTCCTTATATTAGTAACCCATCCCCCTTACCTTAGAGTATTCTTTCTGCAGAAGGTGGCCCCCCCCCCCCACGTTCTGAGTTTCTGGGGTCCCCCTTGATGATTGATCACTTACCACTATTAACTGGAATTTGAAAAAAAATAAAATATATATGTGTGTGTGTGTGTGTGTGTGTGTGTGTGTGTGTATATATGTGTGTGTATATATATATATATATATAAAGCCCTATGTGATTTAATATCTATATCTAATACTCTCTTCATCAAATGTGCTTTAAAATGTATGGTTTTCCCTTTCATGAACAAGAAAATAATGACGTTATGCTGTTGGGCTGGTACAATAATGCTGTGAGACTGGTATGACATTTTTTCCAGGGATGGTTTTTGAAAGCATGGGCGTCCGCAAGGTTATTCAGGTGGCTGCGTATAGCCTAGAGAATTTACATCTTTTTACATTGAAATACATCTGTTGTGGCCATTTTTTTATCTTGATAAAAACAGCCTATACAGTGACAGTATGAGAAAATATGGCCACAACAGATGTATTGCAATGTAAAAAGATGTACCTTCTCTAGGCTATATGGGCATGGAATGCAGCCACCAGAGTAACTTCCAATAAAAAGTGAAGATGAATTATCTGTTATAAAACACATATGTATTACCAGTGGAAAGATTTTCATGTGATTGTCGAAAAGAGGCGGAGCATGAGTGGCCTTAAAATGGTGCCCCCCCTTGGAAAAAGTTCTGCGGACACCCATGCAGGTCTCCTATTCTTCCTGGGTCTATTAGGTCTGCCAAACAAAAAAAAATATATACAACACAAATTCCCAAAAAGTTGGGATGCTGTGTAAAATATACATAAAAACAGAATGCAATGATTTGCAAATCACATAAGCCTTTAAACAACTGTTTAAAGGCTTAGTTCACCTTTGGAACATTGGATCCTGGCATTGCACCCGCAATCTGCTGATTGCAGGTGCAATGCCTTAAAGGCCTCAGAGTAGAAAAAATATAAATGCACATTTTTTTTACCTGCATTTTTATTTATTTTTTTATAAAAAGGGGAACTTATCCTTTAACCACTTTAATACTGGGCAGGTTCCCCCCTTTCCTGCCCAGGCCAATTTTTAGCTTTCAGTGCTCTCACACTTTGAATGACATCTACTCAGTCATGCAACACTGTACCCATTTGAAATGTGGGTCCTTTTTTATTTTTTTCACAAATAGAGCATTATTTAGGTGGTAGTGAATCACTAGTGGGTTTTTTTTTCTGTGCTATAAATAATAATAAAAAAAAAAGTTGTGTAAACATGTGTTTCTTTGTTTCTTTCTTAAAATTTTGCAAATTAGTAATTTTTCTTCATAAATGAGAGCCAAATTTTTTACTGCTACATATCTTTGGTAAAAAAATACCCCAAATAAGTGTATATTATTTGGCCTTTGTGAAAGTTATAGTGCAGTGATGGCGAACCTTGGCACCCCAGATGTTTTGGAACTACATTTCCCATGATGCTCAACAACACTGCAGAGTGCATGAGCATCATGGGAAATGTAGTTCCAAAACATCTGGAGTGCCAAGGTTCGCCATCACTGTTATAGTGTCTACAAGCTATAGTGCCAATCATTGAAAATTGATCACACCTGATGTATTGAAGGCCTATCTCATTTCTTGAGCCACTAACCAGGAAAGTACAAATACCCCCCAAATGACCATTTTTTGGAAAGCAGACATTCCAATGTATTTAGTAAGTTGCATGCTGAGTTTTTTGAAGTTGTAATTTTTTTTCCACAAATCGTTGCGAAGTGAAGATTTTTTTTTTTTTACAAAATTGTAATATTAACAGGTTATTGCTCTCACACACCATATGCATATTTGCAACTACACCCCAAAACACATTCCGATACTCCTCCTGAGTATGGCAATACCACATGTGTGACACTTTTTCACAGCCTGGCCACATACAGAGGCCCAATATGCAGGGAGCACTGTCAGGTGTTCTAGGAGCAGAAATTACATATCTAATTCGTTGCATAATTTTTTTTTTTTTTTTTTTTACAAAGAAAGTGTTTATTTAATTGAGAAGATTTCACAGTTACAAAGCACATACAGTAGGCAGTGTGATCAAGTATACAATATGCGGGAGAAGAACAGAGAACAACAGAGACCAGGCGGATGGAGAAGGTACACTGCAGAATCACCAGTAGGGTCACATAAGTAGGATGTAGACTACTTTATATGTACATGATGGCAGAGGAGCTAGAAACAGTCAACACTGTAGAACCAGAAAAATAAAAAAAACAAAAAGGGGGGACAATCTGAGAGGCAATTACATTTGGGACCAAGGATTATCGGTGATGGCGTTGCAAGTAGCTGCATTGTCCAACCATAGGCCCCAAATTTTCCCGTATTTAGCTGGGCAGCCTCTGTGGGCATATATTTCTTTCTTATATGAAAGGACACCATTAATAGTAGATATCCATTCCTGCATGGTCGGGGGTGCCCTTCTCATCCATTTCTTTGCAATCAGCAGCCTAGCAATGAATAGTACCTCTTGTAAGAAAGTAGTATGGGGCTTGTCAAAGTCTGGATCCGGGAATATACCCAATAGACATTGTTTGGGGCATAGAGTCAAGGGGGATCCCATCTCGTCGTGTATAAACTTGACTATGTGAGACCAATAATCGTGTATCACCGGGCATGACCACAAAAGGTGAAAGAAAGTACCGGACGGACTGTCACATCTAGGACAACAGGGGTTCTGAGCCGGTCTGTATTTAGCAAGGCGAAGGGGGGTTATGTAAGCGCTGTGGATAATGTATATTTGTGTCAGGTGATTGGAAAGTTTGGTAGACACTGTTTTGCAGGTACCCAGTGTGTCCTCCCATTCATCGTCCCCCCATTGCTCTCCACTCCCCCCTCTCTTTGTATCCCCCAGTACTCTCCAGCCCCCATGCTCTCCACCCCTGTTTTTCTGCCCCCCCATGTGCTCTTCACCACCCCACACTCTTAGCCACCCCAAGTGCTCTCAGCCTACCGTGTTCTCTACCCCTGTTCTTATTGCCCCCCCCCCCAGTGCTCTCAAGTTCCCCCCCAGCGCTCTCCGCTCCCCACCCCTGTGATCTCCACTCCCCCTCGCTCTTTGCTCCCACCCATGTGTTCTCCAACCCTGCCAGTACTCTTTGCTCCCCCTTCTCTCCAACTCCCACCCAGTGCTCTCCACTTCCCCAGGACCAGAGGGCAGGCTGACTGGGGCCAGAATATGAGGACGGCTGAAGGTGCAGGTGGCCAAGGACCACTCCATCTCACAGCAGACAGATCCTCTGGAAGGAGCACCGTCCCCATCCAAAACGAGAACAGACCCTGCCTGCTGCTGGCCGTCATGGATATCCTGCTGGCATGCAAGGTACTGTACCAAGCATCAACAACACACCTTCCCTAGACTGTCACATCTAGGACAACTAGGGTTCTGAGCCAGTCTGTATTTAGCGAGGCGAAGGGGGGTTATGTAAGTGCTGTGGATAATGTATATTTGTGTCAGATGATTGGAAAGTTTGGTAGACACCGTTTTGCAGGTACCCAGTGCGTCCTCCCATTCATCGTCCTCCAACTGCCCCACGTCCCCGGCCCATCTGTCTTTTAATGCGTATGCAGATGCAGCTGCTGCGGGACAGAAAAGGTCACTATAGAAGAGGGAGATTAATTTGGAGGAGTCTTGTCCCAGTAAGGTATCTAGGATGCCCATACGCTCCAGGTTCGGGGGGTGGTTGTGAAATTGGGTTTGAAGGGTGTGCCGTAGCTGAAGATATCTGAAAAACATATGGTTAGGGACGTGAAATTCAACTTTAAGCTGCTGAAAAGATTTAAGGACATGATTCTGATAGACATCTGAAAGGTATGCCACCCCCCTAGTGAGCCACAGATTAAAATCCGGTATTGACAACAATTCTTGTAAACCCGGATTGCTCCATAATGGGGTGTGCGAATTCATGGGAGGTCGCCCCAGCCTGCGCCCCACTAATTCCCATATTTTGCAGTGAGTATATAGCAGGCCCCGGCGATGTCCCAACACCTCGGAATCTACTGGATCTTTGAATAACACTTGAAAGGGGTGAGTGTACATGCCAGACAAGGAGGAGCACACTAGGGTCAGATATACCGTTCCTTATCCTGTTTGTCTAAATAAAAGAAGTGAGAAAGTTGCGCTGCTAGGTAGTACAGGTTAAAATCGGGTAAAGCCGCGCTGCTTAAGTCAGTGGGACGTTTTAACGTTTGCCATGACAATTTATGTCGGTTCTTTCCCCATACAAAGGAGTTAAGGATCGCTTCAATATTTTTGAAGGTCCGAAGGGGCAAATATATTGGGGCATGCCAGAGTACATATAAAAATTGGGGGAGCAGAATCATTTTTATCAGGTTAATATGACCCATTACCCCCAGGGGAAGTTTAGCCCATGTTTGTGTTTTGGGTTTTAGGGTCGCAATCAGAGGTTCTATGTTGAGTTTAGTGAAGTCTGCGGGGGAGCGAGTAATCGTGATACCTAAATATTTCAGGGAGCTCACCCGGATAAGAGGGGAGGATTCGCAGCCCCGAGTATTCGCCAAAGGCGCGAATGGTGTCTAGGGCCGCCTGTAGAGATGGGCCGGAGTCTGCAAGGTATAGCAACATATCATCAGCATAGAGGCTGATTTTGTCGTGTAGGTGGCCACGTTGCAGCCCTCTTATACAAGGATGGTTACGCAATGCAGATGCAAGGGGGTACACTGAAATGGCATATAGGAGGGGCAATAAAGGGCACCCCTGACGCGTCCCCCTAGACAGGGGGAAAGCATCAGAAACCCTGCCATTAACAAGAACCCTGGCACTCTGGCTTTGATATAATAGGCGTATCCATTTGGTGAATTTAGGCCCAAAACCAAGTCTCGCCAGGCAGCCCCAGAGATACCTCCACTCCACCGAGTCGAAGGCTTTGGCGGCGTCCAACGACACCACAACCCTGGAGCCCATCTGATCGTGGGTAGCTTGTAGGTTCATATGGAGCCTGCGGAGGTTATGTGCAGTATTGTAGGAAGGTATGAACCCTGTCTGGTCCGGATGAATCAGGGTTAAAATCACCCCGTTCAGCCGAATCGCCAGAATTTTGGCTAGGATTTTAATATCCAATTGGAGGAGGGATATTGGGCGATAGTTTTCTGGGAGTTCGGGATTCTTGCCAGACTTAGGTATCAGTACAATATAGGCCTCGCGCATGGACTGCGGTAGGATACCGGTGGTATATACATGAGAGAACAGCTCTTGTAACCTAGGTAGAAGTGTTGCCCGGCACATTGTATAAAATTCGAGGGGCAGGCCATCTGAGCCAGGCGCCTTAGATGGCTTAAGGTGAGACATTGAATTGGAAATGTCATCCTCGGTGATAGGGGCGTCAAGCAAGTCTACTTGGGGTTGTGTCAATTTGGGCAGATCTATACCGGCTAAAAATGCTTCAATTTCCTCCTGGGAGCTGTCAGTGGTGGAAGAGTATAGGGATGTGAAGAAGGAGTGAAACTCCCCGCCACCGCATCAGGGTCAGTGACCAAATCTCCAGTCGAGGAGCGGAGAGAAACCACCGTTGGTGGCTTGCGGTCCAGGTGTGCCAGGTAGGCCAAGAGCCGACTCACTCGTTCTCCACATTCATACGCTCTCTGCTTATTATAGAATATCTTCCTTTCGACTTTTTCAAAAAGAAGGTTATTAACAACACGGGCCTGCAATTTTAGCTTATCCGCATTGGGGGGGGGGAGGGGTCATTAGAAAACTCCAGTTCAGCCACCGTTAGGGACTGCTCTGCCTGGTGGACCGCCTGGGAAGAGGTCTTCCTGTATCTAGCAATACGGTGGACTAATGTCATACGGGCGTGAGATTTGAATGCATCCCACACAACCTCAAGGGGGGCCGTGGCTACATTGGTCTGAAAGAATAAATCCTATTCACTGCCAGGTCCTTCTAAATGTGGAACTACTGATAACCAAAAGGGATTGAGTCTCCAACTGTATGTCGAGGGCGGAGAGTCTATTGAGAGCTCGATCCAGTAGGGTGAGTGGTCTGAGAGCACGCGGGGGCAGAATCCAACCCCCCCAGTGATGGAAGGAGGGACCGTGAGATTAGGATAAGGTAAATGCATGACATGCTATTATACGATGCGGAAAAACAAGAAAAAACCCTATCTCGGGGGTGACAGTGTCTCCAAGTATCCACCAGTGACAATTCAGTTAGGAATGTTCCAAAGCGTGTACCCGATTGCGGGGATGGACACGACGTGACCTTATGTAGCCTGTCTAGCTCCCTGTTCATCACATTGTTAAAATCCCCCAGCCAAATAGCTGGTACTGAGAGGAATTGAGACATAAACGCAAGGCCTTCTGTGAGAACAGCAAACTGGAAAGGCGGGGGTATATATATTGCCAATATTAGTGCCTCTAGACCACCCACCCTAGCATGTAAAAAGAGGAACCGGCCTTGTGGGTCGGATTTGGGAGTAAGCAGAGTAAACTGGACGGTTTTGGCCACCAATACAGCAACCCCTCTGGAATTAGTGGCATGCGGTGCCTGATACACCCAGCCCACCCATGGTTTTTTAAGGGACAGCATCAGTTGGCCGGTCAAATGTGTCTCCACTAAAACCATCAGGTCAGCCCTCTGCGCCTTAAAGAGGAGCTGCACCTAAAAAAAAAATATTAAAAGCCAGCAGCTGCTAATATTGCAGCTGCTGACTTTTAATAATATCACACTTACCTGTCCCAGGTTCCAGCGATGTCGGCGGCAGATGACGAGCGATCGCTCGTCTTGCTGCAGCCACCGCCACCATCCTCTGTCAGGGAATCGGGAAGTGAAGCATGAGGGCTTCACTGCCCGGTTCCCTACTGCGCATGCGCGAGTCGCGCTGGTTCCCCGCTGTGTCTCTGTGAACTGTGTGTTTCCCAGAACACAACTGGGGGGGCGGAGCGATGCGGGGGTCTGCGGCGGTCTGGCCGGAAGTGGGTGCAGTTACCTGGATTATCCAGGTAACTGCACCCCCCTCCCCCCCGAAAGGTGCCGATTGTGGCACCGGAGGGGGGGAGGGACAATACTAGCGGAACTTCCCCTTTAGGGTGAAGAACCGCTTTAAGGTACGATAGGATCGCATTTCTTTTGGGCCTGGCCCTAATACCCCTCACATTCCAGGTGATACATTTCAGTACAGGCATTCCAAAATAAAAACATATACACCACCTCCCCCGCCCCTCGCCACCGCACGCCCCCCATGCCCACCCCCAAAAGAGGGGGGCACAAAGCGCTGCACGGTGGCCCGGGGCCCCACCAGATCCACATCACACCTCGCTCCTCCCGGATATCCGTGTCCATCATACCGCACAAATGACACACAGGCCCACAAGTAGTATAGTATACTGTACTTCTCAATACAAAGGACATAAAGCAATAGAAACTTACAAACCTTATAACATAACATAAACTTTAACACGCTGTCCGGGTCGGACACCCAGCACCCCCCACCTACTGCGAGGGTGAGTCACCAGGGCCGATCAGTCCAGGGAAACATCACTTGCGCCCGAAGGCGAACAGTACATGGTGATAAGTAGTGAGCAGGGCCAGTTTCTGCGCCCGCAACTAGGGGGACGATTCGTTGCTGCAGATCGAGCAGCTTCGCAGAGAGGGAGGCTCCCAGTCCCAGGACTCCAGGATAGTGCAGTCTCAATGTACAGGAGGATGAAGAGTATTGAGTCCATGTCACGGACGTCACAGTGGGTATTAGCTTGCCGTTTCAAACATAGGTATGAGGGGGTTATGCACTGGGTCCATCCCCCGAAGAGCGAACAAAAGGATCCAGCAGCAGGATAGCACAAATAAACCGGGGGGGGGGGGTAATCAATGAAGTCAGAAAGGATAGGGGATAGCAATCCGGGGAGCAGGGGAGAGCCCTCCATAAAGCAAATGTCATTAGTGTCATAAATAGAGTGCAAGGAGAAAGGGATATAGAGTACAGTACCTGAAGAACGAGGCAAAATAGGGCTCAAAGTGGAGGTAATGCAAGATCCACAGAAAATCAGACTCATCCGAGGCCGAAGAGATAATCAGGATGACATGCTGCAGAATCAAACTTGAGCCCGTGCTGGCTCCGCTCTCCCCTCAAGCCAGGCAAAAACCGCTTCTGGCGTATCGAAGAAGTGTGTTCTGTCTTCTCCAACAACCCGGAGCCTGGCGGGAAAGAGCATCGCATAGGAGTAATGGCAGATTCGCAGCTGCCATTTGGCCTCCGTAAACTGCGCCCTCTTCTTCTGCACCTCGGCGGAGAAATCGGGGAACACTCTGATGTCGCCTTTCCTGAAGGGTATGTTCCCCTTCAATCTGGTAAGGCGGAGGACCGCGTCACGGTCACGAATGTTCAATAATTTCGCAATAAAGGTCCGTGGAGGAGCGCCCTGAGGAGGCGGCCGGCCCGCAAGCCTGTGTGCCCTCTCTACCACAAAAGAGGAGGAAAATTCAGCCCTCCCGAACGTAGTGATTAGCAGATCCTCCAGTAACGAGGTGGGGTCCGAGCCCTCCACACCCTCCGGCAGGCCCACGAACCGCAGTTTGCACCTCCTGAGGTGGTTCTTCATATCGTCCTGTTTGGACAGAACCATGCTGAGCTGGTGTTGTAGCTGTTCGGTAGTGGTGTGAAGCGGCTGGATGTCGTCTTCTACCTGGGATATGCGGGCCTCTGTTTCCATTACGCGGTCCCTAAGCTTCTGCATATCCTGACGAATCAGGGAGACATCAACCTTCACCTCCTCTATTTTGCAGGTACTCTTGCAGTCTGAAATAGCCTCCAGCACCCGCGCAGTGTCAGCAGCCGCCGAACTCTCCGCGGGAGGCAGGCCAGCGCCATGTTCCTCCAGGCCCCCCGCCTCGCTGTGACGGTATTTAGCCCGCTTGGACGCCGGATCAGTCGCTCTTTTCGGCGGTGACATGTTCCCCGGTATAATGCCAACAAGTGAGGCAGAAAAAATTGTAAGTTTAGCCCCAGGATATAGTAAAACGGAGTCTAACACTCCCTACGCCATGCCGGTCCAGGCCATGCCCCCGCATATTTTATTTTTAAAGGCCCTGGAGCACCAGGACAATGGAAACACCCACAAAATGACCCCATTTTGGAAAGCAGACACCCCATTGTATGATCTATGAGGCATAATGAGTCTTTTGAGCCTGTCATTGTTTTCTAGAAGTTTGGGAAAAAGAATGACATTTTTTTTTTTTACACAAAGTTGTCCATTTATAAGATATTTCCAACACATAGCATGTACATAGGAAAAATGCTACCCCAAAATACATTCTACTACTCCTCCTGAGTTTGGCGATACCACATGTGTGAGACTTTTACACAGCCTGGCCACATACAGAGGCCCAACATTGAAGTAGCACCATCAGGCATTCTAGGTGCATAAATTACACATTTCATTTCTCAATGTATGATCTGAGGCATAATAGTCTTTTGAACAAAAAAAAAAAGGAAACCCCTTTTTTTTTCACAAAGTTGTCAGTTTATAATATATTTCCAACACATAGCATGTACATAGCAAAAATGACACCTCAAAATACATTCGGCTACTCCCTCCTGAGTATGGAGATTCCACATGTGTGAAACTTTTATACAGCCTGGCCACATACAAGGCCCAACATCCAAGTAGCACCATCAGGTGTTCTAGGACTATAAATTACATATATTATTTCCTGGCAACCTATCAATTTTTAAATAGGAAGTAAACTCTTCCACTCTGATGCTTCTTTTCATTTAGTCCATTATAATAAGTAATTGTCAAACTATAGCCACTGTAATCCAGCCCAAATTGCATATTACTTACTGTTTAAAGAAACTTTAAAAAACTTGTATCCAGGGGTAAGGCAGGTATTGTTTTCTGAGTCCACAGTGGAGTGTATTTCCTCCCTTACATTGAGCACTTCCTGTATTGTTAACCAAGCCTCCTTCTTAATCCAACGTTTCTATGGCAACCCTGCTTCCCTGCTCATAGCTGACTTGTTTTATTTCATAGTATTTACTTGTGCTGATGTCTAATATTTGCCTTTGTCAGTCTTATCAGCTTCAGCTGATAAAACTACAGTAATGGCCAAGTTTACACTGCATGGCATGTCACATGGTGTGTAGAAGGAAGCTCTGAATAACTCTGCAGCCTGCTGGGAGTTCAGTGTTGTGTGCCGTAGGAAGTCCTGATAAGAGATAGATAAGACAGAGAGTGTGCAGTAAATCAGGGGAGAGCTGGGCATGCTCAGTGACTTCATTCTAAAGAACAAAAAGGATTACAGCAATACTAAGCAAGGAAGGAGATATCTACAAGCAATGTTCATTAGGGTTTTTTATGCTGATTTACATGGAACAAAGTTGTGGGGGAGGGTTTACAACCACTTTAGGGACCTTCATATTTCTTCAACACATAGCATGTACATATCAAGAATTACAATCCAAACTAAATTCTATTGAGGAAATGGTAAAAAAAAAAGCATTATCTGTGGTTTTAGTAGTATCCACAGAGGAGAGCATTGGTCCAGGCAGTAGGCAGCGATGTGCTTAGCCACAGCAATAGTAATTATCCAGGCAGCAGGCAGGAATATTGTCTATAGTCAGTACAAGGATATTGTCAGCACAGGCAAAGCATTTGTCTATAAGAATTGTCCAGGCAGAGATAGCCAGCACAGCCACAATATTGGTCCTAGTACACCGTTACCTGCAGACACTCATTATTGTACCACTCTCCAGCCCTTCATAAACATACTGCCTCTTGCTAATTATTTCCATAGTCCAGGTAGCAGGCAGAGTTGTGGTCAGTTCATGCAGAAGGAAATGGCATGATGGCAGTAAGTCAGCAGCAGGCTGAGGGCCTCAGTCAGGTAAGGCCTGGGGACAGGGGCACAGGGTTAGAGGCTTCTCCCACTCAAATATCTTTGAAGTCTCCAGACTCCAGACCCTAATACGGAAATTACGAAACCCGGAGAAAACAAAAAAAAATTGTTCTCTGCAACCAGAAGAACAGTTATTATTATTATTATACAGGATTTATATAGTGGCGACAGTTTACGCAGCGATTTACAACATTAGGGCAGACAGTACAATTACAATACAATTCAATACAGGGGGGATCAGAGGGCCCCGCTCGTTACAGCTTACAATCTAGGGGGGAGGGTCAAGTTATACAAAAGGGTAATAGCTGTGGGGGATGAGCTAATGGAGAAAATAGTGAAGTTGTTAGATTGAGGCAGAATAGGCTTCTCTGAAGAGGAAAGTTTTCAGGGATCGCCTAAAAGTGGATACATTTGGAGACAGTCTGACAGATTGGGGTAGCGAATTTCAGAGGATGGGCGAGGTTCGGGAGAAGTCCTGGAGGCAGATATGGGAGGTGGTGATGAGGGAGCTAGAGAGCAGGAGGTCTTGGGAGGAACGAAGAGGGCGATTAGGTTGGTATTTTGAGACTAGGCTAGTGATGTAGCTGGGGGCAGAGTTGTGGATGGCTTTGTAACTTAATGTTAGTATTTTTAATTGAATCCGTTGGGCAAGTGGCAGCCAATGGAGGGAATGGCAGAGAGGGGTAGCAGACACTGAACGGTTTGTAAGGTGGATGAGTCTGGCAGCAGCATTCATGATGGACTGAAGGGGGGATAGTCTATTTAATGGTAAGCCAACGAGGAGGGAGTTGCAGTAGTCAAGGCGAAAGATAACCAGGGAGTGAATCAGGAGCTTTGTGGTTTCCTTGGTTAGAAAGGGACATGGCTTGGAGATGTTGCGGAGGTTGAGGCGGCAAGCTTTGGAAAGTGATTGGATATGGGGCCCAAAGGAAAGTTCAGAGTCCAGGATAACATCTAGAACCTTGGCATGTGGGGATGGGTGGATGGTTGTGCCATTGCTCTTGACAGAGAAGTCAGGGGAGGAGGCACATGGGGGAAGAAATATTATAA
Source organism: Lithobates pipiens (assembly GCF_037356315.1). Lineage (NCBI taxonomy): Eukaryota > Metazoa > Chordata > Amphibia > Anura > Ranidae > Lithobates > Lithobates pipiens. The sequence goes on from NW_027507764.1 coordinate 526,615,017, forward strand.
CCTCGGTTTTGGACAAGTTGAGTTTGAGGAAGTGTTGTGACATCCATACAGATATGTCTGTTAGCAAGTTAGTGATGCGTGAGGAGACTGATGGAGTGAGTTGAGGGGTGGAGAGATAGATGTGTGTGTCATCAGCGTAGAAATTATATTGAAAGCGATGAGAGGCTATCAGCTGACCCAGGGCAGAGGTGTAGATTGAAAATAAAAGAGGCCCAAGAACAGAACCTTGGGGAACCCTGACAGAGAAGGGAAGAGGAGTGGAGGAAGTAGAATTGTAAGTGACACTGAAGGTGTGTTGGGATAGGTAGGATGAGAGCCACTGAAGAGCATAGTCACGGAGACCAAGGGAGTAAAGTTTTTTGAGGAGGAGCGGTTGGTCAACTGTGTCAAAGGCAGCTGAAAGATCCAGAAGTAGGAGTACAAAATAGTGTCTGTTGGTTTTTGCAGTTAGTAAGTCATTTGTGAGTTTTAAAAGAGGAGTTTCTGTGGAGTGTTGAGGGTGAAATCCAGATTGAAGGGGATCAAGAAGGTTATTCTTAATGAGGTGGTCATTCAGTTGGTTGTAAACCAGGCGTTCAAGGAATTTAGAGGAAAAGGGGAGCAAGGAGGTGTAGGTTGTTAAGATTGGTAGGGTCCAAGGATGGATTTTTAAGTATGGGGTGACCAGTGCATGTTTTAGAGCATTGGGGAAAATGCCAGAAGTGAGGGAGAGATTGAAGATGTGGGTGTCAGGGCTGGCTTAGCCCTTCCTCCTCTGGGCTGGCCGCTCAGCTGTTGGCTAATTGCCAGCTCTCTTCTCTCTCCACAGTTACCAGCTGTTCCTGATGATGCTCATATGGCCTGCCTATTTAAAGTCTTCCAGCTCATTTCTCCTTTGCCTTCACGTTTGGTCACATCACTAGGAACCATCTCCTGCTGTTGTTTCAAGACTGACTTGCTAACATCCCTCCTGGCTTCCATCCTGCTTGCAGTTGCTCTCCTTGGATCCCTGACCTCTGGACTGGCTGATTACCTGATCTGGTTTATGAACTTTGGACTGGCTGACTACCCGATCTGGCTACTGGACTCTGGCTTGCTTGACTACACTTTTTCCTATTTACCTTTTTATTTTTATTAATAAACCCTCAAGAGCACGACTACGTTTTTTTTTTATTATTCTTTATTTATGGATTGCAGGTAATACAGAAATATACTGATCAAAACATGTTACTCTTCTTTCCTTGGTACCGATCAATACACATATTACAGTAAACAGGTCAATTAGTAAAGAATTATGTAATAGCATTATCAGCTGTGAGTACCCTACATCTACGACTCTAGCTCTCCCACCCAGCTGTCTGCCCAGCATTATACAAGCGCCTGGACCTCTCCACGAGACAGATCCCTTTCAGGCCATCCCGGAAAGATCCCCTTCGGTGCTGTATTTTGCCGCTAATGGGGAGAAGCCTGGGTCGTACCATCCTAAGCCCCTGTACACACGGTCGGAGATTTCGACAACCAAATCCGTCGGATTTTGTCCGTCGGATCTTGTCCGAAACTGTTGCATACACACGGTCGGACTAAGTTCTCGAAAAATCCGATCATTCAGAACGTGATGACGTAATTTCGTTACGATGGGACTACGTTCAGGCTAGTAGCCAATAGCTTTGATGTAGGAATTTGATCTGAGCATGCGTGGCACTTGGTCCGATCAAAATTCTCTACACATGATCGGAGTATGTCCGATCGAACCAGTTGGTCGGGAAATATTTCCAACATGTTGGAAAATTGGGTCCGACGGATATTCCGACGGAATCAGTTCGATGCATACCACACACAGTCGGATTATCCGACGACACGGTCCGATAGGACACATTCCGACGGATTCTCCGACCGTGTGTACAAGGGCTAAGAGTTGCCATTCCTCGGTAAAGAAGATGAGGGAATATTGTGACAAAGCCCTGACAATCACTAGATTTTTGCTAATTTGAGGGGAAGGGGGAGAGTGGGGGAGGGAGGGGTAGGAGAGGGGAAGAGCAGAGCAAGAAGAGAAAAGACAGTGGGGGAGGGGTAATGTGGACCAGTGCGGTCTGAATGGGGTGAGATAAGGGGGGAGACTCCAGTGGTTCCTGCGAGCCGGGCTCTCCCTTTACTTCCTACCATGGGACTCACCGATAAGTCTTATATTCATCAGAAAACCTGAAAAGGTTCCAGGGCATCCAACAGGCGTCGTGTTCCTCCTCCCTATCCCCCATGGTTGCCGTCAGCTGTTCCATACGATAGATGTCACTGATCCTCGCGAACCATTGTGTTACTGCCGGTGAGGACTATTGCTTCCACATACTAGGTATGCATGCCCTAGCCGCATTCAAAAGGTGTTTCAATAGAGATTTACGGTATCGTTTAGCAGACATAGGAGTTAGATTTAGGAAAATCACAGCTGGTTTATCTCGAAGGTCTACCGTGGTGAGGTCATGAGTGATCTTAAGAACTTGTCTCCAGAACTGGGTTAACTGCGGGCATTCCCAAAAGATATGAATCAACGTACTTGCTTGTGTACCATACCGCCAGCACATGGGGCTGTGTCCCGGAAATATGGCAGCTAGGACCGTGGGGGTCCTGTACCAGCGGGTCAAAATTTCTTAAGTGATTTCTTGATACTTGCTACACAAGGAAGACTTGTGAGCAAAAAGGAGTGCACGGTTCTTTTGGTCTGTTGAAAATTTAACACTGAGGTCTCTCTCCCACTTTCTAATGAAAGGCGGGTCCCCCTGTGAGGAATGGTCCAAGATGATGCCATACGATTGTGATAGTGATCCGCGGATCAGTCCCTCTCCCACGCACATCTCCTCGAACGGGGTTAAAGATCTGCGGAAGCGGTCACTGTGTGGTAATGATTTGAGGAAGTGGGAAAGTTGGACTAGTTTCCACCTGCCTAACGCGGTGTTCCCTAGCGTCCCATATAAAACTGAGGGATCCCTCCAGTCCCCTGTTCCCAAAAAGTGGGAGGCCCGATCTAGGTCCCTGTCCTGTTGAAGTCGGAAGGATTTGTCGGATGTGCCTGGCACAAAGTGAGGGTGTCCCACTATGGGGGTCAAGGGTGAGGGAAATCCAGGCACTCCTGCCAGTTTGAAATACCTATCCAGTTCCCATAGCGTGGGCTCAATAAGGGGATGTATCCAAGCCATCTCGATTCACGCTCCAGCCCGACCCAGAGTTTATCCGCCACGTGTCTGCACCAGTCTACCGTCCTACTCATGTGAACCGCCGTATAGTATAATGCAGGGTCCGGGAGCCCTACCCCCCCCTGTGCTTCGATCATTGAAGCAATGTTCGGCTAAGTCTCGGCGGTCTATTCCGCCACACGTACTTAATAAACATGGAACGCAGCGCTCTAAAAAAAGATTGGGGGATCTTTATAGGTAGGGCTTGCAAAAGGTATAATAACCTTGGCATTACGTTCATTTTGAGTACATTACACCTACCAGGAGGTTGCCAAATTTGACCACCTTTCCAGGTCCACGGTGAACGTCTTTAAAAGGGGTTGAAAATTCAGCTGAAAAATAAGGTTTGGGTCCGGGGGGATCTTGGTGCCCAAATATTGGATGGCTTGGGTCACCCAGCGGAAGGGGAAATTTTTGCTTGTATGGGCCTGGGTGTTGGAGGATAAGGAGACGTTAAGTGGCTCCGATTTCTGTAAATTAATCTTGAAATCTGAAAGCTTTCCGTAGCGTCTTATTTCCGATAAGAGTACCGGTAGAGGTGTGAGGTTCGTAAATATAAAACAACAGGTCGCCTGCAAAGGCAGCAACCTTGTGGTGGTATGACAAAGTTTCTAGCCCCTTGATATTGGCGTTAAGTCTAATGTGTTGAAGGAGGGGCTCAAGGGAAAGAACGAATAGAAGGGGAGACAGTGGGCACCCCTGCCTTGTACCATTACTGATTGTAAAGCGAGCTGAGGTGGCTCCGTTAACTCTAACTACCGCTGAAGGGGACGAGTAGAGGGCCGCTATCCAGGAAATCATAGGAGGCGGCAGACCTAGGTGTCTCAGGATGGCCAGGAGAAAAGGCCAGCTCACCCTGTCAAACTCCCTTTCGGCATCCATAGATAAAAACATAATTGGGACATTAAGGCGCTTGTCGCTGGCTATTACGTCAATAGTCCACGTTGTGCTGTCTCTGGCTTCTCTACCGCGGATGAAACCCACTTGATCTAGGGGTACCAGTCGCTGAAGAACAGGTGCAAGCCTCTCCGCCATTATTTTTGTAAACAGCTTGAGGTCGCAATTCAGTAATGAGATGAGCCTGTAACTCGAGCAGAGCAGCGGGTCCTTCTCCGGTTTAAGTATGACCGAAATACTGGCCTGAAGAAGGTCCGGCGGGACATTCTGGCCTTCCAGTATGGCATTGAAGGCAGCAATAAACGGCGAGGTTAGCAGGGATTGGAATGCTTTATAGTAAGGGACGGTAAACCCGTCCAGGCCAGGCGCCTTGCCCTTGGGTGAGCCTGCCAAGGCAGCCGAGAATTCCTCAAGGGAGATCGGTTGTGAAAGTGTCTCCACTTCTTGCTCCGTAAGGGAGGGTAGGCTCGCTGACGCAAGGCAAGATTCAATGGCTTCAGAGTGGGCTTGGGGGCGGTCTCCCAATGGCTGAGGGTGCAGATTGTACAGGTCCCCATAGAAGGAACGGAAGTTCTCTGCGATACCCTTTGAGTCATGGATTTTGGATCCCGTACCGGAAGAGATGGCCGGGATATAAGACGCATTACGCTGTGCCCGTAAAGCGTTTGCTAGAGACCTACTACACTTGTCTCCGAATTCATAATATGCTCTACGAGTCCACAAGAGTTTGGTTTTAGCTTGAAAGAGGGAGTATTCCCTAATTTTTTCTCTAAGTTCCCCTACCTCTGCCTCTAGGGCGCTGTTGGGGTGGGACTTGTGTCGTTGCTTGCACACATGTAACTTGGAGATAAGCTCCAAGAGGGCATTTGACCTGGCTGCTTTAAGTCTATGTGCGTGTTTTTAATAAAAATACCCCTTACGTAGCATTTGCGGGCAGCCCATACTGTGAGGGGGTTGGGGACCGAGTCGTTATTATTCTCAAAGACGCGCTATTTCCCAGGTTATATCCGCGTGTATCTCTGGTTCCTTCAGGAGGGACTCATTGAGCCTCCAATAGGTCGAACCCCGCGGCTCAGGTAGCAAATTCAGCACCATGGAAATCGGGGCATGATCCGACAAGGCTATATGACCTTACCCGAGCATCAGAGACTAGAGGTATCGTACCGTGGGTGACCAGAAACATGTCTATTCTTGAGTACGACCCATGGACTGCAGAGAAGAACGTGTAATCCCTCTCGTGTGGATGGAAGGTGCGCCAAATGTCTATCAAGCGGTGGGAGTGAAGCAGCTCTCTAATTTGAGTGCGTGTTCTCGCAGACAGGGCGGAGGCCCCCGTCGACGAATCTTTGTGGGGGTCAATGGTGAGGTTAAAGTCCCCACCCACAATCAAGGTTTCTTCTGTGAAAGAGGCCAGGGCATCCAGGCAAGCGTCCAGGGTCGGGAGCTGATCTACATTCAGCATGTATAGGTTCGCGAGGGTAAAAGTTTTCGAGTGGAGTGTACCTTTAACAAAGAGGTACCTCCCTTCACTATCAGTCTGGAGGTCTATTAGCCGCCACGGAACGGTTTTAGCAAGGAGGATACACGTGCCCTTCGACTTAGAGGTAGATGAAGTACTATGGTATGCCAGGGGGGAAGTGTTTACTGTAGAGTTTTGGGATCTGGTCTGACCGGAAGTGGGTCTCCTGGAGGAAAACCACCTGAGACCTCACTCGCCATAACTCCGCCAAGCAGCTAGACCTTTTTTCAGGAATATTCAGTCCCTTAACGTTCCAGGAAACCAACTTCAAGGCCATGGTGGCTGCGGTCTCAGGCCGGCGGTCCCCACCAGAGTCAAAGAGAAGAAGAGAAAGAGGAAAAAAAAAAAATAGAAAAAGGAAAGAGGGGGGGGGGGGCAGGGGGGGTGGAAAGGAGGTAAGTCAAGAAGCAAGAATAGGGAAGGACTAAGAGTAGTCCAAGAGAGAAAGCGGGTATAGCGGGGACGGGGGATGTAGGGAGGTCGGGGGAGTACTAAGTCTCTAAACGGAGAGTAACTGCCAATCAAGGCAGTCGGGGCCCATTGGGGGAGGAGGTAGGGCACTTCAGAGATTGGATCCCATTGGTGCAGTACCACCTCAACAGCCTGCAATCTAGTGCAGCCCCGTAGGGCCTGCAAATAGTTAGTCAGTAGGGATGAGCCGAACACCCCCCGGTTCGGTTCGTACCAGAACTGTCGAACGGACCACACGTTCGTTACGAACGTTAGAACCCCATTGAAGTCTATGGGACTTGAACGTTCGAAATGAAAAGTGCTAATTTTAACGGCTAATATGCAAGATACTGTCCTAAAAAGGGTTTGGGGACCTGGCTCCTGCCCCAGGGGACATGGGTCAATGCATAAAATGTTTTTAAAAATGGCCGTTTTGGCGGGAGCACTGATTTTAATGACGATTAAAGTGAAAAAAAATGGGAAATATTCCTGTAAATATGGTGCCTGGGGGGTGTCTGTAGTATGCCTGTGAAGTGCCACGTGTTTCCCGTGTTTAGAACAGTCCCTGCACAAAATGACATTTAACGGAAATAACACCATTTAAAGCGGGAGTCCACCGGGACTCCGCGTTTTTTTTTTTTTTTTTAAAAGCCAGCAGCTACAAATACTGCAGCTGCTGACTTTTAAATAGTGACACTTACCTGTCCAGCGCGCCCGCGATGTCGCCACCCGAAGCCGATCGCTCGCTCGGCTGCCGGGTCCCGCCGCCATCTTGGGTATGGGAATCAGGAAATGGAGCCTTTCGGCTTCATTTCCCGGTTCCCTACTGCGCATGCGCGAGCCGCGCGGCGCAATCCGGACGGTCCCCGCTGCCTCTGGGAGCTGTGTGTTTCCCAGCAGGCAGCGGGGCACTTGCTGAAGGGGGCGGCGCTTGCGGAACGTACGCCCCGTTCCGCAGAGAGCTAGCCCGGAAGTGGGTGCAGTTACCTGGATTATCCAGGTAACTGCACCCCCCTCCCCCCTGAAAGGTGCCGATTGTGGCGCCGGAGGGGGGGGGGGATTCCGATGAGCGGAGGTCCATTTTAGGGTGGACCTCCGCTTTAAAACTGCTTGCGGTTTTAATGTTATATCTGGTTCCTGCATTATGGTTGAAAATCATTCAGAAAAATGGCATGGGTAGCCCTCCCTGCCCATTACCAGCCTATTTGGGTCTTGTACGCATATTAAGGGGAACCCTGTACCCATATTAAAAAAAGGAAATGCGTGTGGCCCCCAGGCCCTATATACTCAGAACAGCAGTATACAGGCGGTGCAAACAAGACAGGGACTGTGTAGGTTTGTTGTGTTAAGTTGAATCTGTTTGTAATTTTCAACTGGTACAAGTGTAGCTCCATTCAAAAAAACGATTTTTAAGCTTTTTGGAAAACATAGGGAAGGGTTATCACCCCTGTATAATTTGTTTTGTCGTCCATCTTTTTTCATCTCACTTGCTGTTGTCTCCTTCCGTTTGCAAGTAGGAGATGTTTGTAAGTTGGATGTTTGAAAGTAGGGGCCTGCCCTATATGCTCTGCAGAAATGGCGGAACAAGGTGTTGGTTTTGCCACAACATTGTAAGCCCTCAAAGTGACTCTTGGTGGGCGCTAGAGCGCCCTGCTGTGAACGATTATATCAAGAATTGTAATTACATGCCCTTGTTGAACAGTGGTAGAAAAATTGACCTTTGGTGGTTGTGGTGCTGGTGCCACAACACTATAAGTCCTCACCGTTACTCTGGGTGGGCACAGGAAGGGGCCCTCCTGTGAAATATTATATCAAGAATTGTAATTACATGTCCCTGTTAAACAGGGGCAGAAAAATTTGGCCTTAGGCACTGCTGCTGGTTCCACCACACTGCAACCTCTTCCATATACTCTAGTTTTATTGCAGGAATTAGCCCTGCTGCAAAGCATTGCATCAAAAATTGTACTTAATCGCCCCTGTTAAACAGGGGCAGAAAAATTGGGCCTTAGGCACTGGTGCTGGTGCCACCACACTGCAACCTCTGCCATATACTCTAGTTTTATTGCAGGAATTAGCCCTGCTGCAAAGCATTGCATCAACAATTGTACTTAAACGCCCCTGTTAAACAGGGGCAGAAAAATTGGGCCTTAGGCACTGGTGCTGGTGCCACCACACTGCAACCTCTGCCATATACTCTAGTTTTATTGCAGGAATTAGCCCTGCTGCAAAGCATTGCATCAAAAATTGTACTTAAACGCCCCTGTTAAACAGGGGCAGAAAAATTGGGCCTTAGGCACTGGTGCTGGTGCCACCACACTGCAACCTCTGCCATATACTCTAGTTTTATTGCAGGAATTAGCCCTGCTGCAAAGCATTGCATCAAAAATTGTACTTAAACGCCCCTGTTAAACAGGGGCAGAAAAATTGGGCCTTAGGCACTGGTGCTGGTGCCACCACACTGCAACCTCTGTCATATACTCTAGTTTTATTGCAGGAATTAGCCCTGCTGCAAAGCATTGCATCAAAAATTGTACTTAAACGCCCCTGTAAAACAGGGGCAGAAAAATTGGGCTGATGGCATCAACCAGAACCAGAAATGTTCTTCCAACATATCAGCGGAGGAGGAAGAGGATAGACAATCAACATAACAGGACAGTCACTCAGCATCAGCATAGGCAGTCTTGAAGGGATGTGGTATTTGAAAAAAAATTATTCTGTTACATCAGCTTCAGGTGCTTGGTAGCTGTGGGTGATCCAAGACTGATTCATCTTGATGAAGGTCAGTCGATCAACTGATTCGGTGGACAGGCGCACCTTGTGATCGGTAACAAAGCCACCAGCAGCACTGAAGGTGCGTTCCGAAAGAACGCTGGATGCAGGACAGGCCAGTAGCTCAATTGCATACTGTGCAAGCTCTGGCCAGTGATCCATCCTCAAGACCCAGTAACCCAGAGGATTTTCGGTGGGAAAGGTGTCCAAGTCTGACCTTGCCCCTAGGTATTCCTGCACCATGTAAATCAGACGCTGGCGATGGGTGCTGGAACCGATCATACCTTGGGGCTGCGGACTAAAAAATTGTCTGAAAGCATCAGTCAGACGGCCACCTTCTCCACCGCTCCTTCTGACCGATGCCTCAGCAACACGTTGTCCAGGACCAGGAGTTTGTAACCTCCCAGTCTCTGGGAACGCGTTGCACAGACCTTTCTGCAAGGCCTCCCGGAGATGTCTCATCCTCTGCTCCCTCTGCGATGGCAAGATAAGGTCGGCAACCTTACCCTTGTACCGTGGATCAAGGAGAGTGGCCAACCAGTAATGGTCCCTCTCCTTGATCCGAAGAATACGAGGATCCTTCCGCAGGCTTTGCAGGATCAGGGAGGCCATGCAGCGTAGGTTAGCTGAGGCATTCGGTCTGGAGTCCTCTGGGTCACTAAGGACAACATGATCCGCAGCTACCTCCTCCCAGCCACGTATAAGTCCACGTGTTTCTTGGGACTGTAAATCATCCCTATAAGACTGCTGCTGCTGATGCTGATGCTGAGTGCCAGCCTCCACCTCCATGCTGACACAATCATCCTCCTCCTCCTCTTCCTCCTCCTCATCCTCTTCCTGTGTGATGGGTGGCACAGCAGGAACACTGTCTGGATAAAGGGGGCCTTGAGAGGCAAGGAAGTCCTCCTCTTCCTGCCTCTGTTCTGCCTCAAGTGCCCTGTCCATTATTCCACGCAGCGTATGCTCCAAGAGGTGGACAAGAGGTACAGTGTCACTGATGCATGCACTGTCACTGCTCACCATCCTTGTTGCCTCCTCAAACGGTGACAGGACAGTGCATGCATCCCTGATCATGCCCCACTGGCGTGGTGAGAAAAAACCAAGCTCCCCTGACCCTGTCCTGGTGCCGTAGTCGCACAGGTACTCATTGATGGCCCTCTGCTGCGTGTGCAGCCGCTGCAGCATGACCAATGTTGAGTTCCATCTGGTGGGCATGTCACATATAATGCGGTTCTTGGGCAGGTTTAACTCCTTTTGGAGCTCAGCCAGCCGAGCACAGGCATTAAATGATCGGCGGAAATGCACACAGACTTTCCTGGCCTGCTTCAGGACATCCTGTAAGCCGGGGTACCTGCCCAAGAACCGCTGCACCACCAGGTTAAGGACGTGAGCTACACAGGGCACATGGGTCAGTTGTCCCTGTCAGAGGGCGGAGAGGAGGTTGGTGCCATTGTCACAAACCACCATTCCTGGCTTAAGCTGGCGTGGCGTCAACCACCTCTCGGCCTGCCCCTGCAGAGCTGACAAAACATCCGCCCCAGTGTGGCTCCTGTCCCCCAAACAAACCAGCGCAAGCACGGCATGGCATCGTTTTGCCTGCGTACTTGCGTAGCCCCTGGAACGCCTACGGAGCACCGCTGGTTCTGAGGACAGAGCACTGGAAGAGGCCATGGAGGAAGAAGAAGAGGAGGGGGTGGAGGAGAGAGGTGTGTCACAACCAATAGTAGCATTTTGGAGGCGTGGTGGCGGAACAACCTCCAACACTACTGCACCTTGTCCTGCATCCTTCCCAGCAGCCAGAAGAGTGACCCAATGGGCCGTGAAAGACAGGTAACGTCCCTGTCCATGCCTGCTGGACCATGAGTCAGTGGTAATATGCACCTTACCGCTGACCGCCCTGTCCAGCGAGGCAAGGACATTGCCTTCCACATGCCGGTAGAGAGCCGGAATCGCCTTCCGTGAGAAAAAGTGGCGTTTGGGGACCTGCCACTGAGGAACCGCACATTGTACAAACTCACGGAAGGGGGCCGAGTCTACCAACTGAAAAGGCAGCAGTTGAAGTGCTAGCAATTTAGCCAAGCTAGCATTCAACCGCTGGGCATGTGGATGGCTGGGAGTAAACTTCTTCCGCCGGTCCAGCAGCTGGGGCAGGGACATTTGCCTGCTATAATCGGACGTGGGTGTACCACTAGCAGAGTTCCCGGAAGCACTTGGCTGTGACACACCTAATTCTACACCTTCATTCCTCTCAGAGCAGTTTTCAGAGAGGACTGAAGGTCTAGTGGGGTTGGAGATGCCAGCTGATGAGGAGCAAGGAGAGGTCCGCTTTGTTCTTTGGTGTGGGTCTTTGAGGTACGCTTGCCAACGAGCTGCATGGCAGGTCAACATATGTCTGGTCAAGCATGTGGTGCCCAAGCGGCTGATGTTTTGGCCACGTGAGATACGCTTGAGACATATGTTGCAAATAGCAGCGGTGCGATCTGATGCACTCGTCTCAAAAAAGGCCCACACCAAAGAACTTTTAGAATAACGCGCAGAGGCAGCGCTCTGCACAGGCGGAGCTCTGCGGTGTGATTCAGTCGGTGTGCTGCCCCTAAGCTGGCCCCTGGAGGGCATCCTGCCTCGTTGGACATGTGCCTCCTCCTCCGCCTCCTCCTCCTCCTCCCTCCTTCCAGGCACCCACGTGGAGTCAGTGCCCTCATCATCCCCTCCCTCTTCATCGCTGTAGCAAACCTGGCAGTATGCTGCAGCTTGTGGAACATGACTGCCAGATTGCTGTCCTTCTTGAGCATCCCCTCTCTCTGCGCTCACGCTACTGCCTTCCTCTAGCTGAGTGTCATCATCAGAGCCCACCAAACACTGGGCATCCTCCTGGAGCATGTACCCAACACTGTGCTCAAAGAGTTCAGGAGACTCCTCAGGAGGACGTGGTGGGTCTAGGGAAGGAGTCACTGATGATGACATTGAGAGGAGGGAAGACGATGCGTTGGCAGCTGCTTTGCTAGTACCCTGAGACTGGGTGAGAGAGGATGAGGAGGATGAAGAGGGCTTGGTCATCCACTCTACCAAGTCGTTGGCATGTTGCGGTTCAATATGTCCAGCTGCCGAAAAGAAGGACAAGCATGTCCCATGGCCACGTGCTGATGACAATGCACCGCGTCCATGACCAGCACTGTTGTCTCTAGACACAGAGCCTGCTTGCCCTCTTTTATCGGCTCGCGCCTGTCTGCCTCTCCTTGCTGGCCTTCCAGACATGGTAATGGCCTGAAGGGAGTTGGGTAAAACAGCAGTTGGGTAGTTTATATTGTGCTGGAGGCACACAACACCCACTAACTCCTGCAGATGCCTTTTTATAGAACACCAGAGATAAAGGGGTATATACAGATGTATACTGTGCTGTCCTGGAGGCACACACAACTTCCAATAACTCCTGCAGATGGCAATTGGGCTCAAATAGAGAACAGCTATGTAGGTGGATTATAGCGGTATGGACTGGGTACAGAGCAGCAGACAGCACGCACTATCTCCTAACACTACTGACTGCAAGCTCTATTATTAAAGATAGATCACTAGCTATATAGGTGAGGTGAATATCGCGGTGTATACTGCGGTCAGGGCACGCAGACAATAACCAGAAAACAGCAGAGATAAAGGGGTATATACAGATGTATACTGTGCTGTGCTGGAGGCACACACAACTTCCAATAACTCCTGCAGATGGCAATTTCAGCTATGTAGGTGGATTATAGCGGTATGTACTGGGTACAGAGCACGCAGACAGCACGCACTATCTCCTAACACTACTGACTGCAAGCTCTATTATTAAAGATAGATCACTAGCTATATAGGTGAGGTGAATATCGCGGTGTATACTGCGGTCAGGGCACGCAGACAATAACCAGAAAACAGCAGAGATAAAGGGGTATATACAGATGTATACTGTGCTGTGCTGGAGGCACACACAACTTCCAATAACTCCTGCAGATGGCAATTGGGCTCAAATAGAGAACAGCTATGTAGGTGGATTATAGCGGTATGTACTGGGTACAGAGCACGCAGACAGCACGCACTATCTCTTAACACTACTGACTGCAAGCTCTATTATTAAAGATAGATCACTAGCTATATAGGTGAGGTGAATATCGCGGTGTATACTGCGGTCAGGGCACGCAGACAATAACCAGAAAACAGCAGAGATAAAGGGGTATATACAGATGTATACTGTGCTGTGCTGGAGGCACACACAACTTCCAATAACTCCTGCAGATGGCAATTGGGCTCAAATAGAGAACAGCTATGTAGGTGGATTATAGCGGTATGTACTGGGTACAGAGCACGCAGACAGCACGCACTATCTCCTAACACTACTGACTGCAAGCTCTATTATTAAAGATAGATCACTAGCTATATAGGTGAGGTGAATATAGTGGTGTATACTGCGGTCAGGGCACAGACAATAACCACTACACAACAGCAAGATAGGAAATCAGCCAAAAACGATCGGTGTGTACTGTGTTGAAGGTACACAGAACACCCACTGCTTCAGATGCCAACACACTACACGAGGCCGCCTCAATGGCGGCCTTATATAGTGTGGGGCGTGCACTACACAGCCTGAGCTATGATTGGCCACAGGCATCCTGCCTGTGGCCAATCATGGCTCTCCTCGCTGCTGGCGCTGCGATTGGCCAAGCATGCGGGGTCACAGTGCATGCTTGGCCAATCATGAGCCAGCAATGCACTGCGCCATCGCAGTGCATTGTGGGCCGTGAGCGTCACGCGAATTTTGACGCGAACGGACCAAGTGTTCGGATTTCGCCGAACGGACGAACAGCCAATGTTCGAGTCGAACGTACGTTCGACTCGAACACGAAGCTCATCCCTATTAGTCAGTATCTCAACAGCAATAGAAACATAAAAGACCATGGCGCTGTATACCATGGAGAACATTCAGCAACATAACAAACAATACAAATACATGTAACCAAAACAGTCCTTTCAACTCAGAGTGCATAAACATTTGGACCACCCAACCACCCCCCCCCCCCCACCGTGTTCCCTCCTCCCTGCTGGCTCCACCGCTGGGGAGGAGCCGAGCAGGGGGGAGCAAGCGTATCAGCCATCACCATAGGAGACCCCCTCCGGCCCGTGCCTTGTAGACGAAAACGGGGAAGAGAGGGGAAAAAGAAAATATCAAATCCCTATAGCCCTTCCTCTCTCCTCCTCCCTCTCACCCCTCCCCTTGGTGGGGAGAAAAAACATAGCCCATACAGCAGGAGCCTCTCTAGGCGTCATGTCCCTTCCCTGACAAACCCAAAGTTCCCTGAGTTCTCCATTGGGGCCCCGTTGGGAGCCGTTTTCCTTTCAGGCTGCACCCCTATACCGGAGATCTTCCCTTGCCTGAGATCAATATCAGTATAAACAGGAGGCTGATCAATTAGTCCCAGGGAGTCATCGAATGGCGTCAAGTCCCCACCAGAGGCCATGGGGAGGTAGGGAGGACCGTGGGTCCCAAGTCTCTCAGTGGCAGGGAAGAGTCCCGGGGGGGCAGCACATCATACAACAACAGTACCAGGAGGGTCCTTGGTGTCTTGCATGTGCCCCGCGGGGCATGGAGGCAGTTTCTGATTTTCAGAGGCATTTCAGAACCCTCCAGTCCAGTCCTATGCCCCAACCGGAGAAGTAACCGAATAGAACTGTCAAACCCAGCCCCGCCCCCCCCCCCCCCCACAGCCGGCAATGGTCCCCGAGTTTGGAGTGAGACCGGGTGGCCCTCTCAAACAGTGTCTAACTATAAACAAGTGTCACCAGGTTGCAAGATGTAAGGCGTAGCTTTACTTACTCAGGGTTCATGGTCCTGAGGTGCTTGCGATCTCTGTCGCTGGGACCGGCGATTCCGCCGTGATCTCTGGGGTCTAACTGGTGGGTTGTTCGCTGCGGCCATAGTGTTTTGAAAAAGCACAAATGCCAGCCAATCAGGAATAGAAACCGGTGGCAGCCCCAATGTTTCCAGGAAAGCCGGGACTTCCGAAGGGTGACGCAGGGCGTGGGACCGACCTCCTTTGCGGACGATAAGATGGAATGGGTGCCCCCACTTGTAGGGGATCCGCTGTTCGTTGAGCTTCTCCAGGAGGGGCCGCATGCAGCGTCACATTTGAAGGGTCCTCCGAGAAACATCAGGTAGCAATGTGATTTGGGCTCCGTCAAAGTCCAGACTACCTTTGTGCCATGCTGCTTGCAGAATGTCTTCCTTCACCGAGTAGCTGTGCAAACAGCAAAAGACGTCACGCGGTCTACCCTCTGCGGGGCCTCTCAGGCCCAGTGTTCTGTGGACCCTGTCGATGTTAATCTGGGTTTCTGCAGGGCGGTCTAAGCAGTTATTAAAGATGGCTGTGACCGTAGCCTTAAGATCTGCATGTCCTGTCGCCTCAGGCAGATCCCTGATTCTAATATTGCGTCGGCAGTTGCGATTTTCTAGGTCATCTAAGAGTAGTTGCAGCTGTGTGACCCTGTCTGTGAGGGTGTCCTGGGTATCCCACATACCCGAGATATCTTTACTCAGGGCTGTCACCTCCGTCTCCAGTGAAAGTACCTTTGTGGTTGTAGCTGACACTTCCTGCTTAACCCCCGCTATCTCACTGCTCAGTGCTGTTTCAAGTCTGGTCACCATGTGGCTCAGATCATCCTTGGAAGACAGATTTTGTAAGAGGGCCCACAGGGATCGGTCCACAGAAGATGCACTAGGATGGGACAGCTGGACCTCCCTCTGTATCTCAGAGGTATGTGCAGTTTGGCCAGGCAGTTCAGGGGAAAGCAGCCTGCTCTGAGAGGGCCCCTGGGATGCTTCTGAGCCCTGCTGGAACCAGGGCGGCAGCCCACTGTGCTCCGGGCTGCCCAAGGAGGCTAGGGATAGCGTGCGGGGGAGGCAGGGAGAGAGGTCGCTAGGCGGTGAGAATGGGGGCAGATCATGGCCCCGCTCTGTTCCCCTCCCTCCTCTCTCAGGCGCGGCTGGTCCAGAGGCGCCCAATGTAGCGGGCGCCATCTTGGCTGGATCCGGCGTGGAGGCCGGGGGCTGGAGCGGGATCAAATACCTGTCCATCCCTCCTGCAATGTCGTCCGCCTGGCGGGCTGTGTCTTGCCGCTGTCCGTGACTGCTGGGGACGCTGAAATGTGCGGTATGGCTGTGCTAGCAGGCTGCCGAGGGGTCACGGACCGGGAGCTCAGATGGCTTGCGTCCTCACGCTTCCATGCCGAGACCACGCCCCCCTCGAATACATTTTCTGAGAAGTTTAGTGTCATCTATTTGCCAGGGTTGTAGGGGTCGAGGCCTGATTCTGCATGTAGTGAGGGGAGCGAGCTTGTCCAGGGTGGAGGACAGGCATTTATTGTAAATGGAAGTGATTGGTTTGGGCAGGACAGGGGAGAGATTTTGTCATAGAGGTGGTCAGTAGCAGAATAGAGGAGAGAAGGGTTGAAGTTGCGAAAATTTCTACGGGTGAGAATGAGGCGCAGGGATTCCTCCTGTGTTACTGTCATTTTCTTTGGCCTTTTTGCTGGAAGACGGAGGGGAGGCACCTGTGATTGTGTCAGTCTTCTACTGGGCCCGGCCACCTCCTGGCTGACAGTGGGCCCGGCCACCTCCTGGCTGACAGTGGGCCCAGCCTCCTCCTGCCTGCCACTTTCCACACCTTCCTCCTGGCTGAGCTCATCCTGTGTATAAAAAGGGACATTGTTTTAGTTTTTTGTTCATCAATCATAAACATTTTTCAGCTCCTGACTTCAAAATTCTGTTAATACATATAAAAGAGTATCATTATGACACCACTATTTCTCGTTTCTGCTGGTGACAAACATTTGTGGCTACTACTGTAAATTGATATGTCAAAATTTTTAGTTTTTTTTAACATCAATAATAGCGTTTAAATTATAACATCTAGTTAACATCATTAATATTATGAATATCACTATTTTTTGTAACAAAATACCTGGCTCCAGCTGGGTGCATCCGCTTCTTCCAGGATGGAAGGCTCAGCTTGCTCATCAGCCTCTGCTGAGGTGGAGGGAATGCTGCAGGGAAGGGTGGAGGGAAGAGTTGAAAGCGACTTCCTGGCTTTACACTGGTCGCCAATAAATCGTAGTTTGTCAAAGTACCACAGCCTGGGTACATACACAGCACCTGGTGCTGCTCCTGATGTTTTGGATTTCTCGATTTTCTTATTCTCCTTTCGGTACATATTTCGCAATATTTGAATTTTCTTTTCCACAAAGTCCACGTCTGCCTCTGGGATCCAAGGCTGCACAAATGTCACAAATTTCTCCAGTGTTGCCCTCCTTACTGGTTTATTATAATAATCAATATGCTTGGAATGCCACAGATTTGTCAGCTCTTTGTATTTGTCTATAAATAGACTCAAAAATTCAGGATCCTTAAATTTCTGATTCATTTTTCTGAAAGACAATACACAAGCCAAAAACAATAATGTTAGCTCAGACTCTCCTAATCTTAGCCCAATATAGACCCCAGGATCTGCCACTTATTTGGGGAATTGGTTTAAACGTACCTTCGTTTTGCTTGCTCCCAACTTCCGTTCCTATTTTCGCAAAAGAACATACGACATGTGCATTTTGTCATTATATACAGTGCGCACGCGTAGAACTACGCCTGCGTTGCCCGCCCATGACGTTCTTTTAGTCAAGTTCTTGTTTTCCCGCCCCTTTCTGCGCACATAACGTACGAAAGAACATACGACATGTGCATTTTGTTGTTATATACAGTGCGTACGCGTAGAACTACGCCTGCGTTGCCCGCCCATGACCTTCTTTTAGTCAAGTTCTTGTTTTCCCGCCCCTTTCTGCGCACATAACGTATGAAAGAACATACGACATGTGCATTTTGTCGTTATATACAGTGCGTACGCGTAGAACCACGCCTGCGTTGCCCGCCCATGACGTTCTTTTAGTCAAGTTCTTGTTTTCCCGCCCCTTTCTGTGCACATAACGTACGAAAGAACATACGACATGTGCATTTTGTCGTTATATACAGTGCGTACGCGTAGAACTACGCCTGCGTTGCCCGCCCATGACGTTCTTTTAGTCAAGTTCTTGTTTTCCCGCCCCTTTCTGCGCACATAACATACGAAAGAACATACGACATGTGCATTTTGTCGTTATATACAGTGCGTACGCGTAGAACCATGCCTGCGTTGCCCGCCCATGACGTTCTTTTAGTCAAGTTTTTGTTTTCCCGCCCTTTTCTGCGCACATAACGTACGTACGACATGTGCATTTTGGCGTAAGATCCAGTGCGTGCGCGTAGAACCACGCCTGCGTTGCCCGCCCATGACGTTCTTTTAGTCAAGTTCTTGTTTTCCCGCCCTTTTCTGCGCACATAACGTACGTACGACATGTGCATTTTGGCGTAAGATCCAGTGCGTACGCGTAGAACCACGCCTGCGTTGCCCGCCCATGACGTTCTTTTAGTCAAGTTCTTGTTTTCCCGCCCTTTTCTGCGCACATAACGTACGTATGACATGTGCATTTTGGCGTAAGATCCAGTGCGTACGCGTAGAACCACGCCTGCGTTGCCCGCCCATGACGTTCTTTTCCAAGAATATTTCCCGCCCCCTTTTCTCTACGGTGCGCAGTAGGAGAAACATGGCGGAAACACAGCAGGTGCTTGATATTAACGACTCCAGTAGTCACGAATCCCCGGAGCCACAAACGTCCCAATCCGGAAAGAGGAGATTTAAGGCCTCAAATATGGTATTTGAAGAGATGGTGGAGATGGTGGCAATCTTGCGAAGTAAGGATTATGATGGCAAGCATGGACCATACACCCATCCGAACTTGCGCAAGGCCAGAATCATGGCCAAAGTAGTTAAGACCCTGCACAATCGTTTTGGGGTACGACGGTCAAAAGACCAATTGAGGAAACGGTGGTCCGACCTTAAATTGAGGGAGCCGGATCAGTACAGAAGGATCAAGAAAGTTCTTAAAAAAAGTAAGTACTTGTCGTGTGTTCCTATTTTATGATTATTGCATACTGATCCATATGCTTTACCTTTGTACAATGTAAAAAATTGCTGCTTTCATGTTGGATACAGTAATAATCGTATCGTTATTAACAAACCCTCGTAAGTTGTTCGTGGCAAACCTCGTTTATGATACAGGGTTTAATCCTCATTTTTTTGCTGTGTAATTTTTAGGAACCAAAAAAAGATTAGGACATTGTGGTTTAGATGTGTTTCAAAATACAATGACTAGAAAAGAACATTCAGTGTAATTGAAGGAGAGGACACTTGGCAGCTGGCTAAAAACACATCTGCACTCATGAGCAAAAGTGTGGCACACTAGAGAACATTTATTAGGGTAAACCACACGGGGTTCCTTGGTATACTTGGGGGGGGGGGGGGGGGGGGGGTTGGGCAGGTGTGAAACTTGGGCCAAAAAGCAAATTATTGTAGTTTTTGGCAAAGTGAATTGATTTATCATGTCTTCACATTTTGCATCTCTTCATAAACCGACAATTGTACAAGACTTCTAATCAAGGTTTCATCTTCCTAGTTCTGGCCTTAAATATCTGTGTGCTAAAGTATACCTTTTTGTTTGTTAATTTCTCATAGGGGAGAAAAGACTCACAAAGCAGGATCCCAGGGACCGCCACCCTTGCCAGCATGAATGTGAGGTTAGCCCCATCCCCCCCGTGGATGTGCATGTGGAGGAAGGAGAGGTGGAGGAAGGAGAGGAGATGGGCACACCACCAGGTGAGTGTCTGACACCACAGCTTCAGGTAATCGATGTATACCTGCATATTTCAAAACACATGTTTTTACATCTATTTTAGGTGATGTTCTGTTTGTGGAAAGCGACACATTTCCAAGCACCAGTGCCCCCCCCCCCCCCCGAGGATGTCGAGGAAGGAGAGGTTGAGGAAGGAGAGGTGGAGGAAGTAGGGGAGATGGGCACCCCACCAGGTGAGTGTCTGACACCCCATCTTGGTGAAATCCATGTATGACTGCATATTTTTTGACCCAATTTTTACCATCTATTGTAGGTGATGTTCTGGTTGTGGAAAGGGCCCCGTTTTCCAGTGACAGTGCACAAAGGCTGATTGGCCAGATAATGTGCTGGAATGGGGAAATAGATGCCATGCAAACTAGCCTGGATCTCCTGAAGAATCGGATTGACAATATGCAGCAGGAAATGAAGAACATGATCGATATTTTGGGGAGAATATAATCTGTTTCTCCATAATATCGATCATGTTCTTCATTTCCCTTGTTTTACTTAAAAGATTGTTACTTCCTAAATTATCAATATTGTGGCTGATTGTTGTTACATTTTTCATATTTTTTTAAGAAAAAGAAAACAAAACTTAAAAAAAAAAATTCTAAAAAAAAGGAAAAGAAAAAATGTTTTTCAAAGAAAGTTAAATTAACCCAAAAATACAAAAAAATATATAAATATTCAATGGCACATGTGAATGTGGCCAAATTAAAATTTTGAACAATCAACAATGTGTGGCGTATTCTTTCAATGCTCAATACCAGTTTGGGAAAAGTGATTTTGTGTATCCAGTGACAATGGGCCTTATTTAATTAATGAAAATACACTTGGCACTACAAGTGCACTAGGATAACATAGGAGACAGCACAAACCAAAAGCAAGCAAGAAAACAAAATTCAGATTTGATGTTCTTTTATTATTTTAATGGTTTTAAAAATTAAAGATTCTGTGGCATTGCAATGGCCCCCCTACCGTTAAAATAAGTGACATATGACAACATAAGTGACATATCTTTGACGAACTTCACGGGCACTTTGGGGGGCCAAGCCAGTACGGCCAGTATCAAGGCCTGTCAGAGATTCAGGAACAAGTCCAGCCTCAGGCACTATTGTTGACAAATAATTTGTAGAGTTTTTATTTAAAAAGTTGTGCAAAATGCAGCACGTAAGTACTACATGGTTCAGTTTGTATTCGGCTAGGTTAATAGGAGTCAGAAAAACACGGAACCGGCTGGCCATTATTCCAAACGCATTTTCCACAACTCTTCTCGCTCTGGCCAGCCGGTAGTTGAAAACCCTCCTCTCCGGGGTGAGGGTTCTTTGGGGGAATGGCCTCATGACGTGGTCGTCCAGAGTGAAAGCCTCATCAGCTATGAACACGAAGGGGAGTTCCTCAACATTCTCGGAATCAGGTGGCAATCCCAGTCCACCTGTCTGTAGACGGCGGTAGAACTCCGTCTGGGCGAAGACTCCTCCATCAGACAAACGGCCATTCTTCCCCACGTCCACATACAGAAATTCATACTGTGCCAACACCACCGCCATTAACACAATACTGTGAAACCCCTTGTAGTTATAATAGTATGACCCCGAATGGGGTGGTGGCACAATGTGGACGTGCTTCCCATCTATCGCACCACCGCAGTTCGGAAAGTCCCAACGGGTGGCAAAATGGGATGCCACAGTCTGCCATTCCTGTGGCGATGAAGGAAACTGGGGAGGCAAAGCAGAAAAAACAAAAATAAGTACTTTTGCACATTAAACATTGTACATTACAACACAAACTTTCTTTCCCGCTTCTGCCTAGTCACAGGACACCGATCGTCTGCTCCCTGTCATCGGGAGCAGTGATCAGGGTCAGGTCACTGCTAGCCCATCCCCCAGACAGTTAATAAACACTCACCCAGAACACACTTTAAACCATTCCTCGGCCCCCTTGTGCTTAATAACACCTTCACTGCATGTGACATTTTTACAGTAATCAATACAATTTTTTACAGCATTGATCACTGTATTAATGACAATGGTCCCAAAAATGTATGGAAATTGGCCAATGTGTCCGCCATAATGTGGCAGTCACAAGAAAAAACAAAAAAACGGTTAGCACCGCCATTACTATTTTCAAAAATGGCAAGATTTTACAAATGCCAGCAAAATAGACCATATTTACGAAACGATAGAACTTTTGCACAAAACAATCAATAAACGCTTATTGCGATTCATTTGAACAAATTTGTTTACTAAGAATACGTATCAGCATAAAATGATGTCCAAAAAAATCAGGGTGATATATTTTTGGGCCTATATTTCTTAGAGCGAAAAGTGAAAAATAATGCATATTTTGAAAAATGCATTTTGGGTTTGTTGGTGGTTAATCACAAAAAATCAAAAAGCAGAGGTGATCAAAGACAACCAAATAAAACATCTATTTGTGCTAATAAAATGAAGATAATTTACTAGGAGGAGCCATGTTACAAGGACGCACAATTGTCAATTCAAACAACGCACTGCCAAATCACCCAAAAAAGTGCTGAAGGTCAGGAAGGGGGAAAATCATTCCAGGGTTGAAGTGGGTTAAAAATACAATATATAATTCAACATTAATTTAAGGACACACAGACTAGTTGGAATTATATTAAGTGGGGGGGGGGGGTCCAGTTAAAGGACACACAGACCATTTGGGATACTATTAAGGGGGGGGGGGGGATTCAGTTAAGGGGACACAGACCATTTGGAATAATCTTTAAATGTTTGGTTTTAGGATAAAGCAATAGAATGGAGCTGACAAAAGACATTTTAAGTGACTAGACTAGGTGGATATGGGCCTACCATAGCATGTTGGTGAGGTTTAATGAAGGCAAATATGCATGAAAGACAAAAAAGGAGCATTAAAAGATTACAGCATGCATGAGGACAAAGGGGACATTCACAGCATATTGCAATCATGGTAATTAGAGATTGAGGAAAGAAATACAAGGCATTAGCAAACATTAAAGACAATAAAATGTGATGTTAAATGATAAATCTTACCTTAATATAGTCCTCCTGCAGGACCTGTATGATGGCAGAACAGGTCTCTGGGATAATGATCCCCAGAGCCTGGGGGGAGATGCCTGTCGAGAACTTCAGGTCCTGAAGGCTTCTCCCTGTTGCCAAGTAGCGCAACGTGGCGATGAGCCTCTGCTCCGGAGTGATGGCTTGCCGCATGCAGGTATCCTGCCTGCTGATATAAGGGGTCAGCAAAGCCAGCAGACGGTGAAAAACGGGGTCCGTCATCCGGAGATAATTCCTGAAATCATCAGGATTATTCTCCCGGATCTCACGAAGCAAAGGCATGTGCGAGAACTGGTCACGCTGGAGCAACCAATTCTTCGTCCATGAACTCCTCAACACCCCGTCCACGGACTGTTCTTGGGTTGAAGAATGAACTACAACACCAAGCACAAGCAAAGCACGAACTCGACGACGAGTACGTACACGCAACATGGCTTCAAAACGGTCGGCTTGTCAGAATGAACTTAACAGAAGTCACTGAAGAACAGCAAGGCCTGTGAAGAGCGAGCTGAAAGTCAGCGAGCGCAGTAGATCGCACTGCAAAATACAGAGACGAACTGACTACACGCACTAAAAACAGATACAAACCTCCCAAGCACAAACTGAAAAGCAGTGAAAAACGTTCTGAAAAATACGAGTCTGAAAAACGCGAATCGTCTCTCACCAAACTTCTACTAACACGAGATAAACACGAAATTAGCAGAAGGAGCCCAAAGGGTGGCACACTTGGTATTGAACTTCCGTTTTATAGTCTCGTCGGACCTGGTGTACGTCACCGCGTACCAGACGGGCGGACTTTAGTGGGATCGTGTGTAGGCAAGTCCGTTTCCACTGAACTCTGTCGGAACTCTGTCGGAACTCCGGCGGAACTCTGGCGGAGCTCCGGCGGAAACTCCTTCGGACTTAAGTCCGCTCGTGTGTACGGGGCTTTAGAAGTTTAGAAGTAGCAGGAGTGTTTGTATTAACGGGTGTAGCGCCACCCCCGCAAGGGCCACTGTAATATATGGGTCTTCTGTCCCACACCAGTGATGACTCACCCTCCCCAGGATCTCAGTAACACCAAAACACTGTTTAAACTTTTAGCTGGGCTTTATTAGAACTAGCAAAAAAAGCCCTGAAAAGAGATAAACTGATTAACAGAATACAAATATTAAGTGCAATAATATACAACAACTTCTCAGTAAAGGAAAACAGGATTTGTGTTCATTCACTTTAACCCCCAGTGGGAGGCCTTGCCTGAAATGCACTGAACAAGTGGTGAACAAACTGTACAATACAATACAAAGAATAATGTTCAACAATTCCCCAAAAGTGATATTACTGACTATAAGATCCTACCTAGGTCTTGTAGGTTCTAGCTAACCACTGGCCAGTGGGAATTCTATTCACACAAACACACACAGAGTCTGCCAGCGTTGGGGCCCTTTAAATCCTGTGTTTGAGTACTCAGACTTTTGTGAAGTAAATTTGTAATCCACAGAATGGAAAAGAATATCTTCACAAAGTGTCACAAAGATTAACAGATGTGGAGATCCACCTTCAGATAAAGCTGCCTTAACAGTAAATAGGACCTAGCAGCTAGGTCCACATACACAAGGGTGGCAGAAGATCTCTCACCATTAGATGCACTTGATATTTCTTCCTTCCAGCAATTGGTAGATTGATCGCTGTCTCAGTTGACTGGATGGTGATGGGAACAACACATGCCACAGAAACCTCCAAACAGGATAATGATGATGATTGTTGCAGCACTGAAATTGGTCTCTAGATTTCTCTGCACTGTTAGCACATCTTCAGTAATCAGGCAGAATAACACACTGCAAACTCCCCTCTCAAGTGTGCACCTTCCTTTAGGAGAGCCACAGGCTCTGGAAGTGTTCAAGAGTTAAACACATGGGATACTTTCTTCTGTCTGCCTGCCACCATGCCAGTCTGTCTCTCCTCCTGTGTTCTTCTCCCTCTCCCCCAATCACAGCTCTCCTGAGTAGCTATCCAATCCTGTCTTTCATTGTTTTTGTTGTTAGGGGTGGGCTTCTTTCTTAGCTACAGCAGGACCCAATCTGCCTTCAATCCTGCAGCTATCAGTTTAGCCAGAAAATGCAATGCAATGTTTCAGAGAGCAATATTCTGCATATATTACAGAGGAAATACTAAGCCTGTGCTACACGGGGATGTTGAAATCACCGAGAAGGATTGTGGGAATTTCCAAAGAGAGAAAGTAGGGTAGCCAGGCAGAAAACTCATCAAGGAAAGTCGATAATCGTCCAGGGGGGCGGTAGATCACAGCAATTCTTAGGGAAGTTGGAAAGAATAGACGTATACAGTGAGCTTCAAATGATGAGAGGGAAAGAGAGGGAGGGGAGTGAATAACCTGGAAGGTGCATTGGGGGGATAGAAGGAATCCCACTCCACCTCCCTTGCGTCCATTAGGCCTAGGGGAGTGGATCCAGTGAAGGCCACCCTGGGAGAGGGAAGCAGGAGAAGGGGTGTCAGATTTGTGGATCCATGCTTCGGTGAGAGCAAGTAGATTAAAGGATTTAGTGACAAAGAGGTCATGAACAGCGGTGAGTTTGTTGCAGACAGAGCGAGCTTTCAAGAGGGCACAGGAGAGGGGGAGGCTGGCATTGGTAAGAAGAGGAATGGAGACTAAATTGTGTAGATTGTGACTACTGCCAGAGGGTGTAGGGTGATGGTGATGAGTGTGTTGGGTATAATTAAAAAAGGGAGGCCCAGGGTTTGGGGAAATATCTCCAGCGGTTAGGAGAAGCAGAAAAGTAAGGGAGGTAATATGAGAATACGATTTGTATGAGGGGACATGCTTCAGTATATTTGGAGGTTTGTTTTGTTAGCAAGTGGGCTTAGAATTAGAAAGAGGTGATGAGTGCAGAAGTAGGGAGAGGGGATAAGTGAGGGTGATATGTACAGATTGTGGGGTGGAGAAGAGGGGTGAAGAAAAGTGAGTTTGAGGAGAGAGGCTGTAATTGTGAAAAGGAGGATAGGTAAAGAGTGCATGTTTCAGAGAGGAAGGTGAGATCATTTGGAAATGAGTTCACCTGTAGTCTGCTGTGGATTGCTTTGTGCAAATTGCTGAAGTGCAAGAGCAGAAGTGCCACTTATTTAAAGAACCCCACTTCTTTGGAAGAACCCCTGTATGTGCAGCCCCCTGTAAGTGTTCCCCCATAAAGAAGGCCTTGTTTTAATACTGTGTTGGGTGTGGGTTGAATCTGGCAATTAATCAATCAGGAGGTAATATTAGGCACACAGCTAGCAGAGCAAAACTATTCACACCGCAATCAAACTGCAAGAGGAGCAAATGGATGAGATAAATTGCTACTTTCTTGTACCAGAAACGGAACCTCCTTATTGACAAATAGGGCTTTAGTATTTGGTCATTGAAATCCACCCCCCCCCCCCCCCCCCATGTAGAGATTGTAATCTTGGACACATGTTAGCTTTTCAATGGGACCTCATCTTCTTTGAACCTCAACTGCAGTGTCTTCATGGATGGTGGACATCATGTGCACATTTCTGCTATCCTTCCACCTCAAGGCCAGCACTTCATTGCAATTAAAAGTTGCTTTTTCTCCCCTTCACAGCTTTTTGTTCACTGTGGATTCTGGGAAGCCCTTCTGGTTCCGCAGGTCAGGGTTTAGATGTTTGAAAAGGAGCAGGCTGGTGTAAAAGTTATCAAGATATATGTGATAACCTTTGTTCCGCAGTGGGTATGCCAAGTCCCATACAATTTTTCCAGTTGTGCTCATGTAGGCTGGGCACTCAGGGGGCTGGAGCTGGGAATCTCTTCTTTCATATAGGTGGAACGCATACAGATATCACGGGACTCTCTCACAAAGCTTATACAAACGTATATACGTATCTAGCCCTTTTGCTAGGAATATATTATTTTATTCCTAGCCAGCTTGAAAAGGGTACCAGGGACTCATCTACACATATATGCTGATTGGAAACAAAGTTCTGCAAATCGTTCAGAAAAGAAATGTATGAGTGGGCGAATTTTACAAAATTTATCATAAATTTGGATGATTTCGGGGAGGGCTCTGGGTGTTGTCGGTGAAATGAAGAATGCGCATAATCATCTCATATGGGGACTCGGGAATTACGGGAGAATAAATGGGCATGTGGCGGATGGGGTTAATTGACCAGTAGGCATGTCCTTAATTTTTTTTTGTAAGCCCCATGTTTATGGTGAGGCCAATAAACAATTTAAACTCCTCCAACGTCAAATCTCTCCACTTAAACAGATGGCATATGATGATTGGGGGTTGTTGGAAATATGCTGCTGGGCATATAGATTGGTCTTGTCCACGATTAATTGCAGCAAAGTGCCAGGCAAAAACAGATAAAAGCAATCAATTTCTGTATCAATTTGGGTATTGTCCTGCACACCTGGCTGTGTGGTGAAAGGGGGAATAATTGCTGATCCCAAGTCGGAAGGGTTGGCAAGACCATCCGGCAGGTATGTAGCGGCCCTGGCTCTTGGGGGATGTGACACTCCAGTGCTGGTAGTTGGGGGATTTGAAGTTCCTTTGCTGGTACCTGAGTGTGATACTGCAGCATTGGTTCTGGGCCTAGACATTTGTTCCCAGGCCCTATTGCTGGTGGGAGCGCTGGTACTGGGCCTGGGCATTTGTTCCCAGGCCCTATCGCTGGTGGCAGCGTTGGTACTGGGCATGGCAATTTGTTTGCAGGGCCTATCGCTGGTGGCAGTGCTGGTACTGGGCCTGGGAATATGATCCTGGTTGCTGGCAGCTGCCTGGCTTCCAGAGTGCCATGCCCATTTAGGAGGGACCCATTCTTCCTCCAATAAATTTTCTGCTCTGCTGCTATCAATCGGTTCATATGCTGAATTTGATTTGGAATCAGAATTGTCATTGGAATCTGATGAGAACGCCTTGCTGCTCTCATCGGTCATGGAGAGGATTTGGAATGCATCCTCACTGCTATATCATTTTTGGACATGACACTGCTGGCTGTGCGACAGATGGCAGGTGAGGGTCACTGATGATGGGTAACTGGCGATGGTCGGTGATGGGTGACTTGCGATGGTCACTGATGGATCACGGTCGATCACATGGTAAACAGTTATGCCCATTGGCTGTTCCACCCCACAAGCTGTGTCTCGGTGACACTTTGCCACCAAAAGTACAGGGCTGCGGGCACACGATCACACGCATGCCCTGTTTGAATGGGCCGATATGATATGATGTTTGCCCAGAACAACAGCCGGTGGGTGGACGGCGAACGGCTAAACTGAGAAAATGTACCATCTAAAAAAAAAAAAAATAAGATAATTTTGAACTTAAAGAGGAAGTAAACCCTGATGAGTTTACTTCCTCTTTTTTTCCCTGCAAAGGTAAAGCATAATGGACTACTATGCATCGCATAGTAGCCCATTATGTGTCACTTACCTGACACAGGAGCCAGCGAAGTCGCCGCTGTCCCCTGTAGTCCGCCGCATCCATCTTGCTGGTGGCGTCTCGCAGCTCCGCCGCTGTCATTCGGCGAAGCCGCGATGACGTCACTCCCGCGCATGCGCGCGGGAGTCGACAAATGCGGCAGCTCCATTTTTGGAACTGCCGCGTTCAGTGCGCCTGCGCGCCGCTGTCTACGGCGCATGCGCCGTAGACAGCGGTGCCCATTTTCGGGCAAATATCTCCTAAATCATATAGGTTTAGGAGATATTGCTTGGACCTACAGGTAAGCCTTAATCTAGGCTTACGTGTAGGTCAAAGTGGTTTGTAAGGGTTTACAACCACTTTAATGGCAGCAACATGTCTCACAAAAGTTGGGACAGGGCAACAAAAAGCTGGCAAAATAAGTGGTACTAACAAGGAAGTGCTTGGAGATTATTTTGCAACTAATTGAGTTCATCTGTAACAGGTCAGTAACATGACTGGGAATAATGTTACTCAATGTAAAATTGCAAAGACTTTATGTACAGCATATCATCATCTACAATACATATCATCAAAATATTTTGAGAATCTAGAGAAATCTCTGCGTGAAAGGGACAAGGCCAAAACGCAATAATGGATTCACATGATCTTTTAGCCCTCAGATGGCACTGTATTAAAAATGGGCATTATTTTTTGATGGACATCACTATATGGACTCAGGAATACTTCCAAAAATCACTGTTTGTGAACACAGTTTGCTGTGCCATTGAAAAATGCAAAAGTAAAGATCTATCATGCAAAGAAGAAGCCATATCTGAACATGATCCATAATGCCAATCTTCCCTGGGCCAAAGCTCATTTAAAATGGTCTCATGGGTAGTGGAAAACTGTTCTGTGGTCATACGAATCAAAATTTGACACTCTTTTTGGCAACCATAAGTGCCGCCATCCTCCAGACTTAAGAGGAAAAGGACCTTTTCGGGCCTATTATCAGTACTCCGTTCAAAAGCCTGCATCTAAACGGCAGTAGGAAAATATTTAATAGATATCTAATATAGGGGTGAGCTACCGTTTCTCTTCTCCATTTCTCAGTGAACTGATTGCGTATATGTTTATGGGCAATATTGAATAGAGGAAGGGGAAAAAAAAGATGCCTGCCTGTTTACCTGTGAATATATGAACTTTACTTTATTCCATCTATCGCCATAATAGCATTGGGTGAGTTTGAATATTGTATGAGAGGACTTGATTTGGAGAATAAAGCGTGCTTAACAAAAAAAAAAAAAATGGCACCCAAAAAGGGGAATAAACCATTCTGCTCTGGTGGGAATAAAAAGGACAGCAAAGGTAAAAGCAATACAGAGGCTCAAGGCACACAAACCACTCATATTAACCTCCCTGGCGGTACCATTATTTCGGATTTTAGGTGCTAAAAGCGGTACCATTATTTTGCATGAAAATTTGGCGTTTTATATTGTAGTCCTGCAATTCTTAGGAATAACTCTCTTAAATCTGTCCAAACCAGAGTCTAGCAGACATCCCAGGTATGATAAAGTTTGAAAAATTAAATCATAAATTATAATATAATAAATAATTATAAATAATTGTACCAAATAATAATATAACAATAATAAAAATTATTCAATAATGTAATCTAATCAAAAACACTGAAATTTGCCGAGTTGCAGAATTGTCACTGTCATTTCTTTTCAGTATTTGATGACGGATCTCCCCACAAATCGCTATCGCTCAATTCTGCGAGTCATTCTAATTTATTATCGCTGTTTTCTAGCTGGTCTAAAATCATTTTTGATGTAAAGGGACAGTTTTGGTTGCTATGGACAATCTCCAGTTTCCAGGCATAAAGAACAGTTTTTACAATATAAAACTGCATGCAGGACACTGGGCAGACCACTAGGGACAACGGGGATGTGAAATATTTACATACAGCAATGTAATCTGTAAGATTACATTATACTGTATGTATACTGTTTATTTCACTTTTTGAATTTGGCGCCGATCTCCGTGCCCGTGCGTCGCAACGCTCGCAGGGAACGGAGATCGCCGATGTGATAGATCGAGCGAGGCACGGCTCGCTCGTACAGCGAGGAGACATCGCTGGATTCGAAGGAGAAGGTAAGGAAACCTCCTCCTGGATCCAGCGACGCTGTCCCGAGTCTGACTCGGGGATACCGCTTTTGGTATGAAAAATCCACCCCGAGTCAGACTCGGGAATACCGTCAGGGGGGTTAAGGAATTTTTTCAACAACTGCAGCCTCAAACATTCATGCAAACATCACATATAACACATTCACCACAGCTATCTCAGGAGGTAATCAACTCAGTGGAATCATCTTTAGTATCAGGTATATCAGGAGAAGAAATTATAAATCACCCTAGAAATAGTTACCCAATTGATATCCTGGATATAGAAATAGATGATAAAAAGGAGAAAGAGAAGGAAGACTGGGATATTAAAGCATATATAACCTCCTTACCCACAAGGGCAGATATGGACCATTATATTCAGAGGATGGAGAAAGTATAAAACAGAAATTCAAGAGATAAAAACAATTGCTCTAGAAACGCATGAAAAGATAGAAGGTATGAATATAAGAATGGAAAGTTTGGAGAAGGAATTAAATCAGGTAAAGGAAAAAATGCAGGAGCAAGAAAAGGACTTGAAGCAAGTAGTGAGCGTTATGGATGAACAAGCAAACAGGACTAGAAGGAATAATATAAGAATAAGAGGATTAAAGGAAAGTGTGACCTCCAAAATGCTCCTTGAAGTAATTCAAAGGATCTTTATTAACATATTACAGGATTTACCAAAAACAGAAATATTAATTGATAGAGTGCACAGGGCTATGGTGCCAAGAAAAGGTGATGTAAATAAGCCTAGAGATGTAATATGTAAGCTTCATTATGCTCAAACTAAGGAGAAGATCATGGCGGCAGTACGGAAAAATAATCATATACAGTATGAAACTAGCATCAAACTTGCTTATTTTTCAGGACTTATCTAAACTAACATTGGATAAAAGAAGGGCTTTGAAACCATTGTTGGAGCAGTTAAGGATTAAAAATATGCAATATAGATGGAAATTTCCCTTTCAGCTACAGATTCAGCATGAAGGACAAACTGTAATATTTAGAGATCTGGCTGACTTAGAGAACTTTCAGAAGAACCTGCAACTTTCAGAAGTGAAAATATTGGACTGGCCCAAAGGTTTTATGAGAAGGAGTTAGGGAGTTGGGGAGAGTTGAGATGGAGGGGAAGGGGGGGGGGGGATTGGGGTGGGTGGGATGTAATTACAGGGCGGAATTTGGGTACAGGTGTTTGCAGGGTGGTAGGGGAGGTGAAGGCAGGTGTTGGGTGGTGAGGGTGAGTAGGGAGGAATAGGGTATAGGGTAAAAGGAAGAAAGATGGATTGATAAGTAAGTGTCACTAAATTGATAGGATAAGATATGTTTAGAATATCACAGGTTTCAAAGTAATAATGATTTAAAATATGTTGCTATTAATATGATTATTAAATATATATAGCATGTGGTTGTATTGCAAATAGGATAATAGGATGTTAAAATATCACAATGGTTATAGGGGGTCACTGCACCGTTTTGATTTGTTAGATATACAATTGTATGTCTAATCTTAACCACTTGACCACTGGGCACTTAAACACCCTTAACCACTTGGGATCCGCGCTATTGCCAAATGACGGCATTAGCGCGGACCTACTTTTCCGGGACTACGTCTATTGACGTCGTCCCGTGTACGAGCGGCCTGCGCGCCCCCTGAGGGGCGCGCGCGGCGCGCTCTGTGATCGGCGAGTCCATGAGACTCGCCTGATCACCGATCCGTGCAAGGGGTCGATCCCGACCCCTTATCACGTGATCAGCTGTCAGCCAATGACAGCTGATCATGTGATAGAATGGAGCCGGTAATCGGCTATTATTCCTCCTCGCGCTGACAGTGCGAGGAGAATAAAAAAAAGCCGATCACCGGCGGCCGTGATCGGGACATCAGTCCCGATCACGGCCAGCAATACAATTGACCACCTGCCCCCTGCCAGTGCCCACCTGCCGCCTGCAGTGCCATCCTGAATAAAAGTAAGTGCCCCCCGTCAGTGCCACCCAGCAGTGCCCATAGTGCCCACAGTGCCACCCACAGTGCCACCCACAGTGCCCACAATCTGCCTCAAAGGTGCTGCACCCCAGTGCCGCCCATCAGTGCCCAGCAGTGCCGCCCAGCAGTGCCCAGCAGTGCCGCCCAGCAGTGCCCAGCAGTGCCACCTATCAGAGCCACCTATCAGTGCCACCTATCAGTGCCCATCAGTCCCATCTATCAGTGGTACCTATCAGTGCCCATCCGTGCCACCCATCCGTGCCACTTTTCCGTGCCACCCATCCGTGCCATCTTATCTGTGCCCATCTTTGCCCATCAGTGCCGCCTTATCTGTGCCCATCGGTGTCGCCTTATCTGTGCCTATTAGTGCCGCCTTAACTATGCCTATCAGTGCCCACCAGTGCAGCCTATCAGTGCCCACCAATGCAGCCTATCAGTGCCCACCAATGCAGCCCATCAGTGCCCACCAATGCAGCCTATCAGTGCCGCCTAATCAGCGCACTTCAATGAAGGAGAAAAATGACCCGTTTGCAAAATTTTATAACAAACTATTAAAACATGATTTTTTTTTTTTTTTTGCATCTTTTTTTGTTTGTTTAGCAAAAAATAAAACTCCGAGCTGTAACTAAATACCACCAAAAGAAAGCTCTATTTGTGGGAAAAAAATGATAAAAATTTCATTTGGGTACAGTGTTGTATGACCGCGCAATTGTCATTCAAAGTGCATCAGCGCTGAAAGCTGAAAATTGGTCTGGGACTGAGGGGGGTTTAAGTGCCCAGTAAGCAAGTGGTTAATAACCAGACCAATTTTCAGCTTTCGGTGCTCTCACATTTTGAATGACAATTACTCAGTCATGCAACACTGGACCTTATGAAATTTTTGTCCTTTTTTTCACACAAATGGAGCTTTCTTTTGGTGGTATTTAATCACCGCTGGGTTTTTAATTTTTTGTGCTATAAAAGAAAAAATACAGAAAATTCTTTTAAAAAATGAATTTTTCTTCGTTTCTGTTATAAAATTTAGCAGATTAGTAATTTTTTCTTCATAAATTTTGGCCAAAATTTATACCACTACATATCTTTGGTAAAAATAAGTACAAATTGGTGGATATTATTTGATGTTTGTGAAAGTTATAGAGTTCACAAGCTATGGTGCCAATATCTGAAAATTGATCCCACCTGAAGTACTGACGGCCTATTTCAATTCTTGAGACCCTAACATGCCAGAAAAGTACAAATACCCCCCAAATGACCCCTTTTTGGAAAGAAGACATCCCAAGGTATTTAGTAAGAGGCATGATGAGTTTTTTGAAGTTGTCATTTTTTCCCACAATTCTTTGCAAAATCAAGATTTTTTTTACTTTTTTTTTTTCACAAAATTGTCATATTATCAGTTTATTTCTCACACAGCATATGCATACCACAAATTACACCCCAAAACACATTCTGCTATTACTCCTGAGTACGGTGATACCACATGTGTGAGACTTTTACACAGCGTGGCCACATACAGATGCCCAACATGCAGGGAGCGCCATCAGGCGTTCTGGAGCACACAGGACAATTCTGACATTTCTCTCCTACATGTAAAAATCATCATTTATTTGTTAAAAAAACATATATAATGTTTTGGGATTCGATGTAATTTTCTAGCAAACACCCTGGAGAATACAATGGTGGTCGTTGCAACTTTTTATCTCACACGGTATTTGCGCAGCAATTTTTCGAATGCTTTTTTTTGGAAAAAAAACAGTTTCGTGCTTAAAAAAAAAAAACACAGTAAAGTTAGCCCAATTTTTGCATAATATGAAAGATGAAGTTACACCGAGTAAATCGATACCTAACATGTTACTCTTCAAAATTGCACAGGCTCGTGGAATGGCGCCAAACGTCGCTACTTAAAAATCCCCATAGGCAACGATTAAATTTTTTTTTACTGGTTATATGTTTTGAGTTACAGAGGAGGTCTAGGGCTAGAATTATTGCTCTCGCTCTAACGTTCGCAGCGATACCTTACATGTGTGGTTTGAACACCGTTTTCATATGTGGGCGGGACTTACGTATGCGTTCGCTTCTGCATGCGAGCACATGGGGACAGGGGCGATTTAAAAATATATATAAATATTTATTGTTCATTTTACTTTATTTATTTTAGTTTGACATTTTTTTCCCCAAAAATAAATTTTTTGATCACTTTTATTCCTATTACAAGGAATATAAACATCCCTTGTAATAGGAATATGGCATGACAGGTCCTCTTTACAGTGAGATATGGGGTCAATAAGACCCCGCATCTCACCTCTAAGCTGGGAAGTCTGAAAAAAAAAAAAGATTCTGGATTTGATCGTATTGGCGAGTCGGTAGAAGCACCGGAGGGCGGTGGGAGGGGGGGTGTCTATGGCTGGGTATTGCAGGGTATCACCGACTATGGCTGGGTATGGCTGGGTATCTCAGAGTATGGCTGGGTATCTCAGAGTATGGCGTTGCAGAGTATTGCGTTGCAGAGCATTGCAGGATATTGGAGGGTGTTGCAGAGCATTGCAGAGTGTTGCACGGTATTGGCGGGTGTTGCAGAGCATTGCAGAGTGTTGCAGGGTATTGGTGGGTGTTGCAGAGCGTTGCAGGGTATTGCAGAGTGTTGCAGAGTGTTGCAGAGTATTGCAGAGTATTGCAGAGTAATGCAAAGTATTGCAGGGTATTGCAGGGTATTGCAGGGTATTGCAGAGTAATGCAGAGTATTGCAGGGTATTGTAGAGTAATGCAGAGTAATGCAGAGTAATGCAGAGTAATGCAGAGTGTTTCAGAGTAATGCAGAGTAATACAGAGTAATGCAGAGTATTGCAGAGTAATGCAGAGTAATGCAGAGTATTGCAGGGTATTGCAGAGTATTGCAGAGTAATGCAGAGTATTGCAGAGTAATGCAGAGTAATGCAGAGTATTGCAGGGTATTGCAGAGTATTGCAGAGTATTGCAGAGTATTGCAGAGTAATGCAGAGTATTGCAGAGTAATGCAGAGTATTGCAGAGTATTGCAGAGTAATGCAGAGTAATGGCAGGGTATTGCAGAGTATTTGCAGGGAATTGAGGGGTTAATTTTTGGTGAGCAGCGATGTGGGCACTGCAGATGCAGCCCACATCGCTGCTGACACCGATCTCTTCCCCCTCCGCTGTTCCGATCGGTACAGAGAGGGGGAGGGAGGAACCGGCGTCATAACATGACGCCGGTTTGTTTACAAGTGATCACTCCGTCATTTGACGGAGCGATCACGTGGTAAACGGCCGCTATGAGCGACCGTTTACCGATAACCGTGATGCTCTCGAGTGCGCGCCCCAGGGGGCGCGCAAGAGCGGAATTCTGGGAGGACGTCATATGACGGCCTCCCAGAGTTAAGAAACTGCCCTGTTGCCGTCATTCGGCTATACGGCGGTTATTAAGTGGTTAATGTAGACACTTAGTAGAGGGTGGGTATCACCCCCCCCCCCTTTTTTTTTTCTTTCTCTCTACCCCCTCCTTCTCTCCTCTGATCCAATCTCCTTTTGGTTCTTTCATTATAGTTGGAAGGGATAAAAAATGGTTAAATCTTGGGGGAAAGCCGGAAGATGTATAAACAAATGGAAAGGCAAGTTGATGTAAAGGGAGGGAGAAGGAAAAAGGGGAAAGAATGAAAAAGAAAATAATATGAATAGAAATGAAAAAATAGCACGTGACGGCCGAATGGTAGTAAATTTAGTTCAGCGGTTTCAGATACCCCCTCAATAGGGACCTTACCTTTGGTAAGACAGATTAATATAGTCACTAAATAGGGGATAAGGGGTGTCATAGGGATGGGTTGGGAGTATATGGGGGTGTAAGTCATAGAGTGAATGCTGTAAGGGACGGGGCGGGATAGGGGAGGTGATTGGAAGGTATTAATTGTTATCTGTGTTATTAGAGTAAGGCCGCGTACACACGGGCGGACTGTTCGTCCAACTTTGTCCGCTGAACAGTGTTTCAGCGGACAGTCCGCTCGTGTGTGGGCTTCAGCGGACAGTTTCGGACAGTCTGACGAACAAAGTTTTTCGGAATTTCCGTAAGACTGTCCGCTGAAACTTGGTTTGAGCGGACAGTCCGCTCGTGTGTAGGCTTGTTCGGCAAACTAAGTCTCGCGCATGCTCAGAAAGAATTTACACGGCGAAGGTTGCATTGCAGTGTATCGGACGCCGAATTTCTCGTCCCGTCGTACGTGCCGTTCACATCATCGCGCAAGTTTTCAGCGGACTGTTCGTTCGTCGTGTGTGGTCAAGTCCGCTCATGCAAATTTGGAACGGACTGTTTGTCAAACTGTTTGACGAACCTAGTTGGGCGGACAGTCCGCCCGTGTGTACGCGGCCTAAGTGTTTTTTTTTTTTTATGGGAAGTGTAAAGTTCTGTTCTTTTAATGTAAGAGGTCTAAACTCCCCCTCTAAAAGAAGTCAAATATTACATTTTATGCATAAACAAAAAATTTATATAGTACTATTTCAAGAAACACATTTTCGCTCAGATCACATACCCAAAATAAACAATAGAAACTATAATGTATGGATACATGATACATTTCCTTATTCTAAATCAAAAGGTGTATCAATTGCGTTTCATAGGGATATACCAGTCCAAATAATACAAAAACATGAAGGTAAGGATGGGAGGTCATTAATAGTAAAACTTAAGCTATATGGAAAAATGTTTACAATAATTAATTTGTACCTTCCTAACTATGGGCAAATAGAGACTGGAATAAAAGCCCTATCAGACGCAATGGAGAAAGCTGAGGGAATAGTAATTGTGGGAGGTGACTTAAATTTTTTGATGGACATAAAAAGGGATACTACAAATATCCATATGCAAAAAAAAAAGAATAATACTAAAATAAAGGAATTTAAAAATGTCTTGAGAAAATACCAGCTAACTGATATTTGGAGGGCTCAACATCAAATGGAGAAAAATTATACATATTATTCAAATATTCATAATTCATGCCACAGATTAGATTATTTTTTTGTAAATAGAGCAGGCTTGATGATGAAGCCAATATCAGAGATAGGGGGATTTCTGTAGTCAGATCATGCCCCAATATATGTAGAACTTTCAGTAATTGCAACAAAGAAAAGGAATGGGATATGGAGACTGAATGATAATTTAATTAAAGATAATAAATGTGAGGTAGAGATACAACAAGCTATAAAATCATTTTTAATAATCCATGAAGGAGATGAAACGTCACCCCCAATTCAATGGGAAACATTAAAATGTGTTCTGAGGGGAATATTAATCAAGCATGGAGCAAGAATAAAAAAAGAAAAATTACTAAAAAAATCTCAATTGGAAATAGAGATCAGAGAATTAGAGAGGATACATAAGATGAGTATGAAATTGGACGATAAAATAAGATTAAAGGAAAAACAAATGGAAATGCAGTCAATGCTTGATGAAGAGACCCTTCAGATAATGCCGCGTACACACGTAGCCGACTATCCGACGAACTTAGACTGGCGGACTTCCCGCCAGACTGTCCGTCGGACTTTCCGAATGGGCTACTTGCCCACACACGGCACTTTTTCAGCGGACTAATGCGGCGTACTAAGTCCGCCGTACTATCCGCCCTACTTTTGAAATGAACGGACGCGCCCACACACGCGGAGAAAAGTTCGCTCATTTCGAGCGCGTCTCCAGGTAGGCGGGGCTCGCGAAGGAGACGCCGCTGGCCCCGACACCTGGTATGGACTTAAAGGGGAACCCTAACGCCGAAAAAAATCGGCGTGGGAGTCCCCCCAAGTCCACAACAGACCCTTGTCCGAGCACGCTACCCGGCCGGCCAGGAAAGGAGGGGCGAGCGAGCGCCCCCCCTCCTGAGCCGTACCAGGCCGCGTGCCCTCAACATGGGGGGTGCCTTGGGGAAGGGGGGCCGCGCGCCCCCCCACCCCAAAGCACCTTGTCCCCATGTTGATGAGGACAAGGGCCTCTTCCCGACAACCCTGGCCGTTGGTTGTCGGGGTCTGCGGGCGGGAGGCTTATCGGAATCCGGGAGCCTCCTTTAATAAGGGGCCTCCGGATACCGGCCCCCCACCCTATGTGAATGAGTATGGGGTACAATGTACCCCTACCCATTCACCTGTAAAATAAAGTACAAAAAAAAAACACAACACACAAGATAAAATAGTTTATTGCACAGCTCCGAGGGTCTTCCGTCTTCGGGGGTCTTCTCACCGGACAAGACCCCCGAAGTCAGAAGAAGAGGCCGCGGCGACGAAGAAGAATGCCGGGCTCCTCCGCTAGCAAAAGATAGCGGAGGAGTCCGGCGAGAAGACCCCCGAAGACGGAAGACCCCCGGAGCTGTGCAATAAACTATTTTATCTTGTGTGTTGTGTTTTTTTTGTACTTTATTTTACAGGTGAATGGGTAGGGGTACATTGTACACCCATACTCATTCACATAGGGTGGGGGGCCTTATTAAAGGGGCTCCCGGATTCCGATAAGCCTCCCGCCCGCAGACCCCAACAACCAACGGCCAGGGTTGTCGAGAAGAGGCCCTTGTCCTCATCAACATGGGGACAAGGTGCTTTGGGGTGGGGGGGCCGTGCGGCGCCCCTTCCCCAAGGCACCCCCCATGTTGAGGGCACGCGGCCTGGTATGGCTCAGGAGGGGGGGCGCTCGCTCGCCCCTCCTTTCTTGGCCGGCCAGGTAGCGTGCTCGGACAAGGGTCTGTTGTGGACTTGGGGGGACCCCCACGCCAATTTTTTTCGGTGTTGGGGTTCCCCTTTAAGTCCATACCAGGCGGCGGGGCCAGCGACGTCTCCTTCGCGGGCCCCGCCTACCTGGAGACCCGCTCGAAATTAGCGGACTTTTCTCCGGGCGGGAAAAGTCCACTCATTTGAAAAGTACGGCGGACTGGCACACACACAGCCGGATTGTCCGCCGAAATGCGAGTCCGGCGGGAAGATTGGAGTGCAAAACTACTTTCTAAGTCCGCCGTACTTTCGGGTCAAAAAAGTATGCCGGAGGCTACACACGGGGGGATTGTCAGGCGGACTCCAGTTTGCCGGACTTTTCCACCCGCTTGTTTGATCGTGTGTACGCGGCATAAGAGATAAAAATAGAGCACAGTGGTATAAATTTGGAAATAAATCAGGCAAAGTGATGGCCCGAATTAAAAAAAAAACAGCAACCCTTAAGTTATATAGAAAAAATTGTAAAAGCAGATGGGGAATTGACGTATGACCCAGTGGAAATATCTGAAACCTTTCATACTTGCTACTCTAAGCTATATAATATAAAAGAAAGTCAGGAATATAAGGAGAAAGGGAATAAGGGTGAGGAGATACGAAATTATGTAAGGGAAACAACCATACCCAAATTCTCAAAAGAAAAGCTTGAGGATTTGGAGCGTGAAATCTCAATAGAAGAGATACAGTATGCAATAGCAGAACTTGCACTGGGAAAGAGTCCAGGCTCGGATGGGTATACCGTTAGATTCTATAAGACATTTAAAGATTTAATTACGCCTATACTTAAGAAAACATATAACTCTATCTCTCAAACACAGCCATTTGCAGTACAGAGTACGGAGGCCCATATTGTATTAATATTAAAGCCTGAAAAAGATCAATCAATTTGTAAAAATTACAGACCAATATCTTTGACAAATATAGATATAAGAGTATATTCTAAGATTATAGCTAAACGAATAACGGCGATTATATCAGATCATATAAATCTGGACCAAACAGGATTTATGAAGGGTAGAGAAACAAGGGATAATATTATTAAGACATGTACACTGATGGAATACGCTCAGAGAACTGCCATCCCAGCCTGCCTTTTGGCTATAGATGCCGAAAAGGCATTTGATAGGGTGGGATGGCAGTTCTTGGAGGAAGTATTGAAACAAATAGGAATGGGACCTAAAATGCTAGGTAGGATTGTTGCATTATATAAAAATTCAAGAGCTAAAGTGAGAACAAACGGGATGCTGTCAGAATATATAAAAATATCAAATAGGACTAGACAGGGGTGTCCCCTATCCCCACTTTTATATGTTATGATAATGGAACATCTTATGGAAGCTATAAGGGGAAATAAGGATATCAGAGGGATAAAGGTCAATGGCAAAGAATACAAGATGGCTGCTTATGCAGATGATATTTTGTTATATATAACTAACCCTATAATTACAATACCTAATGTAATAAAAGAACTGGAAAGATTTGGGGAAGTGAGTAACTTTAAAGTCAATTATGATAAATCTGAATTAATGAACATCACATTGGAAGAAAGAATGCAAACGACAATACAAAAGGATTTTCCATTCAAATGGAAGCAAGATGCGGTTAAATACCTTGGAATTTATATTCCAAGAGATTTAAATTTTAACAAGATATGAATTATAATATGGCAATTTATAAGGTAAAGAAACTTTTAGGAAATTATGATAAAATAACTTATTCCTGGTTAAGGAAAATAAATATTGTAAAGATGGTGATACTACCAATTATGTTATATCTTTTTCAAACTGTCTCTATTATACCATCAAGAAAAACTATGAAGGACCTAAGAGAAGCTGTAGAAAGTTTTATATGGTCGCACAAGATCCCTAGAATAGGAAGAGATGTATTAATAAAAACAAAAAAAAATGGAGGACTGGCAATGCCGGATTTTTTAAAATATCTTCAAGCAGCATCATTAATGAGAATTATAGATTGGCAACACAATGCAAAAAATAAACAATGGGTAAAATTAGAAGAAGATATAATAGGGGTTAAAATAAAATACCAGCCCTGGATAAAACCTAACTTAAGTCCGGAAGAAAAGGAGTTACCTATTTTTGTAAAAACATTAAAATTTTGGATGATATAATAAAAAAAGGAAACCTATCCTCTCTAATTGTCCCTATGACTCCATTATTTGCCAATCCCAAATTTAGGCCAGCATTAAATAGTAAAACATTTCTTAAATGGAATATGGATGAGCATGAACGGATAATACAAATCCTGATTGATGGAAAAATGCCAATGCTCCAGGAAATGGGACATGAATATAAAAATAAATGGGTACAATATTGTCAGTTGAAAACATATATAGATCCAATAGTGATAATGATTAATAGACAATTAACCATATTTGAACAAATACCGTATATACTCGAGTATAGGCCGACCCGAATATAAGCCGAGGCCCCCAATTTACCCCCAAAAAAACTGGCAAACTTATTGACTCGTGTATAAGCCGAGGGTGAGACATGCCTGTCCATCCCTGTGTGTGTGTCCGTCCATCCCTGTGTGTCCGTCCATCCCTGTGTGTCCGTCCATCCCTGTGTGTCCGTCCATCCATCCCTGTGTGTGTGTGTGTCCATCCATCCATCCATCCCTGTGTGTGTGTGTCTCCATCCATCCATCCATCCATCCCTGTGTGTGTGTGTCTCCATCCATCCATCCCTGTGTGTGTGTGTCTCCATCCATCCATCCATCCCTGTGTGTGTGTGTATCCATCCGTGTGTGTGTGTGTGTGTGTGTGTGTGTGTGTGTGTGTGTGTGTGTGTGTGTGTGTGTGTGTGTGTGTGTCCAGCCTACCTGTGTCCCGAGCCTTTGTCCCGAGCCTCCGTCCCGTGCCTTGCCTCCTTGCCTCCGTCCCGTGCCGTGCCTTGCCGCCGTGCCTTGCCTCCGTCCCGTCCCGTCCCGTCCCGTGCCGTGCCTTGCCTTGCCTCCGTCCCGTGCCCTCTTCGTCGGCGCCTCGGCGGCCATTGTAAAATTCAAAAGCTGCGCCGCCGCCTTCGCCTGTGATAGGCGGAACACTGAATTTCCCAGCAGCCTGTGTTCCGCCTATCACGGACATCGTATCATCCTCGTCCGTAGTACGAGGATGATACGATGTCCGTGATAGGCGGAACACAGGCTGCTGGGAAATTCAGTGTTCCGCCTATCACAGGCGAAGGCGGAGCCGGAGGCGCGGCTTTTGAATTATAGAATGGCCGCTGTCTGTCTGCTCGACACGCTGATCGAGCGGGCAGACAGCGATGACTCGAGTATAAGCCGAGGGGGGCACTTTCAGCCTCAAAAAAGAGGCTGAAAATCTCGGCTTATACTCGAGTATATACGGTAGCAATAAATAAGGATAAGGCGAATAAAAAACTATCTAAGATATACAATCTATTACTCCCTTATGGTGATATTAAAAAAATGGGAGGAAGAAATAGGGAAAGAGCTGACTGAGAAAGAATGGGAAGTGATATATGGAAGAATGCACAAACTACCCTTAGCAATCAAATATCAGGAAAAAGATTATAAAGTAGCAACAAGATGGTATAGAAGTCCAGTAGTTATGAATAGAATAAATAAAAGGAACTCTGAAACTTGTTGGAAAAGCAAAATAGGAAAGGGTACTCTAGAACATATATGGTATAGCTGCTATAAGATAAGAGTTTTTTGGGGTAAGATAATAGAAATATACCAGCGGGTGACAGGTATAGTGATAAAGCCGGATATAAATGTAGTATTATTCTCTCATACATCCAAGTCACTAACACAGAAGGAGATGGAGTTTTTTTTACATTGTATGACTACGGTTGCAAAAGTTGTAATAGCACAAAAATGGAAAAAGGAAAAAGCTCCATCAATAATAGAGTGTAAATGTGAAATGAGTGAAATACATTATTTGGAGAAACAAATAAGAGAAGAAGGATATGTGGAGAATCAGATCTCAAAATATTGGAAAAAATGGGAGGAGTTTTGTACCTCAGGGAAGTTGAAAGATTATTTGTAAGTGTATGGGGTTGGGGAAGTTTGGGGGGGGGGGGGTATGATGGTTGATGTGTTTTTAATTTTAGTTTAAATTAGGGTTTTGTTTTTTTTTTGTTTTTTTTGTTTGTGGGGAACATGTTGTTGTAGTGGATGGATGTTTTGTATGTTTTAAAATGATAAAATAAAGAGATATTTAAAACAAAAGCCTGCATCTCGAATGGTATAGGGGGGCATTAGTGCATATGGAATGGGCAGCTTGCACAACTAGAAAGGCACCATCAGTGCAGAAAGATGTATCTATATTTAGAGCAGCATATGCTCCCATCTAGACATCTTTTTCAGACAGAGCCTTGCATATTTCAACAGGATAATGATAAATCGCATATTGCATCTATGACCACTGCATGCATGGCTTTGTAGTAGAAGAGTCCTGGTGTTTAACTGGCATACCTGCATGCCA
Source organism: Lithobates pipiens (assembly GCF_037356315.1). Classification (NCBI taxonomy): domain Eukaryota; kingdom Metazoa; phylum Chordata; class Amphibia; order Anura; family Ranidae; genus Lithobates; species Lithobates pipiens. The sequence goes on from NW_027507764.1 coordinate 526,658,447, forward strand.
GACCTTTCACCAGGTGAAAATATTTGGAAAATATTTGAAAAAGCATCTGGAAACAAAAAATACAACAAAAGACCTAGGACTATTGAGCAATTACAATCCTACATCTGGCAAGAATGGGAAATATTCCTCTCCCAAGATTCCAGCAACTGGTCTCAGTTCCCAGACGTTTACAGGGTGTTGTGAAAACAAGAGGAAATGCTACACCGTAGTACAATGGCCCTGTCCAAACTTTGAGACACAATGCTGCCAATTTCAAAATGACCTTATTTTTCTTAAACGATTTTTACATTTTCTCAGTTTAAACATTTCATGTTTCCTATTTTCTATTGTGAATAAAATGGGTTTATGAGATTTGCAAATCATTGCATTTTGTTTTATAGAAATTATACACAGTGTCCAAACTTTTTAGGAATTGTAAATAATAAACACATCTTATTATAAACACAAAGAGGAGATTATTCGCTATAGGACATCTAAAGTGGAGAATAGCAAGGCTTAAGGTAGACATTATTATGATAGAACAGCAATGAGAACAAGGCTGCAGAGAGATAATGATTACAAGACGAAACCCTACTGCATAAAATATTGGAATGAAAGAAGACCTATTAGCCCCCCGAAGAATAGGAGACCTATGTATCAAAATAGATATGAGGAGCATAGCCTAATAACTCTATATAATAGATGAATGAATGAATGAAGTATTTGTATAGCGCACAACGCGAACTGAATTGCCTCAAGGCGCTGTGAAGAGCTTGGTTGTCCAACATCTAAAAGAGGAAGGTCTTGAGTTTTTTCCTAAAGGCCAGGTGGTTCCTTCCAGGCGGATAACTGAGATCCTTGGACAGCGAATCTCTGATCCCCCTTCGATTTGTACCGGGATTTGGGCACGAGGAGGAGGTTTTTGTTAGCTGATCGAAGACTGAGGCTTGGTGTGTAATGATTTATTTTCTCAATTAGGTATTGAGGAGCGTCTCTATGCACGCATTTGTGGGTGAGGCAGAGGGTCTTGAATGTGATCCGATTCTTTACGCTTAGCCAATGTAGGCTCCTTAGGGAAGGAGAGATTGATTCCCAGGGTTTTTTCCCTGTTATCAGCCTTGCCGCCGTGTTTTGGATAAGTTGTAATTGCGTAAGTTGATATTGTGGTAATCCTATCTAAAGCGAGTTTGCATAGTCCAGTCGTAAATTAATGGCTGTTCCAACTACCACTGCTTTGTCATTCTTTGGGATAAAAGGGATGAGTCTGCGTAGCAGGCGGTGAAAACCACTGACTACTGCTCCTATTTGTGTATCCATTGACATTTCTGAGTCCAAAATGACCCCGAGACTCTTGGCCTTGGTCTTTGGGGAGATGGTCTGCCCAAAGATGGCGGGTGGTGTCCAGGAGGTTTTGGTTAAGGAATTATGGTTTGGGTGTAGGATAAAAAGCTCTGTCTTTGATTCATTGAGTTTGAGGGAGTTGGTGGTCATCCAGTCTTCTATTAGATTAAGGCAATTTTCTAATTGTTGGTGGTGATCTCTTTGTCCAGTGATTCGGAAATAAAGTTGCGTGTCGTCAGCGTACGAGTGGAAGCAGAGGTCTGAACATCTGATAATTCGGAGGAGTGCGCGGATATAAATGTTGAAGAGGCCTGGTGACAAGAGTGATCCTTGAGGGACTCCGCAAGCGACTGCCTGGGGTTCAGAGAAGAATTCTCCTAGCTTCACTGTCTATGAACGATTTCCTAGGAAGGACATGAACCATTGGAGATCTGTGCCTATGACTCCTGCTACTTCTGAAAGGCGGACGAGTAGAGTAGTGTGGTCTACTGTATCAAATGCTGCGCTGAGGTCTAACAGTACCAGGAGACTTGACTCTCCGTCATCCGCTGCTTCGAGGACATCATCCCATATCTCGAGGAGGGCTGCTTCTGCTCCATGGCCTGGGCGGAAGCCTGATTGCAGCGGTTCCAGGAGTTTGTGTGTATCCAGGTGGAGTTGTAACTGTTGTACTACAGCTTTCTCCATGATCTTGGAAATGGTGTTAAGGCTTGTAATTGGCCTATGGTTGTTTGGGTCCTGAGGGTCGAGGTTAGGTTTCTTTAGCAGGGGTTTGACGATGCCTTGTTTGAAGGTGCCCCTCAGATATGAGCCCCTCAGGGAAGAGTATAAGAATGAATGGTCCCCTAGACATTTTTTAGACAGCTGGAGATACAAACAGTACCCAGAAGACATGAGAAAGTAGTATAGAAGGAAGAGGGGCTATAGGGCAGGGGCCAAACCCCAAAAGAAAAAGAGTACTAGGGGAGGGTATATTCAACCTGAGTGGGATCAGACTAAGGGATAATGAATTAAAGGTACTAGAGAAAGGACTTAAATATACTCTCAGAATGAATCTCAGTAAATGAAAAACTTATGTTGGAATAGAAAAGTATATTGGCAAACAAACTGATTGTAAAGGTTTTTTTTTTTTTTGTTTTTGTTTAATACCATAAAAAAGCTCTAGTTGTGTGAAAAATATGATAAAAAATTAGCTTGGGTACAGTGTTGCAGGACCACATAATTGTCAAAGTGTTACAGCGCTGAAAGCTTAAAATTGGCCTGGGCAGGAAGAGGGTAAAAGGGTCCGGTACTGAAGTGGTTAAATAGGAAGGTCCCCTGTGTTTGTTCCCCTGTATAAGCACTCTCAATTTATCATTCTGCTGGCACATGTATATTTTAAATAGGCCAAGACCCAAAACATCTGCAGTGCTTTGTCACAGATCAGCTGCAGAGCTGATCTATGTCTCACCTTTACTGCAGTGGGTCGGCTGGCATCTGTTGTCCACTGTCTGGTGTTCAGCTCTGTGCACTCTCCAGCTATGGGTGTCGACGCCCCTTCACATGTTGCCTAATATATGATTCCTTCCTGCTACTTCCTGTCCAGCCCTCATGTGCTTTTCTATTTAAATCCCTTTCAAACCTGCTACTGGTTGCTTGAGCAACGTTTGTTCCTGAGGCTCCCCTGTGTAACCTGCTTACCTGACTTCTCGTGATCTGATCTTCTGTGTACCGACCCGGCTTGTTCTGATTACGTTGTCTGCAACCCGCCCTGACCTTGGCTCACTACCTGGCTTTCCTTGCTTCATCCATCCATCCTTGTCTACAGTGTCTTCTGGTACTTCCCTAGCGAGCAGGGTAAACCCGGGGGTCGTGACCTGGGGTCAGCACGCAGCTAAGTCCAAACCTTCATGAGAGGGTCACTGGCGGGACACCGTTTGACTCTTAGATTCCACGCCCTGGGGGATCCCGTGTCACCTGCTCGCCTGAGGATTCGCTGTAAGTAGTACCGTGACAGTTTGCTCAAGTCATGAGCGTCTCTGAGAATCGGCCATTGACCGAGGATCCCATGCAACATCTAGTTCAGAGACTTAACTCCCAGCAAGCTAATCAAGAACAAATAATGCTGGTTCTCCAGGATCTGGCCTCTCGTCTGGATCGTCTGCAACTTGCTGCAACTTCAGCTCCTCCCGTTCCTGCTCCCACTTCAGTTGCTCTGGTCTTACCTGCTGCACCTGGCAATCCCTGCCTGTATCTTCCGTCACCACCTCGGTTCTCCAGTGATCCTAAGGCTTGTCGGGGCTTCATTAATCAGTGTTCCATCCACTTCGAACTTTCCAGCCACCATTTTCCTACTGATCGCACCAAAGTTGCATACATCATCTCTCTCCTCTCCGATGATGCTTTAGCTTGGGCCTCTCCACTCTGGGAATCACACGCTCCTATCCCCTCTGACCTCCAGTTCTTTTTGGATGCACTTCGGAAAACTTTTAATGAGCCTGGCAGAGCGTCTTCGTCTGCTGGGGCCCTCCTTCGTCTTCGTCAGCAAGAAATGACAGTCGGCCAATACGCAGTTCGATTCCGTACGCTGGCCGCTGAACTCAAATGGAATAATGAGGCTCCTACTGCTACCTTCTGGCAAGGCCTATCTGACCGTGTCAAGGATGAACTCCCATCACATTGGATGACTTAATCGCATTGAGCATTCAAATTGACATTCGCTTCCAGGAGCGGGCTCTGGAGAAATCCAGATCCAGTCATCCCCCTGCTGGCCGTCCAGCACAGGTAGACCAAAGATCGCTGCAATCCTCTCCGTCTTCGACCTCTCACGTGTTGGAAGAACCTATGCAGCTTGGGCGAACCCGCCTCACTCCCGAGGAGCATGGCCGACGCATGGGACTGGGTTTGTGCCTTTATTGTGGCGATAAGACACATCTTTTGAACTCCTGTCCACTCCGTCCGGGAAACTCCAGGGTCTAGCTCACTCAGAGGGTGGTGATCTAGACCGATCCATTAATTTTCCTCGTTTCCCTCGTTTCACCCTTCCTGTAGCTATCCGCTGGGCTCAGAATGCTTATCAACTCTCTGCATACGTGGATTCTAGTGCTGCCGGGAATTTCATTGAACAGCCTGTAGCTTCCGAATTGGGCATCGCCTTTGTTGCCTTGGCTATGCCTCTCTCCATGACCGCAGTAGACGGCTCCTTCTAGCCTATGAGTCCAATCCGTTTTAAAACCTCTCCTATAGTTACGCATTGGGGCTTTGCATAGAGAGGAGATCTCTTTCCTAATATTGCCTAAATCTTCCAGTCCCATCATCCTGGGCCTCCCATGGTTGCAGAAACACTCCCCACATCTGGACTGGAATTCTGGACAAGTATTGGCTTGGAGCCCTCCATGCCAACATCGGTGTATTTCCAGGGTGATACCTCCTTCTTCCTCTTGCTGAGACCTCCACAACTCCCATGTTGCCTGCCCAATATCAATCCTTCCAAGATGTTTTCTGCAAAAAGGCAGCCGATCGCCTTCCTCCTCATAGAGACTTTGACTGCTCCATTGAGCTTTTACCTGGGACCGCTCCTCCCCGTGGCGGAGTCTACCCTCTATCTATCCCTGAGACACAAGCCATGTCTGAATACATTCGGGAAAACCTGCAAAAAGGGTTTCATCAGGAAATCGAACTCACCTGCCGGAGTCGGGTTCTTCTTTGTAGCGAAAAAACATGGTTCACTCCGTCCATGCATCAACTACAGGGGTCTTAACGCCATCACCGTGAAGAACCGATACCCTCTTCCTTTCATTTCCAAACTCTTTGACAGACTGCGAGGTTCTCATATCTTTACTAAATTGGATCTTAGAGGGGCCTACAATTTAATAAGAATCCGGGAAGGAGACGAGTGGATGTCCGCCTTTAACACCAGGTATGGGCATTATGAGTATCTTGTGATGCCCTTCGGCTTATGCAATGCCCCAGCAGTCTTCCAAAATTTTGTTAACGAGATCTTTCGCGACCTTCTGTATGTCTGTGTTATTGTATATCTGTATGATATTCGAATTTTCTCGCCAGACTTACCTACCCATTGTCTTCACGTAAAAACTGTGCTACAGCGTCTACGGGACAATTGTCTGTATGCAAAATTGGAGAAGTGTCTCTTTGAACAAACACAAGTTCCATTCCTGGGCTATATAATCTTGTCACAAGGTCTCTTCATGGACCCAGCCAAACTTCGGGCCATCTCCGAGTGGCCTCAGCCCTCTGGTCTTAAAGCCACCTTAACGCTTTTTGGGCTTCACCAATTACTACCGCCAATTCATTTGCAACTACTCCACCTTGGTGGCTCCTATTACATCGCTCACCCACAAAGGTGAAAATGCTTGGCTCTGGTCCCCTGAAGCCATTGAAGCTTTCCTCAAACTCAAGGCAGCCTTCCTACGCCCAGACATTACTAAACCCTTTTCTTTGGAGGTAGATGCCTCTTCTGTAGGAGTCGGGGCCGTCCTACTTCAAGCTCAGCAGGGCAAGTCTCAACCTTGCAGATTCTTTTCCAAGAAGTTTTCTGATGCTGAGAAAAACTATACCATTGGGGACTGTGAGCTACTCGCCATTAAACTAGCTCTTCAAGAATGGCGACATCTTCTAGAGGGTTCTCCCCATTGTATTACCATCTATACTGATCATAAAAATTTGCAGTATTTACAATCCGCGAAACGCTTGAACCCACGTCAAGCTCGCTGGGCCCTCTTTTTCGCCCGCTTCAATTTTAACATTACTTTCCGTCCAGGTGCCAAGAACCTTCGAGCCGATGCCTTGTCCAGGTCGTTTGATGTCAATGATTCTGAGAATTACCTAGATCCTGGTCCCATCATTCCTCCGCATCGTATTCTAGCCACTACTCAGCTCTAGTCTATGCAGCCTCCTCCTGGTAAAACTTTTGTAGCCCCTGCACTTCGTCCCAAACTCCTTGCTTGGGCACATGACTCCAAGTTCTCTGGACATCCTGGCATTCCTCGTTCTTGTGACCTTCTTCAGCGTCATTATTGGTGGCCTTCTCTTCATAAGGATGTCAAGGAATACATTCAAGCTTGTTCGGTTTGTGTACTTTCCAAATCTTCCACGTCCACCCTTGCTGGGTTGCTTTTGCCCTTACCAGTGCCTGATGTACCTTGGCATTGTATTGCCATGGACTTTATCTCAGATCTGCCTCCCTCAACAGGTTCTACAGTCATCTGGGTAGTGGTGGATCGGTTCTCCAAAATGTGTCACTTGATTCCTCTCCCAGGCCTACCTTCTGCTCCCAGTCTTGCCACAACTTTCATAAAGGAGATCTTTCGTCTTCATGGGATGCCTTCCCATATTGTCTCTGACAGAGGAGTTCAATTTACTGCTCAGTTTTGGAGAGCCTTGGCCAGCTCTTTTGGGATTAAATTGGATTTTTCATCTGCCTTTCATCCCCAGTCCAATGGGCAAACGGAACGTGTCAATCAAAATGTAAAACGTTTTCTCCGTGCCTTCATTTCTTCTCACCAAGATGACTGGGTGGACCTTTTGCCCTGGGCAGAATTTGCCTTAAACCATCACGCCAATGGCAGTTCTGGGAAATCTCCTTTCTTCACAGTATATGGGCAGCATCCATCTGTTCCCTTTCCTGTTCCCATTTCTCCTGTGGTACCAGCAGCAGCCGAGACCCAAAGGTCCTTCAACTCTATCTGGAAAGAAGTCTTTGGGAATCTTCACCTAGCTGCTTCCAGGCATAAAAAGGCGACAGATCGTCATCGCCGTCCAGCTCCTAAGTTCCTGCCTGGCAATAGAGTTTGGCTCTCTACTAAGCACATCCGACTCCGGGTACCCTCAATGAAATTTGCCCCTCGCTTCATTGGTCCATTTCCTATTCTCCGCCAGATCAATCCAGTGGCTTTCAAGCTCCGTTTACCCTCTCATCTCAGGATACCCAACACCTTCCATGTCTCCCTGCTCAGGCCACTGGTCCTCAATCGCTTCTCTTGCCCTTCTTCTCACCCTGCTCCTGTGCCTGATACCTCGGATCAGTATGAGATTAAAGTAATATTGGACTCCAAGGACTCCCGGGGGAAGTTATTCTATCTCATTGATTGGAAGGGCTATGGTCCAGAGGAGACGTCTTGGGTCCCTGCCACTGATGTCTGTGCCCTACGTCTGGTGAACAGTTTCCATCAGAAATTTCCCTCCAAGCCAGCCCCCAGACGTGTAGGGAGGCCTCGTAAGAGGGGGGGTACTGTCACAGATCAGCTGCGGAGCTGATCTGTGTCTCACCTTTACTGCAGTGGGTCGGCTGCCATCTGTTGTCCACTGTATGGTGTTCAGCTCTGTGCACTCCAGCTATGGGTGTCGACGCCCTTCACCTGTTGCCTAATATATGACTCCTTCCTGCTACTTCCTGTCCAGCCCTCATGTGCTTTTCTATTTAAATCTCTTTCAAACCTGCTACTGGTTGCTTGAGCAACGTTTGTTCCTGAGTCCAAACCTTCGTGAGAGGGTCACTGGCGGAACACCAGCTGACTCTTAGATTCCATGCCCTGGGGGATCCCATGTCACCTGCTCACCTGAGGGTTCGCTGTAAGTAGTACCGTGACATGCTTCACACTTGCACAGTAAGCTCAATTCTCTCAGGGCTCCAGAAAGAGCAGTAAGGCCGCGTACACACGCGCGGACTGTTCGCCCAACCTTGTTCGTCAAACAGTTTCAGCAAACAGTCCGCTCAAAATTAGCATGGACGGACATGGCCACACACGACGAACGAACAGTTTGCTGAAACCGTGCGCGATGACGTATGTCACGTACGACGGGACTAGAAATAGGAGGTCCAAGACACAGCAAAGCACCCTTTGGGCTCCTTCTGCTGACTTTGCGTTAGTAGAAGTTTGGTTAGAGACGATTCGCGCTTTTCAGACTTCAGCTTAATTTGTCCGTTTACTGCGGCGCAGTCTACCTGTGAGGTTTGTATC